>NC_080595.1:71320984-71930827 GCF_027887145.1 Ammospiza caudacuta
GACCCCTCAATGCTCCACAGCTCCCAGAGCCACTGGGCTTGCATGGCAAAAGCAGATGGGTTCATTCACTGGAGCAAGAGGTCTGCAGGGAAGTGCCTCATGGGCTCAGTGAGCAAGAACACGGGAGGACTAAACTCTTTATGGCTTCAGCTGCCAAATTTTATGTCTGCTTCTCTGTAGTGAGGGTCACGCTGCTCTTGTCTTTCATCAGGCACTCTGGTGCTTAGTTTAAACAGCACTCTCCATATCAGAAAGCCCTGGGCACACGTACAGGCCTGGGCTGTCTCACTTGGGGGCAGGGGGACACCATGGCAAGGCATGGCAGATGCCCATCAAATTTTATCTATCTGGCTACACCAATGCACAAAAGACCCTTCTTCTGTACAATGATGATGAGAGGACTGCACACACAGTGTGGCAGCAGGAGGTGTCTCAGAATCCCAATAGATTCCCTCCAACATCTGCTCAAGAATAGATTTTTCTTTTGCTTTTAATATTTTTTTCAGTTTGAAAGAAGAAAACAAGCAAAACCACAGGGTACAGTAAACTGCTCAGAAGGGCAATGATCTGAAGTTGTAGAAATCACCACAGTGCTGTGTTAGGACACTGGGAATTCAAAATGTTCAACAATAAAAGGACAGCTCACATTCAAAGGTGACATTCAAAGCAATTCAAACAGCATAATAAAGCAGTATGTAATGAGGAACACAGCTCCTATCAAAAGTCCTCTTATTAAAGAGCTGCTGAGTGTGCTGTGCAAAAGGATTTAAAATAGACATTTCTGGTTAAACAAGGTCTCTTTCTAACATATCTTCCTTTTTGACTGTTCCTGCAGTCAGGGAGGTCATATCATAAGGCTAAATTTGTGACGACATAGCTGTTTCCATGGCAGCTAACTATTGTCATAAACACTGAGCTTTATGATTTCACAGCTGGATTAAGAAAAAAAGAGAACAGGGCTGGAAAGGGAGGAAGTTTTTTATTCCAATGAGAGTTAGGGGAATACAGAAGATTGCAGGCAAAGAAAATTGCTTTTTGCGTAAATGTTCTTTTTTAAGTTTACCCCAGTGTGAAAGTCCTTTTTAAGGGATGTAATTTGGGTAACGATCCCTCTCCTATTTAAATGCTCACAAGGCTAATGAGCAAGCTTGCCTATTTTTGGAACACTTCAGCAGTAAGGCTGGATGTTTTGCAGCAGGAAGCCAACAGTACTAAAATGTGTTTTCCTCACTTTCCTGAAAGCTCCTGACCCCTTCCTCCATGATTTTCTGTGACTTCACCATCTAGAAAGCAATGCACAGGTGAGGTTAGGTTATTTATGATGGTGAATAAACCCCACGAGCCACCCTTCACCTCCTCATTACCTGAATTATGGCTTTTTTCTCTCAATTATATTGAAACGTCCGTGACTACTGAATGGAAATGCTCCTCAAGGTGGACAGATTGAAATACAATTGTTTTTTTAGGAAGAGTTGTTTTTCTGACATGGTGATTTATGTCCTTAAGTTAAATTAGTATTGATAATTATCAGTAGCCCTTGAATATGAATATGCAAAGAGATTTGGTTGTGGGAGACCAGAAGTGGTCTGTGGTGCCAGACCACCAGAAGGTGAAATATACCATCACACCTTGGATGACAGGACTTGTTTTGCCAGAGGCAACTCCCAGGACAGCTTTGTGGGTGTGAAAATCCATTCCTGCATCCCCAGCCTCATATCCCAGCCCCTCTATGGGCAGGAGTGAGGCCTGGAGAGATCCCTGGTGCCCACCACTTGCCACGGGCAAGCTCCTCTCCAAGCAGCATCCAGCTCTGCCTCCAGGGGAAATAAGGCTGGGGTGTCTGTAGGTCTCTCCAGGGAGAGGAGTAACAGATTCAGTTCTCTGGCAGCTCTCAGTGGTCCCTGAGGGGTGTCTGGCGGGTAACTGGCTTGTGTGAGAGGGCTCCCTTCATGCAGCTACACTGGAACAGGGCAGCCTCCATCCTCACTGTCTGGGAAGAAGCAGCATCACACAGTGAAACCCACAGTATTCCTATAGGAATGCAAGTGGTGAAACATCCTGTGTTGGCCTCCATCAAAGACAGAGCTCAAAGCTGGAGGAGGATTATTGCCGTGTGTCCTAGTGATTCCCCTGGAACTTCTACAGCAGAAACAAATTAAACGTAATTCATCTTACAAATAATTAGCACGTTTCATTTCAAGAAATCCCAGCTGACTTTACCTACTAGGCACTAGATTAGTGTGTCCTGCCCTAAAAATGCATCTGACATTTAGCTTTCTAACAAAGAAAATTCATGTGCAGGTAATCTATCTTGTCAAAATATAAAAGAACAGCACAGGCAGTGCTACAGGCTGCAGGATTTCTTCCTGAGCCATTCCAAAGTGAAAATGTCTTAGAGCATGAGGGCTGGGCAGCAGATCCAGCGTGCTGATGTAGCCTGACTTACTGACTATTAAAGTCTCAAGGGAGTGGGTTTTTATTTTCTTTGAAAGAAATCCAAAATAAACAGAAAGGTCACTTTGTAAGGCTGCTTCCTTCCCATGAGATGGAAAATGGCCTTGCTCACAAAGCTGGAATTGCTAGCTCTGGATACTGAGAGGTCTGTACACTAGAGGTCACTGCTATAATAAAGGAAAGAGCTGTCTAGCAGCTTGGGCACCCTATTTATTATAAGGTGACTCACAACAAAAAGCAGCAGCTAACTGAATTATGCTGTATCAAGTGCAAAGAATCACTGAATAATGCCTATTCAGCTATGGATGAAAACTGAGAGATATTGAGATTTTTGGAGAAGAGGGATAGAGGCACATATAAGGCCCTTTCTTTTGAAACACCAGATCACTTTTATCAGTTTCTATTGCTTTAATTGGAACTTGATAATTATGTCAGCCTGTGGGATTTCTGTCACACTGGTCCTCTTCCTTATTTTTTTTCTCTCTGAAATGGGTACTACTGGGTTGGCTTATCTTGACCAAAAGACCAATGCTGCCTTTATCTCCAGCATTCAAGTTCTGCTTAACTATACAGCAATAAATGGACACAAGGAATTTTCATATGAATCAGAGATGCAAAGCAGTGGGTAATTAGCTGAGGATTACAGATGGGATGCCAGTGAAATAATTTCCTGGGGAGAGATTGTCACTGCTTACTGTGCACAAGTCAACTTATCCCGAAGCTTCCCAAGTCTCCAAGCATGCTTGCCTCCTTGTATCTGTTTCTTTATACTCTTAATTAGTGTCTGGGACTGTTTGTTTAATGAGGCATCCCACACTGTGGCAGTGTAGCTTCTCTCTCACACGCATCTTGTAGGGCTGAGCACAGATGATCAGCCTCAATTTTCAGCCTGTATTTCCCAAGCTTGTGTCATAATGTTATGGTGCTAATTAAGTCTCTTTTTTTCCAACCTTGCTGAATTATTAATTTCATTCAGGATCAAGCCATGTAACCTGTCCACAGCCTGTTTGCTGATGATTCATGACATTTCCTGTTTTGTTTCCTTTATAGGAACCATGGTTCCTGATGATTTTGCACATCTTCATGTGGCACATCCTGTGCAGGGAACTTCTTATCACACTAGACAACAACATATTTTGTCAGCTGTTTCTCCTTATTCAGTCTTAGTTCCAGCATTTCACATCCTTCTGGCATTATTTTATCCCATGCACTTAATTTTCACAATCTCATTCTTCTCCTGCATCAAGTGGCATGTGGAGCAGGAACATGACAGGGAAAGGTAATTTTGTAGTGGGCAGCTGTGATGCAAGGTCAGCTCATCTCCCAGTCCTGGCCCATGCCTATGCTCACCTCTTGTAAAATCTCTCATGTTTCATCTTGGTCAGGTGTCAGACACCAAGAGACAAACTCATCATCACTACAGAAGCCACCTAAGGCCTGATCAGCTTTGGCACAGATCACTCCATCTCTATAAAATGTTCTGCCAAAACATTTCTCATGAAACTCAGTTTATACACTTCTTTTGTAGCAATCATCTTTCTAATCCCTGAGTAGTCTTCCTTTTTCCTTGATTGTTTTCTGTCACTAGTAAATATTCAAAGAATTACTTCTCAGTTCCTCTGACAATACTATTCAAATATCTGCAAATTATTTTTTCCCATCTCAAATCTGATCTGCTGTTACACTCTTTAGGCTTCACATCTGCAACTGAAACTTAGAGTCAGCTTTGTAAAGATGCTTTATACTACAGGTTCAAGTTCAGTTCAACTTTTCCCTGTCTTTATTTCTCCTATGCCTTTTTCAGCATGATCATTTCTCAGGTTTTCTACATCTTCTTGAGAATCCATTTTCACTTTGTATACACCAGAAACTGTTTCCAACATGCTGAGTCACTCCCCACCCAAAAAAAAAGTTATTGGAGAGAAATTATTAGGGTTTATTTTGGTCTAATAATTTTCATTTAAGGTAGCATGTGTTATATAAAGTATGTAGTGTGCTAGAGCAAATTTTGGGAAGCAGCAGTTTGGACCTATGAGTACTGGTAGTGTTTTAAGTGAGTATTAAGACTACTTTCTACCAAAATGTCTCTGGTCATGTCCATTACCTTCCTACAATTCTTTGTAATTGAAAACAACCTTGCTGTGAAGCTGTTGAAATGCACACAGTCTAGAGAAAAAAAAAAATAAAAGAAAAAAAAAGACCAATTCTTTTCTGTGCCCTGAATCGAATAAGCAAAATGAAATATGTTGGTCATTTGGAGGAATTCCTGTCATAGCATAATTCCCCTGGTGTTGCTCAATAATTGCAAAGCTCTTCTAGCAAATACATAAACTTTTCCTGCCCTGCCATACATCTGCTGTGAAAGGAAGTCCCCAAAAAGCCCCTGAGGAACGCAGGGTGTTCTTCTCTGCTGCTGCCTCAGGAGGCCCCTCTGCCACAGTGCCTGTCCCCCAGACCTCAGGAGCCTGAGCCCACTGGTCCTGCTGCAGCCACCGAGCTGCTTCCTCCCCTCGTTGTCATCGTTGTCATCATGGACTGCCAGGCACCTGCTGGCACCCACCCTGCAGCATCCCTCTGGGCCTCCCTGCAGCACAAACAAACACCAAGCAAGGGGGTTGCCTCAGAGCTGCTGGCCACACGCTGTTTCCAGATCAGTGGGTCCCTCTCTTGGAGCTTGGAAGCACTCATGGCAGTGCCACTGCCACTTGAGGCCATGACAGAGCAAGGTCATGAGAAGAAAAGTTTAAAAATCAGTGCTTCAGACTGTTCATTTTTCTCAAATGGGGCTTTCTTTCAAATGCCTTTGTAGATTATTGCTCATACTGACCTTTCCAATGTGTCATAAGAAACAGGGGAGACTACATTTATGTTGGGTGTATTTTGGTGCTGTTACAAGCAGTAAATCCAGAAGCTGACTCCATTTCTAGGCTGGGCTGCTGTACATGCTCTTAATGGTCACACACTCTCCCTTCCTTTTTCTGGGGTCTAAACATGTGTGCACACATGGTTTATTCAGCTTATACCTCTACTCCTGTTCTTTATTTGAAGGTACTTGGGACCCTGAGATCTCCAGGAGTTTTGCACATGAGCATCAGCATTGTCCAGAAAGCTTTTAGTTGATGTGCACACGACACCTGGGGAGGGCAGAACATTTGTCAGAAGGCCACAACAGGAATTATTCTGAAATTTAGTCATAAAACAGAAGCAGGCTATGCAGCTGGCGCCTTCATCCATTTTTCTAATTCATACCAATTCATTCCTCAGAGGAGTAGTTTTGAAGACTCTGGTAAGCCTAGACTATAACCTACCCTAGCTTAAATTCCAGCCCCACATTTTATATAATATTTTTGTTGAGTGTCTATTTCCCTTTTGCAGTTACAGAAATTCTAAGCTTGCGTATAAAGAGAAGAATAAGTGAGTCATCAGGTGTGTTGCTTCATCACTTACTTACCTGGAATGCATGAAGGCGCATGGTTGCAAATACGGGAAGCAATTTTAATGTCAGTTCTAAATGTTCCCAAAACATGGGTGGAAGAAGGGCAAAGGCCCCAGTTAGCTTGAAGATGGAGCTGGGATGAGATTTGGGACATGACTTCCTGCAAGCACAAGGACCTGACCTTAGTGACCTCCCAAGTCCTTTCCAGGCTGGGATTTCCACATCTGCTTTATCCAAGTTCCCCAGCGGGTCACTCTGATCGCAGCGCGCTTCTCCCCGAGCGAGTTCATGCTCTCGCATGGTATTTGTATGGATGAAGCTTTTCATTGTTTTCAAGTGTTGTCAAGGAGTAGGATTGCAACTTCACACGCGAAATTTCATCATATCACTTGGCTGAATGCTCCTTGGGGCCGAGATGGAAGCATACAATGAATTTTCGGATACTAAACAAATCACTATTAATATTTAGCAAGTTGTACAGCTGAGTCATGGAAATTTGTGTGTAGAATTTCATTGTTTGAATGGTTTTGGCTTTATTTTTTTCTTGTGAAAATGCCTAAGTCCTGGCATCAGCCTCTTGCTGTTTTCCAAGGATGTTTTTGGAAAGATCTTGGAGACTAGTACCACACTGTGCAGACAGACTCAGAAGTCACAGAGCTCAGCCATTTGAGACACTCTCAAGATTTTGGGACAGGAAGCTCTAAAACACTTTGATTCCCTCATAATCTAAGTTGTTTAGGGGAACAATGTTTGTCCATGTTATAAAAATAGCCATGTGGCCCCAGAGTGCTGTCCCTTTGAGTAGCACATGCTGGCCACCACTGTACAAGACATCTCTTTACTGGGAACAGCAAGCATGGCTAGTGTAGAGCCCGTGGAAAGGTCTGGGATGACTAGAGAGGTCCTCTGAGCAGTATACTTTCTCAGAGGGGCTTTTACAAACCATTTTCAAAGCTCTTTATGTTCACAGACTGACAGCTAACATAGGGTTAAGCTGTGGGGGCTTCTGAGCTTCTGTGACTGTGGAGGGAAGGTTCCCCCTGGTTTGCAAAGGGTCATTGGTAGGCGGGCTGCTGTCCAGCCAAGCCATGCAGATGCCCCACATTATAAAGGAAAGATCACATCTCCTCATAAAGATTTTTGTTTGGTGCTCACCTGGTATTCCTGCTTTCCCATCCCATTTTTTCCCAACCAAAATAAGAGTGCATTGATTGTGAGCATATTGCCATCCTTCGTGTGTGGAAAACATGTCAAAACAAAAGTAAGATATCTGCAAAGGGTAATATTAACAATGTCTCTCTGCCTCAGAGGATCCTAGAGAAATTCATTAATTTATTTGCAAGATGTTCTGACTGGAGTAAGGATCCTGTAATTAAATTCCACTTACTCATTGTCAATGCCTTTATGTGCTCTTAGTAAGAAAACAAAGGAAAACATAAACATGCAAAGGTACTCAATTTCAAATAAGGCACACAAGGGACTCTTGTGCTCACGGAGATGATTCTTTTTTCTCAGGCTTTCATTGCCCAGATTACTTTCACAGACGTGTGGCATTTCATAAACTGCATCTCGGTGACTACAGGGATGTGGGATTTCTGGAGACAGCACAAGGTGACATGTACCATCCCATCCTCCCTGCCTTTGTAACTCCTCCTTAATGGATGACTGCCTACCACCATGCCACCCTGGCAGGACACTGCCTCATCCCCCAGCTGCAGGAGACTTTCACCGTGCTCTATCTCGCTCTGGCAGACCCTTAGCTCAGAAGGGCTCTGAAAATTAATTACTGGAGTTTCATCATCAAGAAGTTTGCAGAGACAAGGGCAGGGGGAGCACAGCCCCCATCTCAAGGCTAGGAAGAAGCATTACACAAGCAGGGGGGGAGGAAAGTCTGATAGCAAGATCGTGGGACTCCCTGCATGCAGGGGATGTGTTTCTGGGACCACAAGTACAACCAGAGAACTGGTCCATCAAGCCATTTAAGAGAAGCACAGGGATAGAAGATACAACATCTTGGTCACCAGTCTGAAGAACTTTCATTTTAGCAGAGCTGCTGAGGTAAAATCTTAAGAAGACTATTAATGAAATAATGACCTACAATTATCATCACCATTGACCCCTGTGTGAACCTGCGTTTCTGTGAAGTCAGGATCAAAACAACTTTATTTTTTTTTATCAGAAGAAAGAAATTTTTACTACTGCTTTCACATAGAACAGTGCAAGGTTACCTGCAAACTTTAAGTGGGAAGCACTGTGGAAAAATGAGATCTGTGGAAGGTGCTAATTGGGCTGATCTTTACAGCATTTGAAGGAGTTAGACAGTCTGCAATTTAAAACCAAACTAATTTTTTTTAAATGTTTCAGGGGAAAGGGTGAAGGAACACACCACAAAGCACAGCCCTTTCATGGCAAGTCCAGAGAAGCACAGGGCTTGAACTTCTTTGATTCATTTTCTTATAAGAAATTCATGTTTACACAAAAACTATCTCTTAATGGCTCTATGCTGGGTATTGCTGTACCCACTGCTGCAATTCTGACTGGACAAGGAGCTAGAAGATGACTATTTTCCAACTTGATTTAAAGAAATAATCTCAGAAGAGTACTCTTTGTCCTAACAGCCATGCAAGGAAAATGTGTATGTCAACATGGAGGAACAGAGAGAGTCAGATCATCAGCTCTGGTAAAATCAGAAAGAAGCACAATGGAATCTGTTAATGCTACTCACAAGCAATAGGGACTGTAACATAAAACTGAAGAAATATAAAAAGCTTGATTTTATATTAAAAATTTTAAAAGCTTGATCCACAGACATTATAGCAAGTTAATCAGAAATAACAGCAGCAGGGGACTTCCTATGCCAAGAACAGGTTTCACTTTCTTGAATATCATACTTACAATAAACAATTCTGGACAATAAGCTGCAACATGAGCATGAGGGCTCTGGAAAATTAGAGAGCAGTCCCATTTTAGTTTTTGAGTTAGTTTTGGTTCCGAAAGAAAGGTAACAGAAAGGGATACACCCCTCAGTTGGTGTTCACACAGAGGATACCCACTGACAAGCAAATCTCTAGGTGCTGAGTATTGCTCTTGCTAGCACAGGGCAACACTGAGGGCACTGCCTGTGATGCTGCCATCAAGAAAAGGTCCTCACATCCATGAAGAAAACCTGACACAGACCTACAGCCAAAAAGCACAGCCAGCAGTAGGTGACGAAGTGAAGGGAGACGACCACATCCTTATTGATCAGCATCAAACTCCGATTTATTGATCCAACATGCACATTTTATAACCGTGTTAATTAAGTTCATACGTATTGCAAAACCCGAGGTCATCATTGGCTACAGATTACACACCAACCCCTCCTCTTCTTTTCAATACCTGTGGTTTGTTATTGAGACCAAAACTTGTTTTTCTCATCCTGTTATTGACTGTTTTCAAGGCCTCCATGTTTGTCACTCTGCTTTCCCATCACTATCCAAGGACAAGGTATTTACTTGTTATTAAAAAACAAGCCTGAGAAATTTGCTGTTTACAGGAACGTGTCTGAGAACTTTGCTGTTTACAGCTGCTTTTTACTTTTCAATCAGCTGTATATTTTCATGGCCTTTTTTCCTTCAAGCCATGTCTGAGCAAAATTCTCCAACAAGTAGGTACTTCTTGCAAGGATCACAGTAGTACTTCGACCAAACACAAGAAAAGATTCAAGCTCAGAGGCTGAAGGGGTCACCTGGTGGTGCTGCTTGACAAGAATGTCAGTGATTGCATCCTGATGTGGTTTCACCCCACCCAGCAGCCAATCCCCACACAGCTGCTTGCTCACTGCCATGCCATCAGGAGCAGGGAGAGAGTCAGAAGGGTAAAAGCTGGAAAACTCACAGGCTGGGATGAAAGCAGTTTAATAGGGAAAGCAAAAGCTGTGCACACCAGCAAAGCTAAACAAGGGATTAATTCACTGCTTCCCGTGGGCAGGCAGGTGTTCAGCCATCTCCAGGAGAGCAGGGCCCCCCCATAATGGTGACGTGACAAGACATCATCACTTCAAATGTCCCCCTCCTCCTCCCTATTCCCTCAATTTTATATAATTATTATTTATGTAATGTACATGATGTCATATGGTCTGGAATATCCCTTTGGTTGATTGGGGTCACCCGTCCCAGCTGTGTCTCCTCTCAGCCTCCCATGCACTCCCAACTTCTATGCCAGTGTGGCAGCAAGAAGAGCAGCAAAGGCCTTGGCTCTGTGTAACCCTGCTCAGCAAAAACAAAAACATCTCTGTATTATCAACCCTGTGTTCAGCACAAATCCAAAATACAGCCCCATACTGTGAAGAAATTTAACTCTACCCCAGCCAAAATCAGCGCACTTCTCCAGTATTCTGCTTTGTAAAGTAAGAAAAAAGTCATGAGGATTTGGGATTTTTTTAAAAATTAAAAAAAATAAAAATTTGGGCATTCTCCTTTCAAAACAGCCCAAACAAAACTTCATGGCTGCTCTGCATATGTGTGTATGCATGCTGGGCCAGTGTGTGCATGCTGGGCCATGAGAAGCAAAATGTGTTAGGAAACCAGAATAGTAAATTGTAATTTAATTTACCCTACCCAATGTAGAAAAGGGACCTAGCTGTTTCTTCACAGCTTATTCAATCTTTCCCATTGAACACTACCTCACAGGTCATACACCTCCTTTCCAAACATAACACTGCCTCATAATAAAACTTAGGAAAACATATTGAAAGGTCAAAATAACAGTAACAAGTTATAAAACTATTTTACTTATTCAAGGTTTCTATTTCCAATATCCTCTCTTTAATCTTACACTTTCAATATTTGCATACACTTTTGCAAACTTTATTAGGGTGATATTTTGAGTTTGGGTGGACAGTGTTAAAGTGTTAATCCCTGAATGCATTTAAACACCCCCAACCAGACTGTGTAACTAAAATATTTAATGTCTCTGTGTGTCTTTCTCTCTCCACTTCCTTGTGAGCAGTTTTCCTTAAACTAATCCTGAATGCCCTAGCAGAAGCTCACTTTTCTCTTGAGATGTTCTGCCAGCATCAGTTGGTATTTTAGCCTCATCAGAGAGGGATTAAGCTTGGGATGGTCCAGATAATGGAAAGCTCAGCAGAGCAAGCAGTCTCACCCTTCCCACATGAAGTATTCCTTCCAATGGAAACCAGATCATGGAGAGCAAAAAGGGAGTTACCTGTGTTCAGGCATTGTCCTCACTAATTTGAGACATTCTCCGGTGTCCAGCCATCAAACACAAGTTAAAATACCTTCTCATGATTCACCTTCTGGGAGGTGATCACAGACACTCATGGAAGTTGCATCAAAGGAAGTTTCCAATTTATTATTTTGAAAAATGTGCCTTTAAGCAATTTTCCCAAAAGCATAAATGAGACTGATGGATAGCTAGAAATGGGATTTTGGTCTTCTACGGAAAGGCATAAAACCCACCCTAGACTTCAGTTCTTCACCACTCACTCTCTTGAGACTCAGAGCTCATGGTTGAGTGTGAATCCCAGCTCTGGCTTCAGGAGTTGCTGCTGATCTGTGGGGATGCTGCATTTGTTGTGTGCAATATTCACAGAGCACATGAGTTTCTCAAACTGCTTATCACCTGGTTCCACAGTGTTTGTCAGCACCTCTCTGTCCCTGGCTACCTCCTGCCATAACAGAGCAAGCAGAGTAGAACATACATCTTTCAGTCCCTGCAGCAGCTCAGGCTCCATCACTGATGTATTGAGAGAGGTCAGGATTGCCCCAAAGGTCCCTGACTTGTCCCACCTCTCAGGCAAATTTCTCCCAAAAAACAAGTGATAGAACATGACTGGGGTTAGAATGTAGGAGGAAAATGGCAGCAGAGTTTTATACTTCCATACATTTTACTATGACAGTAGTTGAGGGGAAGGGGCAGATTACAGCCTCAGACTTGCCCAAAGGCAGAGTAATCCTGCTTTAGGTTAATCCTCACTGAAGCTTGGTACTGCAATGTTACCTTGTGCTGGGGATGGTTATGAATGGCACATTGACAGCTTGGCTAGCAGGCAGGTGTAAAATGAATTTATGCTAACATGATTGTGTGCTGTCTCTTCCTTTCCATCTGAACAATATTTCTTGTGGTATCACGTGAAATGATGGTGTCTTAATTGAACCTAAAAGCTCTGAGTCCTTGATGGATCCTGAGGCTTCTGTGACAACAAAATTGGGTAATGATTCCAATATGAATGAAAAATTTCAAATACTAAAGTTTCTACTACAATTTCTCTGTTCTTACCTGTCTCTCTTATCCCAGTTTTAAAGTTTTTTCTGACTCTGGCAAGGAATGCAAAGCCCTACAGGATTTTTGCTTCTGTCTTCAAACTTGTGTGGCTATCGTAAATTGAGAGTGTTGGTGGAAAAGAAGGATGGTTGATTTTTTGAGCACTACACCAGCTGCTGCATATCCTGTCCTACATCCTCCTGCTCTGCCTGAGCTGCAAGTGGAGTTACACATATGCTTTGGCTGTGGCTCCTGCATCTTCAATGAAACAACTAACGCTTTCAATTGCGCACATTCGGGATGCAAATTGAACTTCAGTAGCTCCAGCTTACTCTCTTGGACTACAGGCTAAACCACAGCAATGTCACCACAGGAAACCTTTGCACCTTTGCATACAGGACATTACTTTTATCTGCAGGAGCAAAGGAAGTCACAGTTTCCCCCGCACATCCGCCGTGCTCCGTCTGCTCTCATCAGCGCTTCAGTGCATGGAACACAACAATTTATTCTCATCAAAGGGGACCAGGGTCCGGGCTGAGGTGCTCCTGGAGGCATCCCGCTGTCCCATGGCACCGGCCGGCGGTGGCAGCCCAAGGCAGAGGAAGATGAAGATGCTGAGGGTCTGCCTGGGTGCCAGAGGAAGCTCGCACGGCACGGCTGGCTGCTCACCGGCAGCGCCTCCGGTCATTCCACAGCTCAGAACTTCCCCCCCCATGTCCCCTTAGCACGAACAAGGTCCTGTCACCTGTGCTTAGGAAGAAGGGAGAAAGGCCGGGAAGAGATGGAGCCTCACAGACTGCTCCCCAGAGACTGCGCCTCACCTCGGCATCCGCTGCACGCTTCGGACGTGATGGATGGAGGGCTCGGTGCTGGGAGACCGGATGAATCATATTTTCCATGTTCAGCTGTAATCTGTGTAATTTCTTTATCACAGGGCAAAATGCATTAAAGCCTGGTGGCTGCAGCGCCCTGTGGGCTGCACTCTGGTTTCCTCTGCCATCAGGACACGGCACCATCCAGCTTCTGCCATCCCCAGCGTTCTTCAGGGCGCTCACCTCCTGGCAGCTGTCCTTCTTCTTTCCCTCTGGTGCAGAAGGGCTCAGGGATGCTGAGCGATGACAACTCCTGCTCAGTCGCTCACCTTTGTGCCCTGGTAACACAAATCAGCTTGGAAAAGCTCACAGAGAGCATTAGCAAAGTGCTTCTCTCATCTGTGCCCTGAAGCATATTTGGCTTCTCCTCACCTTGCCTTTCCTTTAGGAGGTTTGGTTCCTCCTGCTGAACGTTGCTGCAGAAGGAGATGGACCATGTAAACGGGGAGCTGGAGCTGTGTGATGTTCCCTGCTCAGCTACTCCTACCTGCTTTGGCTGTGGAGGCAAGACATGCCTGTACCCTTGAACTGAGCACGGAGCTTCCGCTCCTGAGCACATTGCCAGGAAATGCTGTGTGTGTCTGTCAGCCTCAGCAGGGCCCAGAATAGCTGTGCTCCCTGCCTGCCCCAGATCTTTACCACCCATGTGGATTTGCTTTTTTCATTCTGTCACAGCCATCACATGAGCTGCCCAACTTAAAGCTAATTTCTTAGTCATCTCTCCATCTACCAGACACAATGTCACACTGGTCACTGTGCCTGTCCATGTCACGGGGTCCTGGTTTTGACTCTGTCTACACCTCCACCGTAAACACTGCTGTGTCATGGCTCTTCTCCTGGGGTTTTTCCACACTGTTGAACTATCCCTGTGGTTATGTTGCATGATGCAGGCCAACACCCCACAGCACTATCTCAGACAAACAGTCCATTTTGTGGATGGGGATAAGAGCAGGAGAGCCAAACTTCTTCCTCTGTAGAGTTACCACCCTCTGACCATCACGGGATGCAGACCTCTAGGTGGGCTTCACCTCACAAGCCTTTGGCTGTTTAAATCTAATCATCCACCAGTTTCCCTCTTAGTGAAGGAACAGAAACAGGAACCTCTAATGGGCAACCTAAAATAGATGGGGTGAGTCACCAACAGGAGACATCTGTTACTATCCACTAATTAAAGGCGGAGCCAAGAGAACCAACTCAGACAACTTTCTTCACCCAGCTAAGCTTGGGTGACAAGAATCTCCCTTTATGTGGTTTTGCCTCTACCTAGCCTACTGAGCCCTAGGACAAGGCATTGCCATATGCATGTTTAACAGGTACACTTGTGCAAAAGTATGAATGCAGTGTTTCCTACGGCTTTTTGAACTGATCATTCCTGATATTCCAATAATTATCTCTGCAGAATTAACATTCTGAACATTTGCTTTCCAGAGGAATATATGTCATGCCATGCAATCTGTAATGTGCAAGATTCTAGATTCACATAATAAATTAATTTCAGATATATTTTTAACCAATATATTTGTTCCCTGATTATACCACATGGCTGAAGGAAAATACACACTTCTGTTCCTCAGATCTCATAGCTCAAGCAGCAATGTAACAGTAGTAGTGACTCTGACCACCATATGTAACAATATCTTAGCAGCACCATCATTTTATACCCACTGAAGGTGGCATTTATAACAGCAGGAATAAGTGAGAAGCTAAAAAGTGGTTCTGCCTGAGTCCTGCTCTTTTCCACTTACCCATTGTTGCAGCAGGGATGGGGCAGGAGTGTCAAAAAAAAGCATGTTTGCTTCTCCAAAATACTGGTATGACAATTCTCTTTGAAACGGGGAATAAAACTCATTTTCCTCTTGTCTCCATGTGCTCACAAGTGTGTGAATAAATATGAGCTGACACAGGATTTGTATGAGTGCCATACTGCGAAGCACCACTTTATTTTGCACCGCCAAGCTTTTGGCACATCTCATGAGGAAAGGAACGGTTCACAAACCATGCAAGTCTCCCTAAAACACACATCATAAAACCTGTGGTGTGTTCCTAGTCACTGTACATGCTGTTTGTTCCACTTACTCCCTTCCAGTGCTAGTCTTTGCCTTTCAGAATCCTCCGATTTCCCCCCTCTCATTGAATAGCATTAGTTACTATGGAAACTGATCTGGGGATATGGAACTTGGTGACATCCACATGGAAGGGATGCTTCCCAGGAACCTAAATATCGACTGGATGGTTGTATGCCAACACTGCATATGGCTTAGATTTTGTAAAAACCCACAGAAGGTCACTGAGGGAAAAGAGGCATCAGCTGAGGTTATGATGAAAGAAACCCCAAATCCACCCACTGGTATGTTTGGCAGTCCCATGACCTTCCTGGTGACACAGCCCTGTGACTCAGAGGGAGAAGAACCAGAGACAGGCTGTGCTGGGCCACAGGACTGTGGATTCCTCCCAGGAACTGCTCTGTATTGAGAGAAACACACAAGGTCACTACAGCTTTTGTGGTGAGCTTTAATGATTCTTACCAGAGAACTGCTAGCTAAAGTTAAAAGTAATTAAAGAAAACAAGATGCCATACTGACCACACCAAAAATATTTGTGACCTAGCTGTTTCAGAGAGGTCCTTTCTCATAACACAGAAAGTCACCTATTGCAAAAATCCCTTTGTGAAGATACACTTGGCTGGGTAGTACTTTGCTGTGTCACTACAAGGAGAAGAATTTCTTAGTGGGATTAGGTCCAGCAGAAAACAGCTGCAAGGAAGAGAAGAGAGCCCTGCTCCCAAGTGGGCAGCACCCAGCAGAGGACTAGGAGCAGGCAGGTACCAAGCCCTTTGTAGGTGTCCTCCTGCACTTCACTGGAAATGAGCAGCATGTGGAAATGCCTTTTGGTCTCACTGCTCATTAAAAGCTGTTTTCTGTTCTTGCTAATAAACTTTCTAAATATCTCCTCCCTCCTGCCTGACCTCCAGAGGCCAGGCAGAGGCAGCGTGGGGAGGACAGCCCCCTTTGCTTCTGGGCAGAGGGAAACCTGTGGGGCAGACAGGAGGGAGGTGGCAGCAGGGCTGAAGACTGGAATGAGAGGACTGAACACAGCATGATCTCAGCCCAGATTTATGGATTCCCAGCCCGTGTTTTTGATAAAAATGTGAATTCTTTTCTAGAACAGAAAGTCTGAATTGGGGCATCATGCTGCAACCAAAGGTGGATGTTTTGGAGCATTGTTCATACAGATTTTTTTTCTAACAGTGTTTCTAGATGAGTAGGAGACATCTCCAGGCATCTCCCAGTGTTTATCAGCACAAGTAATTGCCAGGGCAAATGCTGCCAAATGAGTATTTTAGGGGCAAAAAATCCTTAGAGTAGAGGGACTGCTTGACTTGCTTTGGGTTGGGTTGGTTTTTTATATATTATGAAATGCCAGAATAAATTTCAAACTCCTCTTGAAAGATTCAAAAAAAAAGAAAAGAAAAGAAAAAGACATTCAGTACTTTTTGGAGGTTGGTGCCTTTGCAGCAGTAGCAGACCTGGTATGGGCAGTAAGGTAAAGAGGTATACGTTGCATACTTTAAGTGGAACTATCCTCAAAAACAACCAAGGAATTTAATGCCTTGCACTGTGCTGTCACATTTTTGTTTAGCAGCTACGTGAAAAGCCATCGAGTCCCGTTTTTAGACGGCCACCTCCCTGTTCACACTGATCTGTGTAACAAGCACACAAATGCCCATTTATATTTAAAGGGGGATTTTTGCAGAACCCTAGAAATTTCAGTGGGACAGATTTTAGGCTGAATACTGACAAGTACATAAAGTGATGAGTTTTGTAGTTTCCCTAAACTTTCAGGACCTGTTCTCTCTTGTCAGGCATCCCTCTGGCACTGTCCCCATCCTCCACTTCTCTACTCTCTCAGGGCATCAGCAGAACACAGGCTACCCTAGAGAGGGGAGTGGCTCTAACACACTCCCCTGTTATTTCCCAGGGCATCAATTGTAGAGATTTTCCAGAGGGCTTTTTTAGATCCACCTGTTCTTTGTTCAGCCAGCCCCACAGAAACATATAAACCTGTTTTACTTGAAAAGGGAAAGCAGGCAAGCCTCTCTGTGCAATTAGATTGAGCTCTCTGTCTGCTTTCAGCCAAGAAAGAGCTGCCAACCATGTTGAAGGAACAATTTACCTGGCTGACATCTGAAGAGGAACAGAGTGAGTCCCCTAAATGAAACTTTCTCTTCAGCCTCAGGAAAAAAAAAAGCAATCCATTCTATTCCCACGGCTTTGGCTGATCCCCTCTGAGTCTGTGTGAGGCATGATGGCTATGAACTGTTCTTACTTGAAATAAACTGGCTGACCCATCCCTAACCAAAACCAGTATTTAAAATGTGACAGAGGAGCAGCTGTCCAAAAATTAACAAGCAGATGACCCAGATGTAGAAATTAACTGCCAAAAACTCGGGTTCTAAAATACACGTATTCAAAATTAACATTAAATAAATATTGCTAGATACCAATAAATAAGCTACAGAAATAAGCTCAATCTACTTCTGGCATTGTAGGAATCTTGTGTGCTACACACACTTAAAAAACCACATAGAAGTGAAGCAATAGCTAAAAAAAACAGCAAAAATTGCACTTGATGGGAAATCAACTGGCTGAAATCCATGCTGGTCAGAAAGAGAATGACTACATGTTATAATAAGTTGTGCTGAGGAATAATTGAGTGGAGAAATGGAAAGAAAACTGAGCAGCAACCCCTCCCTGTCTTTTCTTACAAGAAGATGTCTCAAAATTTAGTGACACTTTTGAGATGGTAAAAAGTAGCTTCAAAGCAATCAGCAGGAGAGCTGACACCCCAGAGCTGCAGAGTTCCAGACAGAGTGGAAAAAATGATGCTGAATCTGATTGCTAACGTACTCTGTCCCTATACAAGTAGTGCCACAGGAAAAGGCAGTGGAAATTCCAGAGCCAAGACTTGCAATAAGGTCAGAAATGAAAAGCAAGACAGGAAAAAGATTAATAGAAGGGCAGCACCATCCTCTGCTCACCTGCATCAACCAGCAAGACCTCTCCCTTATTTGCATTTGTTTTTGCATACTGATGAGCACTCTGTGAGCTCCAGACTTGGAGCCAAGGGACTGAATTTTTATCAGGCGCGGGCTGTCAAAGCACAGACAGCAGCAGCGCAGCAAGGCTCGCACAGCCTCAGCCGGGCTGAGCGGGACCGCGGCTGCTCTCTAGAAATACACGTGGGGTAAGCGCCAGGGGAGGGCAGAGCTATTCCTGAGGGGAGACATTTCCCAAGGAGAACAAATGGCTGGAAAGGGAGGGCAAAAGCCCTGCCTGCAGAGGGGACAGGCTCTGCCACTGTGACAGCCCTGCCAGGCATTGCCTGGACTCAGGCAATCCATTGGGAGCAGCAGAAGGGCTGCAGAGTGCCCAGTGCAGGGAAGGGCACAGAAGCAATGCAAAGCCCGTGGGCTTGCCAAGGTGTCCTCACAGGACTCAGGGCAGCATCCCTCTGCATGCCAGGGACACCAAGGATCCCAGCACAGGGCACTGTCACACCCTGTGCCTCTCCAGCAGCATCCATGTCTCAGGTCCGTGTGGGACAGCCACACATCCAGTACAACTTTCCTGAAGCCCAGATTTCAAAACATCCCAAGTGGATGGGATGTCTTTGTGCTGCCAGCAGCAGTGACTGTGAAATGAATACTAAAAATTAAATAAACACAAAAAAATGCTCAGGGAAGAACTGCAGTGTAATTCTTCACTGCTGGTGTTCAGAAACACTGAGTACACAGCCGGACAAAGGTTCTGCTTGGACAGCAAATTATCAGACTTGAATAATCTCCACATTTCTCTTTCCAGGACAGACACAGAGCAGAAGAACAGTGAAAGAAGGAAAGCTCCACCATAAAGGGTGGCAAAGAAAGTAACAAATGGGACACGTGACAGGGGAGATCCTGATGTGCCTTTTGCCCAGGGCTCTGGAGAGGCGGAATGGTGCAGGATGGAGCCTTGGCAGGGAACCACGCATCCCTTCTGCTCCACCCGCTCATCCCTGGGCTGCAGGGTGTGCTGGCCTGTCGTGCTCTGAGCCCTGCTGCTGGACCCCAAGAGGAGGGCAAATTGGTGGCCACAGACCCACAGTCCTCATGCAGGGCAGTCCCCAAGTACCTGGCTGCAGCACAGGGTTTTCTCTCATCAGTGCTAGGTGGTTATCACTACCTTTAAAAGGCTACTGTCAGCTCAGAGACAGCCCGCTTCTTTTTTTCTCTTTTCTTTATTTTTTACCAGAACTTGAAGTAAATAGAACAGGTTTGAAAGGTTTGCTGGGGAGGGGGCTCTGTTCCAGTAAAAACAGCTGGTTCAGATAAATAAATATTACCTTACTATGTAGTATCCACACTACAAGCAAGACAGCACTAGGAACTCAACAGCAAAACTACCCAAATTAAAAACTGCATTTAATTCCCCAAGCTAAGAAACAAACACAGAATGTAAAGGAATTTTGGGTTGTTTGTTTTTTTTTTTTTTTTAACTCATCTCAAACATAATAAATACTGGCATTTCTGGCAGCACTAGTAAAGAAATATGTGATTAAAATATAAATTTTCAATACTGAAAAGCAAGGTTGTAGACTGTAGAGTATAAAAGTTTCCCAAAAAAAAAATCTTCCTTTTTGAAACTAAAAGATATCAGAATAAATCTGATAAACATTGGACTCTTGAGGCCTTGTATGAAGTATTTGTGCAGAGCAGGGAAACAATTCTGTGAGAAATAATGATCTCTAGGTTGAGTCCTTATGTTGGTTTCTGTCCAAATTTACTTAATTCTTAATTGTCAAGATCATATCAGGAGGCAGGTCTGTGGCTTGCAATCATGGCTTAGCAGCAGCAGGATTGCAAGATGCAAAATCAAGCTGCCACCAGACCTATCTTAGTTCCCACTGCATTTCACCTTAATGGTTTAATCACATTCTGACTGTACAATCCTGTCACTGTAGGATTAGAGCCCCTCAGAAGGGTGATTTGGAGACCTCCAGCACTGAAGGTGTTCAAACAAGCGAATAAATGGTCCTTGTTTGTTGCGGATTTGTCTATATTTGGTATCCATCTGCTTTCCTGACAAGACCATCAATGGCATAGTTTGCAAAATGCTTTGTTTTATTACGTCTGCCTGGAAATCACCTCACCTAAAAAGTCTGTTTCAGCTGATTGGTTTGAAGTACTGTACACTGCAAAAATACTCATCTTCAACCATGTAATCTAGAGCAAACCCAGAGTTTATCAGCCTCCTTGTCTGACTTCCTACATCCCATATCAAAGCCCTTCACTTCTCTGGTGATGCTTTCAAATAAACATAAGAGGCTTTTCCTAAATGTGGGATTTATTCAGCAGGTCACACTAGGATCTCCTTCATAAGATAAACCATGCTGTAGGGAGATGGCAAAGAGACAAGAGCTAAATGGCTTTACAGCTAGGGGTATGAGATGATACAACTTTAGAAAATGCTGCTGGACTGAAGGAGAGCTTGGTAAACACCAGCCCAGTTCACCCAGACAGCAAATCTGTGTAAGTGAGGTCTGCAACTGGCTGGGAGGGGGTTTGCTGCAACTCACAGCAGAAACCAGCTGTTCCCCTCAAATTTTGGCAATCTCACCCATTCCTTCTCAACATGCTGCTTTCTAAAGCTCTGTCTACCAGAGTTTTAAGGAAAAGCCTCGGAGCTGGCCCCTCGATGAAGTTCACCCAGAATCAGCCTTGGCCAGGGTAATTTGAAAAGCTGAGCCAAGCTGTCATCTTCCTGTGCCTTCTAACCTACCTCCCTCCTCTCTCACCCCTCAGGACAGTGATGTTTATTGTCACAGCTGATTTTGATGGCAGTGTGGGGACTTGTTTTCTTTCTTTTAGTTGACTTGCTGTTGAGGTCCTGCTGGGAGCAGTAAACATCCCCATCCATTCACAGGGACCAAAGCCCACCCTGAGGTGATATTTTGGGAGTGCAAACCATCAACTTCAATGGAAAATTGACCAGAAAAAAACATTTCCGAGCAGCACTGCTGATTCCAAATATGTAGAGAGGAGTTCAGCTGTGTTAAAATGATCCCAAGAAAACAGCATAATAAATAATTCAAAGGCAAGAGTAGCCTCACATCCCTGGTATCTGCCTTGCAGTGGAGAGCTTGGCATTGATGTCCCACTCTTGTCCCACTGTGTCCAAACAGATCCGGAGTCACCAATGCTCATAAGGGGATTTTTAAATCTGCAAAAAGCATGCATTCAAGGACCATGTTGGCTCCATCAGCCCTGGGCAGAGACATTGTGCATGTTCCATGGGACTGTGCCACGTGTGGGCTCCTCATCCCCAGCAGCCAGCTTGCCCAGGCAGCTGGGGGAGAGCTGAGCTGTCACACACCTGTGCTGGGAAATAAAACACTGCTCTGGCACAGATGTGCCCACCCCTGCACCCACAGGGCCCAGGCCAGGGCTGGGGCCTCTCAGCACTCTGCCAGGGGAGTGTGGGTGCCAAGGAGTACTGCTCCACTGTGCTTTGGATGGGGACTCACATTTGGATAGCAGGGAAATTCACCCACCCCCACCAGTCGGCCCCAGCATCAGTCAATGCTGCCTTGTTTCACTCATTTGCAAGTAAAGCCAAAGAGCAGCTAGGGGTCAATCCTGCCTTCCAGACACTTCTTCAAAACTTGCACAAAGAGGGATGGAGTTACAGCTGTAAATATACAGCAGTATATTATTGTATATTAGTTTTAAGATTCTCTAGTCCCTCTCATAGGAAAGTGGCAGTCCTTCATTTTTAATAGGAGGGAGAAATTCACATTCCTGAACAAGGACTATTAGACCTCTCCCAGTGACTGTTCCTGTTCCTACCATGTGATCTAAAATTCCTGTTTTCCTTTCCCCAAGCTTGCAGCAAACAAAAGCATTTGTTTAGGGGGAAGCTTGTCTAGAATTATGCAGTTCTAAACAGAGTCCCATGGAGAAGAGAGAGGAAGAAAACATGGCTTAGGTAGGAGAGGTGGAAGGCTGGAACATTTACTCCAGACTTTCACAAGAGGTTATGAACATGAAAAGATGTACACAGCCCTGCAAGAAGTTTAGCAGTTCCATAATGGATGGGCTCCTTCTAGCTCATCTCTTGCCTCATGGGCAGCCATGATCTAAATATAAATCCCAGGTACAGCTGCATGAGGAATACACTGCCCATTTTTTAGCAGCACCAAGCCTGTGTCAGTGCATACAAACCTAGAGAGGGAGTAAAAGGCAGTGGAAGTCATGCCTGTGTGTGACTGAGTGGAATAGCAAGATGAGCAATGCTGGAATGAGAGGTGACTCCACTGAGGTCACAAGGGCTCCTAACTGCCCCCAGTCGGCTCCAGCCTCAGACCTGGGAGGATCTGGGCATACATAAAAATAGGGTGTGGAAACAACCTTATCTTTTTAGCTGCTTTCCTGTTTTACATCTGCTGCCTGCTTTAAGCCACATCCCAGGGGCTGGGCAGGGTTAGTGCAGAGCAGTTATGCCAACTCATTCTTGACTCCCTGATGAGAAAATCCCCTCCCTTACTTTTTGTGGTGCCCAAGTGCTGCCAAGGGATCACCAAAGGGCTTAGCACAGAGCTCATGTTGCTGTCTCACTGTATATTGTACTGTGCTGTTATTCCTTCACTTTTCTGCCTAAGTAACAACTGCAGTAACTTTCCATCCCCAGGCTAATTCCCCAATTAATCCAAGCAGGGATTTCCATGAGGTGGCACACACCTCTATCTGGCCATATTTTCTTTGTCTGCCTTATTTAGTGCAGGCAAGAGAAGGGAAAGTCTGGCCAGTGTGTAAATCTACCCCAGATTTTTCTATCTGCTGGCAGCCAGCAGACAGGCTCTGGGTAAGGTGTCCAGATGTGTCACTGCCAAACTGCCTGGTGCCAGAGAAATATCCCCTGTCATAGCAGGCTTTTTTACACTTCTCTCCACAGATCAAAATCCCTGTAGCCAAACTAATGTTGTTTGCCTCGTAACTGTTTCCGCCAGAGGAAAGAAGAGTGGACCTGCCTGGGGACATCTGCTGTACACAGCCACCTCAGGCAGAACAAAGGGAGCTGCAAACAGAGGAGCCTGCAGCCCAAGACTGGCTGCCAGAGTAACAAGCCATGTATTTCCCAAGACATTTTCACCCTCCTCTCCTTTCAGGAGGCCTCCTTGGTCTCAAGTGTCCACATAACTCTACAGAGAGGGGAGAGGAAAACCTGGATTTTGCACTGTTGGTGCTAACTTTGGGAGAGATCCCCAGACACATCCCTCCTCATCATCAGCTTAACAGCCTCATCAGATTTACACTGAGTTTTTATGAGTCTCACTGCTAGTGCCCCAGCTACAGTGGTCTTTTCTGTTTAAGGGTGCCATGGGATTCACATAAGGCTGAATTGCCTCGTATCCCATACAGTTAATGGGGAAAAACAACCAAAGCCCACCTGAAGCCCACAAGAGGCACAGGCACTTGTGTGCACAAGCTGGTGGGAAAAAGCAGGATAGGGACCAGTAGCATTGAGTAGCTCTGCTTTTGTTTTGTGTGTGTGATCCAGCTAGAGCATGAGCCTGGGATGACTCCCCTGAGGAAGGAGGGATCTCCCTGAGGAAGGGTTTCTAAAAGAAGCTTGGTTTATGCAGCCAGCCACCGCACAAAACTTGGCAACTTGCAACACAGACCCTTTTAAAGGCTTTTTTCCCCCCTTCTTTCCCTGCCCCTAGCACAGAATGTATATCATGCCCAGGACCCCAGAGAGCAATCAGGGCAGGAAAACAGTTTGACTAGGAAATCTTTCCAATGTCAACATCCTCTATCCCAGGTCCTTGCTTTCCGTGAAAATACGGACTTTGTGTGCACATTTGTGTGGACTGTGTTTAAAGGCAAAGACCATCCTGTGGGTTAAAAAAAAAAAGCCTTAAAAGATATTCTACCACCTAAAGAGATTGTGCTCCCTGAGTACTCCAGTGATGCATTTAGCAACATTTAACAACAAATTTATTTAGACTGAGCAAAACCTTGGGCATTTCAATACAGAGAAGTCTTGGGGCCACAGGGTTTTATACCAGACCTTATCCATCAACACTGTAAAATGTTGCTCCAGTCCACCGCAAAAGTTATGGAGTGATTTAGGGACTCCCAGGCTATTCAGGCTCCCAGGATCTGGAGAACATCCATGGCTAAACAGATCCCTAAGGCTATGTCATCACCCTTAATTTCTACTGGATCAGGAAAGCCCTGGCTTGATCAGTGCTCTGACTTCTCCACGTATCCAGCGCAGGTGGGGCAGAGATAAGCAGCTGAAGCAGTGCATTAAGGCTGAAAGTCAGGCTGGTGGTGGCTGGTCCTGAAGAATGACCCAGCAGGATCTGCTGAGCTGCACCAGTCAGGGAACCACTGGTTAGGGACTGCCACAGCATCCCTGTCTCTCTTCCATGCCTCATCCCTCCTCAGTCTCAAGGCTGATGAAAGGTAATCCTTGATGCCGAGCTATCCAAATTATGCGTCCCTTAGGGACACATATCCCTGCCAAAAGAATCCATAAACCAGGGACATTCATGACCACCATGCTGAAATATTGCCATCTCAATAGACATACTATTAATTCTGCAAGGCAGGAAGGTGTGAGCATTTTGAGAATGCACAACACCAAGAAGCAGCTTACTTCACAAGACTGACACACATATTATTTTGAAGGAAGTCGTATCCATGACTAAAAATAAACCTGTGCCATTTCCCTGCTTGAATTTCCTGTAGATCTTTAAAGAGTACAGAGACCTAACCAAGCCATTCTCTTTGAAGTAAACATTTGAGATCATTAGCAACTTGCCTGCTGGGGGGTTCTCAAATCCAGATGTCTTTGTGGTAAATTTGCACAGAGTGTTTGATACCTATTTATCCCCTCATTTACAAACCACGTGCAGCTCGTAAAGTCAGCACTACACTAAGAGAGGCATGACTGGTGATTGCTATGCTTGCAATAGACAGACCTTGGATTAAAATGAAGTTTTGTTGTTAAGTGAAAAGTTAACTTCCAGGCACAGTTCTTAATTTAAAACATCTGAAAAATTAACATTCTCATTTGGGCAGTTTTCCAGGTCAGATGGTAGTGCCTGGATATTCTCTGGACAAACTATCTCATCCAGAATAAGCGTTTATTTGGCTTACTTCTCTAGTGTATGTAAGTGAAGAATTATGTTGTTTTTATTAATCCTCCCAGAATAAGTTCATCATCCCTCATCACAGGTACTTGTTCCATTGCTGTGTTTGGCTCCCCAAAAGCAGAGCACGTGTTACACCCTCTGACAGTCCCCACACACTCTGGCAGCTTCATATCTGGGTGACTCCAGTTGCTTTCATTTTGGATAATTTCTTGAATCCTTTCAGCACCTGTCAGCTCTAGAGCTTAAATATGCTACTACTCTGGGGGGGCTTTGTGAGGTTTATTTTTTTGGTTTGGTCTTTTGGGTTTGGGGTTTTTGGGGGGTTTTGGGGGTTGGTTTTCGTGGGTTTGTTTGTTTGTTTTTTTGTTTGTTTGGGTTTTTTCCTACAAGTTAAAATCTCTTAACTCATTTATATTCCATCATTCCAAGCAGATTTAAAACACAAAGGGACTGTCCACACAGTGCATCCTACAGTGGCTCCCCACTCCTTTGGTTTGTTTTCCAGGCTCTTCTTATTACATCTTCAAATAGCATCTCTGTTCATGGTCACTGTAAGCCTGAGCAGCCCTTTGAAGGAAGTGACTTGCAACTCAGCTTGGTGGAAACTTGGGCTTACCAGACTGAAGAGGATTACATGGGGTCTAATGGACTCCAGTAAGCCACACAGAAGAACTTTTATTAAAATAGATAAAATAACCTTGGTGTTCTATTTGGTGCTTGTTTCTAATGTCTCTGATGGAAAATATCCCCCTTCAAAAAAGTCAGAAATAAAAAAATGAGGGTGAAGGAAAAATGAACTGCTAGGAAGAGTTGAAGTTGATTGGTCTAGCAGGAAAAAAAAACTTAAGGAGAGACATTAAGAGCCTTTAAGGGAAAGACAGATGCAAAAAGGGAGAAATTATTCATATGTTCTTTGGAGATAGGACAAGTGTAATGTATTTTGATTGCACCAAGAGAGACTAAGGGTTGGTGCGAGAGAAGGCTTCCTCCAGTGATAAGGACAGTAAACAGTGAAAAAGATTGCCTAGGGAGGTTGTGGAATATCCATCACTCTTGGCTTCTCAAAGCAAATGTGACAGATGTGAGTTGGAATCATTCTGGTATAGCTGGACCTGCTTTGGGCAAGGTCTGTGGACAAGTTCATTCCTTGAGGCAGTCTACCAGAGCTATTTTTTTAATACTCAGTGATAATGTGCCTCACAGGCAGAAAGGATTAAATATGTAATAAAATTTTTAAAATATCTCAAGAAAAGAAGGAAGATAAAAAGGCCTTGGACATCACCAAGTTTAGGGAAGCTAAAGGTATGCTACAGTCTTCAAAGAGTCCTCCAATCTGTTTTTGTTTTGCATAAAGTTAATATAAAACATCACTTTGTAGTGATGTCACATTATGAAGCCTGTTGACTTCAGAAAGGTCACTTAAGGGGGATAAGCTGGGTGGGTACTGGAGTCATTTCAGATACCTCATCGAGTTTCTTGTATCCATTCCAGTGGTGGCCTCATGAGAGGAAGTGCACATATTGCCTAGCCAAGCAAAGATTTGTGCTATAAAGTTCAGAGCCCTTTTGGAAGAGATTCAAGGAATTTTTTTTTTTTTTAAAGAAAAAAAAAGTAAGAGGGGGGGGCACATACAAAAACTCCAGTTCCAGGAGGAAACTGAAGTTTAATGAGCACATACAGAAAGGAAGAGAGAATTAAACTGGCCATAAATGTTTATGACGAAAATATTAGCGATCTGCTCACTGTGCATGTCACGTAGTCTCAGTTTGCCATGTTTCATACTGTGTACAAGGATTACAGGTGTCCAGGTGGAGATTGCTGGGTTGTCCCTCTTCCCACGGAAGAAACAAGAAGAGTATGTGTTTCACAAAGCCAACAGGACCATCTTTCCGAATCCCAGTTAACTTCCTCTTCTCCTTAAATCATCCAGTACTCTTATATAAGCCTCCTGAATCTTCTTCACAGTTAAAATCCAAAACCACATCCATCATATTATGGCGCCTTCCCCAATAGCAACTCATTAACTCTTCCAAATTCTGACTTCACTGACACAGTATTTAATGAACTGCTAAGATTCAAAGCAGAATTCAAATGATGGGGAAATTGAGGTCTAAAACAGCAAAGACATAAGATGACACATTTCCAGGAGCTTCACAGCCTTTATTTCTGTGAATATTCTCATCTGTGCTAGTATAAACTGGGAGCAACTCGACTAAATGTGGCAAAAACCCCCAATAATTGCACATCAGCATAGTCCCACTGTGGCATCATGATCAGTCCTGAAAGTGCTCTCATGAATTACCATTTAGATCACACCTTTTTTGAAAGCCTTCAGCAATAATGGAGAAGAAAACAACTTCAATAAAAGCACCTCACTTATGCAGTTCTTATCACTGCATAATGACATTGGATAAAAAGAGAAAATCTATATTATTTTTTGTTTATGAAGCTGATGTGCTTTCCAAATGCATACAGCAAAGTCAAAATACTTAAAACAATAAAGCATTTCTAAGGTAAATGTTGTTAGTTTCAGGATATTGTTTGGAAAGTAGGTGAAAAAATGACTCTTAAGAGGTTATGGGTACATTAGAGACAAAGAAGAAAAAGACTGCTTAAAATGACATACAAGGTGTTTTGATAGTAAAGATTTTCAAGCTATGGGAAGTGGACTTGTAACAGCAATTAATGCTTCCCTTTCCTTTCCAAATCACTCAGACCTGTGACAAATATCAAAGTTCATTCAGAAGCAAAAAAACCTCAGAGAACCCCCCTCTATCCTGATACAAGTGTAAACTTTAAACTCACAAATTTCTAACTGGAACAGTCTGTACTTCTTTAAATAACTTTAAATTAGGAAACTTTTGATCATGATTTGAGGACCACTTAAGTCTCATAAACAATATGCAACTTAGTAATTTTTTTTTTCAGCTGAAAGGTTGGAGAGGACAGACTTTCCAACAACTGGTAATTTCTTAGATCTTTTTTTTTCCCTTGAAACAGAAAATCACATATTTTCCATTCTGTACAAAGCAAAAGTATAATCCTCAAACATACCAAAAACATAGGCTAAATCTGCCAAGTTTGCATAACAAAAAAAAAAGGGGGGGGAGGAGGAGGGAGCTGGGCAGAGTAGGAGAAAGAGAATTACTTTGGAGCTAAATGACAGCAGTTGGTGAAGATGAATGAAGAAATTTGAATTCTGTGTGTTTGTATTGTGTGGATCAATTTATGGAGCCTGAATGTCTTTGAATGCTCTTACTATGGATATGTGAATACTTTTGATCAAGAAAAACACCCTTGGTGAAAAATAAAGAAATTACTAGATTTCAATACTTCTAAACTCTGCATGAAAAGCCCATGCTGAATATGAACAAAAACCACCGATTCTTATAAACAAGTACAATTAGTCACAGTTATGTAAACATGAGTATATATTCAATTTGTAAGCTCATATTAAAAGGAAATACATTAAAAAACATTTTCAGAATAAGACATATTGTACTGAACAAAATCATAGCACAAACAGGGAATTTCTTTCCCAGGAGAAAGTCATTAAAATAGAGGACCCTGGGGATGCCAGAATGGACTGTATTGGACTGAGGGTTCACCACAGAGCCCCATTCCTCTTTCTTGGCCACTTGAGGATGCTAACACTAACATCCTTTTCTCTGGCAGCAATCCCACTTGTGTAGAAGTATGGATAGCTAATTCCATAAATGCTTATTCTTGGGATGTTGGACTTTTTTTTGTTTTGTTTTTTCTTTATTTGGCCCTGTGAAGCACAGTTCAGGTGGCCAGGATGGATTGTTCACATGTATTTTACCACTGAACAGAGGATGTTCAGGTAATGAGCAGAGGCCTCTATAAGGCAAGGGACTCCTTGGTGCCTTACTTCTTTTATTTGCTATCTATCATGTTTCCTGGAGTCCTCTAAATTTGCACTTAAGGCTCATATTACTGTTCTAGATCATAAATTGGTCAAGTTCCTCACAGCTACTTTCTCCACTCCCTTTGCTCTTAT
Source organism: Ammospiza caudacuta (assembly GCF_027887145.1). Taxonomy (NCBI): domain Eukaryota; kingdom Metazoa; phylum Chordata; class Aves; order Passeriformes; family Passerellidae; genus Ammospiza; species Ammospiza caudacuta. The sequence continues at coordinate 71,350,233 of NC_080595.1, forward strand.
GTGAATGCTCTGATACAAAATGAAAATGTAGTCTCTAGATATGGTACAACCTCAAGTGGTACTTATCAGATATTTTTGAGGACCTCACCTAGCTTTTGACTGATCAAACACTCTTGAAAACAGTTTCCAGCATTTCATTTGTAACTTCATGCAGCTATTAATTAAAACTAAAATCCATACTACAACACTTTCGTTTCCTTTCTTGCAAACGTGACACTGTCCTGCAACTGTCCTAGCATAGATCATATCACTGTCAATAGCTGATTCTTAGACTGAAAAATGCAACATTAAATATGCACTGTGATGCCAGCCACCACATTTGTTGACTGCAATTCCAAGACAACTTTGCTCTTTGGTGTGCAAGTTGGTGTGACTGCCAGAAGGCTAGAGGGGTTTGTGGTTCTACAAAGGCTCCTCTATGCCAGCAGTGTGAGCATGTAGTAAGCCCAGTGAGCATGCTGGGGTAAGGACTACCACAGGAATAGAAACTGGCTCTGGAGGCATGAGAGAGCTGCTGCAGGAATGGTAGGTAACTCTTCCTCTCTGCTTCTTCCCCTTTTAGTTTCACCTAGCCCAGCCCTCCAGTCTTGGTGTGATTGATGAGTAATGTGATGATTGACTCTCACAATTAATGGACAAATATCATGTATATAGGTTTAAGAAAAGTTTCATAGTTATAGTTATGTTGTGCCCCTCTCATGGTTATCAAGGGACAATGGGAGTTGGGACATCTGGGAGGGCTGGCTTGTCACTATGGTGACATCTGACCTCCAGTCAGGATTTGAGGAAGAGATCTCCACCACTGGACAGCATAGAAGGGGTTGACAGACAGAACTTTGGGAGGGGTTACAGGGTTAAAAAGGGAAAACCTCATTGTGAGGGGACTGAGCACATGGTGGGGAAAGTCTTTTGCTCCCAGTGCCGTAACCTTTTTTCTTTATTCAGTCTTCTGTTGTATTTTGATAAGGTTTAATAAATCTTCTTAAACTCTGAAAAGTGTGTAGCTATTTCTCACATAAGTGTCTGCCTTTCTTTCTCAAGAGGATCCTGTTTAGCAGCTCTGCTTGACTTTAGAGGTGGATTTACTCCACAGACCATACAGTTAAAATGCCTGAACTCGCCTGATGCCAAAAGTCTTGCTCAGAATTGCATGACACCAGGCATACAAAGCACCTAGCAAAAATCTTTGCCTTGGTTCCCAAAGCATGCATGAAATTATCAAATTTGTTGGGAAAACAGGCAGCACAATAATGTCTTCCAGTTCCAGAAGAGCTCATGTGATGCTCTGGTGGGGCTCTGCAGTGTGCTGCACTGCACAGTGCTAAGTGATGATGCCTTTAGTTTCATAGGGTCATTAAAGCTGATTAGATCTTAAGTTTCTGCAGTTAAAAAATATTTGGGACAGGACAAAAGTACTGTGCCAGCAACAGCTCAAAACAATAGCCCAGACCAAAACAAGGGAGAGAAGCCATAGATTGCTGATTTTCTGGGCATTTGGGATTGTTTATGGAGCATTTCCCTGACCTATTTTTTTCAGTGATAGTATTTAACAATACCTGTTTTGCATAGAATACCAAGCAACTGATACTGTTTCATTACTTCTGTGAGACATGCTCATAGTGAAGCCAATTGTTTTTCTCACTGTGCTGATCTAAGAATTCCCTTAGAATTCCCTGGGTAGTTACAATGACTTTTCATAGAGCTGAGAATCTGGCCCATCTGACTCCAAGCATCTGTGAAGTGTGAAGTACAAACCTCTGAAAATTAGATTTGTTTTGTCAAAAAATCATCTTAAACTTTAAATATTCCAGAAGCAAGAGATGCCAAAATAAATTTTGCACACCTCAAAGCAGAACAAAGTAACAGGCCCCAAAGAGTAAATGGAGATCCCTGGCTTGTGATTTAAGTGCTGCCTTCTCTAAATTTAAATACCAAAATATTTTTCAAAGTATGAATCTCTTGGGCACTGTCATATTTTGTCACCAAATAATTCATTACGGAATGTTATCTCTACTTCTGCTGTTTGAAGTGCCAGAGGTTTCTTTGCCTGAAATGGCCTGTTATTCCCAAGGATGGATGGAAGAAGAGGGCTCTCTTCGTATTTTTCTTTCTGAGCACAATGGATTAAAAACAAAACAAAGAAATCCTAAACAATGAGATAGTGAGGAAACTCATTCTAAAGGATTCTAGAGTGCTGTAGTAGTATGTCACCATCCATAGAAGGACAAGGCTCTGTTCCCTCCCTGTGCAAAAATTGCTTGACTGCTTTCACTGACACAGTTTGCTTCCTAATATTTGGCATGACATTTCCTGTTTCTAGCCTTGGGCTTATATGGGTTTGATCCAGCCTGCCCTGAAATTAATGGAAAGACTACTCTGTACTTCAGTGTCCCCTTTTCCTCTTGCTGGAGCCTGTTGGCTGCTCCAGTGATTTCTCTCACTTTCATTTTGGCTGGCCTTCAAGTCCTTCCAAAACATCATGCCTCTTCCTCTGTACACACGCACAGACAGAAAGAGGGAGGGACAAGACAAAAATCCCTTTGCCCTGTGTGGTGGCCAAGGGGCATGGGATGGTTCATGGGGCAGCAGTGTGGGGAACAAACTGGGCCTCCTGTCCCAGGGCTTCCCCCTTCCCCCCAGCCTTCCCCCACTGCTCCCACCCCACTGCAGCTGCCAGCACCAGTAGAGCCAGGAGTTGCTGAAACTCTCTACCTTTGTCAAACACTACATGTTGAGTTTTTGAGGTCCCTAGACACAATCCCATACCTGATCCTGGTATAATGCCTCCCACTTGGGTGATTTGTCTTGCAACGTTTAAATTTGTCTCAACAAATGAGAGTGAATACTGCTCCTTGTTCATGTGTTAAGATAGCACTTAATTATCTCTAGAGATAATCTCTCTTTGAGTGATCTTGTTTCACTGCAAACACCCTGGGTTTGTGAGGCATTGTAAAGAGTCAGGTGTATACTTTCTAGGTGCTCAATACCAAAAAATACATCAGGCTATTCTCCCACTGACAACAGCCTTGTGCTTCTGGTGGTGGGGTATTTAATAATTGTGAGCTGGTACTTTCTCATCTGGCTTTATCAATTTAATGATAAGCTCTTGGAAGACCATAGTTTGCCCACAGTGGCAGGCTTTGGCCCATAGGTATTTCCCTTTCATCCTATTTCTTGCTCTTACTACCACTTCTGCTTGATGGGGTAAAGTACTAAAAGTATATATTCATCTTGACAGCAAGCATTTTCACCAGGCTGCTGCTAACACATTCTGCAGGGAATGTTACTATATTCAGGGATGGATTGGCATATATTTTCTTTTTAGCAGCTTGCTTTTATAGGTCTGTGGCACTTTTAAGAAGGGATTAAGCTTTATCATTGTAAAATGATGGTGATCTAGGACTCCTCTTCCAAGGTAAATCATCTGAACAGAGTGGCCTGAGTCAGGGCTATTATCTGAAAGCACGAGGCTGAGGGTACCAGGCCTGCTGAAATGATTCCTGCTGTGGTCAGTGCAGTGTCTGACAGTCATCTGCTTCCTGTCAGACTGAGAGACAGGCCACAGCCTGTGCACAGACAGAGATGGGAGCCAAGGCAATTTCAGGGTCTCAGGTCAGCTCAGTCAGGCAGTAGCAAAAAATATCTGTGGTGTGGGTGGGAGGGCACAACCAAGATTTAACTTTTTCTGAAGCACCTGTAACTATCTATATATGTCTACACCACTGAATAAGGGAGGATCAGGGACTGATTCCTGGTCCCAGTTTTCAAATGGAACACACTAGATCATGCCTACAAATCTGCAGGGTAGTTGCTTGAAGAAACCTCAGTTTGAATCATCCAAGAGAAGCCAGGAACAATAATTAAACAGTGTGCTTCCAATACTCAAGTTCATTCCCATGCTCTCCCTTATTTAGAGCACAGACAAACTAAATGTTATGTACATTTCATCAGCTTTGGGTTGCTTTGGCACATACCTACGTGAACCTCAACCATTTACCAGGTCTTTGATATCCCTGGCCATGCCTGCCAAACAGTGACATCTCCAGGTTTTTGGAGACATGCTTCATTTTCAAAAGGTGCTCTGAGGAAGCATCTGTGATCTGAATGCTGTGAGCCAAATGCCTTTATCTATGATGCTCTGTCTTGTGTGCCCAGACTGCCTCAAAAATCCAAGTACTCTGTGCATGTGGGTGGGAGTTCTCCTTTGGCACATGCCCAGTTCCACAAAATTATAGATATGAGCACTTGTTTCATATGGTTTGTTGTCAGCTTCCTTTCAGATGCTTCCTTGACAATGGTAAATAGTTGGCTTGATTGCTTTCTGTGCCTTTCTCTTACCCGTTTTTCTAGCAATTTGAGGATCTCACATCTTGGTTCATCTGCTGTACTTTCAGGACCAGAAAATTAAGTCAGCTATGGATATCTAATTCCCTCTTTTTGTTGTGTACCTCAAAGTTGTAGCATTGCAGTTCCAGCATCATGAAGAGTCACAAGCAATAACTCTTTTCAAATGCTCTCTAGTGATTTAATGTCATTTTCTACTTCAGTTGCTTTACACCCTCAAACTTAATGGTGAAAAGACTCACATCAAACATGATTGCTAGACATTTCTTCTTCCTTTGGGTGTCTTTTGGTTCTGTGGTGACAATGAACTCAGTCAAAAAGCTAACAGCTGTCTTCTGCTGTAGGAATTGTCCCTCCAAAATACAACTCACTAACATCACACAGTGTTATCGCCTTTTCAGTCACACAGCCTTATTTTGGGACGGGATAAATGGTTGTCTGTTTTCTGGTGGTATGTAATGGTTATATGTGGTAACCATGTCTGTGTTGTTTTTTTTTTTCCTTTTTTTCAGAATTCAGCAGCTATTTGATGGTGGGAAAATAGTACAAATAATGTCTGCTAGTTTAAAAAACTATTATTAAAGACATTTAGAAACTATCTTTAGATGCAGCTTTGTGGCTTTTACCTCTTTAGCACATAATCCTAAGGAGGTCAGCAAATGCATGTGAATGACATAGAAGAAAAGTACATTTTACTGTGGTTACAGTCAAATTTTATTCCACTTAAAGAACTCTATCAAACCAGGTTGTGGCCAGCAAAAGGTTGTGAGATACATGCTGCTCCCAGGAGATTCAGCTAATTCCACTTAAGTTGTTGACAAGGATTACTCACTTCTGCAGATAGGAGCCTAAATGCCACTGCCAACTTTCTGTATCTAGATAAGGTCTATAATCTTGCAGAGGAGCAATTCGACTTACCTGGGTGCTTTTAACATTACCACAGTTAGCCATGAAGCACTGGGAATCATCCTGCTCCTCCAAAGCAAGTATACTTTATTATAAAGCAAGTAATCTTCATCCAGGAAGGTATTTAGTCATGAGCTCCAGCTGTCCTGTCCTGGCTGCTATGCTTGCTGAGCTTTTCCTCATCCAGGGAAAGTGGAAGCACACTTAGATACGTGCTTCAGCAACACCCAAAAGGCACTCTTGGGAAAAGGGAGCTTGATTACCAGCCAAACATTCTTAGTTCTCAAATGAAATAAACACTGAAGTGAAGCATGGATATCCAAAAAAAAAAAAAAAAAAAAGAATATCCTGCTGTTGCTGGTAGGAAAAGGGTGTAAGAGAAGGGTGCAGCAAAATGCTCATGCACAGAGTCGATGTGATCTGTGTGACAGAAGATGCTTATCCTGCCTGACCTGGTACAGTCATTGACACAGTGACACCATGACCTGTTGACCTCACCTTCAAGGGACTCAGAGCAATGATGGCAGATAGAATTTTATACCTTCCTATCATCACTACAGGACTTTGGTTTACTGAGTTTTTCTCTCAGACAAGACTGAAATCTTATCCCTTCACATATTTCCCACTATCCTACTGCTTCTTTTGCATTTGATTTCCTGAGAGGTTTTTTGAGTTTGCATCATGGGGTTTTATCTCAGAACAGGTTTTTTGATTCTACCTTGTATTCATATCATTAGGTTTTCTGAGGTTTACAGCATCATTCCTGTTTCCATGCCCCTGCACCACATTAATAACACGTGCCTGCAAAATCTGACTCTTGGTCTCACTTCCTGCCTGCTTGACAATGTTATTTTGTATTATTGCTTTTATCAGTACATTTAATCTCAATGACTTCTCTTTCCATGAATACTGTATACAAAGTCTGTGTGCAGGGAGACCTTTATTATTCCTCAGATTATTCATTTTGCCCTTTTAATTTTGTTTGTCTAGATTTTGCCTCTGTGCATTTGGGTTTTGCATTCGTATGGGCACTTTTCTGTGTTTTCTCTCTTCTGCTAGTGGATTAACAATTCTGGGTCTGGTTCATTTTAAATCTTGCATTGACATGGGACACTGCTCCTCACCCTTGCATGCAGCTCCAGCTGTGGGAGGCTCATTGAGGAACAATCTCTTATTTAGGTACTTTAAGATTTGATAATCAAAGGAGCTTTGAACAGTTCAGCAAAATGGTAATCTGTTCCAGACTCAGCAGATCCCCTTTTTGGGTAGAAACAGCCTTAGAAAGTTTTTAGTTCTGCTCTTGGGTGAAGACAGGTCAGCGGCTGTGCATCTCAGAGGGCAGTGTGGCCACGTTTATTTCATTCCTCCCTCTGCCTGGCTTCACTACATCCTATACCTGTTTTCCAGTGCAGCTAGGGAATGTCCAAATGATGAGCATGGTCATCTGTATACAGGCAGCTATGGCACAGTGCCATGATTATTGCTTTTTCTTTAGCTGAATGATCCAGAATTCATCCCTAATGACAGATGCACTTGCAATTGCCAAGCAATAAAGACTCCCAGTTAGAAAATAAGCCGATGAGGGCACTGGCTCACTTTGACATTGTCAACAAAATAGCCTGTTCAAAAATACTACAAGAGGTGAGAATGATGGAAAAGGAGAGCAGTGGCATTACTGCAGCTCCACAACAGCATTCCATGGTGCTGCCAAGGTGATGACAGCAAGGTGAAGGCTGCTCTGTGGGAGGTTCACACTGAATCACATCCATTTGCAGGTGCCAGCAGACACAGTGTGGGTAAAGAGCTCGATGAGCACACTGCTGGCTAGGATGTGTTTTCCTTGGAGATAACACCAGCGGAAGAGGCTCTGATTAATAAGCTGAAAGCAAATGCAAATCTTATTAATGCTTGCTTGGAATCCAGTCCACAAGTCAGCGTCTCATTAGAAAGAGGTTACTGTCAGTAAAACAGTGCATCGAGGCTGTTGGTGACTGATAGGGACAATCGGATGGGGCACTAGAGAGAACACAGCCTCTATGAGCCCAAGTAGAAAGGGGCAGATTTGGGAAAGAAGGCATATAAAACAATCTGGGAGAAGCTCAGCCCCCACCCCAAACTGTGGGAACACCCACCAGCACCCCCTGTCACCAGACAGCTGGAAACTCGCTGCTCATATGTGTACTTTGTACCTTCCTAATAATTGTCCCAGGCAGACAGGGACAGCCCCCTGCTTCTGGGTGGTAACTGCAGCCTCCAGGAGGAGGAGGGCAGGCAACCAAAGGACTCTCCCAACCCTCTAATAAGCTCATTAACATATGTCATTGCTGACGATACACATGGAACCAGACAACTTCCAGCTGACAGATCTCTGGGTTGTTTTACCATTAGAGTTTAAAAAAAAAAAAAAAATAAACACCAACCAAAAAAAAACCCAACAAACCAAGAAAACTGGGAAATCACACCCAAAAATAGATTAAAAGAACACGAGAAGTGGAAGGTCAAGAGTTCAACAGTTGGGTAGTGCCAGAACTGGGACAGTTTACATAACCTTGCTGTAGCCTCCCTGAGTGCATGCAGCAGTTAGTCACAGGAAGAATAGTTTTATTTTTTTGAGATGATCCTGACTCATTTGGTGATGTAATGGCCAAAAGGATTAGAGAGAAAATAGAAATATGCCTCTCCTCATATTCAGGAGGTGGCACTGTGCAAAAATTCAGCCCCACAATGGAAAGAGTATTACTAATTTTCTTCATGCTTCTGCAGTACAGCCTGCCCAGAATATTTATAATTCTTCACAAATAGTAATTAATCTTTAGGCTGCACAAGTAAGAAGACATTTTTGTCCCCATTTTGTATCCTGGGAATGGAAGCACTATAGCCAAAGTGTCCCCTCGGATAATCTGAGTATCCTCACGGACTCATTTAGTTCTTAGCATGTGCTGACATTTTAGACCTGAAGATTAATGTGTTAGTTCTGTTACACAGTGTGGCTTGGAGACAGTGACAGACAAGAAACTGCATACTTCTATTTTTTTTTAATAAAACTGTATACTTCTGGGAATCACAATGCCCTGTGGGGGCCTATTTCCTGGAAATATATCTGCAGTTTATCAGTGCATCTACTATGGTGTTGGTGTCTACAAATAAATGGAGAAAGTAGTATTTAAGGATAAACTTGGGCTTTATTCTGCTGTAGGAAGCCAGCCTTCCCAGCATCCTCTGATGCTCAGCAGAGGGCTAGTGCTGACAGCAGAAGGAGGACAGTGGCACATCTTTAAGCATATTATCTGTTCTTCATGTCTACAAAATTATGTGATGTAATATACACACTGCTTCCTGTATCTTTGAAAATATCCCATCCCAAGAAGAGAACTGCTATGTTCCTTGGCTGGATTATACATGCAACAAATTACTGTTCTTATCCCACAGGCTCCTCACTGTCATTTAAAAAATATTTTTACTGGAAGTCAATGCCTTTTACCAACTTCCAGAGAATTTAAAATGTTTATTTGAGTACGTAAAATAAGAGTAAGAATTCTTTTTCTGACTTGAGTAGTATGTGACTTCTAATAAATCTGGAAGTTATGAAAAATGGCTTTAATATTTTTACTCTGTTTCTGGATTTCCTAAGGTTGTCCCATGTCTGTTTTATCCCCCATGTCCATTGTAGCCACAGAGAGTGCAAACACATCTGGAACTTATAAACACAGAAATTTGACTTTTAGAAAATGCATGATGCCATTTGAAGATGCTGTTCTTACAGTTTAACACCTGCTTTGCTGGTTTCGGAAAATGTCTGTGTAGTGTCTGAGGAAACAGCTCTTCTAATTGTTGGGTTTGGAATATTCTGAGACAGTTAGAAAAGCAGGCTTATATGAATGTAAATGTTTGAGATAAGACCCTCTACAGCAATAAGAAAGGCCAATTTTGTTTATTCCTTAAAGATATAAGGTGATGATGTTTCTCCTGTCTACTTGCTCCCACAAATGATCTACCTAACACACAAATGTCAAAGTGCTCTTTTCCTATCCCTGCCAATACCCTTCTTTCAGCTTCTGTGTATTAGTGTGACTATTGCTGATGAGCATGAGGAAGAGCTCAGTTCAGACCTCCCTTCTGCTTCCAGGTTGCTGTTCACACCTCAGAGATGTTGTCCCCAGGGAGGCAGACCTGTCACCTCAGCATTCCCTGGCAGAAATCACCTGTGAGTCAGCAAGACCCATTTAGCACTCTCCAGCTGAAGCACAGTGGGATGTTTGAGGCAAATACTGTCAGCCTCCTAAAATAGTGTAGGCAAGTTCAGATCCCTTTCCCCCCGCCACTACTCCGTAATTATTTATAATATGCCATACATGACAGGCTGGTAAAATACACCCAGCCAAAACCAAAACAAATGGAAATGTTGCCAAGTTAGCAATGCAAAAAGGGAGGAAGTGTAAGACAGAAGATAAAATGGTGAAGCAGATTAGTGACCTATCAGTCTGTGACTAGTGCATTGGTTTGAATGAAGAATTTAAGCATTATGTTTGTTAATCCTTATGAAAGGTAATCTCCATAATAACATTTGTTATTAATTTAAAAAAAAAAAGAAAAAATAAAGACACTATAACATTTAATACTTTGGGGATCTTTTAAAATACAAGTTCTTAGGATCTGACTTCTACAAGTTATGGCTCAGAAGTATCCAGCAAATAATTCTGATGGTTATTCCTGACAGTCAGCCTACTTTTACCAAGAGTGGCTTGACACAACCAAGGAAACTGATGTCCTGCCCTGTTCTACAAAAGAGCTGCTTTTACATCTCCTTGCTGTTACAGCTGTGAGCATGTTTGGCTTCTCAAAATATTATCTTTCACTGAAAACTGTGGACATTAATTATTCAGCATACGTTCATGATAGCTGTCACTGACTTCTTGCCCATTCACAAGTCCAAAAGACACTTGTGTGTCATTTTGGGACTGCTACCCTGTATTCCCAGATGCTAAATCATTGATATCAATAAATCCTAATCAGACTCTGTCATTTTCATATTGCTGTGAGAAGCCATGTATCACTATAGGAAGATAGGAGTAGGGAATAGGAAGGAGAGGAGAAAATCTTCACACCACATTGTTTAGCACATGTGATTGCACATTTAAGGTTTTGACAGTATTTCCATGAAAATGACTGATGGAAAAGCAGCATTTCAATGGACATTATTTCAAGATTTTAATGAATAAGTGTTTAAAAATGAGGTTGGAGAAAGGAGAAAATAGTTTGGCATGAGGAGGAAGGCTACACAGACAAAGGTGGGAGAAAACACTTAAAGGTTAGGGTATTTAGAAAAGTTGACAGAATAAGAGGAGGGTATAAAGAACTGTTCCTGTGTTATGTAGGTAAATTTAATTATTTCTTCTGTTTAACTGGGAGAATGTCTGTCGGGTTTTCTGGGTGATTCCTGAAGGCAAATATCAATACAGTCAAACCATAGTGATGAGTATTGAAGAACAAGATTTGTGTGAGGAGGAGCTGCTGTGGGGACATGTGGGCTTGGCTCACACACAGGGAACACTCCAGCACATCTCTCCTCTGCCACTGGGGCTGCAGGAACTCACAGCAGCTTTGTGATCCTAAGGGAAGTGCAGGTACCCTAAAGGGAAAAACCAAGGCTTCTTCCTGTGCTGCCCATGCCACTGCCAGCACTCGATTCCTGGCTCCACACCTTGCTCCTCTTCAGCTACATTAGCTCAGAATCAGACTTTCAATGACATGCTGCTGAGCCAGTCTGTCTGCCCAGGCTTACAGCAGTCCTGTGGCTGCTGTGTGATATTGCTTTGGTCTGATTTCATTGATTAGTTGGTTACTTTCTAGTTTGGCTCAAAAAAGAGTGTCAAGTAGGTTTTTGTTTCAGTTGGTTTTTTTTCTTTGTGCCATTCTAGTTTTCATTCAGAGCAAGAGCATTCAAATTTCAGACAGAGATTATTTGACTAGAAAATTAAGTGCATTTCTGTCCTGTAGATTTGCAGAAAGAATATCTGATTAATTATTTTCCAAGGTGCTTAAGGTCCCTAAGAAACCTCTGTTGTCTTGTGGGGAGGTAAGATTATGTACAAACCCATAGAAAAGGCAAACAAGGCATGCAAAAATGCCCCTTTCCTTAGAGCCACATGCTGGCTCTCCGCTGAGGATCCCAGAGTATTAAGACACCATTTCAGTCCTGATAGTCTCCAAGCTGGAAGTCCATAAATCTGCTCTGCCTCCAGACTGCTCTGGCCAGCTGAAGTTCTGTTCTGCATGAACTGGTCCCTGTGCTGGCCCAAGGGCTGCAGCCTCAGCTCCCCAAAGTCTACAGCATCAGGATCCCAGTGCGTGTTTCTGGGAAGGCATCATCACACCCCTCCACCGAGCTGCAGTTTTCATCCCACAGGAAGAAAATCAAAGGTTGTTTATTCAGCTGATCTATACATTTCTACTCTTGTGTTGATTATACCTTTTACATGGTAAAATAAATGATTAAAAAAAACAATCTGCATAGAAGGATTAGGATGGAAACAAAAAATAGCTACCTGGAAGCCTGAAAGACTCGTTTCTTTGTACATCTACAGTGAGGTTTAAAATGAGAAGTGACATAAGTAACATTTTATTTCGGAATTCCCCATCTTCTCCAAGTTCTTTATGTGAACTTGTGAAACAAACTCAGGTCCTGAAATGTAATGATCAAGAGTCACCTACACACAACTTACACAGTCACCCAGACAGAGAGGGGAAAACCTCTTTTGTTCTGAGCACTCAGCTGTGACATCTTGATAAGAAACAAGTTTATATTTGAACTTGTAAAACCATAATTTCATCAGGAAATCAAATTACCAAGATGACATAATTCTCTGGTTAAATACCAGCATACAAAAATTAAATCCAAGAAGAAATGGGAGAGAAATGTAAACCTCATTTATTGAAAACTTGTGTTATAGTTCTCTTTGCTATTTCAACACAGTTAATTAAGTTTCTCTCCCTCTGTTTTTGTATTTTGTATGTCTCCCCTGTTCTTGTTGAAGCCTAGACTGCAATATCTTCAGTCCTAAGGCAGAAGATCTTTCCAAGCCTAGGAGACAAGTGACAGTGAGATGCGCCAATCTGTCGGCATGGGAGCACTCAGGGTCACAGACAGGGAGGTGCTGGGGACAGGACCTGAAGCTGGAGCTTGCGGTGCTTTCAGCGGGCGTGGGAGGTGGATGCAACACCCTGAGAAACGCTGGGAGCATTTACGGCGTTGCTGAGAAGCTGAAGGGAACAAAGTGTGCAGAGAGCTGTTCCAATGCCCTGCCTGTGGAGCAGGGTGCCCGTGACTGGGGACAGGGCTGCCCGCACATCTTTGACCGCAGTCAGGACCGAAGCCCCAGCCGCGCTGTGGGGCAGCAGCTACACCCTGACAGACCAGCTTCGTGGGACTGACGCTGCTCCCAAAACAGCCGGCTGAGCACTCCGTGATTAAATGTGGAAAATGGAATAAAACCGTAACTCTGGAAAACCTCCGCGTATTTCATTCCCGCCGTCGCCTTATCACCCACTATTGCCAATTTCAAGAATTACGGATAAAAAACAAACCATAGTAGTAAAACAAGCCGTCGTCTTTCACAAAGACGCATAATCTGCTTAAGATTGTTCTCCCATTCATCGGGGATGTTGAGACGTTCAGCTCACTCCTCCCTTCTCCTCCCGAGGCGCCCCAGCGGCGCTCGGAGCATCGCGAACCGCTCCGGCGCTGGCAGCTGCCGGCCGCGAACCCCGACACGGAGCGGCAACCCCTCCTCTCCTTCCTTCTCCCTCCTCCTCGCCCCCTTCCCTTCCTTTCCCAGCCCTGGTCCGCCTCCGTCACGGCCGCGCCGGGTGCCCGGAGCGGCGGCCGCTGCTCGGGGGCGTCGGTGGGCGCTGCCCGCCCGCGGTCGCGCGCCCCGCCTCCCCCGCCGCCCGCCAATCAGAGTGGCGGCTGCTGCGGGCCGCGCCCCGCCATTGGCCGCCGCCGCTGTCAGTCAGGGGCCGCCCCCGCGGAGGGGCGAGGCGGGCGGGGGGTGCCGGCTCCGAGCGGGGCCGGGCGGCGGCGGCGGCGGCGGCGGCGCTGCGGTTGCGCCATCTGTCAGAGCCCCGGCGGGAGGGAGGGAGCGCCCGAGCCGCGCTCGCCCGGGCGGAGCGGAGCGGAGGCGAGGCAGCAGCGGCAGCGCGGACAGCCCGTGAGAGCTCATCCCTGCCCAGGCTGCGGCTGTGCCGCCTCACGGAGCCGCCGCCTCCGCGCCCGGCCGCGGCTCGACGCAGCGCGTCCGCCCCGGGAGAGGTAGCGGCGCCCGGAGCGGCGCCCCTCGCTGCGGGCGGGCGGGGGCAGCCGGCGGAGGAGCGGAGCGAGGAGGATGCGAGTGCGGCGGCGCCGCCCCGGCCCCGCGCTGCGCTGAGCTGAGCCGAGCCAAGCCGAGCCGCCTCAGGTAACGGAGGGGCCGGAGCAGCGGGGGCGGGGGGATGCATGCATGCATGCAAGGATGGATGGATGGATGGATGGATGGATGGGTGGATAGATGGATGGATGGATGCTGCGGCGGGTCTGTTTCCTTTGTGCGCCCGAGCGCTGGCGGGGTGCGGGGGCTCCCGGCGAGGGGAGGCGGCCGCGCTGCTGCGGGTCTCCCCCACGCAGGAACACGCGGACCCCGCGGCCGCAGCGCGGGCAGGGCCGGGGCAGCCCCTGCGTGCTCGGGGGTCGCGGTGCCGCTGCCCCCCGCCCCCGAGGGCGCCGGCCGGGGAGCGGGGAGGGGGCGCAGCACAGGGACGTATTTGTTGTCGCCGAACTGCGAAAAAGGGGAGGGGGGAGGAATAAATAAAAAGACCTTCTCTCCCTCTGAAATAAATCGTATAGGATTTGCGCGTCTGTGACAAAGGCCTCTTTCAGGGAAGAAAGAAGGGACGCACAAAATGCCCAAGGGTGGTAGGATGTGAAAAGAGGCTTGTTTCTTGTGTCTCCCCTAGAGCCTCTCTGTTCCTTCCCAGACGAGGCCGCTGATCTGGTGCCAGTTTCTTTTCAGCTACATTTGAGATTAGGGAGAGATACCAAACGCCACACCATGGGTGCCAGCGTTTTGCTGCGTCTGCAGAGCCACGGTGTACGTGTCGCCCGACCTCCTTAATAATGCTCAGTTTGGCCTCTGCTTCCTCGGGATCTCGCCCGGTTTCTGCTCTCTGTGGGTTCTGCGTGTGCGTGAGCGCTGGGAGAGGGCTGGCCAGGGAAGGGGTCACTTTGTGGGGACAAGCCCATGGTACCTCGGTCCCTTCAGCAGTGACGGGGAGGGCAGCGCTGAGTAGGTGCTGGTGGAGAAGGTTTGGGCTGAGTGGAAAGCAGCCCTCTGCAGTTGCTCATCCGTCACTCTGATATGCTCTGATTCTTAAAACGCTAAATAACGAGTGACCAGGGCGGACCGGGCTTTTGAAATGCACAAGACTGGGAACGCCTTTGAGACCTTGTCATTTTCCTCCTTGTATACAACCTCCTTAACTCCCACATCCTTCCTTCCACCATCCCTGCAGCTGTAACACTTTTTAGTATCTCCTTCCCACACCCCTTTTTGTTTTCTTTTCTTTTTTCTTTTCCTTTTTTCCTTTTTTTCTTTTTGTCTTGATGTGTTTCTAACTAGCGTTCTGGAAGCTGAGAACAGTTGCAGGTGAAGATCTGTTTGTTTACGTGCTGGTGGAGGAAGTGTTTTCATTAGGGTTGACTCGCCTGGTCTCCCATGAGGAGGAACAGTAAGCTAAAGGGACACTGTCAACTTGAAATCCAGAGAATGTGCGTGATGAATGGAGAGCTGTGTCCAATATTACACCCACCGTTGAGCTCCCTGCTGGAGATCTGTGGTTTTTATAAGCCTGTCTTCTGACTGTGTGGGTTGGTCATGCAGTGAAGGAGTAAAAACACACTTCAAACAAAGTCCTGTTAAGTGAACAAAGGAGTGCAGAAGAAAAATACCAGAGTGGGAAGGGAGGGAAGGCAACATCTCCAACTTCTCAGTTACATCCACTGTACCCACTGCTTGACCCAGTGGGAAACTGGAGGGGCTACAGTTCATTTTTACAGTTGCACATTTATTTAGTATCGCTAAAGTGGAAAGGTTGTTACTTTTGCCCCAGTGGTTCAGGAGTTTTCAGCACCTTGATGTGTGTACTCAGAAAACTAGTAGCACTTGATGGATGTCAGTAGGTCAGTGTCTTTTCACAATATAAGAACAATTTTAAGAATGGTATCTCTCGTGAAAAAACATTGGGTTCCTTCTTGTGCCCTTTTTACCCCATAAAGTTATAATTTTGATGAAAAAGAGAAAGATTGCCTAATTAATGCTTTAGAAATTTGTATTTTGTTGATAGTAGGCTGCAGATTTGTTGAAATGTTCAGATGCTTCTTAGAGGGTGCCTGTAAGCATCCTTCCACTCCACCTCCAACAAATTACTGCCTCATCTGCGTGGCTTGTCTTTGGCAAAAGAAACAATTTTCAATACAAAGTTGTCTGATGGTAGGCCACTGGCTGTGGTGTTTTGTGGTTTATGCTTCAGGCATGTTATTTCAGAAACTCTGTGTTGCCTGCTGGTGAAAAACACAGTGGCATAAAATTCCAGTTAAGTATAAAACTCTGAACAGCCTTCTCTGGAAATTATTTTGGTGTTGAGTAAATACATGTCTTCAGTGAGGGACAAATGGCATTGGCATATGAGCATGGCAGTCAGAGTAAGCCAGAAATGAATAAGGTGGTGTAAAGAAGTTGGATATTGATCATTTTAACAAGTGTCTTTAAAAGTTAGGACCCCGTGGTAAATTTCTATTGAGTAAGAAAATGAGTATTCATATGAGTAAGAAAAACATTGCTGAGGAACTTTTTATTTTTGACAGACTACAACAGATTCCACAATACCTTCATGTGAAATAGCTAAATGGTGTCATCTGAAATCATGAGTGGAGTCTGATATGATGAGGGCCTCTGTGAGCACTGGCCCTGTGGCTTAGCTGAATACACTAATCTGGACATGGTGTCATCAGCACTGATTTACAGTGTAATAAAATTGTGGCCAAGGTGAGTGAAAACTGCCCAGCACATTTGTGATGATTTCACACTGTAATATGGTAATATGGTACATCTACAGTATCATATGTTTAATTGTGTAAAGGAAAGTATAGAGGTGTTTTTCATCTTATGCCCAATTACTTTTATTTAACCAGCACCTTCACTCTTCTGTCTTGCTGCATTACTGTGCTTTTTACTTCAGGGAGAAAAAGAATTGGAGGCATGTGCTTTCCCTTCGTCCTTCTCTCTGGGGTGCACATTAATATTTGATTCAAACTTGTTCTGTAAAGTTCTGCTTAATTCAGTTTGGGCACTACTTTGAATGTATAATAGTGGTGTTTGTTTGTGTCATGGGCAGTGCTTTGTAATTTGCTTTATGGGCAAGTCTGCTGCCGGCAGTGTGTATTGTCAAAGTGACCTTCCTTTCAGAGGGAGAAAACCAGTAACTCCTGGCCCTCTCCCACCCCTGCAGCTCCCGCAGAAGTGTCTTCACAAGTCCCTTTGACCCATTACTCCAAAACCAGGACTTGAACCGACAAATCTGGTTCACCCGAGCAGTCTCATTGAAATCCAGCAATTAAGGATTCCTTTGGTGACAAAAGGCCCACGGATCTGTATTGTGCAAGTCAGCCATTTACTTGAGGCGAAACCCGCAAAAGCGTTTGTGTGCCTCCGTGAGGAGCACCCTGAGCTGTGATCCCTGGAGACGTGGCTCTCCTGAACCAGGGATGTGGCTGCTTGCTGTGCCGTGCTGAATGCACTGTGCACCTCAGAGCTGAGTTCCCAGCAGCCAGGGAAATGCTGCCAGGGCCACCCAGTGCAAAGTGCCTCAGAAGGAGCTGAAACTTCAGGGCTGCATCGTTCACCTCAGAAGGAGCTGAAACTTCAGGGCTGCATCTGCCTGCCTGCTGGGTGTCTCACTTGTACCCTGGTGGCTTAAGGTTAGCTATTAGAGGCTAAAAATTTTGGTGAGGTAGCAATAATTTATATATATATTAAAAAAAGAAAACACACCAAAACCCCAAACAAACAAACAAAACCCCCTGACAAATTACAAAACACAAACAAACAAACAAACAAAAAACCCCAGCCAGCTTTGCATTTCAGTAGACGATAAACATGCAGGTGTAGAAGAATTGGGATTTCTAGCATTTGCATCCTGCCATGGGTTTTGCCCTTAGTGCCTGAGTTGCAGACAGAGGAATGACAGGTGCAGATGAAACATGAAAGGCTGAAGCTGTTTCGGTGCACGCGGGGTGTGTGTGGCTCTCCTTGGGGAGCGAGAGCCCCGTTAGCGCCGTGCTCCAGGGCAGCCTCGCCTGCTGCCTCGGGCAGGGCTCTGGTTTCGGGCAGGCAGTCTGCCTCCTGCTTTGACAGTGGTCAGGTGAAACCTGTCCGTGGGAGGTGTCCTTGAGCCCTGAAACTGGGAACAGGCCTGACCTTACAGGCGTTGCAGTACCCTGTTGCTGTCCTTGCCACTGGCTGCAGGAAAACAATCGCATTTTGTAGGGCTTTTTTGGAACTTTAGTTCACTTGGAACGGAAACAAAATTGAACGATATCACTGCTTTTACTGGGGGAGGTGAAAAATCATATTATTTCAAGTCAGTCAAAACATGATGCCTCATCTTGCTTCTGACTGTTCTAAATGGTAACTTGCTGTGAAAGCAAGGATTTCAACTCAAAATACTGCCACCTGTTTGGAGCAAAATAGAACCTCTGACACCTTGACTTTTTACTGGAGTATAAAATCAGCAGCAGTTTTACAGAGCTTTAAGGTGTCGATAGAACTAAATCATCTGGCAGAAAATGACTGTCCGATTTTTCTTGACCAGCTCTATTCCTTGTATACCATGAATTTGAATGAATGTTTTTAATCTGAAAAAGCTATCAAAAAAGATAGCCTGGCAATATCAACTGATTTGAATTACATGGTCCAGGTTAAATCTTTTTTCCAAGAGGGATGAAGACAGCAGATTAATTTTAAACTTGCCCTTCCTAAGATGCAGCTCCTTTTTTGTATCAAAGACATCCCAGTTTGAATGGATTATATTGGTTGTGACAAGGTGCTATGGGGAAAGGTTAGCCCACATTTTCCTGCCCAGCTTCTCCTGATTCAGAGAAGTCTTGCAGCTCTGAAAGTTGCCTCTCCCACACTATAATTTTTTAAAGTATCTGTGAGTAATAATCCTTCTTGCTTAAGACAGAAACCTAAATTTTTAGAACAAGTTCACTGATGTTCATTATACTGAGATGTGGTTTAATGTGGTGAACTCTACAAGGCAGCAGCAAAACATGTGAGAATGTTTTGATGAGAAAGGGGAAGGTGACCCTTCTGTGCTTATTTGTTTTGCTCTGTTTTGGTGGATTTTTTAGGAGGCAACAATGACTGGAGGCCTTTTCTGGCCTAGGGAAATTCTTTGTTCCATCCTGCTTTAGGTTCGCTGTGGCTACAACCAGAAAGGAGGGATGTTGGGAAGCGGCTGTGAGTGATGTGTTCAGTGCTTTGACGTAGAAAGGATGCCAGTCAGAGCTCCTCAGAGGAGCCAGAGACACTTTTAATAGTACTGAATCCTGTGCTGTGAGAGCAGCTAGTCTGCTCTCCCCAAGACAAAGGCACTATCACCAACCAGCCCTGAACAGAAAGACTGCACCTCACATAGCTCACTTTGCTTCCCAGCTCTTGGCATGGCCTCTGGAAGATCATCTGCACATCCTCCAAGCTCCCTTGCAGCGGCTCTGGGAGCTCTAAAAGACAGATCAACATCTAAAGCTTTGGCTCTGTAAGGACAGTTATAACCTGAAACTGGGACCTTACATGTCAGACAAATTGTACCATCAGTACTGAAGCTTCCATAAATGCTTGGAAAGTATAGTTTTATTCACCAAAGCGTAAGTAAAACAGTGGTGAATTTGGAAAGTGTTTTGAAGCTGAAAGTGATGGTAATGGCACCAGGACAATGTATGAAGAAGGGGAGGAGTAGCAGGGTGGAGGGACATTGAACAGACCGAGGGAAGAGCTGGCTGAAGCAGGCAGAGGAAGCTGCCCTTGTGTGTGTATGATTGAGGACATTTGCTTTAACAGAAAAGAAGTGTTTGGCACCATTTTAACATGAAAATAACTCTTGTTTTAGTGATTTTGGGAGGAGTAAGGAGGAAACCTCAAATGATTGGCTTGGCTTACATGAAATATCTTCTCTGTTTAAAATTGTCCTTTTCCTCTTGGCTCCAGTTTTCCTCTGTTAACAGATCTGACCAAAATAGTTCTCGAGTCTTTTTGGTATAGTCCAAGTAGAAAATATTTTTGCCAGATAATCTCAATCACGGCAGGTCTAAATTTGCTATATTCTCTATACAGAGAAGTTAAACAGCCTGTGAAAATGAAGATTAATCTTAAATGCCCATTCAGGTTTGTGCTTTTTTAAAGAAAAACTTTACTATTCCATGACAGTTCCCTAGTGGCCTGTCTGGTGATTCCTAGCATCCTTTTACTTTACAATTTCAATTATTTTACTTGTTGGGGGTGGGGTTGGGTCTTATGGTTTTGCTGTTTTTTTAACAAATAAACTTTAACATTCATTTGAAGGCTTTTTATTGTATGAATAAAGACCTTTCAACCTCCCTTGTTTTTGAACAACCTGTGTGTGAAAGAGCACTTTGCGTAACGTTGATCTTTGACTTGCAGCTGTACCACTTACAAAAAAGACAGCTCTGAAAGTTTTCCTGGCATGACTTTGGAATATCATGCATTTCCTGTCTTGGCTGCTGATAACAATGTACAGATAATTGTGTTGAGTTTTGATTTTTTTATTATTTTTTAACATGTATTTTGGGTTTTCTCCCCCTTTGCACCTGACCTTTAAACCACAGAGCTGCCCTGGGGCTTATAGTTGAAGTTGATGCTCTTGCCCAGAATAATTGAGAAGAATTGTTGTTGGTTGCTTCAGAAGTTCTCCAAGCCAGAAGCCACCACAGTGGGTGATGAAAGTGCTGGGCACACAGCTTCATCCCATACCTGGTCATTCCTTAGGGCTTAGCAGAGGAGACCAGCTCACAGCCCTGTTTGGAAGATGGTGATGTCCTCCAGCTGCTTTCACCCCAGGGACAGAGGGGGAGAGCAGGTGTAAGCAAAACAAACTTCACACCCTTAAAAGAGAGGATATTTGTTTGTTCTTGGGACTGGTTTTTCTTTATGGGCACCCCTCACCAGGCAGCTATGATATGTTTTTTTTTCCAAGAAAAAAGAGCATCTCTGAGACTTGGTATGGAAATTTCTGTCATATGAGAAGGCAATTAGACTGCTTTCTTGTCTTAAACTATATGTAAATGCTCAGGTTTTGTTCTTGGTGATGAGGTTAATGGTGGAGAGACTTTATTATGGTGAAGTTCATGACTTCTTGCACGTTTTTAGGACTTCCTGTGAACAGGTCCTTTTGCATGCTGTCACTGTATGCCAATAAATTTTGAATTACAGAGAGGGAGCCCATATCCAGCAACATTTTTGTCCAAAGATCAACAAAAATGCCAGTTCTGCTGCCTGTCTTCTCTGGGAAGCAACTGAAAACTCCTAAATTTCCTTCTGGGGTTAATCTGTGAGATAGCCAACAGATTATGAAATTTTTGGATGTTATCAGTCTGTGCAGCATTTAAATTGGTGATTTCATCAAGAAACACTCTCACTCCCATTTCCAAATTAATTGAAAATGTTTTGCTGGTCTCTCTCTCTTCAAGAAGGAGTAAAACTATTTAAAATTAATATTTTAAATAGTACAGTATCTGAGGTTATTAATAATTTTAATTTACAGTCTTTAGCCAAATATGCAGGCCCTTCTTTCCAAATATTAAATTCTCCAGGTATCTTTGAATGGTCAGTGATTTTTATATTCATAAGACCTCATACTTTGGACTTGTGAAGAGAAATAGCTATTGGATTTTTATTTTATTTTTATTTTTTTAATATCTCTTCTATTTTATTCAGAAAGGCTAAGGCAAACCACCTTTAAAAGGAGAAAAAAAGCATTTAATGAAACCTATTGTACTAGTTGTAGTCACTGTTGAAAAACTTTGTAAGGCCATCAGCCTACAACTGGGATAAGATCAGTGTGCAGGAGCTGACAAACTGAAGAGCCAGATTTAACTCTCAGTGTAGCAGGCTGTATGCTCTCAAAAAACACCACACATAGCATTGACTACAATTTCTTTTGAACACCTCTCTAGGAGTTTCTCTTTTGTAGGAAAAGTGGTGAGCCCAAAAATTTGACTGAGAAGAGAGCTGCTAAATGTTGTGACCTTGTGGAAGAAACATCCCCTGCACTTGAAGGTCGGAAGTGACCTTTTGTGCACGGGGGGAGGTGGAAGACAAGCACTGACTGTCTTTCTTGCTTAGGGCAGCATTACTGGCCTGTCTGAAAACTGCAGAACTCCTTGTCCTAGTGTTCAAGTGGGGCTGCCAAAAAGGAACAAATAGGGCTGCAGATAAAAGTGTGCAGGGAAGACTGTGTCCCTTTTCCTCCCCCTCAGTCATGGCAGGCAGGGTGGGGAGAGCATCGCTTTGCACTGCTTGATGACTTGGCATTCACAGAAATTTGCTGCTGGCCCTGTAAAAAGTTTTTAAAAAATCTTGCATTTAATTTTTTTTTTTTTTTAAACCACTGACCATCAGTGTGATTCAGTGACTTCTTTAAGGGTGAGGTAACCTTGTCTCTGCCCTTCCTTATATTTTCAGCAAATCTTAGTTCAAAATCATGAGGTTACATTGTTGGGGTTGGGGGATTTTTTTTTTCCTCCCTGTGCAATAGAGTTAGTAGGCAGTTCTGCTTTATGAAGCTGAGTGTACAGATGTAGGTGTTAAACGAGTCAGCCTAATCTTGCTTTTGTGGTCAACTCCTCCATGATTTGTCATCTCAGTTGGTGTCTTGCAGAAGATAGCTGTCATCCTTTAGATAGTGCTGGTGTGGCACAGCAGGACTATGCTGAGAACAATCTGCATTGCTTTGGCTTTATTTCCTTGGGTAGGGCAAGTTTGGGACCCGAGATACCCAAGTGCCTTCACGGTGGGCAGAGGAGCTCACGTGTGAGATTCAGGAGAGCCCCAGGGGCCCAGAGGAACAGTGTGCTCGTGTGCCTGCACTGCTTCCAGGACCACTGTGACATGTTTGTGGTTGCTGTGGGTGTATTTGTGTGGTGTTGTAGAGGCTGTGCTTCACTTCTGGACATAAAAAATAAGAGACGAGAGAACAATGACCAGAAAGAGTGGATTAATAGATGAATGTTCATTTTCATAGCATCAAACTACTCAAACTAGCTTTTTTAAAAATTTTAACTAAACTTATTATTTTTTAGTATTATTGGGGTTTTTTTTTTGTTTTTTTTTTTACATTATCTGCCCCACGAAAGACAAGGATTATTATTATTATATTACACTATTATGTTCCATAGGATCTTCAGCTAAAACAGCTACCCACAAACTTTGAGGTGACAAGTGCTATGATAGTATGCAATGATGCTGTGATGGTATGCAATGTTTATTTTCAATCTACCTTGTTTAGAGAAGCATGCATTCAAATTGTATCATTGTAAGAATTTGAGAGTAATTCTTGGTGAACAAGGTCTTACCAAAGTAAACTAGTGCAGACAGCTTGTGGTTCAAGTTTAATTTTGAAGTTTTTATACATATCTGTGGATTTCTTAATGCCACTGGACTGTTGTTGACACTCTCTTCCAAAAGTGAAATATCACAGAAATATTAAGAAAATGCAGGTGTAAGCAACTCTGCAAAGGGAATAAAATCTGTTTGCCGATAATGTAGGTACCCAAAACTGAGATAAGAATTTCTTCTATAATCAGCAGTTGCCACTGTGAGGTATAATTTCTGAGAAAATATCTTGAAAATGGCAGTCAAAGCACATCATGTAGATTTACTTCATGATTGTTGGTATGGGAACTTGCTAAACATTTTTAAATTGTGACAAGTATGTAGCTTTGAACTCTTTCACATCATACTTTAAGAAGGAGGTGGAAGACAATGGGGAGAAACGACTAATGTTGTTTAAAGGAGTGATCACCTATGTGTTTTTTACCCAATCATATTGTAAAAAATTATTTTCTGTAACTGATCTCTCTAGAGATAACAGATGTCTTTCTAGAACTACTTTTTTACTAGCTTTTTCATTAAACTACTTTTTAACAGTTTTTCTAACATCTCTGAGGTGAGCTGTAGGTTTGAAGGAAATAACCTCCCTGAACAGAACAGGAGTAACTTCAAAGCCAGGGCCTCATCCAGGCAGGTTTGGAGTATCTCCCAGGACAGACTGAACAGACCCAGCTCTCAATCTTGCCTTCAGATGTCAAGTGCTGCAGCAGCTTTGTGGACACGCACTGGACTCACTCCAGTACATCAGTCTTTCTTTCCCCAGGACTCCCAAAGCAGACCGAGTGCTCCAGATGTGGTCTCCCAAATGCTGCAGAGAGAGGAATAATTACTTCACTCCTCCTGTTGGCTAATTAAACTGCTTATTTGGTGCCAGATCTTCAGTTGCTGCCAGTTATCTTCATTTCCCTCAAGCTGGAGCTGGTGGAAACTCTCCCTTAGAGGAGAGTATTTCCAGGCTCCATCACCTCAAAAAGAGCTAAAGCAGTGGTGGTCCTCTGATTAAGTTCCACAAAGGATGTGACCAATCCAGTGTTTGTGTACAGAAAACTGCAAAGGTTTTCAATTTCCTTCTAGTGCATTTTTTGCACCAGTCCTTCATGGTTCATACTGCAATATAACCTGAAACTGTATAACCTGATAAAATCTGTATCACATTTTGGTTAAAACAGTGAAGAAAATGCATATAGTAAACAGCATATGCAGAGATGCATTGTGTGCATTCTGTTTGTTTTCCTGGCAGTACTTTGGCTATTAGCTAAGTTACCTGATTTAAAGTTAATGTTTGGTAGCAAATATGAGGATTGAACTAAGAGTTGTGCCACCCAGGTGAGCCTCATGGGAGCTGTGGGACAAAAACTTGTGCTTAAAATTTTATATCCAGAAGGTGTTTTCTACTTCACTAGATTTCTGAGGCTCTGTCATTGTGAGTGGGCTGTTATAGGTGTCTGACGTACTGCATGTGATTTGCTGTAGTTTGTGTTTTTTAAGGTCTAATCTTCCTACACTATTTGATTCTTTTTTTCCAAACACCCACAAAATGAAAATTTCATGATTAGTGGTTTAAGTACTGAAATTATTATTTGAAAAAACACGGAACAACTGGAGTACAAGATAAACCATCAGCAAACCTGTGCACGTGGGACTTATCCTGCAGTTGTTGCTGCTTCTAAGAGAGTGTGGCTCACATCACCTTGCTCAGAAGTCCAGTGTGGGAGATCAGCTGAAGGTGTAGGTTTTATACCTGCATGTACCTGCTTTAATGTGTAATATATTAATGTTTAGTTTAGGAAATTCTGGCTCACCGGTAGCTGTGGCACAGTGTCTGAGGTGTTGAGTGTGTGCTGAGAGCTGCTTGACTGACTGGTGGTCAGGGAGATGGCTGGGCTGAGTTCTTGGTGTGCCTGGAGGATCTCCTGGGTATCTATTCCACCAAAGAAAAAGGAAGCCTTAACAGCCCATTGGTGTAAAAGGAAATGGTAGAGAGGTTTGAGCAGGGGAAGATTGCCAAGGGAGGGGAAATGTCAGGCTGCTTTCTTTTCTTTTCTTTTCTTTTCTTTTCTTTTCTTTTCTTTTCTTTTCTTTTCTTTTCTTTTCTTTTCTTTTCTTTTCTTTTCTTTTCTTTTCTTTTCTTTTCTTTTCTTTTCTTTTCTTTTCTTTTCTTTTCTTTTCTTTTCCCTTTAATATTTATTCCCACCAGAGAAGTTGTTCAAAGTCTCCCTTCCTACTCTGGCTGTTGCTACCACTGTTTTCCTCCTCTGATTTTTCTTTGGGTGTTTGTTCTAGCTCTGTGGCACTGTCTATGGCTGACAGAAGCTCTTTTAGTGGTCCCTCTTTCATCTGTTCTGTTCCCATACCCCTGCTTACAGCAATCATGTCTCCATGTTTGCTTACCTTGTTCTTCTCCACTGCTCGCCTTCCTTGCCTTACCTGTGAATCCTCTCATCTCCCAACACAAATGAGCTGTTTATCCCTGAGCTAATGGGTGTTCACAATGCTCTGATCATAATGTTGCAGGACTGCTTATATTCACGGTGATTAAAAATTAAAAAGACGGATTACTTTTTTGCCCAGCCCAGAAAATTAGTTGTATTTTTTTCACTCAGTACAGCTATCACTGTAGGTTGAGTTGTTTGCAGCTCAGAGTGAGCAAGAGGCCCCTCCTGGTTTTGAAACAACCCTTGGGTTACACAGCTCATTCAGGTGACTGAGGCATTGTTACAGAGCAGAATGACTTGTGAAAGAGATATTTCAAAGTGGAGGCTTACTACTAATCTGATCACTGGTTTGTGTGGACAGAGGGGGAGTTTTGCCTGTTCACAGTAAATAATGGGCACACATTCCCCCCCCCGACCCCTTGGGGACACATCCTCCCCAGGTACTAGTGGCAGTGCTGGTGAGCAGCTCTTGCCATGGCCGCTCAGGTGAGGTTCACCAGCTCAGAAGGGTGCATGCTTTTATTTATTTGCTTTTATTTAATCAGAAATTAGGGTCACTTGGCCCAGTATTTAAGCTCTCGTGGGGGAGAGAGTGAGAGTTGAAAGTATTCAGAATTTTTGTTCCAGTTTTGATTTTAGTCATGTGAAGAGCTTGGAAGCTTTCTGGTGTTTGGTTGCATCTTGAGTAAAATAGTTCCAATGGCAAGATGAGGGGGATGTGTTTCAACTCACATTTAATATTTTTTTAAATGGGCTGTGCAAGATTAAACTTAGGTTATTGTCAACAAGATAGAGAAGTCAAAAACTCCTTTTCTGAAGAATGTGATGTGTATTATCTTGGTAGAAACTTTGGGACATGAGGCAACAAACAGCACTGAGTGCAGGAGATCAGTACCTACTCCAGACAATGCCAGCACCTTTAGTCTTCTTCATCATAGCCTTGAGTAAAATTTGGATGGTGGCAAGACCAGAAGCCAGTGTTACCAGTCTTAAATATTTAAATACTTGAGTGGTTTTGGAGGAGAGAAGGAAGGGGTGGGAGTTTAGAGCTAGAGATATTACATATTCATTTGGCCACTGAGGTCCAAGGTAGTGTGGTGGTTGCTGCTGCTGCTCAAGATCTCAAAGGTGACTATCTTTTTCTTATGGAATAAATGTGTGTGCACTTGTCAACACCTTCTAATTAAATCGAACACATTCAAATTGTGTTGGAGGTCGGCTCCACCAGTGTGACTCAGGTATTTTTAATATATATATACTTCGATTGCTCTGTCTGGAAGACTAGTTGTTAGAGCTGATTTGTGGCTGATCTATGCTGTTTTGAAATTGCTGATGCATAAATGGGCGTAGTAGAGGCTGATCCTAAAAATGTTCCTAATTTTCTTATGTTAATGCTGGCAGATGTTTCTAAGCAATACACTGACTTCTTTGTATATTGTTTTTAATCTCTTAAAAAAAAATAAACAAGGGAAATCCTCTATAAAAGGAGTGGTAGGAGCTGGAGCATTGCTCAGTATGAAGCATTTAACACTATTTTCTCTTCCCTGTTTTAAAGTAGTTAAGGCATTATCAGTGCTGTCCAAACAGACAAGCCCACTGACTCCCTGTGCCCTCACCCTTCCACCCAGCCAAATCTCCAACCCTCCTGGAGATACAGATGCCCTCCAGGATAACTGACCTTGGCTGTTCAAGCACACTGCCAGCCTGTGTGCAACATGTGTATGAACCAAAAATGTCAGAAATGGTCCTTTCATCTTATAGATGTGAGTCAGGGTTTTTTTTCTCTCCTCTTCTTGTGACTTTATTCTCTGACAAGCGTGTGGTGGCTTACTGCTTGAAAAGCGGCACCTTGGGGTTTCACCCAGAGCACATCAGGTATTGACTGCTGCTTTAAGGGGGCTTCTTATTCCCTCTGGTTCCTTGGTGTAGGAATTTCAATGCCCTTTTGTCAAGAATTACTTTGTAGGAACTTAAAAGAGCAATTACCACATATGCTAAAGAGGCAAAGTAAGGCATACGCTGTATTAAAACAAAAGGATTGGGAGGATCTCAAGTAACTTTATCTCTGAATCATAATTTTGCAAACTACCTTTGCTGATATGCTTAAATCTGAGTGCATGCCACATGCTTGGACTAGAGGTGTAGTACCTGCCATTGCCTGTATATATAGCTAACTGGTTTTGAAAACTTTTTCCTTTGAGTTTTGGTTTTTGGGGGAGTGGGAGAACATGTTGAAGCCATCTTACCCCTTTTTGACTCAAAGGAAGAGAGATCTGGATGATGATTTATATTAATTAGCAATGGCTGAACCTAGAAGAAAAGCAGCATAAACTAGAGCCTTCTTGGCAGTAGTTTTGTTGTGTTTTCAGGGCATTTTTTTTCTTTACCTGATGTTCACAAGAAACTGCTAACCTAATTTTGGTATTCCTATGAGAGCTCATTTGTGATGACTTGCCAGAATTCCTCAAATAAATTTGAAGTTCCTTGTTGGCACCTGTGGTTTGGGTTTCTTTGCTTCAGTTTTTAATACCAATTCTTTTTTTTTTTTTTTTTTTTCTTTTTGCCTGTGTACAAATTTGCATTCTTATCAAGCAATCTAAGAATAATAGGAAGTATAAGAAATTACTTGGGTTTGCATAATGAATATTTGAAGATTCTTTCTACTTCTATGGCTTTCTGAAACTGTACCTTCGGTCTCCTGTCCCTGTAGTGTGAGGGACCACACAGTACAGCTGTCTGTGTATTGCAAAATTTAAAAAGTATTAAGAGTAGAGTGAGGGTTTTAGTATAGCAAAGAAATAAATGTTAAAAGCATAGATTTCTGTATATTTTGGTTCTTGTAGGCATAAGTCTTAAGCAGTTTGTTCACTTGTCCCTCAAACTTGTGAGTCTTTTGATGTCTCAGAGTAAATATGAAGGTGATTGTGAATGATATTCATGACCAATGTTTTTCAGAAGAGGCAGGTGTGTAGAGGAGACTCTGCTTTTAACCCTCCTGAAGGGACTCTCCAACTTGGTGCTTGTGGATGTCAAACACCTGGGTGCTGCCAGACCAAGTCAGCATGTATGCTCTGCTTGACCAGCCATAGCTCTTCTCTCACCTTTTCAGGGTGGCAGGAAACATGGAGCAAAAGGGAAGGTGAAAGGGAAGCCTCAATGACACAACTAACTAGGCAGTAAAGGGGAGAACAAGAGGATGCATTAGTAAGAAACAGAGCTTTGTTGGCCTAGGGATTACAACTTGATATTTAAATTCAGTGACCCTTGTTTCTAGGAAGTTCAAATGGTAACTGCTAGATACCTGAAGTAACAATCTAATTTTTTAAAATTTTTTCAATGCAGAATCTTTATCAGCAGATTTATTTATCAAGCTTTTATAGAGCAAAAGTAACCCAAGCCACTTGAACACACAATGTTCTACAGAGGATTTGAAAACCTGATAGCCAGTTTGCCTTCTAGGCATACCCAGCAATCTCCCAGACTTGCTCCACCAGCCATTCATGGCATTTTAGTGGCATTACTTGGCTGCATCTGCATCTCAGTAATGTTCCTCCTCGAGTTTGTTGGAAAAATAGTTGACTGGTGTGTCAGCCTTACTCTATTTAAATTCACATGGGTAGTACCCAGAATGTGTAATTTTCAGTCTCTTCTTCCTAGGAGAAGAGATTTTTAATGTCCCAAAAAAGATGTATCCCTTTCATTCTCCAGAAGTTCAGGAACTGTCTGCTTGATCTCTTTGCGGTCTTGCTGGTTTGATTTCAGTGACAGTTATGGAAACTACTTGGTATAAGAAAAGTTTAGGTGTGAATTGAGCAGAACGGGGAGCAGACAAAACTTTTCATTCTGTTTGCAGGCTGAGGTTTCTATGTCTGTGCTTTATTCTAGAAGTTTTGGCTGGGGCCAGCCCTTTCCTCTGGGAGTATCATGCTCTGACATTTCATATTTGTTCTGCATTTTCAACAGCAACAGACATACCAGCCAACATGCTGCTTTTTTTCTTTACTTCTTCTGCTTTTACTGGAATTGAGATAAATTCATCCTCTAGAGAAAAAGAAAAAAGAAGGAGGGAGGGGAGAGAAAGAAATAGATTGCTGCAATATTGGGTGCTGAGAAACTTGGTGTTTCTTGAGACTTCCTGTAAGCATTGAATGGTTTGTCACTTTTGTTAACCACTCTATTTGTGAGTAAGAATCCTGCATTAGTTCTCATTAAGTAGAACTGGACAAATTGTGCCATCTTGGCTTAAACTGATATTATCTTTTATTGAACTGATACAGTGAAAACGATTTATCTGCACATATGTGAGCTCTAATATCTTTATTCAAGGTTGGACAGAATTTTGGGGTGTTTTTTGTTTGGTTTGGGTTTGGTTTGGCTTTTTATGTGTTACTGGTCTGGGGCCTGCCCTTCTGCTGGATGCTGCTGAGGTGGACACTCATTAGTTGCTCTGGATTACATGGTTTGTTTTGGGTTTACCCTCCTGCAGGCTGCTCACACCTAGGCAGCTGGCTTTGGCTGGGGTGTTGGCCTTGCTCCTGGTGAAAAGGGTAAAGGGGGATGTAGGTGTCTGTCCATCTGTCCACACTGCTGTCAGCAGAGTTCCTGGGCTGGCAGGTTGGTGCAAAGGCATCCTGCAGTTGTAGGCTGGCTGAGCTGCAGACACTGAGTGTGGATTCTTACCATGACACCCTGAACCTCCAGAAGATTTAACAGGCTACTCACATCCAGTAGAACTCCTTCTTTTCTTCCCAGTGATCTCCCCCTAAATTGCTATGCAGATGTGTCTAGAAGAAAAATAAAACGCACACAGTAATTTGTTTTTATAATCTTCTCTGTGTTATATATTTGAGGAGTCTGCTAATGGATGTCCAGAGCAGATGATTTCCCAGCTACTTCAGAGAGTTAGAAATTTGCAGTTGCAAATTTCTGTTGTCTTTTGAAAGGGAGTTCCTACGGGCCTCATAGAGGAGAGTGGAGTGTTTGGAGATGTGTGGCTTCTAAGGTATTGCCAGTACTTCTACACTAATAACCTGCTGCTTCTGTGAGGGAAATTGGTCTTCTTAAGTACAGAAGAATAGCCTTGAGTTGCCAGCTCAGTTGCAAATAATTGCGCAGAGCTTTCCAGCTGCTGTTGGAGTGTGTACATCAGCAGTGTTCAGTAATGGTGCTAAGTGGGAGGAGTGCCCACCCATCATCTCTGCCAAGTATCTCTCATGGCTTTTTGCAGTGTCTGTATCCAGAACTGACACAACATGTATGTATTTACATCAGCACTGACTCAGGCTGCCTCTTAAACCACAAAGCACACAGGCATGTTGAAATAAGGGCGGGCAGAAGCCAGCTGAGGTTTTGTGAGTCTTGCTTTTCTGAGAACAGCCTCTGAGAGTGACACAAAACTGTGCATGGTAGAAATTTAAGATATGCAGGGGTCTTAAATCATTCCAGTCCTAATGGCACAAGTTAGGATACAGTGAATGCAGTTCACTGCCGATTTCCAGAGAGTTCAGGGGAAGGGCATCTCCAACTGCTCTCTCCACCCTTTGGTTATTGGAGAGATTTTAATATCTAGCTGTCATCAGTATTTGCACAAAGCATCTCTGTTACCTTCAGTGTACTCAGGGAAACAGCAGACCATAAGGGAACAGGTCCTGGAAGCTTGTCTGTTCCTGCCTGTATTTCTTGTGCAGGTAAAATGCACTGTCACTTTGTAAAAGCCTTCCTCATCTTTCAAGGCTGCTCATGTGTTCCTTTCTCATTCTCTCCTTTTTTTAATCATCCTGACCAATTCCTCTAGCCTCTCTGATTCTGTTTTCCAGCAGAGTAAAAACTTTAAACCAAGTTGAGCAAGAAGTTACGGATTACAGAGTCTCTTTTGTCTAATCTGGAAGGAATTGAACTGAAGTTTTGAGGGCTTGGGCTCTTCCTTCTGCAGGTAGCAACAACCCATGAAATCTGTTGATAAATGGTGTGTACCCCTTGCCGTCCCCCTTGACTGTGGTTAACCCAGCAGTAAAAACAGCATGAAGTTTCCCTTTTCTCCCTGAGTTTAAAAAGGAGAGACTGTGCATCAGCCTGCTGATTAATCACAAGCACTCATATGATGAGAACTTCTCAGGGGATGGGAAACATTTACTTTTAACAATCTTAAAATAGTCTTGTTTCAAATAATATTTCCTTGGGTTTTATTTTTTTCCTGATGTCAAGGATGCTTAAGTGCTTGCAGTACCAGTGTTTGTGTGTTACAGTTCAGGTTTTAGTTGCCTGATGTGATCCTGGGCTTTCCAGCTGAGAAGATCCTTGTTTACTTTAGTGCCCGGTGGAGCAGACCAAGGCAGCAGCAGGAGAGATTGTCTCCTGTTGTATCACAGCTTCACCTGTTGCAGGAGCTGGGAGGTGCTGCATGAAAGCAGTGGGGAGGTTTGGAGGAAGGGAAAGGCAAGAACCTGCTGGGCATCTGGGCAAGAGGCTCCACTTAAGCATACTTTGTTAAGAGAAGTGACTTATTTTGCTGCATTGCAATCCAATAAACTCTGGGATGGCAGGAGAAGTGTCAAGTTAGTGCAGCTGCAAAGGAAGTCAATGGGCTCATTGCTGTGGATGTACTGAATAATCGGGCCTTGGTTTTCTCTCAAACTGGGCACCTAAAGAACTTGGGAGTTTATCTTGTCTTTGTCATTAAGTATCAATAATACTCCTGGTGTCTTAGGATGCTATAAAAAAATGCATGCTTTGTGAGGGAGAACTCATGTGCTGAGCAGTGCAGGGACCCATGAGTGAGCTGGTTGTGTTTCTGGAGCAAGCTGAGATCACTCTGTAAAATGACAGTGAATGTCAAAAGGGAAAAAAAAGTATTAGACATCCACATTGAATAAGCACCAGCCTTTTTTGGCACTGAACAGGAAACTGCTCTTATGGGAAGCTTTCCATGTGACCATGTAATTAAGAGCTTCATCACAGTAAAGTCTTGGGTAAGCTGGGGGAGGGCAGGCAAATGCCAGTGGCACAACCAGTGACAGCTCTGGGAGGTCTGGGGTTTGGTGCATAACTTCATACATAGCCTTAATATTTTTGTCATGCCAAGGTGTGTAACTGGTCTTTTGTCACAAATCTGCAGTGAGATGGGGAGAGCAAAAGCTGAGGCTTTCTCTTGTTCAGGTATGAAGCAGCACACTCACTAACCAGAGAGGTCTCTGCGAACTGGTGTTGCAAGTCAGCACACGTGAACCACAGCAATTTGCTGCTGCCTGCAGTGCTTGTGGCAAAGATGACAAACCAGCCTTTGTGAGCGAGAAACCAGCGAGGCACAGTGCGGAGTGGAAATTGGGGGCTGGTGGGAGGGCAGGCGTGCAGGCTCCTCACCTCTGCCTTCCTGTGGCTGCCAGGGGGGTACACTGTACACCTGTGTGTGTGGGTGTGTGTGGGTGTGTGTGCGTGGGGAATGCTCTGAGCCACAGGCTGGCTTCCCAAGCACCCCGCGGGTTACAGACACCATGGTTTGCTCGACAAGGAAGCCTGGCACCCTGGAAAGAGCTTACAAATGGGACTTCTGTTTTTCTAACTACCTGGCTCTAGTTTGGGGTGACCAGAGTGGTTTTGGTTCTTTTTGGTTTTGGTTCGAGTTTTTTTGGGGTTTTTTTTTGTTTTTAACACTAATATTTAGGACTTCAGTTTGTACGGTGCTAAGAGCTCTTCTGTCAAAGAATGTGAAGCAGCTCTTTGTATGAAATCTTACTGTCCTTTACAGGTAATACAAAGCAGAGTCAGAACATAAACAAGTGATCCCGTGTCTGTCAGCACTGATACTCTGTTTTATTTTAAACCTAATTATACTTGAAAGGTGTAGGGGAAATTGAGAACTTGACTTTTGTCACTTATCAGCACAATCTTAATTAACCATCAGCACCTTTTTTCGTGGATTTCTACAAAGAGCTCAGTCCTACGATCTCACTTACCTCGTCTCTTTTGACAGTTAATACTCTCAGGTTAATTTCTCTTAACTTTATAATATAGTTTATCATCTGTTTAAAAATAAGAGGTAGAAACTTCTGAAAGCTGTTTGGGCTCCTTGCATGTCAAAGGACAAACTCATCAAGCTGTCCTTTTCTGACTCTCAGCAATAGGCTTCAAGGATATATATAAATCTCTCTACTGTGGCAGTGGGGTGATAGGATATTGTGAAATGCACTAGTGCTGGTGAATGAGATTATAGAATGAACAGAAGACATTAAAGGATGAAACTACATACAAATTTTACTTGCTAAATGAGGTGTTTGTAAATGAGCCTTTTGTTAAATGTGAACTGAAATTTTTTGTTGTTTTTGCTGACAGAGTGGAAGTAGGAGGCATTAAAACAGTCATTGAACAGCTGGCACGTGTCAATCCGAAAAAAATATAATAGAACCAAAAAGGTTGTGTTCTTTGTCTTTTTCAAAAATTTCTAGTTTTCAGTGTTACAATGACTTTTACCTTGAACATGACAGGTTTGACAAACTGTGAGAGATATTGAAAGTTGTTGGGGTTTTCCACTTTATTTTTTCCTTTCGTTTTTTTTGGGGGGGGGGATTTTGTTGTTCTTTGTTATGTTTTGATACTGCTACCCTGGTTTTAGAAGAAGGGACAGGATTGTTAGAGGAGGTCAGTGGTGAGGAGATCTTTTTTGGCAATTTTATTTGGCAATTTGACTTTTATTTGAAGTAAAGATATTTTTAAAGCCACAAACCAGCATTTGAGTCATATAATTTCTGGTGTGTTTGTATAAGCTACTTATGAATTATAATAAAAAAAAGAAAATCCTGAGAAGCCCATGGTCAGTAGTGTTTGGACACTTGATAAAACACTTAAAAGAGTCCAAAGAAATAATAAAAATGCAATCACATCCTGTGCCTGTTAACATTATTGTATGAGTAAAAGCTGGTTCAATGCCTGTACTGCATGTCCCCAACACAATGTTGATGACATTTTGAGAGAAGTGGGTAAACATTTATACTGTGCTCTGAGAAAAGGTTACCTGAAAGCCTTTTGATGGAACTTGGATTTGCAATTTCAGTTTTGTTTCTTTAAACAGACAAAAAAACCAAAACCAAACCAACCCCAGGTCAGTTGTGTCTGTGAGAGGTTTTCTTCCTTGGGCTTAATGGAGCAAATCATAAGTGATATATATGTATAATAGATGTTGTATCATTGCTTCTGGACTTAAATATATTAATATTTATTTAAGACTATATTCATATTCTTCAACATACTAATAGTAAGAGATTTTGAGAAATTCCATGCTGCTTGTGATTGTAACTTTAAGAAAAAATCCATTTGTGTTTAATGCCACAACTTGCCAGAGTGTACGCTTACTGAACTGAAAGGAACACGTATCCTGTGACTGGTTTCCTGTGAACCACAGAGGGCAGAAGTCTTTTCCACTGTCATTTTGTCTGTTGGTGTAAAATAGAGATTATCTGCTGTCTGCCATTTCCTCTTCTCCCTCCATCTCTATTTCTTTCTGGGGAGAGGGGGAAATAAATTTTCTGTCTTGTGCAGATGTTAGCACTGCAGGGAGCCTCTCTCTCTCCAGCTTCAGGAAGCATTTCCCAAATGGACTGTATGGTCCTTTGTCTTTTATTTCTTTCTATTTGGTTTTATTTAGGATCATTAGTGTTTTGTGCTGACAAATTTTACTACATGCCAGTGCTATGTGTTTGTGGAAGAGTAATCGTGGTGATTCATTTTGGAGGCACTCGTATTAAAACAGCACATGAAGGAAAAATTATTCAATTTAAAATTTTTGAAATACAGCTCTAGTGCATTTGCCTCAGAGTCCAGGAAAGGTGCTTTTAAGCAAGTTTACAGTAGCACATATTGTACTGCTGTGTGACCAAAGAATCTGTGTGACAAAAACATTGTGAGAAGATGACATGTCCATGGTATTGAGAGTTTCACTTCTTTGAGAGCTGAAATTTTCTACTTTCTATTCATTAAGACCTCTTTCATTCCACCTGTGGAGTGGGATGAAACCCAGACTTCAATCTTCTTGTGTCTCAGTACAATGAAAATCTTGCTTGCAAAACTCCCCTGAAGCCTATAAGGAGGAAGCACCATGTCTATATAATTTTCAAACACTTTTAAGGATCAGAAATAATTCAAATGGGATTTCAATTTATCTTTAAATGTTTTTCCTTGCCCTCTCCCCCACCAACCCAGCGGTCTGCAATACCAATGTTTCCACTCCCAGACAGAGCTGCAGCCTAGGCTAGTTGGGGAGGTCAGGGAATGAAACAGAGTGAAAACCACATTGACTTACTTGGTGTTCAGGAAAAAAGTGGTGTCAGTGGAACATTCAGGACAGACACTGCTTGTGCTGTTTAGTCTTGGAAGGAAAAGTCTTATCTATCTGCAAAGCGAGGGATCTTTGTGCCAGTCACAAGTCCTGAAATAACCAGTACTTGCAAGTTCTAGTCCCACTTTGTTCTTTTGGTGCTTACTTGCAATCAAATTGCATTTCAGTAGTATCTCTCCTGATTTTTAGAGCTCATAGAAAGCTCAAGTAGTAAATGAAAACCTTCATGCATGTTAATAAAGTGGACAATAAAGGGATTGTGAACCCTCCTGTGAACCTGCTGAAGTCAGGAAATCAGTAGTGACAAAGAAGGTGCTGTTTCTTGCAAACAAAGTACAGTTTAAGTGGAATGGTATTATAGCCCTTGCAAGGAGCAAAGAAATGAAGATCCACTGACAAAAACTTACTAGAAATCATGTGCTTGCAATATTTGCAATATTTCCTTTTCTGTGCTGCTTCCCTGCCTTCCTCAGTGGAGGCTGTTTATTTATATGGAAATAAAACCTGTTTCTGTCATTGAGGTGGACCAATGTTGTCTGCCAGGGCACAGCTGCAGCCAGCACTCTTTTTGAAAGAAACAACTCTAGTGGGGCGCTTCTATTCCAAGGTAAAGGAGAAACAGCAGCAGGGTCCAGGTGGGGCTGGCTTTCTTGTTTGGGTTTTGTTTTGTTCCTCCAGTGTGTGTTACAGGAGGTGCAGGGGGGCAGAGATGCCCAAAAGGGCTCTGAGCAGAGCAGCAGGCAGCAGAACACAAACAAGCCTGGGAGTTTGAGCAGGCGTCTGTTGGAACATGGGTGAGGTGAGACAGAGAATTTGGGTGGGGTTTTGTTGGTCTTTTGGTTTGGAGGGGGGTTTTAATAAAGGTTGAAGAAAGGCTCAAGGGTGGAGAGTGAATACAAAAAATACAGCCAGGACAAGAGAGCATCTACAGAAGGCAGAAACTGTAAAGATAAAGCCAATAGTGTAGTCATGAAATGAGCGAAAACCCACAGTCCTGTATGTAATTACTCCTGTATCTAATTAATAACAGTGGGTTGAATCCAAGAAGTCAAATGGAGTTTTTAAAAAAAAAAAACTTGAGTGCTTTACACTCATTGACCAGAAGGCTGGATGGTTGCGTTATTATAAAATGTAGGCATATGCATTTTGGTATTTCAGAAAGTGCTTTTGCTTAGAATATAGCAGGCTGGAACTTTTTTGTTTAACTCGGTTTATTACTAGAGAGTGGCATAATGGTTTCTGCATTGTCCTTATGCTAAGACTGGTGAGACAGAGGAGAAGATGCTGAAATACAGAAATGCTGAGTCAAGCTGAGGGCAGAACAGCTCAGAACAGCAGGCATGGAGGTGGCTACAGACAGGAGGAGGATACAAGGCCTTGAAGAGGGATTGAATTGGGAGAGGAAAGCAAGAGGCAGCTTAATGTCTTGTTTAATTTGTGAAAGTGTTTGGCAGTTTATTTCTACACATATCTTTGCTTTATCAACCATACACATTGTAATTGCAAGTTCATTGACAAAATGCTTGATTGAGAGCTAGGAGAGTTGGCAGCAGAAGTCTCAACTGGTGGGAGAAAAGATGAGAATTTTTATTTGGAAGATGCAAATTGAAGGTGGTACTGAGAGGAAAAGTTGCTGTGCAAGGGATTTTTCTGGTGTCTGCCTGGGAGAGTAAAATCTAAAAATAAAAATAAAAAGGAAGAAAGAGAAACATGCTTTGTTGAAGTGTGAGGGAAGAGATTTGGACAGTGAACAAATATCAAAGTTCAGACCCACAAGTCAGATCAGACTTGCTCAAGCTGTTGTAGTTTTCCAAGACAAGTTATTGAAGTGGATGACAGGCAGGTGAAGTGCTTTCTACTGGAAAGGAATGGGAATCTCTGCACGAGAAGCAGGGGACAATCTCCTTTCTCCTGCCATCCACAAGACAGCATCCCTCTGGGGAATGGGAGAGAAGCTGGATTTTCTGGGTTTGTGACTTATAGGGGCAGAAGATCTGATTAAACTGATAGGAGACACACTTAGTGTTTCACAAGCTCAGTTTCATAAATCAGTGGATGAGCTATTTTTGAAAAATCAGACCCCACTGCAGAAGGCAGGATCGTCTCTCACATCCATCTGAAGTAGAGAGGCTTTGGCTTCCAAGGACATTTTCTTACCACAGTGATGGTGGAGCTTTGGTATAAGTGTCTCTTTGTGAGAGGGACAAAGTTGCCCCAAAGCTACTAAGGTGAAGAGCAAGTTAATCTTCCCTGAACCAGAGCTGTGGGCCAGGAGCTGTGGCATTTTACATATTACTTGGGATAGGAAAACCTGGCAGCCTCTCTGCCTGCTGGTCCATACATACACATGCCAAAATGTCAGCACAGTTCTCCATAGTTGTAGCTGCCTTGGAGTGGGGGATGTGCTGCTGTAGGGCTCTCTGGTTTGTTCTCAGTTGCTTCATAGTCCTTTCTTGGGTTAACATGTGGAGGCATTCGGGTTTTTTGCATTTTGGTGGGGTTTTTTTGGAAAGCTGTGGTCTGCAGCAGAGGGGAAGGAGCAGTGAGTAGCGTCAGGGAATGGGAGACAGCCAGGGGTGGACTTAGCTGTACAAACTCCCATCTGTCCTTCTCCAGTAGGAAAGCAGCATAATGGCAGTAACTTTCCTTTAATCCTCTCTGCCTTTATCTCAAGATAAACTGTAAAATTCAAAGTATCGAATAAAGGCATTGCATAAAGGGCAACTATTGCTGCACCCTGGAGCATGATGTGCAGCACAATGGAAAACTCTTTAGCAAACCTGGAAATCACAGTGAGGAAATAGGACAAATGTTCAAAAATGCTTTTAATTAACTTGCATTATCAGTAACTGCTCTGAGTTGGTTTCTCATTTAAAATTTCAATCTAGAGGTCCTTTTGACTGGAGTATTTCATCATTATTGCTGCAATTTCGCTTTTGCAATTGGGACACTTCAAAAGTGATGGCCTTTACTATCTGAGAAAAAGCTGCCCCAAGTTCTGGCTTTTAAAGCTTAAAACATATTCTGATATAAATGAGGAAAGCATAGCTTTGCTATGAATCTTACTTTTTTTGTTTGAGGAAGTTGGGATGTTTTTATATTTATTTAGATACTGATGTTTTAAAATTTGCATACAGTTCTTTGAAATTCCACCTTTTATTGCCACAAATGTAATTTTTGGTTCAAAATGAAGAATGATAAATACTTTTCCAGGAGTCTGGAGCTCAAGGATTAATGTGGTTGAACTAGTTAAATGTTAAATCTACTCAAAGTAAAGCTGCACAGAGACTGCAAATGTTCTTGCATGCAAGTAAATCCTTTTTATATTGAGTCTGGTTTGCTAAAGATGTAACTGCTCTGCCAGCTTGTTCTGTACAGATAAGTTATATATGTTAAAGGCACTCTATCTTAGGGTACTGTATTTGCTGTTCCTATTAATGCTGAGCTGAGATTGCAGTTTAATTCTGCTTTTTTAAAATGGGAATCAGCCTTTTTGAATGGAAAAGAAGTTGCTGTAGCACACAGTATATTTTATACGCAGACTTCATATCTCTGGTGTCTAGAAATAAAAGTTTCTCAAGGAAATTATATGGATCATGATAAAGGTTTAAATATTCTCTCATCTCCTGCAAGTAAATATCTCTTCAACCTTCATCTGATAAGAGTTTTCAATGGGCTTTAGGTGAACTTAGCTACATCCGTGAAATGTAAGTATCAAACATCCCAACACCATCATTTTGTACAAGTAAGCACTGTTGAAACTTGTGCTTATCAAATGACCGAGAAGTGTTAAGTCCTTGATTTAGCAGACTGGCTATCTGTTCCCTTATATCTAATTTTAAACAGGAAGATTTTGCAAAAGAGTAGTCAGGATGATGTTTTTATTTCACCTGACTTATACAAACCCGTGGATAAAACACTGTGGAAGACCCGGTTTGGAATTCTGAGTTCAAGTACTCACAAGTTGGGGAGTGAAAAGAATTTATGCTGGGACAAGTTTCAATGCCCTGTGTTCTGAGAATAAAAGGTTCCCTTTTTTGCCCAGCTACATTCTTGGAAGTGACTGGGTTGTTTTGGCTGCAGCTCCTCAGAACACTCAGCCTGAACTCGGGGCATACAGCTTCAGCACAAAAGGCCCACAGACACAAAGGTTTCCTAAGCAATGAAGTGCAATGTGCTGGGAAGTTACAGGTACCCCCAAAAGTAAATTGCTGCTTTTTTTCCATCAAGATCTGGGATTTAAAATTTGCATGTCAGAACCCCATTTGATCCATTTCTTCCTTTTCTGCTGGAATCATCACACAGCCTTTTTTTTTTTTTTTTTTTTCTTTCCTCTTTATTAAACAAAAGGCAGAGTTGCTACACCTAGTGGCCCAACAAGTTGAGTAGCTTGTTTTGGCTTAACCAGATTGTGTTGCTTTGGGAAATGTTTTTAATACCACATGAGACAGAGAGTAGACAATGAATCTTCTCTTACCTGCTTTGTAATTAGACTGTAATAAAATCTTACTTGTGACATTTAATAGCCCTTCTAACACCATTGGCAGCAGTGCAGCAAAGCATTGCTTTGCTGTTCTGTGTAGCAGCTATGGAGGAATGGACCTACATTCCTGGCCCACTGATTTCTCCCAGAACCACAGAATCGTTTGGGTTGGAAGGGTCCTTTAAATGTCACCTAGTCCAAGCCCTGCAGTAAATGGGGGCATATTCAGATTGCTCAGAATCCTATCCAGTCTGACCATGCAGACTAGTAATGTGGAATAAAACGTATTCCTTGTATTTTAGCTTAATTTCTATAACGGGTCTTCTTCCTGAGTTTGAATTCCTTAAGGGTCTGCAATATTCAGAGATGCCCACTTTGACTTCAACAGCAACAAGCTGCCCAGATGGTTCTGCAGATATTATCAAGCACCATCTCTTCACACAGATTTTTCTGTGGGGGATGTTAACCTGGGCCTCAGTGTTTCTTCAGGGTTGTTGTGGTCCTGAAATAATTTAAAAAAAAAAAAAAGCTGCAGGGTATAGGTGCATTTAGTGAAATTTCTGATGGCAAAGATGGGACTTGAGATGTAAATGTAGTGTTAGTTTTTCAGAGTAGGGACTTGAGGACAATCTAAAGGCTTAAGGTAAGAGTATATCTGTGAAATCAGGAGAAGAGAATTCATATAATTTGAGGCTGTTTCTAATTGCTTCTGCCATGTGATATTGAAAAGAAGAGAATGATTTCTCCCACTCCTGGTTGCAAGGTAACCAAACTGTAGACCAGTCATCTATAAATGGAAATATCTGTAATTTTCTTTGTTTTCCTGACTAATTCTCATTATTATGAGAGCTGCAGAATTACTGTGATTGAATCAAACATAAACCCATCCAAGAAGTAAGCAGAGTGTTTCCAAAAATTATCCTGGTTGGGATATAATAAGTTTTAAATCGGTGCTTTTATATATAAAATCTGTGGCCAAGAACTCAGTAAAACCTTCAAAAACTTTGTTTCCACTTCAAAGAGAAGATTTATTTAGCTTTCAAGTAATCACAAGGCAAACATGGCTGTGGTCTGTAATTTTTCTGGTTGTAGTTAAGAAGTATTTTTGGGGGTTTGAGAGCTGTTGATAAAATGATGAACTACTTGTGCTCCACGAGCATTTCCCTCACTTTGGAAACTGTGAATGCTCTGGACCATAGTGGTGATAAGTTATGTATTTCATCCATAAGTAATACATGTTTATGTTAATATATTTAATCATTAGTGTGGCATATTTGCAGGAATTTATTCTGTCTCCAGCCTAACTACCACTGTTGCTTTCTCTTTGTCACTGCTTAAGTTCTCAAGAAGTAGCCGTGCTTTGGGGGCGCAGACTGGGAGGTGGTGGCAGTCATCTGTCATACTTCTCTCAGCTTTCTTACAGGAAATGAAGGCAATTCCTGTAAGAAGTGGTTTTCTGGTCTTCTAAGTGTGCCATGGGGGAAAGAAGGCTGTTTGTGGCTTTCCCTTTCAGTGTTTCATTGTCTGAGATGCCTTTGCCTGGCTGCAGCTCCCCAGGACCTGGGTAACAAGGAGTGTGCAGAGGTCCTGGAGCTCGCCTCCTTGCAGAGAGCTGGGACACTGTGGGAGAAGCAACCTCAGCCTAATCGGGTGTGTTTGTTATCCATGGAATTCAGAAAGGCACGACAAGAGGGGGCTGTGTGATGCTTCATTTCCATGCTGTGGAAATGTGGCTGTGTGACTGTTCCTCCAGCACATCTGTGTGTGTGGGGCTGAGGGCACTTCCTAACCTCCTGCTGGGATGGCTGGGTGGGTGCGACCTCTCCATCTGAGCCCTCTTTGGCTCCTGCACAGGGAACACAGGCGCTTTTAGACTTCCAGGAAGTCACGGCAGCCCCTCCTACAGTGAAGTAATCTGCCTTCCCTTCCTTTTTTATCTGGTTAGGTTCGCTGCTGCTGGTTTTTTGTTTGGTAGCATTTTCCTTAATGTAACTCTGAGAAGCTTCTGAACTGACACTAATCGTGAACAGCTAAAACAGTGGTTGTAAGCTTAATCCTGTGAAATTTTCAGGAAAGACACAGTTGTTCTTTTTAATTAAATCAGACAATATCTCTATCACAACTTTAAAAATGCATAGGAAGATTTAAATTCTGGGAGTATATTGCAATGTAGCAAATTTGTAATAAAATGGATAAACTTCAGCCACATTTCTTGGAATAACTGTTCTGAGGTAATTGTGTCAAATTAGCCAGCTAGAAAAGATAACATATCACATGGGAAAACGTACACCTTTTAACAGACTTGAGTGTGCATGTATTTGTTTGCAGGAGGCTCGTGTTGCCTCCTTCACGTTTTTCTTTCTTCCATGCTTCCTTTGTTGTCTTGTGCCTTTAATTATTTTAGAAATCCCAAGAAGCAGCAGTATCTGTGCTGTGTCTCATAGGGCAGAGACACAGCCATGTCTTGGAGCTCTCTGAAGTGCTGCAGAATAAGCTCTAAGAAGAAGAAATGAGAGAGTATAGGCTTCAGCAGAGATTCCTTTCATGAGGATATTCAGTGTTGCACCATCACATAAACGGCAAAATCAGGTCAGAACTGCTAGACTTCCCCTTTCTGAAAGAAAATTTTGTGTAAAGCTACCACTTAAAACTTTTGGAACAGAAGACTTTATAAATGGGTATCACTATGGGTTATAATACAGAAAACAGAATTACAATAACTATGTTGCCTCAGGCAGCTTTAGAATTTTTCTTCACTCAGTTTTGTAGTATGTGTGGTGCATAAATTAAATCAGTGTCCTGACACTTCTAATGGTTGGGGAGATTCTAGTGATGTGCTTGCTAATGCACTCCTCGGTGTTCTAAGGCTTTTGCCTTGGGCTTGGCTCTTTGATTTTCACCCTGTTAAAATGAGGCGAGCGGTTATGGCTTGGCTCCGCGGGTGCTGGGGCGTGTGGCCAGAGCCACAGAAAAGGTTTCTTCTCGTCTTTGTCCTCTGCAGAAGGT
This sequence comes from Ammospiza caudacuta, assembly GCF_027887145.1. NCBI lineage: Eukaryota > Metazoa > Chordata > Aves > Passeriformes > Passerellidae > Ammospiza > Ammospiza caudacuta. The sequence goes on from NC_080595.1 coordinate 71,393,451, forward strand.
GTGACAAGCTGGAATGGAGGAGAAAGCCTGCGCTCCTGTGACGTGACAGCCCGGAGCGAACGAGGCAGCCACGTTAGAACAGATGGGTGAACGAGCCCCTGCTGCTTCTCTTCTGTTGGTAGCCTTAAATCTCATAACTTGCAAAGCCAGCTGGGTGGAGGAGCCAACATTTGTGGTTGTACAGTGTAGGGAGCTTGCATTGGCGTATTGGTGCAGAGGGGAAGCTCATGTTGCTCTGTGCAAGGTGCAAACTGCTGGTGGAGCCTGGAGTAGCTGTGTGGACTCAAGAGATGGAACTCAGTTGTGAAGGAAAGGCTTGTGAAACACTGACTAGTTTGTGAATGAGAGATGTGGCTCTCTGGTGTGGAGCCAGATGGAGAAAGTGCTCCCCAATCCTTGCCCCAGTTTTCTTGTAAGGCTTTGCTCATCATCCTGGTCTCATCAGTCTGCACTTTTTTGAGATTCCTCAGGACTCTCAAGTCCTGGGATACAAAATGAAAAGCTTAACTCCAGTAATTGTTGTCTTCTCTGTTGGGTTTGGCCTTTTTTGTCTAGTGGTTCACATTAGGATAGTGGGCAGCAAGATGGGGAGCTCAACTTCCAGTATTCTTTCCAGTCAGCAACTCTGTGTCAGCATCAGCTTCTTCTGTCCTCCTGTGAATCTCTTCAGACCAAGGTTGTGTGGCTCTGATAGAAGGGAAACAATGATTTTCCACCAAACTCAAGTGTTTGCTGAAGGTCTCTGCTTTCACTACATCTGTCACTGACAGCTGTAAGAGAGCCAGAGTCATCTTGGCTACTGAAGCAATTTGGCAATTTATTGTGTGTGTTTCAGCAGCACTAATCAGAGCTAGATTTGACCAAATTGAATTTAAATTTGTTTGCTTCTTCACTGGTCAATGGAGGTATAATAATGTCTTCTGGGAGGTTGATGAGATTTCACTGCACAGGCCAGAAAGGTTTCTCTTAACTGAGTCTGACCTCTAGCAGTTCACTGTTTTTGTTTGTTTTTCAAGTCTTCTCTCTAAGCCTGAGAATGCAACCTTGACCTTCTGTGACCTAAGCTGGGGCTGCTTGCATGTGAAATGCCACAACTTGGACATGATCATCCTTGTGGATCCTTTCCAACTCAGCATATTCTGTGATTCTGGTGCACTTCAGAGACATTTCCTTTGACAACATGACTCCTACATTGCCCCATTTTTGTAGGGCTTAAGCAATCATGTTTTACAAGTACAAAAAATGTTGTGTACAGCAGGGTTTTTAGTGGATGGATTTGATTTGTTTCTTTTTGGGGGAGAACTGCACTGGAGATTGTGTTTATGCTGTTGACATGTAAATTTTAAATTAGTAGTATGTTTATTAATGCTTCCAGCTGTTTTTCTGTTTTATTCTGGAAATTAACACTTCAGCTATGTAATTAAAACATTTGGGATTTTCATCTTTTTTTAAATTTCAGTTTCCCTTTTTAGTTTAAATATCTTCTGTATGACTCTTAAATTCAATTTTTAAAGTACTTTTAAATGGTTGGTTGGTGATCTGAGTTCTAGTGAGTCAATATAATTTCCTTTCTAAATTTGACCAGTGAGATGAAGAGCAATTCAGAGTTTTCTGATAAGCATGCATGGAGCTTTGGATTATTGCTTTCTTTCTGTGTATTCTAATGAGTACAGTTTCATCCTTTTGGTTGCTTCCAACAGGGAAATTAACTTAGAAGATATTTGCCATCAGTTCATGCATGCAAGAAAAAAAAACTGCTTGCAAAAAGTTTTTAAAGGTAATTTGAGCACGATCTTTATTTAGTATTGCACCTATTAAATGAGTGTGGGGAGCAGTAGCTACTTAAGAGAAATGAGGTGTTAAGAGAAAACAAGAAGTGTGGAATAAGGTGGGGTGTGTTGCAGCTTGTGGGTTTCTGAGCAGCAACTGCTGTAAAAATTCTCCGCCCTTTGTCTGGAGTAACTCTGGGCTTTCCTGCAGTTATAACACAGAATAAATATGTGCTTGTGGATAGCTAACACTCAATACACACCCTTCACCAGAAGTTCACAAGCCACCACAAGCTACTACATAGCATTTGGGACCAGAACACGGGACTTCTGCCCCAAGGTTCATGCAATTTGAGCTACACAGATTGTGTCTCCATCTACACAGAAGTTTGTATGAAACACTTACCTTGTAGTCATGTTAGTGCAATCTGCATTTTAGGACAGAGGGCTGCTTTGAAGGAGGCCATTGCCTTCCCTCATAGAAAACAATGTTTCCTGATTGATCTGGGTAAAGACTGTAGTTGCCTTTGTATATGTGTTTAGTTCCATTCCAAATGGCCATGACATTTGAAGTTCCTAGATAAACCTTCATCTGTCATCATTTACAGTATGCAGATTCAGGATTTAATCATTCACTTGAGCTGCCATTGTTTTCTGGTGACATGTATCTTTGAGACTACTTTAAAATAACCCAAAAGTGTAAGGGAATAGAATATATGTAAATAAAGGTAGTATAGAAAGTAATCTTACCCCCTAAAGAGTTGCAGCTGGGTTCATCATTAAAGGTTAGGAGCAGGCCTGACTTTACCAGGCCACAGCTGTAGCCGATAATAAGAAGAGTGTTAGAAAAGAGTGGGTTGGTGGGAACTGGAGTCAGTTGGCTGCTGTGAGGACAAGAGGCAGTGCCTGGAGGAGCTGCCTATGAGAAACGTCCAGGACGTACAAAACTCTAGCAATAAGGGGACAACAATATGAAACATTTGCCATATAATGACAACACAAAAGTAACTGGATCCTTGGCTTGGTTTAGTTTTTGTGTTTCACAGTGTCGGTAATGTAAAATGAAACCCTAATTTTATATTATTTTTAATTACTTTTCTCAATATAAAGAGGTAACACAAATTTAATTCCTTGTTAATGTGTCAAGCTGACATGTATCTTGGTGAAAGCATAGAGAAGTCCCAGCTTTGTTGTGGTAAAGAAGCCAAAAACTAAAAAACACTTAGCTCTGGAGTGATAAAGCAAGAATTAACCTCTTCCTTTTTTTTTTCCTTCCCCAAAACATTCTGATGCCCTATCAAATGATCACTAATGAAAAATTATTTTTCAGTTTTGCAATTGGGCCAAAATATATGCTGCTTGTGTAATACATGATGCTTGTTCATATGATGAATGTATGTTTATATGAACATATCATAGGAGCCAAAAATAAAAGTACCGTTAACAACTGCCTCATATGTAATGGCCATAAACTAAAATGCAAGAAGCTCCACTTCAACATGAGGAAGAGCTTCTTTACACTGAGGGTGGCCCTGGAACAGGCTGCCCAGCAAGGTCTGGAGACATTCCCATGTCTTTTGCTCCAGGTGACCCTGCCTTGGTAAGGTGGGTGGGCTAGATCATCTCCAGAGGCCCCTTCCAACTCTGACTGTTCTGTGATTCCATATCCAGTTCAGAAGCACCGATACTCCCCTCCCACATGGAGCTTTCTTCACGGCACTGAGGACAGTAAACTCTCCTGGGAGGGGGATTTGGTGAAGGCTCTTACAGTGCAGGGTGAAAAGCTGCCAGCCTCAGCTGTAAGCTGAGCCTAGATTGTTTGTCAGCCTATTTTAATAACAAAAATCTGGGGAGTGCTAGGCAACTTGCTGAAGTTAATGGAAAGACCCTAATCAGTGGAATAGAACCAGTCATTGGCAGTGCAATTCTTTGGCAGAAAGGCCCTTCTGTGGCATTCTTTCAAAGTACTTTTCTAAAAGCAGGGTGCCATTGGCTGCATGGAACCATTTTCAGTCCCTTTCATGCGCTGGTTTCTCTTTATCATGAACTAGTTAGCAGCTCTTTGTGTTTGCTGGTGGCATGGCTACATGTGCAGTGCTACTGCTGGCTGCTGAGCAGCAGGCTCTGAATGGAGCCTTTGGGTGTGCACCCAGAGCGCAGCTGCAGATGGGAAGTGCCTTTCCTGTGGAATTTAGATTAAAATTGCCACATGTAACATATCATTCTGCAGTCAAAAAATGTAGATTAGGCTGTAATTCATGAAACAGATATTGAAATTTTAAATATAGGTTCTTGATGGATTACATCTTTCTTCCCCAAGCTCAGTGTTTTCTGTTATCTGTTGTGTGTAATAAAGCAACTTCATGAAATTATACAAGTGAAGAAAGTAGACCTTAGGTGTGAGCCTAGGGTTGAAATATTTCTGCATATTATTTCCTACAAGTTCTCTGTTCACGTAAGTGTGGGGTTTTTTTAACGTGCAGATGTATCTGTAGATATCAATCATACTTAATCTGAACAGGCTTTTCAAATATACCTATTATACAATGTGGTTTTGTGTTTAATTAAACATGTCTAATCCTACAGTTGTTAATCTGTCAAACTGCCCTTGGAATCCAAAGCCATCTGATTAAGTAAAAGAGGGCTGGATAAAATCTCATGTAAGGTTTTGAGGAAGTGCATGTCTAAGATAAATCTTTGCTCCTAGTTTTAAATAGTATTCTAGTACCATGTAAGCTTTTTAGTTATTTAGCATTTAAAGTGTTTCCTTCCATTTTGATGGTGAATTGCTGTATCTGTATAATTTTTCTTGGATCATTTCCTGTCCACAAAAGACTTTATCTTAATACTGAGCCTTTCTAGTAAACACTCAATAGATAGGAAGTTATAGCTTCATAATAGACCACATCTCTGTGGAAATCTGTAAACATCCTTTTACCTCCTTTTTTTTTTTTTTGAGATTTATTCATTAGTCATTCTTGCTATGGTTTGATTTGTGTGAGAGCTTGGCAAGGCAGTGCTTGTCAAATAGGAGCCTTTTCACTTTGTTCATGCACCAAACTAAAGCTGTATGGAGAAGATCTATCAGTTTGAATGTTAAGGTATTTTATGTAGCCTGAAAAACAAAGTTAATAACCTGATAGGCATCTTTGATGGCCAAAGGAAGAGCTTTGCACAAGCACAAAAGTTGCATAATACCCTGGGAATATTTTTTTTTTCCGCATTAGCACTTTGGAAAAGGTTGGTATCAGGAGAGGGATAAGCTGATGGCCATAGATTGAAAGCCACTAGTAGGCAACCTGAAGCAGTAATTTTTGTGCTGAGCTACTGGTCCTGTCCATAAGGTGATCAGATTTTGTACCTGGTTTACAGCTTGTTCTCTGCACACTGATGAATATTGGTGTTAACTGGTTAGGTCTCTGGCTCACTGGTTTCGATGTCTGAGGTTCTTTCCACAGCAGGACCCCTGTCCTGCTCCCCATCACGAGCTCCAGGACGCTCAGCACTGCAGTAGGTGCATCTGGGACTGGGATGCCATGCCTGGCTGCCTGCTGGCCCTGCCACCCCTGGTCCTTATCCAGCAGGAGAATGCAGCACCACGAAGCAGCTGCAGAGCTTGTGCTTCCTCCAGCCACAGCTTCTCTCTGGGTGTGCCCCATTGTACATCCCAGGGAGCAATTCTGTCAAAAGCATCTGCTCCATTGAACATCCCTTTCTTTGCTTATGGATCAAGACAAATAGAAGTTACCTTGGTCGAGATCAACTTCTCCTGTACGTTTTAGCACAATTTCTCAAATTTTGAACCAACAAATATGAGATTTATTTCCAAGAAATTCCTCTGTGTGTGCATACATAATACATAAAGATTTCATCATCTGCTTTCCTATAGTCACTGACTTAATTATCATGGCTCCTAGGAGAGATGCACAAAATATTCTGCCTGAAGTTGTTTAAATTAAGACTCTAAAGCCTGAGAACCAGGCAAGTCTTGATTTTTAATTCCATCAACTGCACTGGTTAGTGCTTTTAATTCCTTTTCTGGTTAATTTGGCAGAGTGATGGTGAGGCAATTTTCACTAAGAAACCTCCAAATCATGTCAGTTTTGAGAAGTATCTATGTCCTTTCCCCCATGACTTCTAATCTCACTTAAGAGCCCATAAATAAGTTACATCACCTAAGGGACCCTAAGTGACATCAGAGGTGGCTGATGTAACTATTCTGAAGCCCAAAGCATCACTCCTGAGGCAGCCACCTGAGTCCCCTCATTTTGGCTCAGCGAGTGTGACTCTTGCTTCTGCATCTCTCTCATGTGAGCCAAGGAGCAAAGGGATGTGCTGCCTCCATCCTGGCTGAATTGAGGTTGTGAATTCAGTGGGTCTGAGGCCTGGGGAGTGCTACTTCCCCTTCACCTCCTGAATTAATCTGATTTTTAAAATTATTATTTTTAATATCTGTTATCTAGGAAAACTGACAAAAACATCATCTCAGGTCAGGCTTTACTGTGCTGCTGTAATGCAAACCAAAAGGGGAGATTTCTTCTGTGTGCCATAAAAACTAGCTTTACTGGCTTCTTTGCAGGGCTCTCTCAAATCTGTCTACTTTCATCTTCTTAACCTTCCTGTTTTTCTCTCGTGCTTGCACCCTGTACAAAATATCTGTATTTCTGTGTGTCTGCTCTATATTGTTGGATGTTTTTGGAAAAAGTGAGTATCCCTTTCACAAAGCCTTTTGGACAGCTGGTATAAGGAAGGAAATGGCCTGGTTTGTGTGTTTGAATTACTGACAGCCTCCAAATACCTTGGATTGCCAAGTCAGGAAGGTCTTTTCAATGAAAGCAATACTTCAGAGACCTAATTCTTTCAATTAGATAAACCATGCAGAATCACAGCTCTGTACCTCTTTCTGACAGATCTAATGTTATTGATGAATTATGAGCAGTGGTGGGTTGATCCTGGCTGGATGCCAGGTACCCACCAAGCCACTGTATCACTCCTCAGCTGCACAGGGGACAAAGAATATAATGAAACATCCATGGGGCAACATAAGGACAGGGCGAGATCACTTGTGATAGGTACTATCACAACCAAAATAGGGAAAGTTAGTTTAATGTTACCAATCAAATGAGAGTAGTGTAATGAGCAGTAAAGCTAAATCATACCCTCTCCCCACTCTTCCTTCTTTCCAGGCTTAACTTTACTCCATTTTCTCTACCTCCTTGCCCCAGCAGTGCAAGGGGGATGGAGAATGGGGGCTGCAGCCAGTTCATCACACACTGTTTCAACTATAAAGCCATTCCAGTTTTGCCACTGTTCTTTGCTCTGACAATGACACATTCTAATACATTCTTTCCTTAAAACATGCAATCATGATGCCCTTTTCCATTTATTCATCTGCTCTTAAGTACAATAAAAGTTTTGTGGAGACTCAGAGATTAGTATCTGATAATCAGAGTACGTTTAAAAAAAATGAATCAGCAACAAACCAACAAACAAAAGCATCAAAATAAGAAGATTCCTTATGTATTTTCCAACTTGAAAATAAATGACTGCAGCTTGTATTATGTGAGTCTCTTAATAATTAACCAACTTCTGGTGAATGTGTAGTTGATTAGTATCCTGTGGTACTTCCTAGGCAAATGGTGGACACAGAGATGTTACAGATCTTGTCTCTACCTGAAAATAAGAATATGTAATTTAGTAGAACTGGTAGTGAACATGATTTTTCATGGGCCTATATTAACTGATAAGCTGCAGCTGCCATCAGTGTGTTTGGTCCTGTGAAGTCCAACTGGTGTGTTGAAATAGTAATATTCTGGGTACTCATGCCTTGTGCTTAATGCTCCTTCCTATGTGGTGGCACTTGCTGTAAGTGTCCTGTGCTCCAGTGAGAAGCTGGTCTCTGAGGTGTCACTGTGTCACCCCTTCCCAGCACTAACCTGTCTCCTTGCCCTGCAGTGCTGCTTGTGCAGAATTGCCCCTTGGCTGCCCATTGGCACTATTTCAGATGCAGGCATGTGACTTTCCAGTTGCAGATCACTCACTTCCTGCAGAAAGCCCTGAAGAAGACCTGTGTTGTAATGTCCTCTGTGCAAACCACGCATGGGTGTTCTGCTGCCATCTCTGGTGCTCGCTGCTGTGCCAACCATGCACGGGTGTTCCATCTCTGCTGCCATCACTGGTGCTCACTGCTGTGCCAGCCATGCACGGGTATTCCATCACTGCTGCCATCTCTGGTGCTCACTGCTGTGCAAACCATGCATGGGTGTTCCATCCATGCACGGGTGTTCCGTCACTGCTGCCATCTCTGGTGCTCACTGCTGTGCCAACCATGCACAGGTATTCCATCACTGCTGCCATCTCTGGTGCTCGCTGCTGTGCCAGCCATGCACAGGTGTTCCATCACTGCTGCCATCTCTGGTGCTCGCTGCTGTGCAAACCATGCACGGGTGTTCCATCACTGCTGCCATCTCTGGTGCTCACTGCTGTGCCAACCATGCACAGGTATTCCATCACTGCTGCCATCTCTGGTGCTCACTGCTGTGCCAACCATGCACAGGTGTTCCATCACTGCTGCCATCTCTGGTGCTCGCTGCTGTGCCAGCCATGCACGGGTATTCCATCACTGCTGCCATCTCTGGTGCTCACTGCTGTGCAAACCATGCACGGGTATTCCATCACTGCTGCCATCTCTGGTGCTCACTGCTGTGCAAACCATGCATGGGTGTTCCATCCATGCACGGGTATTCCGTCACTGCTGCCATCTCTGGTGCTTGCTGCACTGGAGAGAGTGAGAAGATGTCAGAGCTCCTCTCTGCAGAGCTGCCATCCTCCCTGCATCCTGCCCCACTGGCTGGGGAGCAGTCACGGCAGCTGCGTGTTCTGCTGGGCGTGGACGTGGGTAGAGGTGCAGAGGAAGTGCTGGAATGAAAGCTCTGATCTCATGGCACATGGTCAATATCTAAGTTAATTATATAGCTGTCTTCTCCTGGAGTGACTGCAAAGCAAGAGATGGTGGAAATGAGAGCAGCTTCCTAATTTCCTACTAGAAAATAATTGCTAAGGAGAATGAGGCAACTGTTTGCAGACAGGGCTGTCTGTAGACAGTCATGCAGGCAGGACTGCAGATCTGATTTTTCCTACCACCTACTGATTTTTCAACTGTAAAAGGAAACTGGTGAATAAATAATAAAGATTACCTGTTTCTGTGGAACAGTTCTCACTAGTAAGTGTGAAGGGAGGTAGCTGCCATGACCTCCTGTGTAGGAGCTTATAAGTGATGGTGCAATAACTAGCTATTTCAGGAATCATGTGGCCTTGAGGAAAAAGGAGTAATTGCTTCATGTCTCTGGCTTTCCTTCTTCACGGCTGTGCTTTTCACAGTGCTGTTCAAGAATCTCCTGCTCAGGTGTGAAGGGAGAGGGTTGTTTGGTGTGAAGTACCCTGCATCACTGTCCCATCCTTGAGATCTGCATGGCAAGGCTTGCCAGCTTTGGCATTGGTAGGGACATGTGCAGTGTGTGATTAATCTGAGAGCTAATTAGGTTCTTACCCTGACTGTACTAATGTGTGTCTCATGGGATGTTCAGATGGGCGTTTAAGATTTCATTCTTCTCCAAGTCTCCCTGTCCAGGCTTTCTAAGAAATAAGGATGTGGATTATTTTAATCTCTTAACTGTTTCTGGGGTGCCCAAAGGTGGTGTTGTCACAAAGTGACTTGTGCTTTTTTGGGACTATTTGAGGAAACTGCCTAGAAAAATTCAACCTCATTCAAATGCCAAGTTGTATGCCTAGGATAACTAATCACTTTTAAAATAGTAATTGTCATTTAAGAAGTCTACTTATTTTAGTCTTTTAGAACTGTTTTGTATAATGTTCAACTCCTTATTTGCATAGTCCTTGGAGTGCTTTGTAGACTGAGTATACTTTCCTAGCTTGGAGTAGAGTCCTACTTTTAATGTGGGATTTTATTAGGAGATACTCATCGTTTTTCTATTTGAGCTTTTGAAGAATCATCAGACCAGCAATTTTAAATTGTGCAAGTGCTGTTCCCCCAGGATATATAGAGTGAATAGTTTTAGGGTTGTTGTATTTTTAATTCTGCACACTGAAACCTTGAGCTTTTATTATCTCATGTACAGATGAGGGAAAGGCCATGTGTGAAATCCTTAATTATTTGCCCTTTTCCAGTCTTGGTTTTGGGAGCTGCACCAGTAGATTCTTTGGATACTCAATGGGTGATTCTTCTTTTTGGAACAATTTTCTTTTAGGAACAATAAGATGCTTAGGTGCAGGGGTATTTTGGTGTCAATACAAATCTCCCATGAAACGGCACTACAGTAAAGCTTTTGAAACTGGAAGGTCTTTTCTTTTATGAGATATCTGGCCCAACTTACTGAATTACAGGTAAGAGAGCATTCTTTTACTGAAGTTGCCAGTGTCCTTGGTGAGCCCTGGGCTATTCTCCCTCTTTCTCCTCTGTGAACGCCCTGCTGGGGAAATTCGCAGTAGGCATCTCAGATACCACAGAGCCTCTGAGGGGACTGGGTTTTATTCCTCACTGCTCCCTTTTTCTCCTGAAGAAATGTTGGTCAGTTTGTCAAGGTCCTTACACTTGCCTGGAAGGAAACTTTTTTTTTCTTTCTCAGAAAGTTCACTGATACTTGCAGTTCCTGTCTCTGGCATCTAAACTTCCCACCTTAAAATGGGTGGGGGATTGTTTAATGAGTTGCCATCCACACTGGTTGCAGAAGCCTATTCAGGTATGACCTGACTTTGCTTTGCAAGCTCTGCTGACCTTGGTGAAGCCAAGCTTTATCTTCAGACAATTGCTCATCACAGCTCTTACACAAGCCTGTGGGGCTCTGTCTTCCCATGCTGCCTGACCAGAGTGTGGGTGAGGTTCTGCCTTACGACTGCTCAGGGGGTGTGCACACAGATACCCTAAGGCACAGCTGTTGGGGACTTGGCTGTGAGGTGTGCAGCAGGGGAGGGGCTCTGTAGAACGTCCTTCCCATCTCCCAAAGTAGAGACTCCCTTTGGTGTTTCCAGAACTTGAACCCCTTTACATTTTTGATCTTCTGGTTTTCACACCTGCTGTGAGTGGTGCCACCCTGCCCTGCTCCCCACCAGGAGGGCATTGTGCAGGTTGGAGAGTAGATGCTATTAGTGCCAAGCTGCTTGTGTCAGGGAGGAGTGTTGGTGGGGGATTTTTTTGTGGGGATAACTTCTTCCCCATACCCACTCCACACCTTCTTCACTGTCCTGAAAAGTTCTTCCAGAAACTGAGCAGCATCACTTGGCATTGAGGTGCATTGAAATTACATTTCTTTCATCTTCTGTAAAGGACTTCCTTCCACCACTATTGGGCAGAAGGAAGTAGGTGTTCACCCCTCACTACTTTCTCCACAGTTTAAGATTTTTTTCTGAGGTTCCTTCTGCTATCAACCTGCCTCCCACAGTTTGGATTTTGTAGCTAGGCAAAGATGATGCTTTGCATACTTTTTCTAAGCACCCTCCAAAGTGAGTCTCTGCCCTCTGAAGGGAACTCTCAGGTGGAAATAAGAGGCTGAGGCTGGGCTGCCTGTCTGCAGTCCCTGCTGAAAGCTCTGGGACTTGCCCCAGGGGTGTGTGCATGGGGCCACAGGTTCTGCTTTCACCTCATGCATCAGCCATGCTCTGAGCAGGGGTGCTGATGGGCAAGGGGGTATTCCCCAGCTGGGTGTGGACATGCAAGGGGTGCTCTCTGGCTTCAAAGCTGGGCAACAGCTCCCTGGCAGCGAGGGAGTGAAGGAGAAGCACCTGGGTTTACTTTTCCAATATATTCAGGGGTTTGCTTATGTTCAGGGTTTTGGGCTCTTTCTCTTTCAGATGTTTGCTTTGCCTTGGGATTCAGGCCACTATGGAAGTGTAAAGTTTAAATGAAAGGTTCCTGTTCCTGTCTGAGGTTTTTCAAGCCAAAAGGTTAAATGGTTTATTTGTCCCTTTCATCTTTCCAAAGTCCTGCAATATATTTTCACTAAGGTGTCGTACTTTGTGATAGGGAGAATACTTGTGATTTTGGGAATGCAACATTTGTGGTGGATGCTGATGCTGCCTGAAAAGGAACTTACATTTTACAGACAGTAGGAAGCAGTTGTTCATGCTTTCTAGTTTTTTTTTTTTCCTGTCAGAAGAAGCATGCTCCTACAGAAATGAGTGAGAATTTTCCCATTGAAAATTAGAAGGATGAGAAGAACAGAGCAGAGCTGTCACACTAGGAGTCCTTAGTGATGTTGATTCTTTTGATGTAAACCATCTCACCTTGCACTTGTGAAGATCCTACTCCATAAAATCCCTGTCAGTGAGAGTGGTGAGTTCTGGATGCAGAATGACGACATAAAGCACATTTCTTCTCTGTGGCAAAGCCTTTCAAATTGTTGGCCCAGAGAGATTATCATTAGAAATTCTGTAGGACAGAGGGTATATAAAAGAGGAAAAGGCCACACATAGCTGATGACTGTTTGCATCGTGTAGACACTTAATGGCTGAAGTGGGCTTCACAGAAGCAAAAAACATCAGGAGCATTGAAGGTTTGGCTGAAAGTGGGCATGGCACTCTGACATTCCAGAGATTTAGTACCTGTGACTTAACATCCTCAACTTACCAGAGTCTAAAGTATAGAATTACAGCTTTCTAATACAACATGGAAGATCAGCTTTCAGAATTTAAAAAAATATAAAATTTATCTTTTTTTTTCCTTGCTAATATTCCAGTAATGTGTGTGTGTGTTTAAGAAAAATTTTACCTCTGCTAGAGGAAAAAATAGAACTTGTAAAAGTTCATTTGTGAAGTCACTAGACTGGCAGAGGGCTAATAAGATAAATTCAGAGTCTGAAGAGGCTAATACTTCAGTTTGCCCAGGAATCTTGGTCTTTAAATCCAGAGCTTCAAGCAAAGTTTTGCTCTGTGTTGTATATAAGGATAAGTACAGGAGACCTGATAGGACAGTCTGCGTGAGATGTGTCAGCTGGTGCTTTGCTGTATTCATCTTCAGTGCCAAGCAACTCCAATTCCTCTTTGGTCAAACAAACTTTTTATTCATGGAGGTACAGTTGTTTGCCAGAGCTATTTGCAGTCATGTGTCAGAGGGGGTACAATTAATACATTGTAAAAGTTTTGGGTTTTTTGTAATGGTGTGTGCTGTGGAGATTTAATAGAGCCCCGCTGGCAGTGCTCTGAGAACTAGTGCAGGGTAAGGATTTGCCAGATCATAGCTGAGCACTTGAAATTCTTCAACCAGCAAGAAGGAAAAAGTGTGTGAGAGAGCCCGTGGGAACTGTATTTTGGTTCAGCAGCGTCCGCTAACACTGTCAAACTGCCTGTCTCAAAGTGTTAAGGCTGATAAACTGCCAGTAATTATCATTTAGAAAATTAGCGGCTGCCAAAGCCATCACACACATCGCATGTGTTGGTTGGACTGGTTTGAAATTACTTTGCTTAAAAAAAAAGAAAGAAAGAAAGAAAGAAAAATTCCCAAGCCTGCATCTGCTCCAAGAATAGCGTGGAGTTTTGACATGTGACAGTTGGTGCTGGCAGAAGTTATTTTGGTTGTTCGATGGGGGATACTTTCTTGGAGTGCGTCACCACTGCTATTTACCGGCCGGGTAACGGGACAATTGAGACCTCTGAATATTTGCAGCAAATCTAAATAAATAACTGAGGTATGTGGGATCTCCTTTCCCTTCCGTTCTCTCTCCTTCCTTGACATTGGACAGAAAGAATTAAAAATACCAGTTGCTAGAAGGAAAACTTTCTTATTTTGCAGTTGATTTCCAGCCACTGCAAAGAAACTGAATCATCGTGGAAGGGCTGAGCAGAGCAAAAGCTTAAAGACAACTTTGGCTGCACACCACCATCACTTCATGTCCTCACAATCCTCCCAAACAGCCCACATGTAAAAAACATGGCTTGAGGCAGACCAAATTTCATTGATTTTCTCCCAAAGGAAGCTGAGTGCCACCATGACCAAGATCTAGAGATGATATGAACACAACCATAGCACCCAGATCTTCCTGTGAAGAATGGTGATGACTGTGATGAGGGTGGTGAAATGACCATGTAGAAGCTTGCACAATGTTTTTCATGCAGAGGTTTGTGATTTGGTCAGTCATCAATAAACAAGCTGGTGCAAAGTCTCTGAATCAGTGATCTGTAAGTCTGAAGGACTCTGAGTTGTCAGCACAAGAAAATATCACTTACATTTAGGCTTATATTTTAGGTGTACCTTTCTACTTCTGTTGAGTGCAAGGATGTAAAAACTTTGTGTGCACTCTGCTTTTCCCTCCAGGCTGTGGTTCAAGACAGGACTTCTGGGGTGACACAGCCAACCTCAGAAGTTCCTGCTCACACGTGCTCTCCTGTGTTGCTCACCCATCACTGTTCCATAATTTAAACCAAAACATTTTGGGGTGATTGATAGTAACCCCCTGTGTCTCAAAGATTCAGTGATCAGTGCAGTGTAGCCAACAGGAAAATCAGGTGAACTGAGGTAAATGGAGAATTGCATCAGAACAGCCTCTGCATCTAAGAGATAGGGACAGCTCAGGGTTTATCTTGATCAGCACTTCTGATTTATTTTGGAGGTACACCTTTTCAGTAAGTGATGTTGTGTATCAGCTTAATCAAACTCTTTGTGAAATGCAGAAGGAGAATTTTCTCTTTTCAAACAAAATTTCTGGTACTGTGCAGCAAGTACTCAGGGAGTACCAAATGGGAGTGGAAATGAAAGGAAAACATATTGCATTTCATTATTTCATCTGTGTGAACACTTCACTGTGTCTAATTCTGTTAATCTAAAATTATAAACAAACTTGGCCTGATATAATCTAATTTTCATTATAGACACCAAATGCTATTATGTTCAGCAACAAATTGGCTTAAGATAATTCTGTCTTCACAAAATAAGATTGTAATCAACAGATTTATAGTTTAATAAAGTCTCATGATATATGTATACCCTATAGCTTTTAGAGTTTTATTTTCAGTTCAGAGTTCCCATTAGTCTAATTTAAGATTATCGGTACAATAATTTGATTTAAGATATGCCTTTTTATAAACCGACTAAGAGTGTTGTCAGCATGAGATACTGAAAGGAAGCAGTGTGAGGGAACCATCTATGAGATGTTTTATTGCAGAGTTGTTGATGGATGAGACTTAGTGACAAAAATACAGTGTGAGCCTATGTTCTCTCTAAAGTTTGCAAAGGGCAGGGGGTACTGAGGATATGTAGAGTCCCAACTGGGAAAAGTGAGGTTATTTTAGTCTGAAATAATGCTTTTTGCCAAAGCATAAAAACTTTTTGTAGGTTAAAAAGGCTTTTTTCATTATTTTCTCTTTTCTAAGTCAGTTTAAACTGTAATCTCTTAACACCACGGTCTAGTTTATTGGCCAGATAGCACTGATCTTGAGATATAAAAGCTCAAGAACAGAACCCTTACTGATAGGGATATAGAAATCAATTGCATCTTATTTATGTAAGTACTTAAAAGAAATTAGGGATTTGTCTGAGTGTGCATGTTTTAGTTTCTGATTTATTAATCTACTATTTTTGTGCTTTGAAACACAAATCTGCTCCATTTTGCTTTTTTTTTTCCAAATTTTTGTTGTTGTTGTTGTTTTTTTAATAAAATCATAGAATGGTTGGAAGAGACCTTAAAGATCATTTAGCTCCAGCCACTCTGTCAAGGGCAGGGACACCTTCCACAAGACCAGGTTGCTCAGAGCCACATCCAGCTTGGCCTGCAACACTTCCTGGGATGTGGCACCCTCAGCTTCTCTGGGCAACCTGTCCCAGTGTCTCACCACCTCTGAGTAAAGAATTTCTTCCTTATATCTCATTTAAACCTACTCTCAGTTTAAAGCCATTCCCCCTTGTCCTGTCACTATATTCCTTAGTAGAAAGTCCCTCTCCAGCTCTCTTGCAGCCTCCTTGTTGGTACTGGGAGGTGAATAAGGTCTCCCTGGAGCCTTCTCTTCTCCAAGCTGAACAACCCCAGCTCCCTCAGCCTACATACATAAGAGAGATGCTCCAACCCTCTGATCATCTTCATGGCCTCCTCTGGACTCACTGCAGAAGGTCTGGAGCCCCAGAGCTGGATGCAGCATTCCAGGCGGGTCTCACAAGAGCAGAGGGACAGAATCTCCTGCCTGGCCGTGCTTTGGATGCAGCCCAGGACAGAGCTGGCTCTCTGGGCTCTGAGCACACGTTGCTGGATCATGTTTAGCTTCTCATCCACCAACATCCCCAGGTCCTTCTCCTCAGGGCTGCTCTCAATCAGTTTTCCATCGGGCCTGTATTTGTGTTTGAGACTGTCCTGACTTTGATTGCACTTGGCCTTGTGGAATGTCATGAGATTTGCACAGTTCCACTTCCCAAACCTCCTAAGGTCCTTCTGGATGACACTCCTTCCCTCCAGCATGTCAACTGCACCACAACCTGGTGCCAGCAAACTTGCTGAGGGTGCAGTCTTGGGCCTGCAGTTTTCTCAGCTTCTTGTCTGAGCAAACTGGCAGAAATAATTAATTAAGCTTGCGTAGTAAGCAGACTGTGGATTTGGGTCATTCGTAACAAATAGGTGAGACTTCATGTAATGATTTTGCTAATGTGATGAGGTTTGTGAAACTCACAGGAATGTGAGTTTCTAGCTGGCTGGCTGTGTGTGATCAGAATTAAGGTATGTATACCTTCATTTCAGAAAGTGTAAGAAATATGTACATATTGCTCTGATTTGAGATGTTCTGAAGGGCTGGCTGGGGAGAGACCGGGTTCTGTCCCTCTTGGTTTTTCCCTGTGCTCTTTCAAGGAACTGTAATCTTCCTTAGGTATACTTGGATTAACGCTGCCTAAGAGCCTGTAATTAAACATTCAGGGCTTGAGGAACCTGGAAAGAGCAATCCCGCTTGATCCTGTGTGTCCATGGGCAAGGAAGGCACAGCTCAGAGCTGTGAGCAATAGCCACGGCACAGGCAGCTCTGTCACTGCACAGCTGAGGGGGCTGGGGAAGGGTGCTGGGACTGCTCTGGGCTCAGGCCATCAGTCCCTTTTGTGCCACAGCACAGGAAGACCCTATCTCCAGTATAACTGGAGCCAGCAGGGTGTATGTCAGAGAGAGCTTCCCTTTCCCCGTGCCCCCCTTCACCCACGCTTGTAGAGTAAAGAGAGGGTTTCTCTGGCTAAAAAGCTGCGTTTCACGAGGACAGGAACCAAGAGACAGTTCATTTCTACGGCGAGATGCTATAAATAGCTTGCTCTGTTAACATATATTCTTTCTGTGAATTCTACAATCAGGGTTTTATTCCAAGCCTACAAAATGCTTTGTATACCCTTGTTACTTTGTACGTGCTGGTGCTTCCCCCCACAAAATGAGAGGTAAGCCTGCCATTTGCAGGGCAACACTGCAAGTTCTGTTGATAAAGGAGCCAGCCTTCCTAAACAGGCCTGTTACAGTCTTAATTTTTTACATCACTAATACCAAAAGGACCAATGGACATTTTTAAGGCAAGTAGGGCAGGACTTGCTGAAGTTCACACACATCGGTTTTTATTTATTCACCCAGGCTGCAATGTTTTCTACTGCTCTGCTCTCTACTAATGCTTACAGTGAGTCTGGGTCAGAAGCTGTAGCTACTGCAAGCCTTGAAAGCTTTGCAGGGCTTTTAGGAAGCTTGTAATTGCTCCACTGTGAATCCTAGAGTGAGAAAGAACTTGCCTAGGAGGAGAATGTCTTCACTTACTGCTCATGCAGTGAAAACTCTATGGACATAAATGGTCTCAGCTGTATGGTATGCATCTGTCACTCTGCACCTTCTTATTTTCTTCCTTTTACATTGTCCTGGTACTGGAAGCCCTCTTCTTGGGAGATGAATTTCAGTTTCCATTTAAATCCATTTCTGCATTTGACTAACTGATGCTCAGTCCACATCCCTTCCCCCTCTTTACATGAAATGGAATCCAGTGAGCTGTTGAAATTTTCAGAGAGATGAAAGATGTGACCCAGAGGTGTCTGTGCAGAAAAGGGAAATGCTTTGGTGTTCAGGCAGTTGATAGAACACACGTGTTTATGAGGAACCATTGCTCTCTCTTACTTTTTGTCCTCTTCTTTTAAATGCATCCATCTGCTTGTGGAGAGCACTGTTTTCACTCCCCATACACGTGTATGGCAAGGTGAAATGCAGATCCCTTTTTTGGTACCCTTCCATGCATGAGGTGTTCCAAAGAACTTGTAGCTCTCTGTCTGTGAGGGTGGGCTGGATGTGCAGTAAGCAGTGGAGAAGTGCAGCAAGCATGTGTAGCATGGGGAGAAGAAGCAGACCAAGTACACTGGTCGTTGTCCAAGGTGAAAACTGCTATGTGTGGTGAGCAGGGTGTCTTGACATGCCAGTAGCATTCCTGCACAGACTGCCCAGCTGCAGTGCCAATGGCTTTGTGGGACTGTTGTGATCCCAAATTCTATGGACAATTTGTCATTTGATGTAAAAGTATATGCGAGAAAAAGGAACCGGATGTTTTTATCATGTACAGTTTAGATTTAAAATATGACTATTGATTAGCTGCCAATGATGGTGTTTATTGTTGAAATCTTCACAACTGGCCCTTGCAGCAGCTCCCAGATTGTGCAAATGGTTTTTTGGAGGGGAAATTAATTAGCTGGCTTGCATATTCCAAAGAAAGAGGAAAAAAAGGTCTCCTCTCTTTGCTCTCAGGCGTGCATCCTTGTTTTTTCCATAGGATTGTTATGGATATGTACTTCCAGGGATTGTACTGTCAGCCTGTACCATTCATGCATTTTGTGGAGTTCATAATCGAATGCGTTCAGGGCTGAAAGTGGTACACGTGCTGCTCTGAATGCTCCTTCTCAGATGTCTCCTGCTGCTGGTAACCCACATTCTGCAGCTGGAGGCTGCGCTCCAGGCATGAATGGGGCGTCTTGTGCTTCAGCCAGGCAGAGTGAACTTGATTCTAGGTCAAAATCAAATGTGACATTTCCTAAATGCGTGAGTCCAAGCTAGTTACAGCACTAAAAAGCAGAGCCTGTGAGTACTTTCTGTGTGTAATTTCTCAGTGATTTGCAGTCTATTTTACTCAAGATGGGAGGGACATTGAATGTGGGTTTATTATTCTGGTTATACCTGCAAAACTGAGAGTAGGAAGAAAATAAACCGGTGTCACCTCATCACATAGGGGGGCAAAAGACTTACCCTTACAGTACCAAAAAGCCACTTCTGTTGTTCCAGGGTGAGGGTATCCTGTTTACAAACAGTGGCCTAGATATTACCTGCCAGCACAGCTCCTTAAATCCGCAGCCTGCTTCTCTCTGCTGCACTGTTCTTCCCCACAGCCCTCACAGGCACAGCGAGAGCAGGCAGTGACCCAGATGCGCTGCTCTCAAAGTGCCATTTGTTCCCAGCACTCAGCATGCTGGCAGATTTGACACATGGCTACACACGCATCCATCACTAGACCAAAATACGCCTCTCCCGTGCTGTAAGGGGTGTTGTATCAGATAAGCCACTGCTGACAGAGCCAGTAGCTGTTCACACATCCTCTGAGGTGTGTGGCAGTGTGGGTGCATGGGACACCTGCCCTCCGAATGTGGAAGATTTGTTGAGCTGCATGATGCGGTCCTGGTGCTAATTTTTTTTTTTTTTTTTTGACTGCTTAAACTTTCCAGGGGGTTAGCAGGCAAGAATTTCGCTACTACATGCTTTGTTACCAATGCTACGAAAAAAGAAAAAGGAGAAAGGCCTTTTTCCACTTCTGTTTTTTATCAGGGAGTACAGAGCTGTGTTCTTTCTCTTCTCCTATTCTGACTACAGCTTTATCTCTGATTCCTTTGTTACATGTATGTATGCAAATGTGTTTATACAAATATGTATTTACACACACACACACAACACACATATAAAATCACCAGTCATAGATACATAGGTATATAAGGTTGTTGAGACTGGAACATAAAACTAGTTTTCTCTTCCCTCATCCAAGCTATAACCTCAATCAGTCCTTTTACACTTCTTTGTGGATACCAAGCCACCAAGTCTCATTCAGCATGACTAAACAGATATCCATTTATACCTCTCTTCCTTCCTCCACCTGCAGCTTTCCACATTATCTCACACTGCTGTTGCCATGGACAACATCAGCGTCCCTCAGCCAGGCCAAAAGCTGTCCATCTCTTAGTTCCCTGTGTCTTTGCTCTGCGATCAGCCGATTCTTCTTGCATACAGTGTCTTTATAAATGCTCTGTGCTATCCACTCCACACAGCTGAAATTCACATCTAAGTACTCATTTGTTGTCTTGAATTACTGCAACATCATTTTCTCTGGCGCCTTCAGATTGTAATTCCATCTGTCCAGAATGTCTTCACTAAAGAAATTTGTCCCATTTCCTCATTTTTTAGCAGTGTAACCTTCCCTACACACTCCTATACTGATTTCATCATTCAGCACAAGATGCCTGTCTTTATCACCAAAGACCCTCCCTTCCTCTCCCATCTGTCAGCCAGCTCCAAGAGGGCATCCTTCTCCTCCAGCCTCCTGTGATGCCTGTCTCCTCCAGTGCACGAGCTGCTTTCTGACATGTCACTACAGATTTTCTGCTGACCTAACCCATCCGGTTAATATCAGCAGGACTACTTTCTTCTTGTGCTTTATGTCTCTCCTTTGAAATGTTCTCTTTTTGTCTGGGATGCAGGCAATGCAGAGCAGCTCACCACCCATCTTCAGCTTTCAGAGTGCAGCACTTGCACAAGTAGTAAGCACTCATTGTAATTTTAGACCTTATTGAGATTAAGGCCTTAACCAGCATCTCCTGTCACTGCAGGCTTTTAAAAATAGGCTCAACATGCACGGTAATAGCAGCATGGTTGTAACCATGGCAATGCAAGGAAGGCAGGGTTTGCAGGCAGGGATCTTGCCAGACCAACTGGCGTGTCTGAGGGCTGGACCAGGGCGACGCAGGGGAGAGGCTTCAGGCTCAGCAGGGAACTGTGAGCCTCAAAACACATCTTTTTTCCCCCAGCCAGGTCAGGTGGCCTGATAAAAATAATAACATAAGTGTAGTTGTTCTGCCTTGAGCAGGGAAGCTGCCTGGATGGTCATTCAAGGTCCCTTTTGCTGCTGTGGCTGTTTTAACAGGCAGAGCTGACTTCTCCTTGTCCATGTGCCGTGTGTTCTGATCTTCTGCTGACACCAACAGAAGGCCTCTGAACATCAAGAAACCAGAATATCCTCATTAAGGATCTTCTTGGAGGATAGGAGAGTAATGTATCGCTCTTTGCGCCAAGGCTGACTTTGTGCAGCAATAAAGCATGAATATTAAACAGGAAATCAATGACACTTCTGAAACATGTCTGAGACAGAAATCCAGATGCTGTCTGAGGATATAGGCCTTATGTCTATGCTACTCTTTTTTTTTTTTTTTTTTTTTTTAAAGCTTCATCTGCATATTGGTGGTGTAAGATGTGGGCATAGCAAGAGAAAAACCAGATCTTTCAGCCCAGTTTCCTGAGGAAGTGGGGGTTAGGCTGTAACTCAGTGTGTTTGTACACCAGTCCTCCTCTTTATAAGTTTGCAGGCTGCCTCCAGCCAGGGAGGGGCCTTCAGGGGCAGCATTTGCCTGCCCTGCCCTTTCTCCAGGCATTAGCTGCTGCAGGGACATGGGCTGGGCGTGCTGGCAGCAGGAGCAGGAGCTGCAGACCCCTGGAGCAGCTCAGCAGTGGCTGCAGCAGGGCTTGTGCAGTGAATGCGACTGGCCACCAGGCATCTGGGGCTGTGCGAGAGCCAGGAGCACTGGGATGCAATGTGGGAAGGACTCTCATTGTAAAGTTAGCATCACACGTCCAGATGAGCTGGAAATTGACTTGCATTAGTTCCACTGATCAGGCGTTCGCTTAATCTTGAAAAACAAAAGACAAAAAAAAATAGGGAGGTTGTACTGAATAGTGATGACATTTTAAATCCTTAGAATATTTCAACAAAATAAATGCTTTTGTGCAGCTTCTGCGCTGCAAAGAGGTTTATATTAATGTAGCACAATCCTGGAATTACATGAGCCTTGTGTTTTTCTGGTTCACACTGGGACACTTGCTTTCTAAGGGAAAACCTGTTGTCTTTAAGGGCAGTGTGAAAGAATAAAGATTTGATCTAGAGCTTGAGGCTGAAGCATTACATCAGTGCAAAATCTTTTCATTCATAGTTCTAGTGTGTTGTCCTGAGAATTTAATTTCCTGTTTGCAGTATGGGAGAGTCTTTTTTGGAAGCCACTGAAGAGCAGGGATAGTTGTTTAAGGTGTTTTTTGAAGGTAAATTGTCAAAATACGGTAAATTTTGTGGTTGTTCCTTTTATTTATGTATGTATTTATTAATGTTATTTCCTGAATATAGAACCCAGCAACATAAAGTCTCATCATTAAAGTAAGTAAATAAATAATAAGTGAAGTAGCATGAGGGACAGCACTTTTTTTTTTTTTTTTTTTTCCCCACTCGTCCCCATCCTCAGCCCATTGGTGATTTTTTTCCTGGGTTTTGCAATGCTTCTCAGATTTCAAGGTTATATTCTCTTCCGTTTTGTCTTATGTGACAATGAAGGACCTTATTTGTTTTCTTTACTTGTCTCACTATTTAAAAAAATAAACCAGAAAGTCAAGTTTTTTGTTCTTGTATTTCCAGTACTCTTGTTTATTTTGAAACTTCCAGAAAGAGATAAGAACAGCTTAAGAAAAATGTTCTCCAGAGTAATCCCTTAAAGAGCAGCAAACAAACACTGCAGATTGGTCCTAAAGGCTGTGCTTCCTTTCTGGGGAGGGAGAGAGGATGTTTTCTTTTTAGCTGTGCTCTAATCATCCGATCTGGGATTTGATAAGCTCCACACGTCTGAAACCGCTGCCTCCTCCTGTCTTCCCCCTTCCTGCCTCTCAGAAGATTAAAGTGAACATGGCAAAAAGGAAACAGTTTATTTTCAGCTTGTTGTAGTTAATAATTAGTTTACAGTGCGGCATTCTCATTGTTTGTATTCTAATCGTGTTGCTATATTCTTTTCTTACACTGTTTACTTTTCACATCACGGGCCTTCTTTGATACAGAAATAGGTTTACAAATAGCCCATTCTTGCAGAATTTCAGCCTCTTTTCAACATTTTTGTGTTGCACATCGGGAAGTGTGGCACATGTAGGTGGGGTATCTTCTGCAAAGGCTCACCTTGCCTGCCCCCCCATGCTTTTTTTTCACTCTGGGACAATTTGGAATTACAGCAGTTGTGAAACCACAATAGGAAGCGATCAAGCCATTAAAGTATTGCATGTACAAGATATAAGTATCATTTGGCTCATTTAAAATTAGCTAAATCCATGTATTGGCTGAACTACAAGAAGTCCTCAGTAAACACACCCAGTTTGTCCTAAGAGATACTTGTGCTGAATTCTTTTAACCTTTAAAGCCTTGAAGTAAATTTGCCAGGACTTTGAGTCTGTGTGTTCCCATGTGTGTATTTTTAATGATTTCTTCCGTAATGGGAATGACTGACATTATGGGTACTGTAATATTGCAACACCAGCATATATGTTCTATATATATTCTCTCTGTATGTGTTTATTGTATGTCATGGAAGAAATGTC
The DNA here is from genome assembly GCF_027887145.1 of Ammospiza caudacuta. Lineage (NCBI taxonomy): Eukaryota > Metazoa > Chordata > Aves > Passeriformes > Passerellidae > Ammospiza > Ammospiza caudacuta. Next base: position 71,416,870 of record NC_080595.1, read on the forward strand.
CTTAATTAAAACCATGCACACTGATCAAAGCACAAAAATATTTATTGTATAACTAAGATTCTCTCTTAAGGGGAAGGGGAAATTTGTTTATAATAACAATTTCTTATAAAAGCAAAATTTTGTATACAAAAAACTACATTTGCTTTGCACTGTAATTGCACTTCTAAATGGCCTTTACTGCTTCTGCAGGAGGTTTGTAAATACACTGTTTAGCCAGTTTCTGCTAAAGGTCCTTCTGTGTCAATCCTGTATCTTTAGAAGGAAGGCATTTTCTTCTCTGAAACAAACTGGAAAATCAATTTTTAAAACAAAGGCTTCTGAAACCTTGAATTATGCATGGGGTTTTTTCCCCTGCTGTATTTTTTAACTTTTATAGTGATGTGAGTACTTATTTCTGGCATAGAAGTGTTTCACTGATGCCAGTGGGATACTGGGCAGGTAAGGATGAGCAGGCTGGGGGTCTGGGAGAGTGATGCAGCACTGGCTGTAGCCACCATGTCCCCACATCACTGTCTGCCTGTGCCTTCCCTCAGCCCCAGAGATCCCCAGCAGCATTTCTAGGAGCCAGCTCAGAGGGATAGAGAGTTCAGTCTATTTTTAGGACTATGGTCTCCATTCATTCATTTTTAAAAAAAATTGTTTGGGGCATAGTACTTCTCGGTTTTCTGCAAAGTGAAATGCAAGTGCTCTTCCCATAATTAATGAAGGTTTTTTTTCTACTATTTTGAGAACTGAAGTGTGTTGCTGCAATCACATGCCCCTCATATGTGGCACTCTCAGTCTGAGTGCCTGCTCAGTATTGAGCTTGCTAATAGCTTCCCCTATGGATTGCTCAGCCCCGTGGCTGCCCACGGCCTCCTGACCCAGGGACAGGAGTTCCAGGGGAGGCTGAGCTGTGCTCAGCATGGGCTGCCTTTCAGCTCACACACAGCTAGCTGCACTCTTGCCTCTCTCCCCAGCAGTGCGGATGACCAGGGGTGCCACAGGGTTTGGGTTCTTCTCAGAACACTTTCAAAGGGCAGGATTTAAGAGTGGGCCTCAAGTGCCATGGCCTTTCTGTCACCAGTGGCTTCACTGTGCCATTCTCCACTTGCTCACCATAACCACCGGCTGTCCCACTGAGGGTTTCTGAAAGCTGTTGGCATCTTTTGATTCTTTGCATCTGCCTCTGCTGGGTCAGTGTACACATCCATCCTCTCTGCCTCTGCTGGCACTTTCCAGGCAGGAGTTGCTGTTGGATGGTGTTGCATTTCCAGATCGCAGCTTTATGCTTTCAGCTCTGCCATTACAAAGCCAAGCTGATGCATGGAAAAGGAGTTGTGGGTGAAGATTTTATTTAGTTTATCCAGTTTGAAAGTAGAGAAAGGCAGAAGGTACTGATATCACTGATACTGAGCTGGTAGTATTGAAGGGCTGGAACTGCCTGGGTGAGGGGCACAGCCCAGGGTGAAGGAGAGCAAGCAGCTTGGGCAGGGCCGGGAGCCACAGAACATGGGCAACAGCTGACAGTAGCACGTCTGCTAAAGGTGAGTCAATATAGCAGCTCAGCTTTTGATCTTCAGCACAGTTTGTGGATTTCTTTCTCTTCACAGCTCCATTTTATTAAATCAGAAAAAGTTTGAGCAAAACCTCTGTTTTCCTGGTGTTTTCCTCCCACGTTTCCTGTTTCTTAAGACTTGTTGCCACTGCAGTGGTGACTTTGCATCTGAGTTCCTTCTGCTCCAAATGGAAAGGGCAGATGTGTTTTTAGACAGGAACAAGTTTAATGGTGCAGACAAACATTCTTGTTTTGAAACTACTAAACTACTTTTGGACTCCTTTAACAGAGGGACCTAGTGATCCTTATTTACATCCTGCATGTGCGGAAGCTTTCCAGTAACTGTTTTAGAAACCCAGTGACTTTGACATGAAAAAATGCAGAGTGCCTCTCCCATAGCCCCTGTCCTCTTTCCAAGTTTTGGCACTGTTGCGTGGGAGGACAAACCACTGGAATAGTATTGTCTTAGTCTAAGTTTTCTAATAGTGTTGGTGGTTGGTGTTTTTTTTTCCTTTGCTGTTGTCCAGGGGTGTGTCTGGACTTGTTGCAAGAGCAGATTTTGTTGGGAGCTTTCTCTTTCTGCCCTCAGCTCTCTCTCCCCAAGCCTGTTGATGACAAGGCTTTTTCATATCATGTGCCAGCTATCTGGGACCTCACTTAGAAAAGGGATGGTTTCAGGCTAACAGGGAGGCTTTTGTCTCTGTGTAAGAACAAGCCTATAAGCTTCCCTTAAACTTTAAATGTTTTATTGTTGGAAAGCTTTCAGATGTTCACAGGATAAGGGCTCTTTATATGTAATCTGGCATTGCACAGTAAAGGATTACTTTATGTAAGTTAAGATGTGCAGTTCCTTTATAAACTGGCTGAATTCAGCATGTAGGATATTGGTTTTCTCCTTCTGTTCTGTGTTGCTTCTAGAAGGGATTTCTTGGTTTCGGTCAGTTGGAGGTTTTTTTGGTTAGTTGGTTTTTGGTTTTAGTAAGGTTACAAATCTTAGGTGATGGGAATAGGTGGAATATGCTGCATGCACTCTATTAAAAACTGAACATGTGTGCTTCCATAGATTTGTTCAAACAGCCAGTGTCAACAGAGTCCTGGGTGACAGAATCTTCAACCAGTCCGTAAAGAGTAGCTTGATATTGCTAGAGCAGAGTCCTAGTAACCTACTACTGAAAAGAACTTTTTGGACCAATTCATGGCCCCAAATCTGTGTGGTATGATGTAGTGTAACATAAGCATGACTGACATTGAAACAGATAAAAAAAAGCAGGCTATTACTCTGAAGAGACTAACCAACACTTTCTTTTCAAAGTGGATCCAGCTCATTTACTGGTTACACATCCTGATCCAGACATGTTCCTTTGTAAACTGTTCAGCATGAAAAACTTAATCTTCCTAGTTTTTGCCAAGTAAAATAGCAGCCCAAGCACCAGGAATGCCTGCTTCTACTTGAGGTTTGAAAAAACAGCAGCAGAAGCATGTTGCTAATAGAAAACTGACAGATGTTCATAATTATGTAGATTTTCTTCTGTGTTTGAGTGCCATAAACTCAATTGCATCTACTGGCATTTGAAAAGTGTGTAAGACCACTTATGACTTCAACCAGCCACTTCCTCCAGCTGCGTGAAACTCGTATGAACTGCAACATGTACCAGGCCAGCACCCTCTGTGTGTGGCTGTTTTTATGCTTTCAGTCATGTTATTATCTGTTTTCAATGGTGAGTAAATTGTCACTGAACAGTTTTTGCTTCAATGAACAATCAGGAGTTTTGTGGGTTCCCATCTAGGATTATTCACAATGCATTTGATTCAAAGACCCTTGAAGTTGGTGAGTGCTGATGGATTTGGGAGTGCAGGTTTGAGAAAAAAGCATTTACCATGTCTGATTTCAGTGATTTCTCTTTTGTCAGTAGTAATAAACTTAATTCTGATCCCAGTATGAACTGACAAAAACACATCTGAAAGCTGATGAGGAAAAATAGAGGTTGTCTCATGAAGCAGACAATGTCATGAAAGCGAACACGCAAATGATGTCTAGTTATTGCCACATTGTTTCACAAAATATTTCTTTACAAAAAGAAAGTGACTTTTCCACAAGCTACATAGCTACACTGCTGATATATATGTAACACTAGGAGGGTTTTTGGTGAAAGGCAGCAGTTTGTGGAAGCTTGTCCTGCCTGCAGGAAAAGGCTGGTCCTGGCAGATAATAACTCTGATTGTCCCCCAGAAGTGTTTTGCTTTTCTTTAATGTTTCAAATCATGTCACTCTGAGATTCAGCACAACTTTCTGTGTCCATTGGTGTGCTAAGGATTTTCTGTGTCTTACCATGTAGGAGGAGATGCTTTCATTTGGACACTGGTTGGACAAACTGTTTGTTTTCTCTTCTATTTGTTATACTAATTGTAAGAGAATTGGTGTGCCTTGAGGCCTGTATTAATTTATTTTGCATCTCCTGTGCTGTACTCTCCAAAGTGAGCAGAGCTTTTCTAAAAAGTGCTCATTAAAATTTGGAGATATGTATCATGATCCAAAGCCTTCAAGAAAAAGGAATATTTCCCCTACATTCTTGGGTAGAATGAAAATCATTAAGACTGAAATTGAATTCTGTATGGGCCCCCAGACTGAACACAAATAAAGAGTGAATAATCTTTGGTTTACTCTGCATGCTGTGTCCTGCCCTCACCCTCAATTATGCAGCAAAATACTTCCCTTCCCTTCTCCCTCCCTGTTCCGCCTCCAAGCCTCTCTTCTCCTTTGTAGCCGAAGAGATACAGCACATTTTTCATAATCTAAAATCAAGCGAAAGGCTTCCCCAAGCTTTCTATCTGCCATCCCTACAGTTCTGAAAATCCTGCAAGGCTAGAGATGTGGCAAATTGTGTGGCTGCCTTAGATTTAACAAGACACCTCTTTCCCTAGCCCTCTTGCTAGTTTTGGTCATACATAGTCTCAGTGAAAGGCTTGGGCCAGGCTCCCTTGGCATGTATTAAAGCAGCAGCATGCTGTAACGTGGAAATGTTACGTGTTACAAGTGGAGCTGTACTCTTGGTCCGTCCTTTCCATCTTTTCCTCCCTGTTACCCTAGAGTCAGCACAGGCTTTATTTTATTTTATTTTATTTTATTTTATTTTATTTTATTTTATTTTATTTTATTTTATTTTATTTTATTTTAATTTTTTATTCTATTCTATTCAGTCACTCACAAGCTTGTCTGAAGAATTTCTCCAGTTTGGTTTAGTCCTGGTTGCTGCACAGGCATTTGTGCTGGGGTGAGAGAGGAAGGGAGCACTGCCAGGGCTGCATCCAGAAGCTCCACACCAGTGCTGGGGGGAGTTCAGCCCCTTTTAGCAGTGGTGCCAGCCCTTGTCTTTCAAGCATTCCTGGGACAAGCAGCATGAAGTACAGAGTTCCCTTATTTGTCACTCCTCTAAGGAAATTTTTAAATCAGTCTCATGGTGTAGAAGAAAATAATGAGCTAATCCTGAGTTGAGGTGCCACTGGATTGTTTTGGACCTGGCTCATTTCTTAAGCTTCTAACTTTTCTGCATGCAGATTTTATCCAATTAGTTCGGAGGCAGAAGTAGACTTTATTGACTTGATGTTTTCTTTCCAGGCCAAATGCCTGGAAGCTAGGGAGGGAAATAGATGGTGCTGGAATAATAACCACCTTCCCTGAGTTTGAGCAAAGCAGTTAAGACCCACTTTTTTTTTTTCAGTGTTTTCATAAACTCTGCCAAGCTGTACAAAAGGTGATGGGAGAGGAGGGGGTGTTCATTTTTTTTCTTTATTCCTTGATATACCCACTCTTTTTCTCAATTGCTAAACAAGGAAAGCAAGCAGAGACGATGCTTACATTTTTGCTTTTCTGTTAGAAAATATCTGTCTCAAAAATCCCTCACAACAGCCTCCTCTGATTTGTAATTTTTTTTCTTTTCTCCCCACCCTGATCCCTCCGCTCAAATGAAGTCTGAGCTTTATAATATCAAATGCCTGCTTGCTAATCAGGACTTAGAGCAATGTGATTCAGTTTCCATGTTTTAGAGGAATATTTATTTGGCTATTCCTTAATAGAAATTCTAATTTCGTAACTGCTTTTTATGTAATGATGACCAGTAAAAATAACTTGATTTAAGAAGCCATTCCCCTTTTGTTTCCTGTTTATGCCTACAGCGTCTTTCAGGAGAGGTGCTGGCACAAGAGTTGCTGTTTCTGCAGCTGAGGCAGGTTTTCATGATCAGTGCAGGGCTCCAAGTCATCTGTGTATAGCTGTGAAGTTACTCCTCCAGCAGTAATTTCACAGATACCTCTCTGGCGAAAAGTTCAGCCACGTACTTGGGGGAGAATGGCACTTAGAAGCAGTTCAAATTTAGTCTGGCTTCACTGGTGTGGCTTCACCTGAAAGTGATGTTCTTCTCCATTTGCTGCACAGTTACCCCTCCCAACCCTGAGCACCAGCAGAATCCTTGCCTCCTCCCTCTTCTAGGAGTTTACAAACTAAATGTTTTAACATCATTGTTAGTCTGTGCTCCATGAGTTATTCTTTCAAAGATTTCGCCTTAAGGGAAAATGAAGCTTAGCTGTCATTTGAAATTTACTCAGGGTCAGCAAAATGATGGCATTTGTCACTTTTGCTCTCCATCTTCTTCAAACGGGCCCCAGTGTGTGTCAAGCTGGATATTGTGTTGGCTTCCTCCTTCTCCCTCTTTGTTCTCCTAGAGAATGCCAAGTAATTAATACAGTCTAAAAATGAAGTGTGGCACAACCCCTTTTTTCCCTTTGTGTTGTTTTCAAACAAGGGGCTGTCATGAACCTACGTGCATCCAATTCCAAAACCAGTTTGTTAAAACAAAATGACTTAGAGATACTGGATTGACCAATTTTTTTAGGGTTGGATGTGAAATAATTGGCACACTTGCTGTGTGCTGCTGTGTGTTTCTTGTTGTTGACCTTGTCTCCCTGAAGTCTGGATAGCCATCATGTCGGTGACAGTGATGTGTCTGAGCAGTCTGAGGGAGTCCTGAAATTATTTTAATATTTTGCATAATACTAGTGGAATTCAGTAATTAGTTGTGAAGGTTCAGATCTAATTGCCTCCTTCCCTAAACCAGGAAAAATGGTGGAAGTTGGTGATAAATGTTAGTAGAGAGAGAAGAAAGTGTCATATAATTTGTGGTGTTCCAGTCACTTATTATTTTTCTCCTTCTCTTTATTTTACAGGGCATGTTTTCAAGCCATTTGTGAGGAAATGTGGTGAATGTAAACTTGCTCTCTTCGGGGGGGAAATTGTGGTAAGTGGTGCTGTCTTGATTAATTTTGGTTTTCAACAAAAATTTCAGAAAGGTTGTTTTAGCTTTCTTCAGTTTTATTTTTTCTTTTATTATTTTTTTTCAGCTCTGGAAAATAAAGAGATATAGTTCATTATATGTGTTCTTTCTCTGGTACAGAGACTTGCAGTATGAGAAGCATTGACAGAGAACAGCATGCTGGGCCTCAGGGCAAGGAATGTGTTTTCATTTGCTCCAGTGGCATCTGCTTATTGTGTTTGTAGCTGTTCCATTCTGCTGAAGAGTGGTTGAGCTAAAACCTGGAGTAGAAGAAATAAAAAGGCCTAATTAAAAAACAAGGGGTACAAAAAAAGCATGCTAGCTGTATAAAAGACCAGGAGAAAGGTAATGCAGAGGGAGTATGTATTTCCCAAAGTGATGGGGGTGTCCAGTCCCTCTACAATCTTTCCATCTCTTCCCAGAATGTCACCCTTGCCATGTGGAACTGGGATGATTTGCTTATGTCTGAGAGATAAGGAGACAGTTAATGTGTGCTATACCAGTTTTCCTATTCCTCCTTTCCATACCAGATGACAAGCTTTGCTGCTTGTCTGACTGTATTGTATGCAACACTTCCAGAGGCATCAGCCTCCAACAGACTTCCCTCAGTGCTCTGGAAATATTACACACCATGTGTCTGTGCTGCTGAGCTGCACCACTCTGAAGTAGGAGGAGAGAGAGAAGAGCAGGAGGTAATTAGTGGCATGTCCCAACTAGAGGGAAGTGATTCAGAGAAAGCCCTTCAAACCTGCAAAAAATGAAGGCTGCAGATCTGGAGCAGTTAGTGGGCCCATCTTGCTTTTCCCCCTAGGAGACCATCAATATACACAGTTCTGGATAGTACCAATCAATCACCCTTGGGAAAAGAAACATGTCAGCAGAAGACTGTGTCCCTGCTTTCCCTTGGCCAAGCAGGGTGTTGGGCTGGTGCTTTTTCTCCAGGCAGAATGTGCAGATTGCAGACAAAAACTGGCTTATTCTCCACTGGCAGAAGACTTAAGAGTCAGATAGCCTGCAGGGTAGAAAACTGAAAATTAAAGACTGGCTCTGTGAGAACACTTGTTCTTTTCTGCCATTTAAAAAACCCTAGATGTTGTTACATCATGTAGAAAGATCTGGATTACCTAGCAGATGTTTAAATGTAGATCACTTACCCCTCTGCAGAACATTTACTTTAAGAGACAGGAAAAGAGGATAGAGAAGCCCAGAAATCCACAAAGAAGCTGGCCAAACACATGAAAAGTCCTGCCCAATTGTACCTGGGTAAACCCTACTGCAGCTCATTCTTTTAAATTATTTTCTCTCCTCTAATCAGCTTTTCTGACAATTGTGTGTGTTGTAAGTTTGCATCTATATCCCTATGAGAAGTAAAAACATTTTTTTAACTAGAATTTGGTTGTAGGGTCACAGATGAGCCACAGATCAGAGCATGAGTTCATTAGTCCATGAGATTTTGTGGTGACTTCCACAAAACTTTGTGACTTTACTACAAAAGAGGGTAGGATCCGTATCTAGTTTTCTTTTTGGTGGCAGTACTGATACTTGATCCTAAAAGTTATCCAGTGTTCTTCCTTACAGGTTTTTGTGGGTTATGACAAAGTTCACAGGTTGAAAGAGAACTATTTAGAAATAGTGATGCTATGCAACACCAAGGAAAAAAAAGTTTATCAGCAGGCCTGGTAGTTGGATGGTTCTGTTCTAATTTCCATTCAAAGATGCTTGTTAAGGTCAGCCTGGTCTCCATGGCTCACCTTAATAAGACATCACAGTTCAGGAGCAGCAAGGAAAAAGTGACAGAAGCATGCTTCTTAGAATCATGGAATAATCCTGGTTGGAAAAAACTGCCACGAATCTCCCAAGAAACTCGTACAAACTGTTGTCTTGTCCAAACTCCCACTTGAAACAGCTCCTATTAGGTCAGGTTGCTCAGGGCCTTGATTTTCAAAATTCAGCTGGCTGGAAACTTTACAGCCCTTCTGGGCATCTGGGCATTATGTCTGACCATCCTCAGAGTGAAAAAGGTGCTTTCTTCTTGCTTCTTGCTGTTGTTTGCTGTCTGTCAGTGCAAACTCTGCATCTTCTCTGCCTGTGAGAGGGAACTCTTGAAGGAGATCTCAAAATCAGGAAAGTTGCTTCACATGGCTCCGTGGAAATTGGTGTCATGCAGATGCAGTAAACTTGCTAGGAGGGACAAAAACCCAATGACAATCTGGTTCACAGAGGCTCTACTTGGGCAATGTTTCTCAACCTATAGTTGATGTTCAGACTCAAAGAGCATGGCTGCTTGACTTGGTTGAATTTTGAAATGTGGAAAAGGATTAGCTGACAAACTGAAAACTGCCAGCTTTCCTCACTTGCTTATAGTGATGTAAATCAATGAAAAGAAGCACTTCTCACTGCTGGGTTGTAAACATCCAGGAATTTTTTCAAGCCAGTCTGGAGCTTGGTTTGTGCTCCAGGATTTTGCTCTAAAATTTGTTTTCCTGCAGCCATTAAGATACATAAACAGAGTGCAAATTTTCTTTGTTTTCACAGCTGTTCTTTTCATGCTTCCCACTTCAAACTGTTGGCAATATCTTATTTTGAGGTAGAATAATCAGGGACCTTGATTTTCTCATATGTGAGGATCTCTGAAATATCTCTTACCCTACTATATGTTTGCCTGTGGCATTACAAATTCCCAGGGAGCTTAAAAATAATTGCAGAAAATGTAATGACAAAGAAACAGTTTTGCCCAGCCTCTGTCCCTAACCTACTGAATCCAAGAAGTACTGGACATGAAGAGGACGTTTTGAATTTATCTTGACATAGCTCAGAGGCTCAGCAGTTATTTGTTCATCTTCTATCAAAGTCCTAGAAAAGGTCATGCAGCCTCTAGATCAAAAACTCATAATGGATTTAAGAGCTGATTAGAGACATATACTTGAATGCTGGGAGGGGAATCTTGGCTGAATTTAAAACTCCCTCAGCTGAGCTGATGACAGTGAGAAGACCCTTCATTTGATGGGATTTCTGTGAAGCAGCCTCGTGGTTGCCAGAGCAGATATTCGTGTGGCACTGTAGGTTGACCGTGGCGTGTCACGGAGCAGCCACCCTTCCACATCACAAGGGGTCACAAGAAGCCTGACTGATGTAGGACAGAAAACCTTGGGGTGATCTCTCTTGTATTTTTTCCCACAGTCACAATGCTCTTTGACAGTCCACACTATCCTTGAAACTCTTGCCTTTCATAACATTTTTTGTATTTCTATGCATGACTTACGCTGTACAGTTTGGGGTGCTGTCCCTGGTTACAGCCATCACGATCAGGGGAGGATGAAGCTGTGAAGTGAACTGAGGGAGTGCTGTACCATAAACCTGACCTGCATCTTTCTGCACCAGGTGTGCAGGTGAGCATTCATCCATTTTCTATAGAATCGCTCTTCCTAGAAAAGCTGTGAATGCTTCAAACACAGGCTTTGATGTTGAATGTGTATCTCAGAGCCTGGGAGTCCGTGGCTCTTTTCCCTCTGAATTTAGACAGGGATACCTTCCCAGTTTGAGGGCTTTTTGATGTTTCAACTGAAATCTGAGAAGCTTTGCTTTTATTTGCACACTTCTCTGTAGACTAGAAGCAACTGCACATCTTAAACAATGGATTCAGTTTTTATATGAGTAGCTCAAGATAGATATATCAAGGAAAATTTGGATTTCTGCTAATACATTCATCTGCTATTTTGGGTTTTCTTCCCCCCTATTAGAAGAGTCAGATTTTTCTTCTCTCTTTATTAAAAAAAAAATTAGCATGTAATGGCTGCTTTGATTTTAAGAAATTGCCTAAAACCAAATTTTATATATTTATATAAGAAATTATATATAACCATCTTTATATGTAGTAAATTTGTTTGCCTTTAGAAAGGCTGTGATGCCCTGTGCATTCCTGGGTGTCCAATTTGTATGGTACAATTATTTATACCCCTGATGTCTATCAAAAATGCTATTGAACTTCTCTTGGTAATTCTTCACACCTGTCAGGTTTCTGACAGAAAGTGTTATAGAGCAACTATGTATTATCTGTGCTCTCACTACAGAAATAAGCTGCTGGGGCTTTATTACCTGTATTCTACCATACCCACAAGAGGATTTGCTTGAGTCATTAGCTGTTCTCTGTAATTAGGGCTGACCTGGTGCATTTTGGTCCTATTTCTAGCAGCTTTTAGTTTTCTGAAGTCATTCATTTGGGCACTGATGTGCCCGAGTAGTGTTCTTCTGTTGCTTATCTTCATTATCCCTTCCTGTGGGCTGAAGATTATCTTTCTCCTTAGGAAGGAAAGTGTGGGAAATGCTTGAATATTTTGATGTATTTGAGGCTTACAAAGATTTGCTATGCTATGCTTGTAATTCCTTCAGTTGTAGTCTGTTTCTCCCAGTCAAATCCATTCAGAAGATGTGAATGCTGATGCTGCTGGGTGTAGTAAATGTTAAATCTGGTCCATAAGATTTCTGAGGAATGTGGTTTTCCCCCTGTCCAGAACTGCATATGTCCAGTCCCAACCAGATTGGATTTAGTCTGCTCTCTGTGAAACATTGTTACACTTGTGTTCATTTTATTAAATCAGATAACCCTACACAGCAAGGTTATGCTCCAGTCTCCTGCAGAAGAGATCTCTGTGTCTCAGACTCTGTCATTTTCATACATTTCACTGGTAATTCATTTAATATAGCTTTTTGTCCCATCTCCCCCAGCCCCTCCCTGCACAAAGTTTGAGGTGATCCAATTGTTGGAATTACTCAGCAAAAGAGAGTTGATCTGTGGGCCTTCTATGTGGATGTCTGTCCTGCTATAGCCACTGGAGAAGATATAGGGAAAGACAGGTAAAACAGCAGATGGAACAGAGCACTTCACACAAGAGAGCTGCATTTCCCAGCCCTCTTGGCTGGCTCAATGGCAAAGATGTTTGCAGTGGGTCACGATGTTACAGCAGCTTGAATATCCATGATAGGGTTTAGCAAGTGCTAAATTGGTTGTGTTTGTTTTTTTTATTGGTTTTTTTTTTTTTTTAATATAGATAATAAGCCTTCCAGCTGCTCTGTTAAAAGAAAAACATTACATTTTGAAAATTCAGATGTTGCATTAGGGGGTGTTACATCAGTGTTGCTCTGTTCTGTATGTGCCTTGGTGCAGTTGATACAAAAGCTCTTGTTCCATCACTCAGGCATGTTTCACACCTTATGTTCCCCTTCCTCTCCTGCAGAGAACTGGATGCAAACACCTATACAGGGCCGTGCCACCCCTCAGGAGCTCAGAATTAGCTGTGGAGCAGCCTTGCAGCTCTGTCTCATGGCCAGCTCTGATCACTCACAGCAAAACCGCAGCTTCAAGCAGGCAGGCGCCACCCAACTGGTCGTGGGATCCTGGAGCATTGTAGGTGGGATCTCCAGGGAAATTAGTTGCTAGGAAGCATCACCTCCTTAGTGAGCTCATGCAAATTAAGGTTTAGTTTTTCCAGAGGTTAGTAATTTAGTCATGTTTGGGAGTTTTTTGCAGAGATCAAAACACAAAGATTTTGCCTTGACACTTTGCAAGTTTATGGTCCAAATCACAAAACCTCTCGAGCTGTTCAAGGAGAGACCAGAAGCTTTTCGCATGAATAAATCACTCCAGTTTCCCATGCCTTGCTTCAGAATTAGCTTGAAAAATTTTGGCTGACGTCATGCCAAAAATCCAAAACAGCAACAAAGCAAGGGGGAAAAAAAGCCTCCCAGCAGACACCCAGCATGGAAAATATTGCCAAACTTGGGTCTGTTTGTGCCAAGTTTATAATCAGGCAGCAACAGGGTCTTAGTGTAGGCAATGCTCTCAATCCACAGCTAATGAGCCCTGCAGTGTAGCGAGTGAGGAACACTGTAGAGAGAGCCTGCATAATGCTGTGTGCAAGACATAGATCATATCTGGGAATAAAAAGAAAGGAGAACATGACCTCTGGGCATCAGATAAGGCCATTTCTGTGGATATTACTCTTACTAAAGGAATAAGTGTTGTAATGACAAATAGATCTATAGGTAGAGTATAAGGCATGTGGGCAGATGTAGATTTTCCTGACCTAAATGTGCTGTATTTTCCAGTCCCAGCCACAGCACTGCTTTTCTTCTCTATTTCTTTTATGAAATACAGGAGGAGGGAGATGGTTAAAGTAATTTTCTCAGCATTAATTCTGCCTCATCAATACTTCATGAATTTAATAGATTTTACAGTCATTTGGGAGACTATTTTATCAGCCAGGTTCAGTGGAGGTTGCTGAAACTAAGTGGAGGACAGAATGCATGTGTGTGTGATACAGGGTGCTGTGGTATCAGGATTTAATTATTATGGGATTTGCTTAGGAGATTTCTCTGTGCTATTTGTGAAGCTTTATGTTGGGCACTAAATACATTGCACATAGGCAAGTGATCTCTTCAATAAGAGTTTGGCATGGATCTCCAGGTACAAGTGTGTCTGTTTCCACCTCATAGCATAAGCACACTGATCTAGTTCTTCATCTCTCATTACATCTGCCTCTCATTTAAATGCTCATCTGACACAAATTTAATGAAACTGCATATAAAGGATCATGAAGAGGAGGAGAGATCTCATTGCAGATTACTAAAGCTGAATATTTTTGGACATTGAGTTATTTATATTATCATTCTGCTAAGCTCAAAGATAAAAGAAAGCCTTGGATGCAATCCAGAAAAATCAAGAACAGAAAGCAGTGTAAAGATGATGCATTAATGCGTGTCTTGAGAATGCCTGCAGTGCTGTATCCCAATACCCATGCCAAAATAAAAGTTAAGATAGGTGGCTCCTGAAGGCCAGTGCTCAGTGATGGGGGAGATTACTTGAGGTGTCACACTCCATTAGCTGAGGTAGAAAACTCTGTTAGGGAGTTTACCACATCATTCTGCCCTGCTAGCAATGGGCAACAACATTCCTGTGCTCCAAGGGGTCCTCTGCAGCCTCCACTGGTCTGGAATAGTCAGCTCTTCCCAAGACATTTTATCAGGCAACCCACTGGGGGTGATTTTTAGAAAATATCCAGTGAGCTTAAATTCATGACAACTTTGTGTTCGTGTTAGCTCTGAAAACCTCAGAGGTTTATACAACCTTCTCATAAATAGCATTTTGTCCTGGTGACCTTTATACCTGTTCAGCACCCACCTATAGGAGTCTACCTAATATAGAAAGTCATATTGCTGCTATTGTTTTTAAGAAGAAAAAATAATAAAAGATTCAACTGTGTAAATGTCATTGCTGCCCAGCCTGTTTAGTATTAGAAGGCAGGGAGAAGTCTGCTTTGAGATTTTCCCTCTGGCAAAAGCTTGAAAAGCTTTGAATATTGTGCACATCCTTGATCGTGTCATGCAGTGGTAGTAGTGAAAAATACAAAATCTACTGTCTCATTCTGCTAGGGTTGTGAATGCTATGCTGAGTGCTGAGCACTGGTCTTTCTAATCCGACAAGGGGGTGTTGAATCCTGTAACAACCTTCCAGGAATGCTGTGACAGTGCTGCCATGATGGGAACGTGGTGGGATGGCTTGCATGACTGGAGTGCTGCAATGGATGGCTACAAGCTCTTCAGAAGGGACAGGGAAGGAGAGGAGGCTTTGTGAATTAGGGAGCTTTCAGACTGTGTAGGGTTGAGGACAGTGACAGGAGGCTCAGAGGGGACCTTATCACTCTCTGAAACCACCTTAAAGGAGGTTGTAGCCAGGTGGGGGGTCAGCCTCTTCTTCCAGGCAACCAGCCATAGGATGAGAGGACACAGCCTTAAGCTGCACCAAGGGAGCTTTAGGTTGGACATTAGGAAGAATTTCTTCACAGAAAGGGTGACTGAGCATGGGAGTGGGCTGGAGTCACAGTCTCTGGTGGTGTTTAAGGACACACATGGCACACTTAGTGCCATGGTCTAGCTGACCGTGATGGTTCTTGGTCATAGGTTTGACTCAACAATCTCAGAGGTCTTTTCCAACCTAAGCGATTTCAAGCCTGTGTGATTCTGTGATTCTATGATTTCAGACAGCATTGATTTACTGGCATAAGTTTTGTGCTGTTATTTAGTTGAACTGCATTTCTTACCTTCTATTTTGTTTTATGCAAAATCATAACTAAAGGTAGTGACTTTACAGGCAGAAGGATAAAAATAGCACAAGATACTTTAGATTCTTTGTGAAATTATTAGTTAAAAATAAACATAGGTGTTAAATGGGATCTGAAATGTTAACTGCTTTGATCCCTGGTTAACAGACATTCCCATTCATGCAGTTAAGATGCTACATAGAAAGAAGACTCTATGTGAACAAAACTTCAGTTGTACACTATGGAAACAGGGGTTTGGGTCTTCTCCTGTCCTGTTTTGCTGCTTATCAAAAGTTAAAAGTTTGTCTTTTTCTTCAGTGGAAACTTACACCAAATTGAAGTACAGTATGCTTTAAGCTAGTGATTTCATCAGTCACCAGCATCTGTTTCTGAGGGGTGCTGAGTCTGGTTAGCTGTAATTGGACAGAATCATCAGTCTGGGGAAGTCGTCATTTTCCATTATATTTGTTGCCTGTGCGTGACACTTAAGAGTTTTTGTCCATTTTTCCTCCTCTTCTAATTCCTCAATATTAGGGAATTAGTGTCTCTCTGCATACCATTTACTATCAAACATAATCCCCTTTCCCCCTATTTCCTTCCATTTACATCCTTTGATGAGAAATATTTAGGCCACTACATGTCTTTATTCTTGTCAGACAGAGGTTGATGAAAGATCTGTTACAGGAAATTCTGCTCTATCTATAGAACAAGGCATCTCAAAATACATGCTTAGACATATAGAAAGCAGAGACTGACAGCTGATAGATGCTGTAGACTTCTCTTTGTTTTCTACCATGGTCATATGCCAAATGTGTCAAAACCCAGGGAAACAAATTTGTATACAAGTGAAGGGGCATATTTTTTTGGCAGGGACAACAATGCAATATCCACTGTCCTATTTTGGAGATACCCATTATGACCATTTTGGTGTCTGCTAAATGCCTTTGTGGAAGCCCAAGATCATTCCATTTGCTTTTTTAAATGTTTTTTCTCTTAAGTTTTGCCCTCTAACTGACTGTAATTACACCGGGAGGCTTAGTTTGGGTTTTAACCACTGGCTTTCCTGTATGTCATTAGATAGTGTTGGGGGATTTTCAGGCACAGTTGTAAACTACAGTGTATGTCTTCATTTTCTTTTTTAGGTTAGACTGTTTATAAGCCAAGTGTTTCAGATGACAGAGAGAGAGCACTAATCAAAGCTGACAAAGCAGAAGGAAAGCCTGTGTTGAGCTACGAGGCAGTTTGCAACAGCCTTTCCCTCACCCCAAGGAAATAAGAGCATGCTGAAGACACAAGCTGCACTGCTAGTGTAAAACAGAATTCTCACATGTTGGTACTAACATACTCACCATTTCTGTGTTAGTGCAGCATGTGCCTTCCATGTGTGTGTCACCCTGTACACGTGGTGGGCTCTTATCCAGACATCTAACACATCTTGCAGCACTGTGCAAGGGGACTGTGTATTACATAGCAGGCAAAAAGCAGCCCAGCTTGAAAACACTTCAGAAGGTGGATGGATGTTGGGAAGAGCTCTGAAGAAGGAGCTCTGTTTCCAGGCAGAGGGGGGAAGCACTGGAGCTGCTTGCTGTGCACAGCCAGTGGTCTTTGGGAAGAACTCATGTTCATATTGGGTTTGTGAGTTTGCTTTACCATCCAGTTTAGGTCCCTTAACTTGCGCCTGCTTTTATCTCTACTTTTCTGCATGTGTGATCTGGGTGAATGTATGTGAGACCTGAATTTTAAATTTTGAAACAGACCTGTTACTCTGGTGTTGCAAGACCCCTTTTATATCACTTCTAAGTTTGCAGAAATCAAAAGAAAATTATGGAGTTTGTTTTGAGGCATGTATTTGAGACAGCACTGAAAGTCATTTGTATTCTTCTAATTGCTGTATGAAGTATTTCTGTTAGCATCAATAATTTCTATTACTGTATTAAATATTTCCCTGGTTGTGCTTCTGATTAAAGAAATAAAAAATTCCTAAGCTGTCACTTTTGACCACCTCTTCTTCTCTAAGAAAACTCTTGCTCAATACTATGAGAGTCCAATCCCATTCCAGGCCACCATCCTGCTTCAGGAGGAGCTGTAAGAGTGCTGCTGTGTGGAGAATTTTTGTGTCAAGTTACCAACACTGTTCTGCTTCCACTGTGACCAGCAATTCTCAGGCTATTTTTTTTTTTTTGCCCAGAATATTTTTCTTTTTTTTTGAAGCTGCTCATGAATGTATTCAATGGCTTCCTATGCTCTTTTGAATCTCTTATGTCTGGGATAAATTCCAGGACCTTTATGGTATGGCTTTAGGCTCCACTGAGTTGGAGATGCTTTTACTTGTCACCCAGACAAGAACTGTCCTTAACTATTTAACCCAAGAAAGTAAAAGAAAAACAAACAAAACAACAACAACAAAAAGTAAATTAACAATTCAAAATATAAAACCATTTACCTGTACTAGAGTGGAGGAAGAAGACACCCTAGGCACAGCTGGCAATTAGTTGTATATTTTCTTCAGGTTTTTAACCAGCTCTCAGAGAAATATGGTTTTTGATGGACAGATCTCTAATGATAGTGGACAGTGAAAGCAGCAAATTTAATATGCTCTGCAAGTCAGAGATGGTTGAAGTACCAGAAAACTGTGAAAGTCTGAGAAAAATGCCCTTGGAGCTTGCTTTGTCTGCTCACAACTTGCCCTTTCTTGTATTTAACCAGTTTGAGTCAAGGTTGTCTGCTCTAGGCTCCTGTGTCAGTGGAGTGGGGGAGTGTGAAGGGAGCTAGTTTGTAAATATATTTTTTTTTCTTTTTTCTTTTATTTTTAACCCAGAACACATGAACAAAACAACAGGCTGTATGCCAGTTGAAATCATGGTGGCTGATGCAAAGTGTCAAAGTAGGTGCTGTCAGAAATCTGTTCTTGGTTAGTTTGGCAAGGCATAAACTAGTAAGTAACTCTCCAGAGGTACTTCTGTGATTATGTGGCAGGTAATGACACATTTCCTGTGTTAACAAGCTTGACTGTGGCTTGCTTGACATGTCCAACACCTCCAATTAAACTTTAATTTACAGAAATAATTCCTTCTGACATTGCATGTTAGTACTCTGCAAGAGTCTGGAAACATCTAAGCCATCCTAATCCATTTATTAAATTTTATAGGTGTTGCTTATCTTATGGTTTAACAAAATCTTGAGAAATAGGATTCTTCAATGGAGCCCAGTTAAATCTTTTGCAAGGACTGCTAAAGCTTGCAAATAGAAGAAACTGGAACTGCAGATAATTTAAATCTGTATTATCTCATCAGTGGGTAATTTCCAAACCCCACTTATTATGTAAATGTATTCAGTAAGCAGAAGAAGGAATAAGTATGTGAGAAATCATACTTTTATGTGCTGTAAGTCATCTCACCTGTGTTATGTTTGTTCTGGGTGAAAAGCAGTGTCTGACTGTGACTGGGAGCCTCTCCAGGGATCTCATCCTCAAATCTGCAATGCTGTGATTTACAGGAACAGCCTTGTGATGCTTCTTGAACCTTTTGGAGCTTCCTGTTTCTTTCTTATTTTTTCCAGGACTAATGTAATTTTAGCTACTTCTTAGCAATTAGATTAGGTACAGGCAATTTCCTTGTAAAATTGCCTGAGCAGGTTCTTCCATAAACTGTAATAAACTTGCTGTGGCTCAGCAACGTTTGGCAGAACAATTAAACTGGACTTCAGTGCCACAAATAGGTATGTAGCTAAAAACCACAGATCTCCTCAGGTGCTTGTTTGAGTTTCTATAAACATAGTCTCTGTCATGGCCATATGTGCCTTCTATTTATGGCTTCTGCGGCAGTCTGTGCATCATTCACTCTGGAAAATCATGTTTTAAGTACATTGGAAGATAAAGCCCTTGCACCTCTTATCCCTCAAATGTGCCAACATTAGATGGTTTCAATTTGTGCCATGTGTGTCTTTGGTGTTTGTGTTGGAATAACACTTTTAAAACAATACCCTTAAATGTTCAGGGACCTTAAGACAGAGGAAAGAGAGCAGAAATTTCATAAAATCAAGACTCACCTTTGTGAGCATCTTTCCACATAAGCCTGAGAACTGTACAAACCTGACAATTTCTTTTTCATGCAAGGGCTGTATTGATTTTGTGCAGCATGACATGTTCTGCTAGGTCTTTGTGCAAAAGAAACTGTGCTAACCTCCTGCCCCTTCCCCTACCAACCTCATCACTTTCTGACTGCATGTGTCTGGTGCCCCTGCAGCCATCCCCATAAACACAAATAACCCTTTAAACATCATTTCTCAAGCGTTTTCCTCTCCGTTTCAGAGAGCACAGAGAAAGCAGTGTCCCTGCTCACACAGAGACGTACCATTACATTTCCAGCCAGTAGTCTGAGTGCTAAAAAGAAAGAAACCTCACCCATGGGTAATTAGTACTGTGTGTGTAGTTAATCGATTTAAAATTAAATGCCACTGGTGCTGCTGAAAGGTCGTGCTAGGTTTTGGTATTGCTTTGAAAAAAAATCTGGTTTGGTGAAGATGTCTCTGAGAAGGAATATTGGTTTTTGTGCACTGCCTGTGACAAAAGAGAAGCTGGGGGTGCAGTTTCCACAAAGGATTCTGTAAATTTTATTATCACCTAGATTGTGGGGTTTGTGTGTTGATTTTAAGAGAGAAGCCCTTCAGTGTAAGGAAGTGGCTGTATCTTCTTACTCACAGCAAAAGGAGCTTGTGTGCCAGCAGTCTTGTGGGTGAGATAGGAACCTCATCTCCTGCTTCCTAGGCCATCATCCTCATCATTAGATGATTTTGCCTCCCAGGCAGACTGATTACTTCATGTTTTCATTCATTAATGATTTATCAGACAGCTCCTCCCCTAAAGGCTCATCTCCTCTGTTATACTCACAGCCCACACGCAACCAGCAGCACGTAGCTGCCAGCTGGCACTCTGGCTTTGGGAGAGCAAGCTGCTGGTAGCCCTTTCCACATCTCCTGCTGCGTCTCCTCCCCTCCCTTCCCAGCTGCTCAGCTCACCTGCCTGCTCATTGGTGGCCTTTTAGGGTGCACCAAAGCCATGAAATGTCCCTGTGTCTGTCCTCCTATGCCATCTCTCCAATCTGGTTGCTTAATGTGATTTTCACAAATATTTTTTCAATTATATAAAAATGGAAAGAGAGATGAGTTGACCCCACCTGTAATGCAGCCACACTTGTGTCTTTGTTATAGAAAGAGTGGCCTCTCATTTTGGTGAGAGGCTTTGCTCAGTGGTGACTTAGATTTTAGCAGAGAGGTGGGAGTGCTGGGGAGGGACTGAGCGGGCTGTGTCTGTGAGCAGGAAGGTGTGGGTTGGCAGCAGTTTTGGGTTTTGCTATCAGGTGCTTGGCACAACAGTTCTGTTGAAATCCCTCTCCAGTTGTCTGTGTGAGAGAGTGATTTTTATCACATTGCTAAAGATTAACTCTATTCTCAATCTCTGTTCTGCTCTGAGGAATCAGGCATGCTCTAAGGTCTGGGAAAGAGAGTCCAAATGAACTCTCATGATGAAAGGGGGGGAAATCCAGAATTGTTTGCTGCTGTCCAACTTGTCCTCTGCAGGCAAGTGGTTACTGAGAGCAGTGAGAGCAAGGGCTGCAGAACAGGAAGAAAAAAATATAAGCTAGGAGGAAAGGAATAAATGAAACTCCCTTGAGTAATTTATACATTAATGTATAACTTTGGAGTGCTTAATCTATCTACTCTTGGCAAGTGGTGACTGATAACTAATTTTCTCTCTTACCTCTCCCACACCCTCCCAGCATCTTCAGAAAGGACATGTGACAGGAATAATAAATCTCATTATTTTAACAGGCTAAAATGGAAATTATGGATTAAAAGTCCTGTGGATGCCTCAGTAGAGAGAAACTAACTGTTCCTAGGATGCCTAAAGTATATTTTCATTTGCACTGGTTTTGAGATCTTTCTGAATTATTCAGGGCTCTCCACTTACCTCTTTGGTACAACACTTCAAAGTAAACCAGTGTTAAAGGCATCAGTGTCCAATTGAGCAGCTCTCTTGCTTGAGGGTAGCTAGAGCCTGAGACTGCTCAGGCTGTGGGGGGAGTCTGGATCTAAATCTAGATTGGATTATCTTTTACTCTAGGTCTCTGATTTGGAACTTTGTGCTACTATTTTAGTCAGGGAGATGGAAGGTGAAGGGAAGTTCAGGCTGACACACAGTGGTGCTGCAAGACTGATCAGTTTGGATGGATTTGACTTTGGAGCTGAGAGAGGTGTGTGAGACCAGCAGCTGGTTGTGTTCTTTGTGCAGCCAGGTGTCTGAAAAACCAGTGTCAGCTCTGAGGGTGTAGGAACCCTTGCAGCTCTGTGTCAGAGGAGGATTCAGGGCTCTCACAGAGAGGGTGGAAGACCATGGCAGTTCTCTGCTTACACCGGCTGAGGGAAAAGTGCTTTGTACGTGACTCAGGTCAGAACTGGGGGAAAACCAAGAACAACAGCAAGTAATTTATTTCCAGGGGTAGTCTGTGAGCAGAGCAGGGACTTGGGGCATGGCTCTTGCAAGCCTCTGGACCAAGGACACAGCCCATTGCATCCTTGCTGTGAGATTGGTGCATCCCAGAACTGTGGGTGAGGATGGCAACCAAGATGGATAAAGCACTTCATGTGTTAGCAGGTGTGTCAAAGCTTCTTCAGGTCTCTCAGTAAAACCTGTCAGACCTGGCACACAGCTGTCACTGAGCTAAGGGCTTCTTGCCTGATGAGATTTCCATCAGAAAGCTGAGTGTAAGATTACAGCAGCTGACTACTTCATTCTCTGTTCTCTGGATGTAGGGTGTGCATAGGATGCATTAAGTGTGCAAGAAGTTGCTATAGTGCAAAGAGTGTGCGCTGAACTTCCCCCTAGAGCTAACTGTCTGGGGTAAAGCACAGTTTACCAAGCAGTTGTTTGGTTTTTCCTTGCATTCCATCTCTTAGCTTTACCACTTGGATTGGAGCACAGGACATAAAAAAGAGGGAATCTGAACCACACATTTTCTCTGCAAAGTGTGTACTACACTTTTGTTACTTTACTGAATTGTTGCCTTTGTCTCTGTCTTGTAAAAGGAGTGAGAGGAGGATTTTTGTAAGTGCAGCAGGTCCTCACATGACCTGGCAGAATCCCAAACTGCTGCAGTTCAAAAGGGTGTCTGGAAATCATCTACTCCAACCCTCTGCTCAAACCAGGGCCAATTTAAAAGTTGGTGTCTCAGAGTCATATCCAGATGGGGTTAGGATATCTTCAGCAATGGAGACTCCACAGCCTCTCTGTGCTGAACACCTGTGCCAGTGTTCAGCACCCTCACAGTACAAGAGGGTTTTTTTCATGTTTAAACAGCATTTCCTGTACTTTGTGTCCATCACCAGTTACTGGAAACCACTGCAAGGTCTTGCCTTGTCTCATTTACTGCCTTCCTTGAGGTATTTATACACATTAAAAGAGCCTCCTCTTCTCCAGGCTGAAGAGTCCCAGCTGTCTCAGCCTTTCCTTATAGGATGGATGGTCTAAAATCTTAACTGTCTTTGTGGCCCTTTTACTGGATCTGCTCAAATAAGTTCATATCTCTTCTGTACAAGGGAACCCAAATTTTCAAGGATCCCTAAATTGAATCCAGCACTCCAGTCATGTCTTACCAGTGCTGAATACAGGGGAAGGATCATATTTCTCAACCTGCTGGAAGTGCTTTTTCTGCTGCAAGCCAGGAAGCTGATGGCCACCTTTGTCATGCCATAAGGGAGCATTGTTGGATTGTGTTCAGCTTAGTTTCCCCTGGAACACTCGGATTTTCTCCTGCAGTGCTGCTTTCAAGCTGGTCAGCTCTGGATTGCCTGAACCCTGCTGATCCAGGTTGGCATTTTCAGCTTTTTCTCATGTTTAATGTGTCTGTGCAGCTATTTCTTTGTGCAGACTATTTGGTCATTTTACATAATTACACTGTTGAACTAATTAAACTATCATCCTGAAATCGTGTCCTGTGGAAAGCAGCTCACAAAACAAGGCTCAGTGAGGCTTGCACCAAAAAGGAACATGCAACCCACCTAATGTATTGGGGTTTATTTCCTCCCTTTTTCTCACGCTTAAATGTAAAATAAGCATTATACTGAAGGAGCCAGGCAAAGGCTAATTTGCCTCATTTGAATGTGAAAAGGAGCCCACATCCTTCCTGTGCCCTGCAAAGAATGCAGAAAGACTTTACAGAGAAAACAGATGTACTAATATGTATCACTCGTTGGGGGCAGGGGGAATCCAGGGTGCTGCCATCACAGCAGTGCTGAACTTACAGGAAAACAAAAGCACCAGCATACAAAATATAGTTCTGGGAAGCTGACAAGGCTGGGGACCCTTTTCTTTTGCTTATATTTATGCTCCTGGCATCAGAAAAATATATATATACAGAAGGAAACATGGAGCCTCATTTTTCATGCTTCATCTTCGGGGAAGATGATTAAGTGCCCAAATGCAAACAAAAAGCAGAGGCTCCAGCCCAGGCATAGGGAAATCTGCATTTCAGAGACAGTATTGCCTCACCAGGAGAATACACTACTGACATCATATACAAAACAAACATAACTTTTGGAAGTATCCCTTGATTTCATTTGTGTTTTAAATACCTCTCTAACATGTAAATATGAAAGAGTTTGTCCTCTTAGCGCACAAAAAATGCAGGATACAGTGGGGAGTTTTAATGGTTTGATGGTTTTCAGCATGAGAGATAGAGAACAAATGAACTGAGATGTTATTTTTACAGCTATTCAGAGTTCTGTCCTTTCCTGACCCATCTGTTTATGCCTTTCCAAGAACTTTGGCATTGAGCAGTCAGCACTGACTGGTCAGCTTGTGAATTTGCTGGTGTTCATAACTTACCAAATTCAACAACTTGCCTGATACAGATTTGGCCCTGTAGCAGTATAGAGTCTCTTGCCAGCTTTTAGCTTGCAGACTGGAGGCAGTAGCATGTGGCAATTTATAATTTATTATATACATAATTTATAATTTTTTATATACATGTATTGTCAGTCCCAGTAATAAATAGGAGAATGCTTTAAAGTTTTCTCTTAAAAGGCTACCTCAGACTTCCTAAATTAAAAACTGGTTTTCCAAAAGCAGAGAAGTGAAGTGTAGCAGTTACTCAGATGTCTTTGTTCAGCAGTGGTAGCTGAGCAACATCCATGGGTAGGTGCGGCGCTTAGTGAAGATGTTGTGTTCTTTTCTCTAAATGCAGCACAATGGACATTTTCTTGCAGTCTGCAGTACTGAGGTTCACTTCAAATTGACACTTCCTCCTCTTTCTACTGTTTGCAACTTTGGAAAGTGTTCTTTATTCACAGGAGTTTTAAATCTATAGCACTGACATAAAAATATCCAGCCATGGATAAGACAGGCTTAATAACCTTGAAAAGAGAAATTTTAGCCTGCTCACATCAATCACTTAGATGAACATGAATGGAGCACAATAGCTTGAGGTGTTTGAGTTGCAGTTTAAGTGCTGGCTTGTTTTGTACAATCAGGGTAAATAAAATCTTGGCCTTGAACTGGTATCTGTGTATTGGAACAAACATCTCAATGCAGTACACTGCAGAAGGAAGGAAGCAGAAGAGAAATTAGATCACTTTCCTGCATTATTTCTTGTAAGTGTAGTCTTCTTATGTATGGAACACACATTTCCTGTTGTAAAAATATTGCAACAGCCTGCAGTACACAAACAACAAATAATCTGCTGTCACTGAAAACTGGAGTCAGAGGAGCAGGTTTAGAAGGAAGTATTGGAAGACTGCAGATGATTGGATCTCTCATGCTCTGAAAAGATAGTGAGTGTGAACTACATAACCACTACATGCTGTGGTTGTCCTAACAAGCACAGCTCTACATTGTGGAAGAAATAATAGACTGACTCTTCACACAAATGGCAGTGTAAAGGTATGAGTGCATTTGGTTCTTGCTTTTTGTTTCGTATCATATGTGCATTTAGACAGAACCATGTGAGTATCTTAATCCCCTCTTCATGTGCCTTGATCCTGCTTCCTTTATCTCTGTCTGCAGTAGTGTGGGTTTGTACCCATATTTCACACGTTCTCTCACAGCACCATCAAGTCCCAGCTGCATGAACTGCACCGGCTGTGTTTTGTGATAGGAATCACAGAGGTAAGAATCCAGTTCAGTAATAGAATCACCAATCACAGAATTGTTTGCATTGGAAGAACATTTAAAGTTCACCTACTCCAACACTCTTGCCCAGGACAGGGACACCTGCCACTAGACCATGTTACTCAAAGCCCCATCCAACCTGACATTAAACATTTCCAGCAACAGGACACCTTCTGACTTATACAGGCAGTCTGTTCCAGTGTCTCACCTTCCTCACTGTAAGACATTTCTTCCCATATTCAGTTTAAATCTACCCTTTTTCAGTTGAAAACTGAAATTTTTTTTAAAGTCACTACAAGTCCTGGTAAAGAGTTTCTCTTCATGTTTCTTGTAAGCTTCCTTTGAGACTAAGGTCTTCCTGGACTCTTCTCCATGCTGAACAACCCCAAGTCTCTCAGCCTGTCTACATAGCAGAGGTGTTCTGTCCCTATAATCATCTTTATGGCCCTCGTTTGGACCTGGACCTGTTCCAACAAGTCCAAGGTCTGGTGCTGTGGATCCCAGAGCTGGATGCAGAACTCCTGGTGGGATATTACAAGAGCAGAGTAAAAGGACAGAATCACCTCCCTTGACCTGCTGGCCGCATGGCTTTTGTTGCAGCCCAGGAACTAGCTGGTTTTCTGGGCTGGAGTCCCATGTTGCCAGCTCATATCCAATTTTTCATCCACCTGCACCCCCAAGTACTTCTCCACTGGGCTTCTTTCAGTTCCTTCATCCCCCAGTCTGTACAGATGCTGGTGATTGCCCTGACCCATGTGCAGGACCTTGCACTTGGCCTAGTTGAATTTCACAAGGTTTGCACAGTCCCACCTGTCAAACCTGTCAGGGTCCCTCTGGATGACATCCCTTCCCTTTCGCGTGTCAGTGGCACCACTTAGCTCAGTGTCATCCCCAAGCTTGCTGAGAGTGCGCTCAATCTCACTGCCTATGCCATTAATAAAGATCTTGAACAAGGTAGGCTTAGATGAGATATGAGGAAGAAATTCTTCCCTGTGAGGGTTGTGAGGCATTGGAACAGGTTGCCCAGAGAAATTGTGGATGCCCCATCCCTGGAAATGTTCAAGGCAAGGATGGGTGGGGTTGCTGGAACAAGATGGTCTTTAAGGTCCCTTCCAACCCAAACCACTCCATGATTTTATAACTAAATTGTATATAATTCCTGATGATTGGTGACCTTAAAATCCTTATTGCCTGAGCCTTGTGATGCTGCTGCAGGTCCCTGCACAGAGTAAAAGATTCTGCAGCTTCTGATGCTCAGCCAAGCTGTGGACCGCAGCTTGTGGCCACATTCTGGGGGCAGGTCACATAAAGGGCGGTAGACAAAGGACAAAAGTCTGCTGCTACTTTGTGTAGGGGTGGTTTAATGTTCCACATCAAGCAGCTTCAGTGGCTCTTGCACATGACCAGTCTTCTCTCAGACCACACTTTCTATGGAAAGTTACCATTAAAAATGGTATTCTTCATCTGTCTCTCAGTCGTGGTCAGGTAACAGACGCAGGCTTTTATTGTGGTAGAGTGACCCACACAAGTAGCTGCAGAAGAGCAAAGTGAGAATCCTCACAAGACTTTCTCTTCCTGGAAACACTCCAGGCACACAGAAAGGGGAAGCCTTAAGTATCTCATCTGTTTTTTGTGTTAAACCATTGCAGACAATCTTTCTGTATGGACTGATGGGGGAGGAGCTGGAGGACTGGGAGAAAAGAAAAACTAAATAGCAGAGCTAGAAGCTGTTCTTAGGAGAGGCAGTAAAAGGGAGAGGAGGAAATGAGCTTGAGATCTTCTTTTTTGGTTTTTTTTTTATTGTATAAAGTTGAGGGACCAGCCACGTTCAACCCTGGTATTTTCCCTGGTGAGTTCTGAAAAACTGTATCACTGATGTGTGTGTCTTCCTCTTTTTACAGAAGTAATTTCAGGAGCGGCATCACTAGGAGGAGAAGAAGATCTTTAGCTCGGTCTTTTATTCTCAGGATAGACATTGTGGAATCCTTGATCTGGTTTCCTACCATAATTCATCTTTCTTATGGAAAAAATATCCCCAGCTTCTCTTCTTGTTGTCCTTGGGCAGAAAAAAGTTAGTGTTGTCTCAACGTTCTCTGACTTCAAACTATGCAGCCCCAGAGCGTGCTAGAGCTTGGATATTTAAGTGAGTGGCAAGGCAGGAAGGTGTAGTCCTGACAATTATATTGAGAGCACGTCCAAATTTTAGAAGTATGTGAGAAAGGGAAGAAGAGTACTTTACATTAAGTAGAGGGAGCTATGTTAGGAACTCTTTTGAATATACTGTGGTCACAAAAGACTGTTTGAACAGCCATTAAGCTGTTCCTGGGGTTTTAAATTAATACTTCCTATAGGACAGATGTTTCATGCATGTTATGTGCAGAGAGCCAATGATATACATAAGTTGTGTAAATTTAAGCTATGAATGAAATGCTGTGTATGCATACAAATGCTAGTTTAGGAATGTTTTCCTTGGTTCTCCCTTTCTTAGCATGTATCAGTATTGCTGCTGGGAGGTGGGCATGTTGTTTGGCTGGGGTTTGGGTTGTGCTTTGTTTCCTCTCATTGTTTTCTTCAGTGAGGAAAGGAGATTGGATAAAACTCTTTTCTGGTCTCTGTTGACATCAGCACATTCGATCTGCCTGCGTCCAAAAGAATTATGTCAAAGCAATTGCCTGCATTTGTTCCTTAGCGTGTTCTCCAGCAGCACTGTCACTCGAGGGTCAGACTGGAATACATTAAACTGGAATTGGGGCAGAAACTGCAGCCAGCCTCAGGTCAATGATGCCTCTTGAGATTTGTGAAAGTGACACTTCTGGGGTTCATTGCATTAAATTCCATAGCATTTCTGTGTCTAGTCTGGGTGAATTACAAAGGCAGATGGGATGGTTACTTTCACATTCCCCTATTTAATTCTGTGTCTGTGTGTCTAGAATAAAAGGAAAAGCCTTGCATCTGATTTATTTTGCAATATTTCAAAAAAAAGATTTTTTTTTTTAAATCCATGTATTAAAGCTCTTTACTTCTATGTAGTTTTTAATGTTTATAGTTAGGAAGATTATCACAGTTACTTCATCTGTAAAATTCTATTTCTGGAGTCTGGCCTATGTGATCCTTGGTACATCTTTTGACAGAAGCCTTTACAATGTTTAAAAACACAGTTGCATGTGTGCTTAACAGGACATCCTCATGCTGTAGGATGTAGCTGGGGTTGTGCCAGAGGGAGAGGGGGAAAAATATATCCAGGAGGACAGGAAGTATAAAGATACATAAATGCACAATTCAAACTGTACTTTTGCAGGCTCTGATTCATGTTTTATTAGTAGCTCTGAAACCTTGTCCTCGATCAGCTTTCCCTAAACTTCTGCTCTGTTAGTGTCTAAGGAGTTGCCAGTCAGAGTTTTGAGCTGACTGTTGACAGGAACTGTTGGTAGGAATGCTGGATATGGCAGAGCTGAAGCAGTGGGGTGTGAATGCACGTACACATACATGTACATACACACCACACTTGGACAGGCCTTTTTCCTCACTAAAATTTTTACAATCTTTCTTGCTGTGATTCACTCTGCAGAAGCTTTGTACTACGTGTTTACTGAAGACAGGATCTTTCTTTTATGTTTGTGACATATGACCAAGATTTTACTATGCTGTGCATGCTGTGTTTTAGCAGGCATCACTTACTGAGCATAACCAAAAGTTTGAAAAACACATTTTTTCCACCTGTTTAACATAAAAATAACTGTAGAACCGCAATTAAATTTAATTAGATGTTTGTATGAAATAACGCCTTCTAAATCTCTGGAGTGGCATATGTGAACTAGTCCCAAGTTCAAGTAATTGAGATTATTTTATCTGTTTTATTTGCAGAATTTACACTGCAGCATTCAGTCATAAATGAGTTCATTCCAGAAGCTTAAAATGAGATGATGCCAGCAACTGGCACAAATCAAACACTTCCAGCCTTCCCACTCCTGCACATTGATAGGATTAATACTTTCTGGCCAAAGGCCCAGGTTAAGACAGACAGCATGCACAAAAGCTTGTGCTGCCTCCTTAAAAAACACCAAATTTAAATATTGGCAGGCTGTGAGATGAAGCAAATTCAGTCACCAGGGCCCCACAGCTGAACACATGGTCCTCAGGAACCCAAATGCCCAACCCCAGCCTTGGGACAGATAGCTAAAAGCTTTCTTGGCAGCACCCAGTTCCCTCAGCATGCAGAAAGGGAAGGAGGAGACAGGTAGATGCTCTGAGTGACCTGGGAGGTTCCTGCAGGAGTAGTGTTCATATCCATTCATTCTGCATAAAGGATTTCCATGAAGAAGGTAGCTAGTCCCCTAGTTCATGCTAAAAGGGTGAATTTGGGAGAGGAAATACCAGTGAGGGATGGAGGACTCTTTTCCACAGCATGATTCTCTGAGGTCACCTTCTGTGACCGGGTGCTGCTGGGATGAGATCCCAGCCAGATCCCCGGGACAAGGTCCCAGTGGCACGCAGCAGATGAAGTGAATTGCTGAAACAAGGAGTCACCAGTGCTTTCTCAGTGGCAGAGTCGTAACAACACCTATCTGTTTCCTAAAAGTGGTTTCCTTGGCATCTCAGTGTGAGGAGCTTTGTACAGTGAGGTTTTGTACACAGCCAGGTCCTGGGAATTGAGGCTTCCTGCAGAAGGTGAATGGTTGGGCATCATCCGTACTTAAGTGGCACCTCATCCCCCAAAGCCTGGGGTTTCTCCAGAGGTGTTTTGTAAGCTGTGAGCAGGAAGGCTGCCAGGATTAATACCCTGAGAGGAGAAGGAATGTTTCTTGGTGGCAGCACAGAGCACAGTGTGGTGCAGTGGCCACTCAGCTCACGTGCAGGAGCTCCTGCTTTGTAGCAATTAACCCAAGCCGTGTGGGCACACGTCCTTCTTGAATCAAGCGCGGTTGCTTTCTCAACTTTGCAGAAGTGGGCAGTACCTCATAACCTGTGGTGCAAAGGGTTAATTACTGGTTAATTTGCTATAACACACCATTGCTGAACAAGCAGAACAAACTTGCCTGTTCACAGCCTGGATTGGAATAATTTCCAGTCCTGATGTAATTTCTACCTTTGCTAGATCAGAGCCTGCTGTTATCAAATTTATTCAGTGTAAGAATACTGCTATACCATGAACAAAACAACAAAATTCCCTCTAAGATTTTTGTTTATAGCGAAGCCTTCTGTAGCCCAGTGTTTCCAGTTATTTAATTTCTCCTCCCTGAACACTCTGCCAGTTTTTCCAACAGTAAAATGGAGCGGCAGAACCTGATACGTTATTCACGGAGCAGAGGAACAAGAACCAAACACAGCGTCACCGTAACCTACCTACTCATCTTTTGATTTTCATTTGTTTGTACAGCTGAGGCTCGCATTAGCCCTTTTGGCCACAGCCTTGCGAGGGGAATTCATGTCGAGCTGATTGCTTCCCAGGACCCCTGGTCTCACATTCAGTCTGTGCTTCGGAGGATAGAGTCCTCTCTCTCCCTCTCATCCTGTAAGTATGGCCTGGATTCTTCATTCTCATAAGGGGATTTTGTACTTGGCCATATTAACACCTAAACTGGTTTCTGCCATTTTTCTACAGACCCCAGTTGCTCTCTGTCAGGCTTGTTCTTTTGTGGTTTGTTTTCTAACATTCCTAGTCTCATGACTAACCACAATGACTTAACTTTAATCCGGGTCACTGGTAAGGCTATTAAATAGTAAAGGGATGATCACCAATGCCTGTGGAATCCAACAGGAACCCATTTGTTTGCTAATAAATAGTTTCCAATTTACAGTTCCACTTTGGTTTCCTTAATTTAGCAGCTTTTTAATGCTTCTGATATGACTGTGGACTCAAAAGTGACTTCAGTATAAAATAGGTTCAAGGTTTTAGCCTGATCTTATACGGTGCTCTCCACCAATGGAGTCCTGTTCTCCCTGTACAGATGGAGACATTCCATGTAGGCTTCAAAGCATTCATAAAGATATTCTACAGAACTAGTCAAATGACTTAGGTTTGCAATACTGTTAATGATGCTGCCTTTATAGGTGTACTTGTAATTTTTGCAAGAAATTGCATCAAATTAGTTTGACAGGATCTATTTTCCTTAAAGCCAAGTTAATTGACTTTAATTACAGAGCTTTGAAAAAAGTTATTAATTGAGACCAATGCTGGTTGTTCTATGCTCTGCAAAATACTGGAGACTCATCCAAGTGGCCTGTAATTACTTTCTACCCTTCTCAAATAGTAGCCCAGTATGAGCCTTCTGCCTGTCCTTGGTCCTTCCCCAAAGGCCAAGAACTGCTTTAGATGCAGTAGCAGCTCCAAGGCTGCCTCTGTAAACCTTCTGAGACAAGTTTATTTCTAGCAACTAATCTGAATCACCCAGAATCGTTTATCTACTGCTTAACATCCCCTCTCCAGGGGCTGCTGTGGTGGGAAGCTATTTCATTATCATCATCATAAACAGATCATCCAGCCTTTTACCTGTGTGCTAATCGAAAACATTTACTGAATAACTTCTGCTGCTGTCACATTGTAATGAACGTTTGTACATTTTTTATTGTTCGAGATTCAACTTTCATAATCTGCTTTAAAAAATTTAAAATGTATTTCTGATTTTATGTGCTGCCTTTTTTTTCTAGTATCTTCTTGATTCCTGTATATAATCTTTATTTTAGCTTTTTTTGCTACTTATTATCTCTTCCTCTTTCCCCTTTCATGTTCTAGTTTTCTATATAACATTTTATATGTTTTTTCACTTCCCTGATAAACCCAGCTGTTGGGTTTTTCTCGTTGTGTGTTATTTTTATCTAGCCCATTTCCATGGTTGTAACAGTGTAGGCATTTAGGAAATGTCTTAAACTGCTTGCAGATGTCAGCAACTTTCTGTATGTTCTGCCTTCAGCCTGATTTGACTCCCATTTGCTCTAGTTTTGTGAAATTGCTTCTCAGAAAGCATACCACTAGATTTTCATTTATGTATCTATAAAGAGCATACAGTCACATATTGCATAAAACTCTGGTCTGGATTTGATTGCAGACAATGTTAACTATTTGCACAGGAAGTGTTGGTCTTTTTCAGTCTAAACAAGCAGTGACTTCTGGTTTGTGACCATTTCCTCTCTACTGAAAAAGTCAGAGCAGGGATGCTCTGGCTCCCGTGCTAACCCGCGTGTGACTCACAGGCAGTTCAGCTGTGACCACCGTGGGGTTGAGCTCGTGTGTGGTGGAGCTCAGCTCTCCACCTTGTGGTGATGGTGCTGTGAGCTGCTCCTGTCCCTTTGGTGCTGTGAGGCCAGTGTTGCAGATGACTCATTGGCAAGAGCTTAATTTCACAAGGTTAGGAAGGCCAGTCCTTTTTTGAATTTAGGGGTTAGTAACTTGTCATTTGTAGCCCTTTGGAAAGGACAAGCCTGTGTTAGTGCTAGTGACATAAGGTCTCCAGAGTAACTCAAGAAAGGATTCTGTACTTCTTGTATGTCAGTGTTGAAGAAGCTCATCATCCCTGTAACTCTCCAAGATTATTTATTTCCTAGTTGTCAGTCACTCAGATGTCATTTGTGACACATATGGCCTGGCACCACCCTCTTCCATTTGGATTTTTTAAATTGGCTACAGCTGTTTCTGTTAATAATATAATAGTCTAAATATAGCTATTATTTTTCAAGAGTACTATTTTGCATAGGCTGAGGGTTTATCCATTTTTTTTCAGAATCCTCTAATTAGCATATAAGCAACTGGAAAGGGTCAGCTTCTCACAGCCTTTGCTTTGGTTGATGTTCTCCTCGATATCCGGTTTGTGCTCAATGTGCTTGTGGTTGCTTATTTGACCTGACCCTCCCAGCCTGGCTTAGAGTGTCAATTTGTTCCCTATCAAGAGGTCCTTTTCCCTTTTCAACACAATCCACAAATCTGACATGTGTCCCCTATGCTGTGGGGACAGCACACTTGTTAATTTCAGTGGCCTTCAGCTTTTTGTCTCTTTGTGATAAGAAACAGGGAAGAACTCCAGACAAGATCTCCAGATCTCCTGAATTGTCAGGAGTTGTGTATTTCGCAAGGTGTATCACAGAGCAGTCATTTTCAGTGAAACTCTCCCTGTCTGCTCCAGATTACCACCCAGTTTTGCCTTTTTGTTTTAAATACATACAAATAGAGAAACCTCTGTGGACTCTTCCAGACACACTGAGGGTGTAGAATACACCTTTGGTCAGTTGGGTTCAGCTTTCCTAGCTCTGTCCCTTCCCAAACCTCCCCCTGCCTACTTGCTGCAGTGGCAGAGTGAGAAACAAAGAAGGTCTTGATGCTTTGTGAGCAGTGCTCAGCAAACATGGCTGAGTTATCAACATTGTTCTGCTCACAAGGCTGAAGCACACACAGCAGGGTTTGGGATGCTGTGGAGAAACTGAACCCCATCCAGACACAGTAAACTTACCTAAGATGTCATCTAGCAGTCAGCTGCTGTTAGACACTGAAACCACGGTGGCAACAGCTGGGTTTGAGAGAACAGGTCTCACTAGAGAACTTTTCTGTGGGGGTGTGAGCACAGGCAGGGTTTCTGTGTGTCCCCATTACTCAGTACTTTCAGCACTCACTGCCTTTATCACAGTGTGGTTGCCACCCAATCTGGGGACCCCGCCTGTCAGCATCTTTGATGCTGTAGATGAAGCCAGCTACAGTGATGGTGAGAAAGCTGGGGGTTTCCTGTGGGCTGGCAAACGTTTGCTCATGTGTTGTTCCCCCAGTGTAACTGGAAAAATAAGGGATTTAAAAAATAACTCTATTAAAATGTTAGCAGTAGCAACCTAGAAGAAATGAGAGCCCCTTTAGGAGGGAATGGTGTCTGCAAGGGTTTCAAAGTCTCCTGATTTGAGACTCAGCTTGCTCCCCTTTTCTTGCTGTCACATCCTCCAAGTTCTCCAATCACAACACAGAAATCAGACAAGGCAGAGAAGGGATTAATTTCATTCCTGCATGAGGGAAGGGGGATGGGGAGGAGCAGTGAGGGGGTTTTTTGAGAGAAAAATCTTTTTTTATAGTCCTCTCTTTCATAGTCCACAGTGGCAAACAGGCAGAACTTCTTTACTGTGTCCTTCCCCTTTCTCCCCTTCCTTCCCTGCCCATCCTGATTCACATTTGGCACTCTGCTCTGCACTGCTCCCATCCTGTGGGTCTGATGAACACCCATTAATCCTGGGTAGAATCTAAAAATAAGAATTGAGAGAAGAAAATCAGAACAGTGTGCATCAACCTGCAATCATTTTTCTGTTCTCCTAATGGGAAAAAAGAAAGAGAAAATCAGTGGAGACACTGTTTTATTTTTTCCCTTTCCAAGACAAAATTATTCTGGCATTTGCAGCAGTTGTTCTCTTGCTATAGGTTTTCTAATTTACACACTTAAAAGGCACTTCAAAATTTAGGTGCATTAGCTCCAAATGCTTATGCAGACCATCCACCCCCACTTCTCTCTGCTCATGAATAGAGCTGCCACAAGCAGCCTGATGAAGGAGGAATGGAGCTTGAAATCACACCATTGAATTTACATGGTGTTCTCTCAGAACCAGGGATAGATCTGTCCTTTGTGGGGGTTAACTCTAAAGTAAGCAGTGTGTTTACTGTATGTAGCTGCTGCCATTACTTCTTAATTTCAAAGATTCTTTTAACACATTTTAAGCATTAAAAAAATCGTATGTGCAGTTTTGAGTCTGACTTGCTGTTCAGTTCATGAGAGTAAAACCTGCAGGCCTTCCCTCTGAAGTTAGTTATACATAAGACTTTTTCTTTCATATTACAGGTGAAATTTGGAGGCTAGTGGGAAAAGAAAAAAAAAGCAAAACCACAGAAGAACCCTTCCTCAGAACTACTGCATTTTTCTAAGGCATCTTTTTTTCAAAATAATAAAAGCCCTGAGACAGTACAAGGCATAACTCAGTTACTGTAACTTTAAGAGATTCCAGCATGAGCCTTTAATTGCTTCTTGTGTTTTGTTCTGGTTTTGCTGAAAGGCATGTATCACAGGGAGTGGAAGAGAATTCACTAGTTTTTGAAAAATATGAGGCCCTGACATTCACAGACTTGGCTGGCAAAGAAGCTGAACAAAACCAAAAGGGTGGAGACTTGTCCTTTCATGGGCAGCTTGGAGGGTTTACCTTCTCTTCTTGCACTGGGGAGCTTTTGATTAGGGCTGCTCAAACAGCACTGTGGTAATGCAGCTTCCTGTGGCCTTGCCAGGTGACGTCCCCACCAGACAGCTGCCAGCCAGCCCCACCACCACCACTGACCCTCAAAGAACACATGGATGTGGTTATTGCTCCTCCTGCCCAGCTGGAACACTGACTTCCTTTTTCCTCTCTAACTTGTAATAAATAGATCATATAGCTAGATGGATAATAAACAGATTGTCTGGGTTGTAGTAAATCTCTTGCCAGAGGGGGACCAAGACATTCATTGCTCTTCCTTCCTGGCCCTGGGTAGCCACTCGCCCTGTCCCATGGACAGCTGTGCTCGCAGCCTCTGGCAGAGGCCAAGGCTCTGGGTGTAGCTCAGTGAAGCCCTTCCACATGCACCTCCTCTTCCCTGGTGCTGACCCCCACGGCTGGATGGAATTAAACGGGCAAGGTGAAGCCCTGACCTGCATTTTTCATAACTGTATTTCAGTTCCTGTCCCAAAGGGGAAAAGAGGGAAGGCAAGCACAGGGCCAGGCTTTGCAGGCATGTGTTACAACTTAAACCATGTCTGTGGTGTCAGGAAGCTGTTGTTTCCAGGGCTGTGTCCCCAGTCATGGGGAGGAACAGCAGGGCAGAATGTGGCACCTCAAAGCCCCTCCCAGGGTCTGCTCTTCCACAGCAGCTGGAGCTGGAGCTGCTCCCTTTCCTGAACCCCTTCTGCCACCATTGTAGAGGGCTTCCAAAGCAACTGCGAGCTGACAAGAAACAATAGTGAGAGCACTCCAGCACTGTAACAGGCATTTGCTTTGAACCAGGGCAGTATGGCAGCTGGAGCTCAGCTGGGACTGCTCTTCCTGCTCTTCCAGCCATGGATGGCCGTGGACACTGGGCAGCAGCCTGACTTTTGACTGCTGCACATAAACAATTGAACTGCTGAGTTTTTTTCTGCTCAGACCACTAAAGCAGGATCTAGGAGTGAAGCATTAAAGGTCTTCCTTAAAAATCAAATTATGCAGCCCAGGAATTTTTGAGTGCTGTTTTGAAACATACTTGAAGTTTTGCCCTGGTGTTTCTGGCTTTTTGTTCAGGAACATGACTTTGTGTATGTGAGATTTTCTGCATGTCTTTAACAGTCAGAGGATATCCAGTGGTAGTACTGTGTCTTCTCTGATTTACATTTTTTTAATGCATCATGACAAGTGTGGTGCACATGTAGATTTGCAAGAATTCTACACAAATCTCCAGCTTTATTCAAAGCTGAACTGAATCTATCACGATGAAGTAAAAATATATTCTTTCTGGATCAGACCTTAGTGTAAAAATTATATGTATATATAGTAACCTGCAGCCCACAAGCCCGGGGAATAATGAATAACACCCAGGAGTTTTAATTTTAAATTTTGTATCTCTCTGACCTTAAAATTGGGGAATCCCTGGCAAAGCTGGAATGTAGGCAGTCCTCTAAAATGTCCCAGAGTTACTAGAAAAAACAAAAAAATGATGCAATAAGTGCTGCTGTTTTATTCCATCTGTTTCATTTGAGTTGGCTTGAAACTGACACAGTATTAATTCTGGAAATCCAAAATGCTCCCATCAGCATAGATATGAGTCAAAGAGAGGTCAGCAAGCAGACAGCATGAGAATTACTGACCTACATAAGACTGGTTTAAGGTGCCTATTTGTTGCCCAACTTGGAATGCCTTCCTAGTGACTTGTAATGGTCAGAGTGGGTGAGTGAAACTTTTCTGAAAATTGGGGGTTTAATGTGTCTCAGAGTTGTGTTTAAAAATACCCAATCCATCAGTTTCTCTCTAGGAGCCGCTAATAGGGCATGGAAAGTAAGACATTTCAACTTCAGGGTAAATTTCTGTGTTGATTATTCCCATATACAGCCTGCAGGAGGCATTCCACAGTCATTTTTAAAGTCTCTTTTAAAAATTCTTGGAGTTCTTATTCTTGGAAAGCCTTTTCTGTCCTCCTTGAACCTTCACGGTAACTCAGAGTGTGGCATTTTGAATATTAAATCCTACAGTAGCTCATAAAATTTGGGTTATTTGATGTCACAGACTGATAGTTCTGTGGTGCTTTCAGCAAAACATAAAGCACCAAGAAGATGGCCCTTAGAGATTTCATTTTTCACAGCCATGATGGATGCAACCCTTAGTTTGATTCATGCCTGTTCACCACAGAGACTGAATAAAAGCCAAGGATTCTGTGCTTCTGATTTCCTTTTAACATAACTATTTCTTAACTCAGCTTCCCTGCTGATGCTTTCCAGACGAGATTTGTAAAACTTGGTCAGAAGAAGGCAGTTGCCAGTTACCAGTCATCCAGCCTCTCCCTTTCATGTTTTTTACCGAGAGAAGTTATCTTAAAAATATGCCATCAGATTTCATTCCAGGGAAGTCCAGGAGGGAAGAGAATGCACCCTGCAGGGTCTGAACCTGCTCTCCATCTCTTCAGCAGGCTGGAGCCCTCTCCTGTGCCAGTTCCCTTTCGTGTGCAAGGGGTTGGAGGAGAGGGGCCCCAGCATGGATCGAAGGGTGCAGGGTAGACAGGCTTTTCCCTGCATCTCTCTGTACTTCTCTCTCAAACACTCTTAGGACATATTTTCTCTTACAACTCCAAAAAAAGAAGGTTCTGAAGATGTACCATAATTCGGACTTTCAGCTGTGAGTTGCAAAAGCTTATGAGAAAACTTTTCATGCTCGGAAGGAGTGAATTTACACCACTCTTCCCCCCATCCATATGCTTACTACTGCAGAAGCAAAGGTTAATCAGTACTTTTGGCTTTTCATATATCACATGGTGGAGCTTTTACTTTTAAAATAGAAGTATAAAAAAAGGAATTTTCCTCCTGCTCTTGGACTTTTCCTAGGTTTTGATTAGCTAGCAGAGGATGGCTTTTGTTTTTGTTAATGGTGTGGATGGTGTCTAGCTTTGTTGGGTGTTTCAGTTTTGGCTTCCATTTTGTATCAAGAACAAAAAGAAAAACCAAAGGAGGCTGATTTACAGTAATAGTAATAATAATAATGTTAATACGTCTCCTTAGCCTTCATCTGTATCCTACCTAAAAGTGATTAGGGTGCTCTGACTATATAAATGATTAATAGTGATATAATGAATTGTATATCCTTGTCAACAAATGTTTCCACAATGTGGGTGGAAACTACTCTTCTGGTTAGACACAGGTTGGATTGCTTGCAATGTTAATGCTGAAGTCCAAGAAATGTAATAAGGGCAAGAAAGGAAACAAATAATATAATGTTTATTTTCATTTGTCTCTAAGGAAGTCTCAAAACCCATTAAAATAGGGGGGTTTATGTTTTCATAAAAACACGTTTTACATGGCCCACAAAAACACAACTTCAAAATAACCAAATTCAATTTACTTGCATTAGAAAAGTTCATTTTAATTAGGCCAGTTACATACCTTTTAACATTACTAGTGTCAGACTGTGATAATGCTGTGCAACCCGTAGGTCACACATCTGAGAAATTCTGCCTTTCCTAGTGGAAATGGAATAAAAACTTGTTCCCTTACTCTAAGATGCACAGCATGTTGGATGAGCAACATTGTGTGCTCATCTCTAGAGAGTTTAGTGTAAAACAGCTCCAGATTTTGTTTGGTGATCTCAGAGCTGGCTGAATAAATTCCAGCCTTCCACAGCTCCAAATGCTGACATGCAGGGAGATGAAGCTTTTGGATATTAAAATCCTGCTCTGTGATACTGAAGGAGATTAGTTTTTGGATTCCATTCATTGACACAAAGGCCAGTGCTGAATGGAGGTGATATTTATTGTCTATGAAACCCCTGAGCAAGCTGAAATCACTTTAGGCATGTACACTCATACATGTATTCTCTCACATTTAGCCAACTCCCCACAATGCTGTTTCTTTGAGCCAAGAACAGACAACTTTCAGGGACTTGGCTTGAAAAGATGTGTGCATGTAACACCCTCTGTCACATTTTACAAGAGGCTGAAATCAAGCAGTTTTTATACTTGGATTGTCTAGACACTGTGACAGTGGGAGGGGACAAGAGAAAGAAAAAGCCCATTTTGTCAGTCGTTCACTTTGCATCAAATTCTCCTTCCCTGTGTGCTGCTGTTGCCAGTGAAAAGATAAAGCAAGCAAAAACCAAGACATTCATAATTCACTGGTTCTCTGTACATAACTCCTAGTAATATAAACCTAAACCATTTTTTTAAACTACCAGTACATATGTATACCATCCCCTTGTTTATTCACTTTTTCCAGGATAAATACTTGTAGCAATTTTTCTTTTTGCAGTTAATTTATCATTTCAGCTTTTTCCTTATCAGTGTGTAAATGAAATATGTAGGATTGTCTTGTCAGCAGTTGTAAATATATACATGAAATATTCCCAGATTTCAGTGGGGATTTTTTTTCCCTGCTCAGCTGAACGTTTGTGAATGAGCAACAAGAAAACCACTTTCCCTCCCACTGGTCTCACAGATTTCATGTTTCCTATCTCTTTTTTCTTTAATTTTTTTTCTCTACTTTCTTCATGAAAGCACATGGGAAAAAATAAGAGGAGAAAAAAACAGAGCTGGGAGGGGAAAGGGAGGAGGTGATAGAGTTTCACAGGGATGTAAGTCTGCAAGCCAACAAAAAGGCTGTGAAATTCTTCTTGAAACAGCAAACCCTGATTATCACTTAGTTGCTTTGAGGTGAATAAGCCCATGTGGCAGCTTTTAGGCAGGCTGATTTAATGGCTTACCCTTCCCTGCCCAGGTGGTCAGCACACCTCTCCTCCACCTTCTCTGGGGGTGTCTCCCACACAGTGTTTGCTCCTGCCCATGTTTTGCTCTCTGCACATCACAGCCACGCTTTCACAGAGGTGTAGCAGGGTCCCAGCAGTGAATCCCAGACTCATCCCTCCTGCCCAAAGCCTTCTGGGCTCTGCAGGGAGATGAGCCATCCCTCCACAGGGCTCTTGCCTTCCGTGTGGTCCTGCTTCACTCCCTGGCAGTGCTCACAGAGGCTCTGAGAGGAGCCAGGAAAACCTCAGTTCTGAGTGACATCTCCAGACAAAGGCTCTCCAGAGCCAGACTGTCCTGCTGTTGAAATGGTAAAAGCAGTAGTCCCGGTTCCACATGCAGTTTTTCTCAGCTGATACGAAGCTGGCCAGGACGCCTCTGCACCTCTCGTGGTCCCTGTGGCTCACCTGGTGCCACTGCTGGTCCTGGGGATGCACAACACTCTGCACCTCCAGCTCCAGCCCAGCTTCCAGGGCGAGCAGAGGAGGGAGGTCAGCATGGCTGCTGCAGCAGTAACAGCAGCAGTGTGTTTTGCAGCCACCAGGCTGCAAACCCCTTTCCCTCAACCAGTTGTTGCTTTAGTTTCTTGGGGGATCCCAGCTCATGCCACCCATGCAGCAAGTGAAGAGTCAGGAGTCCATTTTTCTGTTCTCCCCGAAAGACTTAAACATTTGGGTGAGGGAGCCCTGCTGAGTGGATGTGGTGTCTTGAAGGAAATGAAGAAATGCAAAAAGGGCAGTTTTAAGTCAGGCTAAGAGCAAGAGAGCGTAGACCCATGCTAACTGCAGGCAATACAACTCCAGGAAATAAATAAAGATAAAATTACAGCAAAACAGAATCATTTAGGTTAAAAAGACCTCTGAGATCATAGCATCCAGCCTTTGACTGATCACTACCTTGTTAACTAGGCCATGGCACTGAGGGCTGTGTCCTGTCCTAGACCCAGTCTGGCTGGGTCTGATCCTGTGTGTGCCTTGTGATTGCACTCACAGTGAGCTTTCCATAACCTTCCTGGGCACCAAGGGCAGACTGACAGGCCTGTATTTTCCCAGATCCTCCTTCTGGTCCTTCTTGTGGATGGGTGTCACATTGGGCAAGCAAAATGATGCTTGTTTTTCTGAACTGACTTGTAGAATAACTGGAAGTATCTGCAAACTGTAGAAAATACCGTTCAGCAGAAGTGTTTTTCTTTTTAATTAGGCAGGTGAGATGTGGGAAGCAGGTATCCAGACTGTGCACTGTCACAGAAAAACAGGGAGCTGCTGCATAATTTTTCAAGCATTAGCACTGGTGAAACATTCTTTTTCTAAATCCCATGAGTTTGTCAAAACCAATTTCCTGTGTTGATGTTGGGGTAAGGTATAGAAAATAGCCAGCCTGGCAGCTACAGAAAAATTACAAAAATTTAAAAAGCATAGTCTTTTTATTTACCCAAAGTGACAGATATTGGTCTGAAATGTGAAAAGAAATGTGGGGCAAAAAAAAAATAGTACTTCACTATTTTTTTTTGTTTTTGTTCTCTGCATTTTCTCCCTGTCAATTTATATATTCTGAAAAAAAGTATGTCTATTAAGCAATTTTTTTAGGGTTTTTTCTGCCGTTTCTCTTCCAACCCCACTGTTCAGAGTATGTTGTTTGTGTGCCAGGTTGCATCTAAGAGTCACTGTACTGGTTCAGATCAAGGAGGCATCCAGACAAGTATCTGATTGCCCAGGTTCATCCCACCCAACTCCAGAAACTCAGGTTTTGTGTCCAGGTTCAACTTGGGCAATAGGAAAGAGTTCAGTCACAGCACCACATGGATTAGAGAAAGTTAGAGCTACAGATGAAAGGCAACACCAGGTTACAGGACTAACCTTGCAGGACTGCTTCTGAGCTGTGGTGAATCACCCTCTGTTTCTCTCCATGCAGAGAGAGGCTAAAATAAACTCTCTAAAATAAAAAGAGTTTAACCCCATGAGGGTGCTGAGCAAGAGGTTACAAGAATTAAAAAACTTGGAGCAACCTTTTTGAAGCTGTAATTTTTGAAACCCTCTCAGTTTCATCCTGTGCAGAATCTGTACTTGGAGTTGCTTTGCATTTGATGTGTTAATTCTTCTGGGACTTTCTCTGGTTTCTTAACATGTGCCTTTGCCAGCCCCACCTTCTGCTACCAGTGGTTTTAGCCTTCAATTTGGTATTGCTTGAAAAGGAACTTCCTTTTTTTTTTTTTTTTTTGTCAGCTGTGCCCTCTGATATCTCCCTCCTACTTTCCTGCAGTAATAATTCTTGGCTCACTGTGGCTTTTTTTCTGCCTGCCATGCAGAGCTCCAGCAATGGAAGAAGGGTTTTGTCCTCAGGTGAAGTCCACTCCTGTGTAGTTGGCAAGGTCAAATATGAGCCACAAGCTAAGTGCCTGATTCTGTGTTCTGAGGGCTGTCTTGAACACCTCCAGCTGCACTTTTTTGGCTGAGTCTCCTTTGCCTGCCTCCTGGCAGAGGGTGAGCAAGATGGGTTTCATCCTCTTGGTCCCTCTGTGCAAAATGTTGCCTGTCAGGGCTGGACAAAGATCTGCCACTGCCCTAAGAGCAGGCAGGATCCCCTTCCCCAGGCCTTGATGGAAAACTCCCGAGGGGAAGATTTTGTGTGAACTTTTTCCCAACATGTTGCTGTTTGTCTTAAAACCACTGCAGGGCTTTTTTCCAAAGTACTTAACTTTTGAGCGATGAACTTAATTTGAGCCTCATCATATATGTGTTTGGAGGACATCTGGTGAGCATCAACATATGAACACCTGTCCTTTTTTTCCTGTCGTAGGATTTTAGATAATGGGCTGTGTGCAATGTAAGGATAAAGAAGCAACAAAACTGACTGACGAGAGGGATGGCAGTTTAACTCAAAGCTCAGGCTACCGCTATGGGACAGATCCTACTCCTCAGCACTATCCCAGCTTTGGTGTGACTTCAATCCCAAACTACAACAACTTCCATGCCACAGGAGGCCAAGGACTGACTGTGTTTGGTGGAGTCAACTCCTCCTCTCATACAGGGACGCTGCGTACAAGAGGAGGAACAGGTGAGCTTGAACATCTTATTTTAGTGCTCCTAGTCATGTGTCTACAGCAGAGGCCTGACTGTCTCAGCATGTTGCTTTTAGGAAGAGTTATTTCATTAAATAGTGTGAAGAGTTGAAGTAGGGTCGACCTGGGTTCTTTGCTAATTTGCAGGTTCACTTGGGGCTGAGAAATTATGTGTACATGCCACATTTGGCTAACTGCCTCATCCCTCTACCAGGGAGTGTAAAGTGTGGGCTGAGCCACCTCCAGTAGTTAAATACTTGGCATGGCTATGTCTAAACTGTCTCTTCAACCCCCTTTGCCTGCCTGGGATGCTGTGACTGTGCAGAGTGAAGGAGGTGGAGTGCCCACTGGCTGCCTAAGACCAGAGAAATGAGAGTCATTCAAAAGTTGGAGGGTTCAGTTTGGTTTGCTCCTCAGCAACTGGAGCACCTTACCTGTGGCTTATCCACAACATCTCTTGAGGTTCCTTTCCCTCCTGTCTTTTGTGATGGAGTATAACCCACTTATCTTTTTCTTTAGGTGTAACTCTTTTTGTGGCGCTTTATGACTATGAAGCAAGAACAGAAGATGACTTGAGTTTTCACAAAGGAGAAAAATTCCAGATACTTAACAGCTCGTAAGTTATAGGCTTGGAAATCTACTTTTTAATAGTTTCAAACTTACAATGTTTACAATAACATTTGCTAATGCTATTAGTAAAATCTGATGTTGGATATTCAAGTATGGAGGGGATTTACTCTATGCTTACTTTCTCATCGTTGCATTTAGTGCACTTTTGCAAAGTGCTGTATTGTTGGGGAAAAAACACTTCAACCACATGCAGCTTTACTTTAAAAAAAGTGTTAGATTGTGTGATTTACTACTTACCTTTTACAGTAACCCCACATTCAGAACTGAGACTACCAGCTTTCTACTTTATCAGTAGCTACAGAGGTTCTGCAAGGCATGTACTAACGCTTTTTCCAATCTGCTGCAAGTATCCCTACACAGAAATGAGCTAAAAGGTGATTCACAAAATATGTATGTTCCAAGTTTAAAAGCATTTTTGTCCTTTTAAAGATAGGTGATGGAGTCAGAACTTCTTAGGTTCTGCTGCATCTGACATGAAAACCACATTTCCATCCTGGAAATCATCAACTTAAAATTAATTTTATCAACTGCCCATAGAAAAAAAAATCCCTTAGCGATTTAAAAATAACTTCTAAAACTCACTGTGCTACTGACCTATATCTGAACATCTTGTAATTCTTGGCTAAGAGCATAAAGTGGCAGGCTCTGTGTTATGTTCACTACTGCCATCATGTAGAGGTAAAAATGGCTTA
The DNA here is from genome assembly GCF_027887145.1 of Ammospiza caudacuta. Taxonomy (NCBI): domain Eukaryota; kingdom Metazoa; phylum Chordata; class Aves; order Passeriformes; family Passerellidae; genus Ammospiza; species Ammospiza caudacuta. The sequence continues at coordinate 71,461,331 of NC_080595.1, forward strand.
ACAACCAAATATGTCACTTTCTAAAGGCTTTGTGATATTGGTCCTCTCTTTTTTTTTTTATAATTTGTGACAATGAGGTGAATTCACCCCTGGTGCAGCTCCTGTTAATTTTAATATAGCCACTGAAGGGTTGGAATTGGCTCAATGTGCACTGAAGTTCTTTTAAAAATCAGGTAATTCTGTGGAATATTTCATGAAGCCAAAGAGCTTTGATGTAGATGAAAGCACAGAAACTTCAGTTACAATTTGTAGAGGGAGCAGCAGTTTAAAACCTTTCTGCTTCTAAATTAGAGGTTGGAAACAAACCCTTTTTAAACCTATGATCCATTTTTGTTCACATTGCCTTGTGCTTTCCTAACCTTGCACAAACTATGCCATAACCTGGAACAAGAAGTTCCACACATTATAAATACCTTGTCCATGCCAGTTGGTGGAATCTGGTGGTGCTCACCAGGACTTACAGAGCTGTCATCCTTGGAGCTGGTGAGACAGAGAGATTCCCCTTCATGTCAGTGGCTGCAGCATATGCATTTTGATGCAGGTAATTATGGCCTGGAAGAAGGGTTTCTAAGTAAGGAAAAAAGACCAACCATTCATTTGTTTTCCTGTAGGATCATAGAAGCTCAGCTCCCATTGTAGTTAGGTCTGTTTGCTTATAAACATGGCCCTAACCACACCCCTGGAGTAGTGACAGCCAGACTGGGAATCTCCAGAAAGCTGCTTTTCTGTAAGAATGCTTCCTCTCTTCACTTGCATCAGGAATTACGTTAAATAAGCCCATTTTTAAGAGCGCCTGCCAATGCTGCTTGCCAATATGTGCAAAAAAAGTAGTTGGTCTGGAATTTTTGGAGAGGTTTGGATTTGGATTTCGCTTTAGCTTTCAAAAACCAAAATTTGATTTGTGCTGTGGAGTAAACATTCAGCACAACACCTGAAATTACATACAGGGGGTATCCCTGTGATTTGAACCCAGAAATTTTACTAAAGGCAGTCTGGGTGAAAGAGGCACCTGCAGAGTGGTTCATATCAGAGCCTGAATGTGGGGCTTTGGAACACTGGGCATCCCCAGCATTCCCACCACCACCACTCCCTGTCTGGCCCCATTGACTAGCTGCCTCCTACCTCAGCTGCAGGTCTGAAATTAAGAGCTGTGAAAAAAGCCTGCATTCCTCCTCCTCTGGCAGTGCTTTGAGAGATTTAAGCTTCTCTGTCAAAGCATAGGGGGTTGTTCCTGACGTTGGGAGCATCCACAGGAGTGGTTTTTTCCTCCCTAGATACGACAAAATACCTCCATCTAGTGGACTCTCTGCACAGTAAGTTGTAGATGGAATGGTACAATTTATCAAGCTCAGTGTGGCATAATGCCTCAGAAATATTCTACAGCAGCATCTGGGGGAAGGGTTAGCACTTCACTGGCACCACCAGAGACACAAACAAAAAGGGCCATTTGCCTGACATACTAATGCACACAGGGTGTATTAAAACAGTGTCAACCTCTGCAAAAGCTATTTGCACTTCATGTTTCTTGAACTGTAAAATTGGAAAGTCTCCTTTTTGACTAATCACAGCTGGTTTCTAGTTGTTTTCCATAGAGTTCGTGCTCCTTTAAACTGTTAAATAAAGTGAAGTTGAACATTTAAAGAATTCACCTTGACACAACCTTTCCTTCCAGTAATAGCTTAGACAGTGTGTTTTCTGCAATTGTTTGCTTCCAGAAGAGGCTGAATTCTCCAGTCACATTTGATAATAGTGTTTTATTTAGTGAACAAGTCTCTGCTTTACAGAGAGGGGAACTGAGAAAGAGTTTCTAAGCAGTCCAGAAATAGAAAAGAGAATGCTTAGTAGTAGTGGTAGGAGTTAAACACTGGTGAATTCACCAATTTCTATTTCATTCTCACTGGTGCTGAGAATGAAATAGAAATTGGTAAATCCCAAGCCACTGCATCCTGCAGAAAGCTGAGAAATAAACTTCTCTTAAAGCTGCACAGCCTGCAGCAATGTGCATTTTCTGAAAGGCAGTAGTAGCATGTCCCACTGTCTGCACCAGTGTAAGACAAAAATTCATGCTAAGCCTACAGAATGCTGCCTTAAGATAGTCCTGCATGAACCTCTTCACATTTAAATGTGAAGCTTTTTGCAAATATTTGAAAATGCAGCCTAGTCCTGTGCTACCTCCTCCAGGTGGCCAGCAGAGGGAATCTAGACAATGAAGTGTGATCCTTAAGGGCCATCTGAAATGCCACATTGATAGATGGCTTTTTGATATCTTTGGGTTTCAGATAATTGTGCTCATAGAAGTTTAAAATCAGCAGTGAATGTGACACTGTGTTGTGGTTTAACCTCGGAGAACAACTCAGCCCCCATGGGGGGCTTCACTTCTGCTGTGGTAGGATCAGGGAGAGAATCAGAAGGGGAAAAGTGAGAAAACTCATGGGTTGAGATAAAGGCAGTTTAACAGGTAAAGCAAAAGTCATGCACAGAAGCCAAGCAAAATAAGGAATTAATTCATGGCTTCCCATAGGCAGGCAGGTGTTCAGCCATCCCCAGCAAAGCAGGCTTCCATCATGCCCAACCATGCCTTGGGAAGGTAAAGGCCATCACTCCAAACATTCTCCCCTTGTCCTTCTTCTTGCCCAGCTTTACGTGCTGAGCGTGCTGCCATATGTAATGGAATACCTAGTGGTCAGCTGGAGTCAGCTGTCCCAGCTGTGTCCCCTCACACAGACCCCTGCTCAGCCCCTCTCTGCTCCAGGGGGAGGCTGGAAAGGCCTTGACACTGTGGGAATGCTGCTCAGCAGGAATGAAAACATCCCTGTGTCATCAGCCAGCAGCGCTGTGTCCAGCACAAATCCAAAACACAGTCCCACAGCAGCTACTTTGAGGAAAATTAACTCATTCCCAGCCAAAAGCAGAACACAGCATTCAATTTGGCAATTTTCCTGTAAGCTTTTTCAAGGGTCTGTATTAGAATAATTGCTGTGGATACACTTTTCAATATTCTAGTCCAAATTCAGCCCTCACCAAACCTGATTACACTGGACTCTTCTGCTTCTTCATGCTATTATGCTGCATCTGAAAGGCTACAGTGCTAATCACTGCTGCAATAATTCCAGATGTAAAGAAATATGTACTTTTTTTTGGGTTTAGATGCAAACAGCTCTCTCAGCAGCACACCGGTGACAAAGAGATGAGTGGCTGTGGTTTCTTACAGCCATGCAGTTCTGGGTGCTGTTAGCAAAGTTGGCAGGACCCAGGACATCCCTCTGGCTGTCCTGAGCAGCCAAGACCCCTGCCAGGGGGCTCAGAGACCCTGGCACAGAGCCCAAAACACCTGTGATTTTGATTATGACCCGTAGAGCAAGTTACCAACCTTATATGAAGATCTGCAAGCCACAATAAATTAAGTAGAATAATATGGAATTTATCACAAGGTGAAAAAGTAGATTTTGGGGTTTTTAGAATGGGGATTGAGGGGGGCAAGATGGAGGGATCTAGGCATGTCCAGCCTTTCTTCTTCTTGGTCACCATCTTCTGCTGTTATGTTGGCACTTTTGGCTTGGTTTAGAGTAGAAGCTCCCTGTCTAACATAGGTGATAGGTATTGGAAAGTAATTGTAAACATTGTATATGTAATTTTTAGTATAAAGACATAACAGGCCTGGAGGCAGGCAGAGTGCCTGGACTGTCCTGCTGGATGGACCTCGGCAGGGCAGGAGAAAGAATTTTACAGATAAGATACAATAAACAACCTTGAGACCGAGAACTGAAGACAAAGCCACATCATTGTCTGTACAGCTGTGTTCTGCTCTCACTTTTCCTCTCACCTCTGTTTCCACAGGGAAGGAGACTGGTGGGAGGCCCGTTCCTTGACAACAGGAGAAACTGGTTACATTCCCAGTAATTATGTGGCTCCAGTCGATTCCATCCAAGCAGAGGAGTATGTTTTCTTTTTCTGTTCTAAAGACCCATTAGTGCAGTGTTAGAAGGAGGTGTGAGGAGTTGGTTTTAATTGATTGCAGCGATTTTTCAAATGACTTATGTTATATTTATTTCATTTCTTAACTGCACTGATAAATAATTAGGTAATTAGTAACAAAAGAAGCACGAGCTCAGTGCTTTTTCAATGTCAAAACAAAGGAAGAAAACCTAAAGGAACACAGGTCTGCTTCCTTTTTTCAACTGTCAGCTAATTTCAAGCTTTAACCAAAAGGTGTTCTTGCTTTTCCTGAACCGACTTGTAAAAATATTTTGAGTCAGTGTGCAAACTGTCCATTAAAGAGGACACATTGTATCAACAAATACAAATCCTAGGATAGGTAGGATGCCCACAATGCATACACAAAGCTCTAATGAGAGCCCATCTATGCAATGAAAAGGAGTGATGTGTGTATTCACATTATTTCCAGTATAAAAGATACAGTGGAGGAGCTTATAGAGCTGAGCAGGTACTCCTGGAGTCTGTACTCCAGGTTGTCCTTGGTTGATTGGGAAACAACACAAAAACGTTGCTGCAGGAAGGAAAAAAGGCTGTAAAAGCCTTTGAAAGCCTCATATAGAATCTCATCAAGGTTGAATCTCGTCCTTCTACTGAGATTTTATAGCTGTGCTGCAACAAAAATATTGAGTACTAGTAAATCACTATACAAGTAAAATATTTATAGCAACATCTGTACAAATACTACTCTTTGGCAGCAACAGTTTTCTGCCCTTTTCCTTGTGTATACCCTCCACCCACCACATCTTGGCCTCTCTTTGTCCAAGTCTGGCCTTTGTTGGAGGGCACCAAACATTCTCAGCACCTGCTGATTACAGGCTCAATGCAAAGAGCTGCTGCCCAGCACAGGGAGCATCTACTACTGTGTGGTTTGTCACATTGGCTTTCCAGCATGACAAAAGAGACAGAGTGTGACAAAAATGATGAACTGTATCTGAGTAAGCACAGTTTCCACACAAAATCCTCTCTGTGTCTGGGCTTTGTGACACTATTTAGTGTTGCTACATCACATTTTGCCTTACTATTTCTGGTATTTCCCTAAGGTGGTACTTTGGCAAGCTGGGCCGAAAGGATGCCGAGAGGCAGCTGCTGTCGTTTGGAAACCCCAGAGGTACCTTCTTGATCCGGGAAAGCGAAACTACCAAAGGTAGGATGGGCGTTCTGACCGGGAATGGGAAGGTCATATGGGAAAAACTGTGCTGAGTGTGTGAAATACTGTTGTCAGTGGTATGAAGGCAGGCAGAGATTAAGTATCATTTTTGCATGTATTTGTGTTAGGCAATTGGATGTCTGGATATCCTAGGTCTTAGGGTGAGTGTTCAAAGTAGAGAACAACCAAAGTACAACTCACACTCAACCCATGGTATCTGCAGTGCAAGCCACATGGTGTGATCCTTTGAAATGCTGGATCCTTGGGGGGAACAAAAAAAAGGAGAAAAAAATTATGCAGCAGTTTTAAATTCACATATTAAGAAGGAAAAGACTTGAATATACTTCTAATTAATATATTCATAAAGTATTCAGCTGTATCCATTCTGCTGAAGTCAAGTGGAAGGGTGTATTTTCCTCCTTCCCTTTAAAAATATTGGAGGAGTTCCAGTTTTCTCGGCGGGTGCTATTTTTGCTTTTACGTTTTGCTCACAGGGCCTGTCAACATCTTCTTCAAAAGCTTCACATGTATGAAAAGATCTTTCTAATTCATACAACTATTGAGCAGAAAACTTGCAACTAACCAAAACCAAACCTGGCCATTTCTCAATTAACCAACAATCCAGAACAAAAGCTGTGGGAGGCATAAGTCACTAGAATTAATTCCATACAAGTTCTGTAGCCTAATGATGGTTCACATAATTAAAGCACCGACTTGTCAGTGCTTTGATCAGAGCACACCATCAGCCAGGCTTAGCGTGCAAAATGTCACGGCTAGTGAAGGAGTTTAAAGAAGAGAAGCAGTATTTGCACTCCTCTCTCCCTGACCTATCTTCAGATGCTGCATTCAATCATCTAAAATTGTAAGCTTTGCATCATTGCCTCCTGAAGTCACTGGATTCTTCCTTGGCTGTGTATAATTCTGAAAACTGTTTTTGATGCAAAATCTGAATAGACTTGCTGTTGTTGCAGGCAGACAGTTTCTTGTCACCCCACAGCTTCCCATAGCAGTGAGGCATTGTCACCAGGAGCAAGACAGGCTCAAAGTTGCTCTTTTTCTGCAAATAGCTTCCACCTGTTTTTTTCACCAACAGTTGCTCTGATGTGTGTGAGGAGCAGGACTTCATCCCACTCTGTGCCAAGTTTAAAAACTCGCTCATATATGCAGCCATGGATCCTAAAAATAAACACAACACTGTTTCTCTAAACCACATTATCAGTTTAGTCTGGCTTCCCCAGGTTTTATACAGTGATAGGGGATATGTTTTGCAGAGCCGTTTACTTAGCCAAGTCAGGGGTTCTTCTAATTTCTTGTGAGACACAAATGCATTGGAAAAATGTAGAAATCCATCATGGATGGACTTACAGCAGCAAGTTACATTTCTCTGCATTCAAACTTAAGGCTCTCTACATCTTCAAGCAGAGTTTGCATCAAAGCTATAGGAAAAAAGCAGACATGTATGTTTTATTGTCAAAAATGCCTATTTCCCTTCTCATTCTTGGGGTGTTGAAGTATGTTGTTAGAAGAAAACAGAGAGCTTGTTGTTTAAGAGAGAGAAAAAGATCAATTAAGTGGGCTCAAGTGGTGTGTTCTGCCATAAGTCTTCTCAAAATGCCCTATCCCAACCAGCCATTGTGGGCTTAAGGCAGGAATTTTTTTTATGACCTAGAATTGTCCCTTCTGCTTTAAATAATAACAATAATGAAATTAATCACGATCCTGTTAGAAGTATCATCATGGGTGATTTCAGCATGAATTTAACTTCCCTTGATCATGGTTGCCTTCTCTTCTTACTTTCAAAATAAATCATATGGAGCTGGCTTTTCATTTTTTCAATGCCTGACTACCCAGGTGCTTCATCAGCTCTTGTCTGCATAATCCTTCTCCTGGTTTCAATCTCCACCTTTCAAGACTGTCTGGTTTTAGTTGTTTGGCTTTTTTAAAAAAATCATTAGCATGATATATTGTAATGTCGTATTTCTATCCCAAATTTTTATTACTTCTATCTCTTGTATTTAAATTTATCATCAGAGAATAATGAATAGTATAGATAACCAACAGCCTAAATAAATGAATAATGAAATACATCTTGGTTCTTGTTTATGTCCAGGTTTGAGCTAAAGCTCCAGTCCTGCAACTTGATCTTAGGTCAACAGGGGTCCACTGAGGGCCACCCACACAGCTCTGATTGCAGACCTGGAACCACAGATTGTTTACATTTCCCTAAAGAATCTAAAATAGTGAGCAGATAGGCAGGGAGCGTGACTAAAGAAAATACAGCTGCTGCCAGTGGATCAAAACTCAAAAATGCGGAGGTGGAGAAGACTGCCTGGAGAATTCTGAGAGGAGGCTGACAATGCACAGCCCAGAGTGGTGGTACAAAGCATGCACAAGATGTGCTTGCAAATCACCAAAAAGCTTTGAACTCCTAGTTGAGACAAATGTACTGACTCGGGGAGAGCCTCTTCAGAAAATTGCCCTAAACAAACAGTATTTGTCTACACTTAGAAATCAGAGAATCACAGCAAGGCTGGAGTTGGAAGGGACCTTTAAGATTATCTAGCTCCAACCCCACCAAAATAAATACATGAAACTAAAATAAAATGTAAAAAAATACATAAAATAACCCCTGACACTCCTTTAAGGGTGCCTCCCATTCAAATAAACCAGAATCATCTGTTTTAAGTGTTGGCTCTTTTCCTCCTGTATAGGGGACAAACAGCAGGGAATTTGAGAAGTCCTTGGAGAGGTTTTACGCACTGCATCTCCCTCAGGGATCAGCCACCCACCAGTGTAACCTGTTGTTGGTTAATGTGGTCAAGGAGGCTTCTTCCTGAGGATACAACCAAGAAAGACATCTTACACTGGGACCACCTTTCATGTCACACAAAACTGCTTGCTGGTGGTTTTCCTTTTCTGCCCTTAGCTGACATGGTTACCTGTGAAAGCAGCAGAGGCTCCAGAAGGAGGGCCTCCCTGAGCTCTCTGCAGCTGACAGTTTCCTCTTCTCGTTTTAATACCTAAATTCCCTTGAGTAAACACAGTGTTTGTCTGAGCCATGAGAGAGAACTTGTTTTCTTTGCTGCCTTTGAAAAGGGCCATGTTTTTGTTCAGATGCTGCGTTACACTGTAAAAAAGTGGGTTTTTTACAACCAACACGTGTGTCACTGGCTGTAAAACAGGACTGTCCTCCAGAGTGAGTCACCTGAAGGTGCAGGTCCCCACGGAGGTGCCTGAGCTGTTTCTGCAGCCAGCAGGAAGCTGAGGCTCTGTTCAGCTGCCCCTGACTGCAAACACCAAGTGCCCACCCTGGCATTACACCACGGTGCCATGACTCGCATGGAAACTGGGCTGGCATTCAGCCACCCTCGTAGCACCAGGGGCTTATGCATGGGTGTATAAATCAAACCCCCAGCCCACCTGCAGACTGCCACCACTGCACCTGAAACTAAATCCAGCCCATCAACTGAGGCTCACATGGCCCTGAGCGTCCAGAGCCATTTCAAATGTCTGCAGGGCATCCACATGGCTGGAAAAATGTGACAGCCTGTGGGAAAACTGCCAAGCAGCGTGTCCTGAGGCAACTCACATGGCACTTAATCCCTGTGCTAGGGCATCTGAATCCCACTAGTAAGCTCTAAAGCCCCACATGGATTTGGGAAGTTAAAGGTGAAGTTCTTGCAGATCTACTGGTGCTCAGTCTTGGTGTAGTATTACCATCCAAAGACTGTGGTGTACAAAATATGCTTATTTGGTTGTTTATAAAGAAGTTTGGGATCCATCCAGGTAACAACACTACCCACATATAAAGTCATTATCTCCAGAGCTTCCTGTCCTCAAAACCTTGATATTTACCACCCACTGGCATTTACATGAAGGACAGTATTTGCAGTGTAACCTGACACTTAGAATAGGAAAAGTCAATTTAACAGCCTGGAGCAGTAAATGTTAAAATGTGAGTTTTCATTTACACGGAAGTCCCGGTACCTTTCTAGAACATTGTGAAAGGGACACGGTGTGAACATCCCAGGATTTCTCTGATGCTTACCTCATTGTGTTAGATTAAGTTGTTCTTTTTCAGGATACAGTGAGCTTTTTGGAAGCAATTTCTCTTTGACTTTGTAGCAATTTACCAGAAAACCCAAATCTTTGTGACTAAGAGCTAATTACAATTTTTTCTTTTTCCTTTACTTGGAACAGGTGCCTATTCCCTGTCTATTCGAGACTGGGATGATATGAAAGGAGATCATGTCAAACATTATAAGATTCGTAAACTTGACAATGGTGGATATTATATCACAACTCGGGCACAATTTGAAACTCTTCAGCAGCTGGTTCAGCATTACTCAGGTAATTTTTCAGATAATACATGGCACTCTGAAGTATTTTAAAACAAAAGTGTTTGCTGCTGAGCTGATGTATGTGTAAGATGCCCTAAAGAGTCATTTGATCTATGACTCTAGCTTGTTGTAATGCATCTTCTGTTATCCCTTTCCCATTAGAGTTATAAATGTCTTTGAGTGCTGTTCATGGGATACAGCAGCAGAGCTTTTAAAACCTAACAATTCACTGTGCTAAAGGTTTTGTCAGCTCTCCCTATTTCTGAGCAAACAGAATTACCAAATTTGACTTGCACATCTCCAAGCATGAATTCCCTGTGAATAAATGAGTGCTAAGATGTGCCATTTTGCAGCACACTATTGCCAATGAAACAAGTAGGAACTGCATTGTGGAATTCAGTCACCTAAAACAATGGCCAAAAGTTCTGCATGTATTAGATACATTAAATATATTTTCCCACTGAATTTTTATTCTATGTGCATCTAGATTATGTTAAATAAATAAGGCAATATGCATGTTTCTTTATGCACACTATTTGTGTCCACCCACCAAACTTTATTTATTATGTGAATAAAGTGTCACATGCACTGTTCCACCCAAAAGTACGTCCTGTTGTCGCTGGCAATTGGTGTACAACAAATGCAACTTCAAAGCCCCTCAAACCTCTGCATAGGACAACTGATTCTTACACAGATTGCCATGCTTCTCAGCATGGTCAGTTTTTAAGCAGAAATTTGTGTTTTGAATTATTTGCTCTTTGGGGTTTTTCCCTTTTCTTTAGCTTTCCATAATATTATTAACAGATTACCCCAAATGCTTGCTGCTCAAAAACTTTTCATAATTTTTACTTGGGAAATCAGCTTCTCTGCGGGCATTTTTTCTGTATTCTTTGTATTCTGTCTGCTGCATTCTTATGCTATTCATACTGGACATCTGGCTGTCTTCTCCACCCAATTCCTGATGGGTGTGTGCTGCCAGGGAGAATTTCTAGTTGTTTCTGGTGACTCTACTTCAAGCTAAATGAGATACAAAAACTCACATATAAGGAAGATAATTTACCACCTCACTGTACCGGTTGGTATATGTCAAATTTTAGTTTCCTGTGGCCAGCTTATTTGGGTGGCATATTTTCCATGCACAGATGCAGAAACAAAAAGATCTGGAAGCAGCCATTTCTGTGCAATACAGAGGCATAATCAGTAGGATCCAGGCAGGGTAGCTCTGGAGGCATGGTACTGCATATGCTAATGAAGGTTTGCTCTAGAAAGAATGTCAGACTTGCATGACACCTACAAAGACACTTTTTCACAGAGCAAAATATGGAAAATATCTTTTCACAGGCTACAAAAAGTCCACCAAATTTTCATGGCTGCAATTTTTCAGAAAAATAAGTAATTAATCTTCTCTGTGTTTCTTTTACTCAGTTCAGAAACAATTCCGCTTGTAACTGACAGATTATTTTTAAAAAGCTATACTGTACCATAGTAAACCAGTCACTCAAGAGGTTATCTTAATGCAGCATTGTGGGAGGAGGGAAATCCTGAGTCTGCAAGAGAAAGCAGTGGTGGTCACCTTCCATTTCAGGCTGTGCAGAGACTAAAATATTTCCTGTTCTGTCTCAAATGAATATGTTTCAATGTTCAATTCCTAATCTTCCAGGATGCTTTGTGGTATGCAACTAACAGCTGTTGTGAGTAGCATTGTTTTTTTGCTTACTGTATTTGTTTCATGTCAAACTTTTTTTTCTTTCCTCTCCTTTGCTGTTGGCTTCACTTCTGGCTCCATCAGAGAGAGCTGCAGGTCTTTGCTGCCGCTTAGTAGTCCCCTGTCATAAAGGAATGCCAAGGCTTACTGATCTGTCTGTCAAAACCAAAGATGTCTGGGAAATTCCACGAGAATCCCTACAGTTGATCAAGAGACTGGGAAATGGGCAGTTTGGGGAAGTATGGATGGGTATGGAGCAAAATAATTACTCTAAAATAGCTCGCTGTGTGGGGATTACAAGATGGAAGGTGAAAATGTAGGAGGACATTGTGACCCACAAGAAAAAAAAATTAGTAAAGCTCAAACTGTTAGGAAAAATGTCTTTGGAATCATGTCTTTGACTTTGAAATTCTTTAATCTTCAACTTTCACTATAATTGATGGCAAAAGAAAACTGAAAATCCATGTTTCCTTGGAAGGTCTTGATTTTGACAAATTACCACTGTCTTAATAATAAATCAAGGCTCGCATAGTAATCTCTTAGCTGTACCAAGGAGCCTTTTTCTGCAAGCTAACAAAAGAAGTCCTTATCATCAGCATCCAAAAACCAGTGTTTGCAAATGAACTTTATTGCAGCACTGAGAGACCCTCACCTTCCATCTTTCTCAATGCATGCATAATTTTGGATTATAAGTGTGTTTTTTTTATTAATTTCCTCTCCTATAGAGAAAGCTGATGGTTTGTGTTTTAACTTAACTGTGATTGCTACGAATTATACCCCACAAACTGTTGGATTGGCTAAAGATGCATGGGAAGTTGCACGTGATTCATTATTTCTGGAACAGAAGCTTGGTCAGGGGTGTTTCGCTGAAGTGTGGCGTGGTAAGGCAGAGAATATATTTTGCTTTGGATGGATCTTTTAAGGCCCTCTTGGCAGAAATAAACATTTCAAGTCTAGATCTTAAGCTAAAAGATCAGAATAGTGTGAAATGTTAGTTTATATTGCCTGAAACAGTCAAACGTAAATACAGTAACCCATGGGGAAGCTTCCATTCATTTGCACACAGTGGTATGAGAGGTTAGGGCATTAAAATTCATTAATTGCCTTGGGTTTATTTGGGCGACTACACAATTGCTAGGTATTAAGATAGGAATGATGCTAAACCTGTAAGGCAGAATGGCTAACCAGAAATTAATCTGGTAAGTAGACATTTTTCTTTCCTTGTGTGTTGTAGCACTGATGGAATCAGACCCTGAAAATGATTCCATCCACTGTCCCAGCTTAAAAATAATGGCAAATATCAGCAAGCTGATATTGTCAAGCTAGCTTTCCCATGCATCCACTTCTTCAATCCTGTTTGCAATTTGTGTCTGCAGCAGAGCCCAGTAATTCAATATAGAACATAGGGACAACAGAGGCAAAACTTGCCAGGCCCAGCTGAACCCCCACTTTGAAGTCCAGAAATATTGACCTTTTCCAAATCCGCTGACATTGTTTTCTGCACACTTGCCCGCTTACCCATCATGGGCCTCATTCTTTTAATGAGTATAAAACAACAGCAATTTACAATATACATAAATCTTAGTATGGCCATAGCATTGAAACACAATATAGTGGCCATTCCATGAGATGTGGCTCAATTTCTATGCCAAATTGTGTTCTGTATAGACCCTAAAATTACCAATTCAAATAAAGAATCACTGTGTGTTGTTTCTTCACAAAAATTTGAGGAGACAGTTTGACCACTCCTTTTGTTGCAGTGACACAAAAATATGTACAGCCAAAACAACCGGTGGGTGCTCCAGCAGGGAGCCCAGCAGCAAGTCTGTGAGATTTACAAAATTTATAGACTAGAAATATGGAAATTTAGAGAATCTCACAGAATTGCAGTTGACCTGATGCAAAGAAAGTTGCCTACATTTCGGTTCACATTTCCAGATAATTGCAGTTTCTCCTTCTCATTCTCCATCTTGAATGTATGCACAAGTTTCCAGTTTATGTTCATACTTAGTGGTCAACTCTGTGTGCCATAGACCTTAAACTGATTCAACAAGTTAAAGGAACAAATGTAATAAATAAATAAATAAATAAAGTCAGCTATGAGAAATAAAGTGCCAAGTACCAGTACCAAACAGCTGTCAGAAATGCAAAAATTATAATTACAATTATGAAATTCTGTTTCTTATGTATAGTAAAAAATATGTTAATAGCCCTGAAGCATTACCAAATTGGAGTAGATTAACACAGTAACAATTAATAAAAAACACATTAAGTAGTAACTAGCTACATATGGGAGGAATTCAGAGGGAAGTCTATGCTGCATTTCTATTAGAAAAATATACTAAAACAGAAAAAGAAAATTTAAGAATTTAAACTGGAATCAGGGCTGAGAGGATAAGTCAACATTTTTGGTTTATTTTCTTTTTTTAAACTGGAGAAATTAATAAAATATTTAAAAACAGACTTGCTGAAAACACTTCAGGGTAATAGAGTCCTGGAATTTTTATTTAAACAGATAGTACACCATTAATCCTGTTAACACACAAGGTGGGATCCTATTTTATGAATGCCAGTCTGGTGCCCATGAAACTCTGTTTTTATTCCTGGTTCATATAATTTGTGGTACCTCTACAAAGTGGCCGTGACTGATGGCACACTGCAGTCTGCAGCCTCAGTGACTCCAGACAAAACACGGTCCCTGTCACCCATCTGGAAAGATTTTGGCCACCCTACTTGAAACTAGAGGCAAAACCACATCCTTCCCAGGTTACACAGGAGTGCAATTAGAGCAAAGTCCTGCTTCAGCTCTGGTTTGAAGGACTGAGAGAAATGAGGGCTTCAGGAGTCCTTCTGAAGCGTGCTGGGGTAGCAGAGGTGGTCACTCGAGGCATTACTCCACTGACAGTACAGTGAACTGTCAGTTCAGTGACAGCTGGCACTGAACTGGCAGAAGGGAATAAAGGCATCATAAAAACCAACTTGCACTGCACACTTTTGACTAATATGTGCCTCAAGCCCTGCTAGACATTTGGGATTGCCCTTTAAAAGTGAGGAGCAGCACAGGAGCAGCAGCTCCTCCACTGCTCTTCTGCTATCCTCAGCCAGGCAAGGTAGACCTGGGACCTGAGCATTTGCACAAAAAAAGACCCATTTTATGGCTCATTTATATTCTGGCAGGTTGCAAAAGCTCATGATAAAGTTATTTTGGCCTAAGCAATTCCCATGAAGCAGCTGAGCCCTGTTATCGTTCACATACTTTTAACAAAGACAAATGGGGTTATTTTACATGTTACCTTTTTTCATGACACAGCCCTTTGTGTACTTTGTGAGCTTTCTGCTGTCCTCGTGTTTAAGTGCAGAGGAGTAGTTTTTAATGTGATTAATTCCTGAAGTAATTTAGTGTTGTTCTGCTTTATCACACAGCAGCTCCCTATCTACAGATCACATTCAGAGCCATGTCAGCCCTGACTCTGGAGCAGGGTTCTGGCTAGTCTGGGCAAAGGACAACCAGAAGGCAGTAGGAAAGGGGTATTTCTGCCCATTTTAATTGTCCCTCCTTTTACTTCCCACAAAAAAAAAAAACCAAAACAAAACAAAACCAAAAAAGTCCCCACTGTTTACATTAATAGGTCTTCTGGGTTTTCTTTCTTTCCAGTCCTCCTCCCCCTTTCTAATACCCAAGTGAAGCCCCACCTTTTGCATGATGCCCTGAGTCAGCCTTCCCCACTTCTCTCCAGGTTCTTGTGCAGGCTTTTGGATGTTCCAGAAAGCTTGGTAGCTGATGGGTGAAAAATGCTGCAACTTGTCTGTTTCAGTGCTGACCACAATTAAAGAGCAAACTGAAGTGGACAGGAACACCTCATTTTCTGTCAGCAGCCCCTGGGGATAAGGAGGGGAAGGAAAAAGACACATTTCAGTTTGGAAACACACCTGTGTTTCTAAATTGAAATCAATTCAGGATTTGTTTCTCAGGAAGTTTTTTGTTGGGGTTTTTTTGTTTTGTTTTTCTTTTGTTTTTTTTTAATCTGACTCAGAACAAAACCAAAATGTTAAAATGTGTTGCAAATGAGAAATTCTGGTTTAACCAGTTTTGTTGTCCAAATCTGTGACTGGAGCTGTGTTGTTGTCTGGACCAATTACTTGTTAGCAAGGGAAGACACGAAGATGGGTTTCAGCAGTCCCAAGTTTCTTACTCAGAGAAGGTTTCTGTGGAGATCACTGGAAACACTGTCTGAGTAGGACAACAGCAGTTGTGCCCCAGTACCAATGGGAGTATTATTTTTCAGTGTAACAGAAAAAGACTAAAATATGAAGGAGGTGTGGGAGGAATATAATGATAAGGCAACATGGGAAACCAAACTTTTTTTTTAAAAATTTATATTAAATGTCCTTGCTATTTTTTTCCTTGCTTACATTAGGCATCAGGCAGAAAAAGGAGCAGAAGATATTTAATCTAAGTGTCTGTGCTTGTAGGTACGTGGAATGGAAATACTAAAGTGGCTATCAAGACCCTGAAGCCTGGCACCATGTCTCCAGAATCCTTCTTAGAGGAAGCCCAAATCATGAAGAAGCTAAAACATGACAAATTGGTCCAACTTTATGCTGTGGTATCTGAAGAGCCTATCTATATTGTCACAGAGTACATGAGTAAAGGTGAAGCCAGAGCTGCTAGCCTTGATAATATTTTTTCTTTATTGTTTCTCCTTGGGGATACAGAGGGAGGTGCAACGGGGTGCATGCGAGGAAAGAGAGAGGAAACAGGAAACTAGAGCCGCCTCTGGCTTCAGAAGAATTAGGAATTCCACTATGAACTGGGCCCTGATGCACAAAGAAAATCTGTACTAGCTGGGGGAAAGAGAAGTTGGTGCAGGCTAAGTGATTCCAACTGCACCAGCATTCAGACTTCCCTGACAAGTGATTTGCATTTTCTAGGTTTGATAATATCACATGCTGCTTCCCAAGATCCTAGCTTTTCCTGGCATCAGAGAGTTCTTTAGGACATCTTCTTTCAGTGTTTTACTTGTTGGCCTAGGATTTCTGTTTCCTTGTTTAGCCAATCCTGAATCTTGTCACTGCACCTCATTCTCAGATCACACTTCACTTTCAGTCCACCCCATTATCAACTTAATACATGATTTGCACATATTATTCTTTCCCTCACTTTCCCCTTCCCCCTTGTCTCTTCCTTAAGCTATTTAGCTGGTAACAGTGTAGTAAAACGAGAAAAAGAAAACTTTTTGCTCCATCAGATCTCCAGCAGGGTGCTTAGAGCAGAGCAAAAAATCTGCTTGTTTTGGAAAAGCAAATGAACCAAATAGGAAACATAAGTTCTCACATGGAAGTTTCATTGTACATTGGAGGATACACTCTGAAATTTTAAGTGCATTCTTTCAGTCTATTTGGAGTTGACTTTTATTTTCCTGGCAGGTGCTTGCCCACCTCCCTCCTCAGAGGCATCCAAGCCCTGACTAACTCACACTTAAATCATATGTCTCAGTGACAAGCATATGCTTTTTCCCTTTAAAAATTAAGACTTTTCAAAACCCTTCTGCAGTATGGGGTTTATTTTGGCTTACTTTACTGGTTTGTACTGTAACATTTTACATCTTTGGATCTGAGCTTGAGGCTGACAATTTATCAAGGGAGAAACGCTTAATCATCTCTCTTTTTCCTTTATTTTTTTAAACCAGTTCTCTGACCTTATTTAAAGGAGACTGCTACACTTCTCTGTTCAGATACAAGATTAGGACAGAATCTCTACATCCTAGGCTCTTTCTTTAAGGCAACAGGGTACTTTCTTGTTTTCCCTAGCACAGGAAAGTGATACTCTTATAACTTTTGCTGAAGTTGCTTTCATTTCATCTCTTCTTTGTCTTCTAAAATTAATGATTCATGCTGTATTTAGTTCTGGATTACCTAGAGGAGGAGCACCACTAATTTCTAAGGAGAAATAGCCTTTGCTAATGCTATCCCCCTTGGGCTCACCAGGCTCTGGGCTGACCTTTCCTTTGGAGCACGCTGAGCTAAGATCTGACTTCTTCCATAATTTGTGTGGATTGGAACTGAGCTGCTGCTTTGCAGTTAGCTGAGGCCTTTAGAGAGCAGCAGCTATGTAGTTTTAAAGAGCACTGGAAAAGTTAGGAAAGATCAACTTTCTCAATAATGGTCAGGAAAATTTCAGACAATCCTGTTTCCTTTCACTGCAACTCTCGTTTTACTAGTTGCATGTTCTTCTGCAAGCCAGCTTCAAGAGTGAAGCAAGTACAATAGGAGAATTTGGAGATATCATGGGGTTTCCTGAAACTGTCCCTTGAAGTTGAAACATTGCTGTCTTTAATATTGCACATATTGCTGCACCTCCATTCTGATGAGTTGTCTTCCTAACATCTCTCTATTGTGTCAACTCTGCATTTACAGGGAGTTTGCTAGATTTCCTCAAGGATGGAGAAGGAAGAGCCTTGAAGTTACCAAACTTGGTGGACATGGCAGCCCAGGTCTGTCTGCACAGCTCTGAGCACTGAGGTGTGGGTGCTTTGTAGCCCATGTATGGACTGAGTTTGTTTTAAATGCATGGCTTGTCTCTCCTGCTGCTCAGGTGGCCGCAGGCATGGCGTACATCGAGCGGATGAATTACATACACAGGGATCTGCGCTCTGCCAACATCCTGGTGGGCAACGGCCTCATATGCAAGATTGCCGACTTTGGATTGGCAAGACTGATTGAAGACAATGAATATACAGCCAGACAAGGTAAATGCAGCACTGAGTGTCATTCTTGTGGCAGGGAAAGAGTAGAATGTGGTTTTGAAAACTCTTTCTCCTGTGCTTCGGAGCTGCTTTCAGTAAATCTTCAACTCATATTAACTCTTAGTCAGAAGTTCACTTCTGAATGCATGTCCTAAAGAGAATGTCTTATTTTGTTGTATTTTCTTTGAAAACCAAAATGAAACAAAGGTGACAAGTGAGAACACAGCTGGAAATGACAGCAAAGACAGGATCTTAATGGTGCCATAGCAAAGAGCATATTTTACTTGCTGGTTATGAGAGTCTGAATGTGATGATCCAGAGAAGTGTATGTAGGGTATTTCTTTTGTAGTGTGCCTTCTAGTATTTACTAACCATTATTATCACTCCTGTACTATTCTTACTTTCTTTATTTCAAACAGGTCAAAGAGTTGTGCCTCTGTGCAATGGAGCCGCTTCTCTAAGCACTCTGTTTTCTCTTCTTTCCTTTCCTTTCCTTGCCTTGCCTTGCCTATTTCCTTGCCTTGCCTTTTTCCTTGCCTTGCCTTTTTCCTTGCATTTTTCCTTGCCTTGCCTTTTTCCTTTCCTTTCCTTTCCTTTCCTTGCCTTGCCTTGCCTTTTTCCTTTCCTTGCCTTGCCTTTTTCCTTTCCTTTCCTTTCCTTTCCTTTCCTTGCCTTTTTCCTTTCCTTTCCTTTCCTTTCCTTTCCTTTCCTTTCCTTTCCTTTCCTTTCCTTTCCTTTCCTTTCCTTTCCTTTCCTTTCCTTTCCTTTCCTTTCCTTTCCTTTCCTTTCCTTTCCTTTCCTTTCCTTTCCTTTCCTTTCCTTTCCTTTCCTTTCCTTTCCTTTCCTTTCCTTTCCTTTCCTTTCCTCTCCTTTCCTTTCCTTTCCTTTCCTTTCCTCTCCTCTCCTCTCCTCTCCTCTCCTCTCCTCTCCTCTCCTCTCCTCTCCTCTCCTCTCCTCTCCTCTCCTCTCCTCTCCTCTCCTCTCCTCTCCTCTCCTGTTGTTTTAATAGAAATGACATCTTCCAGTGCAACAGAGGGTGCTGGTCACAGACACCACTGATACACTATAGAAATGTGTCAAAGAGTTTTGCAGCTTTTTCTAAAAAGCATGTGTGTTCAAACTGAGCCATGTCACAGGCTCTTTTTAGTTATTCTTTACAAGTCATGCTTATTTGTCAGATGTTGGTCCAAGCTGCAGAGCTACAGTTTTGTTCTCTTTCTGCTGGCAGTGCTTTGGTCGTGCTTGCTCAATATGTGTTGGTAAAAACGACTCCATCCTTTCAGTGCCAAAACCAGGGAGGATCCCATTAAACCCTGTTGTACATCACCAAGAACTCTCTTTGTGGGTTTCCTCTTGTGAGTTTCTTCTCTTGAGCAAAGTCCCTGTTTCAGCATGGACCCTGCCATTAATTCTGAGGAAACAACTAACCTCTTTCTGTAACTTTTTCTCTAAGTGCTGACAGAAGGAGCCAGAGAGTTTCCAGCATGCCTTGCCCTGCCCTGGGAGCAGCAGCAGCTCTCAAGCTGTTCTCAGCCCCCTGAACTGCTGTGGGCAGTACCCAGTCACAGGGTGTGGAGCACAGGCTGCATCCACCCTGAAAGGTGCCTGCTTCACAGTCAGACAGTGAGGTGCTTGAGGAACCCCTGACAGATACTAATGCAGAGCCTTAACTACTATTGATTTCAGCCTGAGGGTGGGAATGCTTCTTGCTAGAAAAAAATAGTCTTGTGTCATTCTCTCTGGAGCAATAAGAGTGTCTGGAGAGGCTCTGGCAGACAGAAAGCTGCCTGCTTGCTGTTCCCCTGTGTAAAACAAGAAGAGTTTTCCCTGAACAAGGCAGGCAGATGCAGTCTGCAAAATGGCTTTGAAACAGTGTCCTATATTATCTCCACTTCTGCCTGGTTTGCTGCCATGTCTTTTGTTCCCTTTGGAAACCACCCAATGTATAGTTTTACATGACTAATTATTTGTTTTCATAGACAAATATGTGACCTACTTCTGGCCAAATCTCTGCAGGCTCCTGATCCCTAGGAAATCCTATGATGACCTGTTTGCCTCCCAGTTTAAATCTCTCAGAATAGTTTTGCTCCCTTCACATGTTAAAAAAGCTGTGAAAACCTACCTGACTGATATGGAGGAGAAGTTTATATTTTTAAATTTTAAATAAAAATCACTTGATTTGGGGTGGAGAAACTTTTGGAAAAGTGTAACACCAGGCCTGGCAGGGAGAGGGAGCATTGTGGGTGTCTCCTGTCCTTTTTTCATGGTAGAAATTACTTGTATTGAGGAAAAAGTGTCTGGGAAGGGAGAATTAGTTTGGCTTTTAAAATGCATTGCTGATGATCTGGAGATCTGAGTCATGTTTGCCTGGCTTCATCTCCTTGTGCCAGTGTGGAAAAGTCATCCATCCTTCCCATGCTTGAGGGCAATGGACAATAATTCCTTCCCCTGACCTCCGAGTCAGGCTGAAATCCTTCAGAGCTACAGAATTCCTTAAAAGAGAGACCCAAAGTGCTGTAACCACAGGTATCAAGTAGAAAGGTTTTCCTACTTTCATTAATATTTTTTGTCCCTTTCTTAAGGAGTAGGAAGGGGTGCTTTTTTTTTAACCAAGTAGCACACACTCAATTTACATTTCATTGCAATTAACCTGGCTTCCAAGCCAGGATGAGTTAAGACCTTTGATTTATTGCAAGAGAAAAATGGTTTCTAATGCACCAATGAATTTTTTTTTCCAACTGGAATTCAGCTCTGGCTTGTTTAGTTAAGCTTCAGTTTGAGCAATGCTTGTTGGAGACCACAGTATCAGGAGGAAATGGTTGCCTCTGCTTGTTTCCCATGACCTATTACTTCAGCCTCCAAGGGGATGCATCTGGGGACTGCTCTGTTTATCTAGCTGACTACTACTTCAGTGGGAATTTTGACACAGGAGGAAAGCTTGGCCAGCAGAGGGGAGGGGAACAGGGAGCGCTCCAGACTGGCAGCTCCTGTGGGAGAAAGGAAATGTTTTTCCTTGCAAAATCTGAAGATTAAAGTCTCTGGTCACTCTTCTCAGCAGCCATCCTTCTTTTGGCTCAAGTGTGTTAGTACAGAGCTCGTTGTTGGCGTGGGGAAGAGGTGGTTTTCTCCAGCTTCGCTTGATCTCCTGCTCCCTTCCCCCACTGTCACTTTTGTCTCTGATTAAATATTTTGAAAGGAAACAGATGGGGATGCTTTGAGCCCCAGCAGGTCAGAGTGCAGGATTCCTGAACCTGTGTGGGTATTACTTAGCCTGGTGGTAATGTTTTACTGCCCGGTTTATTTTCTTTTGGGTTTGAACAAAGGAGGCCTGACTGCTCCTGATTTATGAGAGGTAAATAAAAAGCAGCTCGTTGTCTGCACTGCCATTTCTCAGCAATTGTCAGGAAGGAAAGAGATGGTCATGCCACTAATGATTTAAAGTGTGTGACTAGCAGCCATACACTGCCATTAAATAATACAAAAAAAAAGTTCTTGGCTTGTAATGAGCATTTGGCTCCTCTTGCTTTTAGAGGAAGTAAGTAATCAAAGGGGAAAAACATGCCTGTTTGGGGTGACACCCATTTCAAAGGCTACACTGGGGGACTGTATTGCAGCCTGTCCCATTGCTTCTTTTGGCTGTTGCTGTTGCAACATCTTCCCCACACACAGTGTCAGGCATGGAGTGTTGCTCCCTTCCATTGGTGATGATGCTTGTGTCAACCCTGTAAGGCAAGACTTAAAACTCCTGGTATCCTACAGGACAAAGAGAAACTTGCCATCACCCCCAGCAAAGGATTTCCCATGAAGTTCTGCTATCCTTGCACTGATAGGGTTCACAGTTATGTGGAGTTCTGGCCGAGGACATGTCATTTTTGTGGAGAGTGCCAGTGCTCCACAGAGTCACTGGGTTAGAG
This sequence comes from Ammospiza caudacuta, assembly GCF_027887145.1. Classification (NCBI taxonomy): domain Eukaryota; kingdom Metazoa; phylum Chordata; class Aves; order Passeriformes; family Passerellidae; genus Ammospiza; species Ammospiza caudacuta. The sequence continues at coordinate 71,483,179 of NC_080595.1, forward strand.
TTGTTACTATTCTAAACAGCAGCAGCTGATACAAATTTAAAATTTTCTCAATAAATAAAAAGTGCAGAGTTGTTTTCCAGGCCATGTTTCTACTGCACACACCAGCAACACTTGCAGTAGTGCCACTCTAAGCACACATGAAACAATAAGGATCTTTCTGATGCCTTCCAGACGAGTCAGAGCTATTTTGGGAGCTCTAGTAGGTGTTTGTAAACTCACAGATCATTTTTGCCTCCTTAACACTTAGAAGTAACTCCTTCCTGCCCTGCTTAAAAACAAGTGATGCTTCTTAAGTTTGATTTCCTAGAAATAGGCAGGGATTTCAAGTGATGCTTCTTAGTTTGATTTCCTAGAACTAGGCAGGGATTTTCCCCCCTCTCCTTCCAGGCTCTTTGCAGACTTGTTCACCAGCTAATCAGATCTGGTTTGTTTGTGACTGCAGTGCAGGCTGGAACATCCAGGGCTTTGTTCTCGCTCTTTACCTGCGAGAACAGAGAACAGAGAGGGCTCCCGGTTCTCAGCCAGTGGGTCCATGGGGATCCGCTCCTGCAGAGGCGCCTTCTGCCTGCCCGGGGAGGGAAGGATTGCGGCCGGGGCCAGGGGAAGGGCGAGGGAAAGGAGGGGAAAGGAATGGGGGCTGCAGGAGAGAGCCAGAGGGGAGTTCAGAGCCGCTCCCTGGGAGGGGTCCGCCTGCGGAGCCTGCTCCTCATGGCTGGTGTTTGCCAGGCTTGTCATTCCACGTTCGTTCGTTCTCAGAGCACAAAAAACGTGATTGCACGGTCCCTCCCACACGGCACTCATCATCGCCTGCCGGGGCTGACTCGTTTCCTGTTTCATGCTTGCTTCAGCACTCCGTTTTTACCTTTTACAGCTTTCCCTTTCCAGCCCCAGAAGCAATCCAATGCCACACTGCATTCCCTGATGGCTAACCCGAGCGGTCCCCGAGGTTTTGGGTCACAGAGCTTGGAGTCCTTCACTGGGTTTGGTTTTAAGGTACAAGAGGTAGCAGCTTTGTAACATTTCCAGAAACAGGACCATTATCAAGCTGGCAGTGGCTCTGGGGCATGAATTTCAGAGGTTTCTACTTCATCAAGATTTAGATCTGAAAAGAGACCAAAGCTCTGAGGGATTTTCGCTTGCCTCAGAGGAAACCATGCTGAGAGTTGGATCTCAAGGTCACTCAATCATCCCAGCCCCCTCTGCTCCTTCTCATCACATGACCCGCTTAAAGCCAGCAAAGAATTAAAACAGGACCATGGATTGATTTTCCCAGGGAAATCCTCCTGGGAGATAACCTGTGTGAATGCCTGGGCAGAGGTCCCAAGAATAGGACTGAGCCTCACAAAAATCCTCACAGGCTCGGGGCTGCTGCTCTAACCATAAATTGTATCAGCAGCTTTGGTTTCATGTGGTTACAACCAGTGCAGAAACCCAAAAAAGGCTTTCCCCGGGCTGTAACATTTGAAAAAAAAAAAAAAAAAAAAGAGGGACTGAGATAAAAGCTGCAGATTAGTACCCTGTTTTGGGGCAAAGACAGGTCATCCTGACTTGATGAATGCAATCTGCTGTTTGTGTCCGTGCATGGGGTTACTCATGTGCTAGTTTGTAATAAAACACATTCCAGCAACAAAAAGAGAGAAATCCCTCCCCCACTGATACAAAATCTGCCTTCAGAGCAGGAGATGGGCTGCCTTGTCAGCTGGGGTGATTTGGCTTATCAGATTTATTAACATGCTTGTCAGTAATACACTTTTTATCTGATGCTGTAATTTGTTTGCAGCACAAAGTCAGTTTGTTTAACAAGCTTCTGAGGCCTGGGCAGAGAGAGGCATTGGGGGTTTTAATCAGTGTGTTGGGAAGAGAGTTAAGCCCAGGAACTGTGTGTCCATCAGGAGCCACACAGAGCATCTGGCCTGTGCTAGCACTCCATGGAGCTACAGCAAGCAGGAGGCTTCAGGGCAGTGCTCAACACATTTGGGAATTTTTGTGCTTTCACAGCAGTGCACTGTGTCTGTTTCCAGTTCCAGGCATTGAATGAGGGGCAGCACTTTGGAGGATCCCTGTCAGACAAACACACACACTGCCATTCACACAGGCTGTATGTGATCTCTTTATGTGAGGGCAGGGCATGTGCTGTACCTGCAGGTGACCAGCCTGGTGTGTTCCCCCTGGTCTCTGCTCTCCCTTCACTGACAGCTCTGCCATTCTGGACTGCAGACTCTCTTGAACCATCCAGCCTCCAACATGTGTTGCAGGGCCAGAAAACCATGAGGCAGGGCTCTGCTAGCAAGCTCTCTGCCAAGGTTGCATTTTTCCCCTCCCCATCTAGCACTCCAAATCTGTCATCTATCAGGAAATGCTGCACAAACTGCAGAACGTGATTTTTTGTATTAGTTGCTTTAGCCAGAGAATCATCCACAGCAGGGGCAGCATAGAGGAGTAATGAATAGCTGTCCTGTTGTTGGAAAATCCTCACCACAGACCATTCATCTTTCCAGCAGTGCTCATCACACCCCGGTGAGGATGGTACTGCTCTAGCTCTCAGGAAAAGGGATGTCCTGGAATTGATCCCCCTTCTCGGGGACTTACCTTGCTTCTCATTTTCCTGTGGTTTGACAACATGCCGCATACTCATCTCTCAGTGACACACTGGCAGTAGGTTGAGGAAGACAAAAATACTGGGGGAGTTGGCCACAAAAGAGTCTGAAGAGATTTCCTTCCTCCAAAGATGAGTTGTAGGTGGTTGCTACCTTTGGATCTGAGTTTGAAGCAAAAGGGAATTGAGCAGATTTCTCTAAGTTTCTCAGACAAACACAGCTGATTAAAGAAAAAGAAAATTGTGGAATAAAATGTGTGCAACGTGTGAACAATCAAACCCCCCTACATGTCCATCTCACCCTGCACCAGCCAAGGTCCAAGGCTTCAGGCTCCTGGCCAGCCTGGAGCTGTTTCTTCATCCAGCTGGCACGGGGTATGTGTACTATCTGGGCTGCACGTAGGAGAGAGCAGAGGAACATTGGCCCTCCCATCCAGGGCTGCCTGCACAGCCCATCTAAAGGCATGCCCTGCTGGCCTGGGCAGCCTGACCACATGCAGCTTGCAGTTTTTCCAGGGATTGGCATGGGCTGTACAGCCCCAGGACCTCCTGGCAGCTGGAGCAGCAGTTGCCAAGCCCATGTGGCTGCTGGTGCTCCTGGAGCAGGGCCAGATTCCAGAAGAGAGGCTCAAGTGATGGCAGCTTCTGCTGCAAAGGACTCACACAGCACAGCCAAGGCAAAAGGAAAAAATGAAGTTCTGCAAATTTTGGGTCTTGTAAGCTAAGGTTGGTCTCACAAAGAAGTGTAAGTGAAGGAGGTTGAGACTGAGCCAAGCACCCAAATTTTAGTTCTGCCTACCTGTCAACCAATGAAAATACATAAGAGACAGATTTATAAAGTGAACAGGCATCCAAAATCCTCCAGCACCTTGGCAAATCTAGCCAGTGATGTGCTGATGCTTAACTAGTCTTAAGTTCCTGACTTCAGGCATTAGGTATCTGAAACTTTCTCTTGCATCTTTTTCATCCTTTAGCAGGACATTTTCCAGTTATTTAGCAGGACTTATTTGATCAACTGCAATACTCCCTAGGAAAAAAAATGTATTTGTACTAGAGTACTATCTCTCTTAGGACCATTTACATGTAGAGCAGAAAAAATTTTAGCACATTGAAGTTTTACTAAGAAGGGAGATGAGGATTACCATGTGTACTTTTTACTCTAAGTCACATCAGACTGGGGTGTGTGGCAGAAGATACAGGACATTGAGCCCTGGATGTGATGGTGGAACAGTGCTGGCAGGGAACTCTATAAACAGTGCCATAGGTTCACTCCCTGAGAGTGATTTGTCCACGTTGTTACACTTTCACATCCTCCTGAAAGCAGAGGGAGCTTTTATGAGAGGGTGATGTGAAGTCAAAGTCAGTCTGTTTCCAAACTCAAGAGTGTTTGTCACTAGGGATCAGCAATAAGCAATGCAACTCTTTTGCCTGTATGTTAATACAAGGCACCAGGGAAATGTCTGCATATTTTTTGTACATACTGTGAGTTAATTATTACCACAAGACTTTTCTTTAAAGTCATACTGAAAATATTTTTCCTAAGAAAACAGTCAGTGATTGGAAAAGCAAATAAATCAGTGTTTAAAGGTTTGTTATCTCACTATCCTTACTGCAACTGGCTCCTGCAAGCTCTGATGATGGATGAGCACATTAGAGCTGCACGTATTTAAGGCACTACAGGCTTTGCAGTGCCAGGAGCTTAAAGTACACTGTCAAGTTATAAATCACAGGCCAAAGTCGTGCCTTGACATCAAGCACTCCAAGCAACTCAAATGGCAGTATTATTTTAAAGTCCTTGTGTGTTTCTAATGAAATATTGGATTTGCTTTGAATTTTTGCTTTCATCATGTTTGTTTGTTTGCATTTTGCTCAGCTTGAGCAGGCAAACTGGGAGGTACATATCCAGCATATCTCAGTTCTGCTTCTATGTAGTAACTGTATTTGATTTGCAAATATTTAAAACACTTTGGGAGAAGGTATTTCTATTATATCTGTGGAATGGATGAGCTTATTTGTTTTTAAAACTGGGGTGGGTTTTTTTTTTTCATTTTATAAAACTTCAAACTTGTGTTAAAACATCTTATTCTTCTCTTGTGATGTGGGACAAGCTGACCCTTTCCCTGCTTAGTCTTTCCTGATGCCCTACACATTCTGCCCCCTGTCCTCTCTGACTGTACTCTATGGAGCTGTTGGGTAACATTTGTCTGCAGCTCCTTCCACCTGCACGTGTTGCAGAACCCAAGAGTCACCTGTGAGCTGGTGCTTTGGTTCTGTCTCTGTTGTGGTTAAGACTCATGTATTCTCTCTTTAGGTGCAAAGTTCCCCATTAAATGGACGGCACCAGAAGCAGCGCTGTACGGAAGGTTCACAATAAAGTCAGACGTGTGGTCCTTTGGGATCCTGCTGACAGAGCTGGTAACAAAAGGGAGAGTGCCATACCCAGGTAAGAAAAATGTCCTGCTTCACCTGGAAAAAGGAGTGGGAATGGGCCGTATGTTTAAGCTGCAATGTTGTTTTATATTCACTGAGCTCAAAGGAGAATGGCTATAATGTTTAAATTCTGTGTATACTTGAAAACATTTCTGACTCAAAGCTGCTTTGCCATGGTCATGATAAAAATGACAAGGGGACAATTCAACGTACTCATTTCTACTGTTTTAATTGTGCTCAATTCAATTAATATAATTTCTAGACAACTAATGAAAATGGTGTAAAATTATTACATTCTGGAGCAAATAGCTCTCCACAGCATTGCATTTACTTTAAGATACCTATAGTTAAACTCCCACAGAGGCCTCACTCTGTTTATTCTGTCAGACTGGTTCACTGCAAGGTTTGATGACTGTCTGAATGTCTGGTACTATCAAATCTCTTTTTCATAAACTCTTAAATTTTAATCCTTGCTTTTGAGATGGATGGAAAGGGAAGAAAATAGTTGTGTAATGTGCAGACCAGAGCTCATGGCAGGGTCACAGCAGGGCCAGATTCTCTGCATGGGGGAACTGGAGGCCCCATGGCTCTTTGTTGAAACCCTGCCAAGTGTCCATTGGATTAAGATTTGTAGGAGGGAGTCATTGGATCTGCCTATGCAGAAAGAGCTTTTATTCTTGTTGCCCCCCTGAAGATTGTGGGCATTCAGGTGAAGAGGAAAGGGGTGAGGTGAAAGTCATGCATTACATGGAAAATAATTTAATCCCTTCTTTTTCTCATCAGCACAGATATTAACAGGGGATGCCCTGTATTTCAAGATGCCTCTAGCTGCCTTTTTAGTACTTTTATTTAAAAAAAAAATCTAAATACTCAACAGTCTGGCTGTGTGCACTGCAGCTGATTTAATGGAAAATGCCCTAGAGCAGTTTCAGTTTTCCAATCTGTGCTGTGATCAAGCAGTCAGATCCATATATCAAATTGAGCAGGAGAAGCATCAAGGTGGAGTTCAGTTTACCCTGTGGTGTCTCACACTACTTCAGAAGACTGAACTCAGCAAAACTAATCTTCCAGACTTTTACCAGGAATTTCAAGTTTGCTAGCACCTAGCAGCCAGTAGCTGAAATTTGAGGAGAGAATATGGGGACTGGAGGGCATCTCATGATCAGCAGTGAACTTTGGAATCCTTAACAGGGAGCAGCTTAGCAAAGGTGTGGCTGTGACAACTGAATGAGGTAGCAGAAAATATAATGGCATGTTTCTGTGGAATGGATGAGTCCCTCTGCCCAGCACTTCCCCATGTGGGGTGTTGGCTCCAGTCAGAGCAGCTCTGTCACCAGTCAGCACAAAAGTCTTCCTGCCATAAGGATTCCTGGTAGTGGTGTGTATGATTTCTGCGGGTTTATTGAAGGTTTAAGCAGACATTGCATGCTGTGCAAAGGTCAAAGAGATAAAAAAGAGGTATAAACTTTAGTTGGTTCAGTGTTGCTCCCAGAGGGTGGGCAGTGTCCCTGACTGGGCTGCAGGAATTCTCTAGTCGCTGCCAGCAGAGTGGGTGCACAGAGGCTCTCACCAGCCAGGGCAGAGTTAAGGTGAAAATACCATTCCATGCAAAAACAACCATTTAAACCCTATGTTTACTCACAAGTCTGTAGCTGAACACAGGGTTGGCCATGGCTGCAGAGGATGTCTGCACTTCATAAATGTTTCTTTCCCCCACCAAAGGAGAAAGAGTCCACAGGATGTGCATTTAAGTGCCTGCAATATATAACTTCTTGTAGGAGCCATGACAGTAATCTCAGGCATGGGCTGTGTCCTGAAATTCTGGACAGTTTTATTACATGGCAGCTTGAGCACATCAAAGAGAACCAGTGGGATCTCTGCTCTTTCAGCACCATCCTACCCCTTCATCCCTCACTACATAAAGCCCTCACATGCCAAAAGTCCTTCTGGCTCACTCTCCTCCACCTGCACTAGGAAGACACCAAGTAGCTGGAAGCAATTTTTTGTGTGTTACATTTCACTAAGTCAGCAATTTTTTGGACAGTCGTGTCCTGCCTGGTTACACCCTACCCAGGCTCTAGGCCAGGGCCATTCCTTCCCACCAGGACTCCCCTGTTGCTCTTCTAGGAGGTCTTAACAATTCTCATGGTGACCATCACTCCTCTCTGCCAGTTTTACATAAGGGCAGCATGGATCTTACATTTGAGTATCCAAAGTGTTTACAGATTTCAGTCCAGTCTCACTTCCCAGACCCTCAATGGGAAGGTTTTTATAGGCTGAGGCAGCAGTGGAGGGGAATTGGGGCCTTCTCAGGAGGATCTGTCTTTGCAAGTGGATTGAAAGGAGAGCTTGGACTTCCCAAAATGACAAAGGCCTCCTGAGCTCCTTAGAAAAGGCTCTCTTTTCCCCTGACATAGAAAGGACTATCAATCTCCTGTTTCACACTGGGAAGAGGAAGGATCTTGTGAAGTACAAAGTTTTGTGAATACCTATCCCTGTCTGAGATAGGCAGTAGGGTTCAGATGGACCCACAAGGCTTTTCTTGTCATTATGGCATGGCTTGCACAAGGAGGAAAAATAGGATTTCTGTCACCCTGAGAGGCAAGACTCAGCCCTCTTCACCCAAGTGGACAACCCATAGGTGAGAGAATGCAGTCTGTTGGCACTGCCAGCACTTTGGTACCCAAGATGTGACACTGAAAAGTGTCAGCTTTGAAACAGAGAGGGTCATGGAGCTGTCTGTCTGCTGTAATATCCAGTTTCTGAAATAGTTGTGGGCATGTTGTCCTGATGTTCCTGCTTACAGCTTGTAGCAGGCTGGGAGAAGTGGAGAGAAGCCCTCAGACAAAGGGATTGCCCTCTTGCTTGACAAGCTCTTAGTGCCTGGGGAGATGATTTACAGCACACATCCCAGTCCTGGGGTGGTACCCATGCCTGCAGGACACCATACCTCGTGCCTTCCCATGTCTGGAACCAGGCATTGTTTTAAGCTTGTGTAGAAGGAGGGAGAAGCACAATGAGTAGGACAGAGGGGAGGGCAGGCAGTTTACAGCAGGGAAACAGACTGGGTGGCACAGAATTTGGCATTCTTTGTCCTACAGATTTCAACCAGTTCCTGTCCTGATGCCCCATTTTGGAAGAGAGGCTGGTGCTCTGGTGAGATGTATGAGCTGTAAAGGTTTTGCTGGTGGAGATAAAGTTCAGTCTAGAGGTCACAATAAAGCCTTGCCCCAAACTCTATAGCTCCCACAAGCAAGACCAACTTTTTGGAAGGTGTCCTCATGTTCATACTTCAACCAAGCCTGTTTCTCTATCAGTGATCATAATGAGCCACTATGATAACTAATTTATGCTTTTTTATCATTTTCACAAGGCAACCAATTCAATTAAGCAACTTTCACACAGAGTCTCTATTTCCAGTATTACAGTGGAGAAATGTAAAATAGACTGGGCCAGAGGAGGAGCCAAACTCAAGAAACAGTCTGCTCAGTGGATCTTTTTCAGTATCAGTTTCTTTTCTCTTTGACAAATGCCCTTCCCTAGCAGTAGCTGGAGAATCTGTGGGTTTTTAACATGCTGCCTTTGGGATAGGGAGAAATATCAGCCATACCAAACAAGTACCAAACAAGTACCTCTGACCTTGCCCCTTGTAATTTCTGCTGCAGTTGTCATGCCAAGAGCATTTTCATTTTCACTCTAGTGTGACAGCTATGGTGCTACTCACATTGCTGCCTCTGGCCAGGCAGGTCTCTGAGCCTGGGCTCCAAGCAGCCCTGCAGCCTGTGGGCAGCTGGATTCAGCCTCCTCATCCCTAGGGGAAGCTGGGCCACGAGTCCCAGAGAGCATGTGCTACCCAGCCTGGGGGCAAGTACATAACAGAGAGCCAGCATAGGCAGGTGGGTGGGTGTAACAGCATCAGGGATGGTAAATAAGAGGTTAAGAAAGAGGTGTACTCACCACAGAGGATAGATAAGGTCAGGTGGGTTTATTTGTAAGCAAGGAAGCTCTGCTCACAAATGCTGTAGCTCAAGGTTGCATCTATTCATCTGTTATACCAAGGAAATAACTTATTTTAGAAAATAAAGCCAAAGCAAAAAACAGATATTGATAGTCTAGCTTTGAGGATGAAGAGATGTTGGGGGTTTTCAGGCTTTAATTTCTAAGTGAAGTGGCATGACTTCCAGAGTTTTAAAACTTGTTCCTCCTTTTCCCCAGAAATAACTTGGTTTGCATTGTACTCAGGAAGAACAGCATTCAGAGGTTGTCTTCCCTTAGGAGCAGCTTTGCTGTTCCCTTCTGTGCACTGTAGTAGTTTGATCACTGGTCTGAAAGCATGCATTGGGTCTGGAAGGAGCATCATTCCCAGTCTGAGTATTGGGTTTGCATGGCCAGGCTATCACAGTGGGAGGGTGAGGGGTGCCTGAGAAGAGGCTGTGACCTTGTGGAGGCCTGTGGAGAGAGGAGCCCCTGCTGGAGCAGCCTGCCCTTGAAAGACCATGGAAGAGTGACCCACTGCAGCAGTCTGGGGAGGGCTGTTGCCCATGGGGTGCACCCATGCTGAAGAAGTTCATGGAGAACTGTCTCCCATGTAAAGACTCCATGCAGGAGCAGGGGAAGGACTCTTCTCTCCCTGAGCTGCACGAGAAACAACCAGTGATGAGCTGACCATAACAGCCATTCCCTGTCTCCCTGCACCACTGAGGGAGGAGCTAGAGCTGTTTTTAAGGCCTTATTTTCCTTCTCGTTATCCTGCTCTGATTTTGTTAGCAATAAATTCAATGGATATCTCTAGTTCTAGCCTGTTTTGCCCATGACACTATTTGGTGAGTGATCTATCCCAGTCCTTATCTCAACTCATGAAGTTATAACAAATATAATTTTGTTATATTTTCTCTTCCCTGTCCAGCTGTGGAGTGAGAGAGAGGCTTTGGTAGGTGCTTGGCACCCAGCCAGGGTCAACCCACTGCAGTCTAAGAGAAGAAAGCAAGAGTAAAACAGCCTAAAACAATCGCTCTCCTCACTGGACTTCACAAGTCCCAGAGTGATCTGTGTAGCTCATTAGTTTGCACGCAGGGACACTCCCTAGTTACAGTAATGTTTCCTGTCTTCTGGAAGAGCAGCATTGCCCAGATCCATGCTATTTGCACATCTGCTGTGCTCCATCTAATCAAGCTCCTAAGAGCACACCAAAGTACTTTCCAGTGTTTTCTTCAACTCCACATCTTTTTTTGTGTCACTGTAACTCTTAAAGTCACTGTAACTTAAAGTTCCTACAACTTTTCTAGGAAAAGCCAAGCAGTATTGCATTTCTGTCCCCAGTCTATATGGGCAGTAGATTTTTATTGTACTGAGCATTAGAGTGGCCATATCCTGTGGCATCCTGAGATTATTGAAGGTTTCACTAATAAAGCTGGATGGTGGAAGGTTATTTGATTTTTGGTCTTTGCAGGGAATAAAAAGCTAATGGAAAAGCCATCTTTTGGGAATTGGATATTTTCTTCTTGGCCAAATCATAATTCTTGAAACATCATGAGCACAAGCTGGTTTTTCATAGAATTCTACAATGATAGAATAGTCTGGGTGAGAAGGGACCTCTTAAAGGTCATCCAGTCCAGTCCTACCATAAGCACGGATATCTCAGGTTACTCAGAGCCCTGTCCAGCCTGAACCTGAATGTTCCCAGGGATGGGACATCCATGACCACTCTGGGCAACCTGCTCCAGTGTTTTACCACCCTCATTGTAAAAAACCTTTCTTTCTTATACCTAGTCCAAACTTAGTCTTCTTCAGTTTAAAACCATTACCCCTTGTCCTATCCCAACAGGCTCTGCTAACAGGCCCCCTTCAAGTACTGAAAGGCCACAGTAAGGTTTCCCCAGAGACTTCTCTTCTCCAGGCTGAACAATCTCGATTTTTTTTCAGCCATTTCTCATTTCAGGGCCCTTTTCTGGATTAGCTCCAACAGGTCCATGTGCTGGGAACCCAGAGCTGGATGCAGAGTTCTGGGTGGAGTCTCACCAGAGCAGAGCAGAGGGGCAGAATTCCCTCCCTTGCCCTGCTGGCCAATCTGCTTTGGATGCAACCCAGGGCACTTTTGGCTTTCTGGGCTGCAGGTGCTGCCAGCTCATGTCCAGCCCCTCATCCACCAACACCCCCTGGTCCTTCTCAGCAGGGCTGCTCTTGCTCTATTTGTCCCCCAGCCTGGATTGATACCAGGTGTTGCCCCAACCCAGGTGGAAGAGCTGTACCCAACAAAAGAATATTGCTGAGTATTTTATTTCACAGATTTAAGGATTTTAGGATAAACTTTTAAGGGGTCTGGAAGCACACTGCAAGCAGAATGTAATTTATTATTTATTAAGAGTTGAAACTCCAGGGTATTCATTAGGAGAGAGGAGTTGTACAGGCTGCTCAGATATTCTCTCTATGATGTTAGAAGTGAAGATATGACAGACTCCAGCTATCAAAAGAGAAACACTAAACTTGCAGGATGAGATAAGTAAATCTATAGAATAGGCTTGTAAACATAAATAGGCCATTTAAGAAGTAAAATGTATACCTGAAGCACTGCTATTTGTATAAGTCTGACTAGTAATCCAATTGATTTAGATATAAAAGTCTTTGAAACTTGTTTTTAAATTAGCAGTTCATGTCAAAACTAACAGAATTTCTTTAGCAAATCCTAGGTACTTCAGCCCTTGCTGGATGTATGAATTCCAGTGAGAAACATGAGGATTACTTGCTTTAGTTTCATAACTGGGGTTTACTGTGGGGGAAGGGAAAGGAGAAAGGAGAAAAGAGAAAAGAAAAGAAAAGAAAAGAAAAGAAAAGAAAAGAAAAGAAAAGAAAAGAAAAGAAAAGAAAAGAAAAGAAAAGAAAAGAAAAGAAAAGAAAAGAAAAGAAAAGAAAAGAAAAGAAAAGAAAAGAAAAGAAAAGAAAAGAAAAGAAAAGAAAAGAAAAGAAAAGAAAAGAAAAGAAAAGCATTTTCCTGGATTAAACTGTGATGAAAAAACCTGGCTTGACTCACTCTTTCCAGGGACAAAAAATGACTATGATTTCAGACAGCAATGTCTCTTTCATGTTCTTTTTTCTACCTTTTTGTTAAACAAAGGGAAGTGAAGAGCTGTTTATGTTTTTCCTCCCCCTTCTGTCTCCTCAGGGCTTTTCTTCCAGCACACAGTTCGTTATCAGGTTTCAGAGTGTGCTTTGCAGCACCAAGTAAAGCACTGGATAAAAATACCAAACATTTGATATCTTACAACAACAAATCAGTTGGGAAGGAGCTTTTCTGCTGCTGTTGCTTCCCTCCCTGTTGTACTTAAGGATGTACTGCCAAAATAAAAGCAAAGAATGCAGTTTGTTAGTGGTTGTTTACATGCAAACAGATGAGTTACCGATAACAATTATTTTCACAGCCTTTAATATGTAAGGGAAGCAAAGCACAGCAGTTCTCACCCCAAAACACCAGGTAATTCAGCTGATTCAAAGACAAGGACAAAAAAGGTGCACATTTTTGTTCAAAACACAAATTTATAAAACTAATATTGAGAACACAACGTAAACAAAATGTGCATTTTATTTTTCTTGTAGTGTCTTGAAAACAGCAAGGCCAGAAAGTTTGGGTTGATGCTGCCTTGGGTTTGTTGTGCCTAACAGACCAGTAGTATTTTGTAGTCTAATGAAAAAGTAAAATATCTCTGGAAGTGTTCCTGCTGGATAGTGAGGAATATCCAAATATTTTTTCAGTGTGTTCTGGTTTGTTGTGATCCTCTGTGACCTAACAATATCAGTGTGGAGTCAATAATACAGGAGAACCTTAACTCTATGCAGAATCTGATGTCTGCAGAGGCTTGTTATTTATTAGTCTGTTTTCATCAGGGCTAGTCCTCTATAACTATGGTCCACTTTAGGAGCCACTCAAAGCATTTGCTTCTAGTTTATAAATACCTAACAACAAAAATATGGTGGGTAGATGCATCTGATAAATTAAACACAAGAAACCAGTGTTGAAGTGTTGGTCTGCAGGTTAGGGAATACTGTAAATCAGTAATCTAACCTTTCTTTTTGCAATTTTCCCTGTGAAAGGGAGTGTTAAGGAGAGGCCTGTAAGAGTATGAGACAGTTTTCTGGAGAGGCTCCTCAGTGCACAACAGGCAGCAAAAGAAACAGTGCCCTACTTTTCCTTTCCCTTGGCTTGCAGTAAAACCCACATATGAAACTAAACCAAGTACTGCTCGTGTTTGAAAATGGGAGGTGCTGCAGTAAGCAAAGCAGAACCACGCTGTGACCACAACATGGATAATTGAGAGCCTAAATATAAATACAAAGAACATGTGAGGAAACCATGCCAGGACTGCTTACAGTGACAGGATAGGAATATGATCCCTGCCCAGACACTGCAAATGGATATTAGCAGGAGGAAATTACCCTGACAAGATAAGAGGAAGAAGGGTTTTGTAATCCTAACATGAAATGAGAATCTAGAGGTGGATGGTCAGGAAAGGCTGAATGATACAGATCGTTTTTTCTAAGCATCCTTAATAATTAAACACAGCCAGGACATGAGGATACAGACTAAAGACCACATCCAAGGTTACAGCTAAGTTACTGCCCTAAATGCTATGTAATGTTAGGATTTTATTCCCTGTCATGGCTTAATCCCAGCCGGTAATTTAAATACCACACAGACACTTGCTCACTCCACTGCCCACTCCCAGGCCCCCCAAAGGTGGGATGGGGAGGAGAAGCAGAAAAAAAGGTAAAACTTTTTCTGTTTATCTTGACAGGGTAATATCCTCCTGCTGATATCCAAGAGGTTGAGATAATAACAGTTTATTAACTGAAATAAAGTAAAATATAATAATAATTTTATAGGAAATTAAAAAAGAGAGGCATATTAGCCAAGAAAAACAAATTATGCACAATACAGTTTCTCCCAGCTTCCTGTGCACCTCCTCACTGGCAGAGCATGAGAAACTGAAAAGTCCTTGACGTAGGATGAACTCTACTTATCAGAAACTAAAACATCAGTGTGTTACCAACATTATTCTCATACTAAATCAAAACACAACATTGTACCAGCTACTAGGAAGAAAGTTAACTCTATCCTAACCAAAACCAGACATTTCTACAAGTCAAAGTGTAGAGTGGATAAATGAATCTGTATTGAAGAAGGTGATTGAATTATTCCTCACAAATACGTTTACAAAAAATACGAGGTTTTGGTTTCTGGAGGAGGGACAAGACTCCTCAAAAGAACATCCTCCAAGAACAAAGTGGAGGTTTCCCCGGAAAGGACAATGTCAAGGAAGCCAGGAAGAGGATAAGCTAACACAAAGTGCAACATCAGGGTGTTGGTTTCTAGATTCAGTCATGCAGAAACTGAAGTGTCCCTGCTGGTTCTCCTGCAGAGCTGCTTGGCAGGACCTGCTAAGTCAGGAGAATGAGTTCTGCAGATATTTTTCAGCAGGGGACTGGGGCAGGGAGGGCAAGCACAAAGCCCGCAGTCAGTGTGCAGGCTTGTTCTGAAACACATCTGCATGCTTGTGGTGCCATTGTTACCTCTGGTACAGTTAAAAAGAGAGTACTGGGAGAGAGGTGTAAACTAAAGCTTAGAGTGACTTGCAGTTCATGTGTGGTGAAAAGCACTTCAGCTTTTCAGCAGAGGAATCAAGGGGTTACAAAGAAAAGAAAAAGTAGCAAAGAGCCTGGCCTTACTCTCAGAGTCAAGCAAGATGAGTCACCATCCTTGGAGGTATTTAAAAGTCTGTAGGGACATGGCTCAGTGGTGGACTTGGCAGTGTTAGGTTAACAATTGGACTCAGTGATCTGAAGGGTCTTTTCCAACCTAAATGATTCTGTGATTCTGTGAAGGTAATCGACTTTTACTTTTTTCTTCTGAGTGAGAGAGGGAGAGCTGTGGTTCTTTAGTGGAGATGTTTTGCTTGGCATTTGGCTTGTCTTGTGAGCAGCTTCGCTGTGTTTTAGTTTGGGAGCAGTGGACTATGATAGAAACTGTACTAACCCACACAGAGGGAGGGAGTGCAGGTCAGCAGCAGTGAGCTCCTGGGCTGACACTGAAGGCAATCTGCTGGACAACCCAGCACAGTTTTTCTTGGAAGTCCCTGCAGCATGACCTCATAGAATGTTTTCACAAAGGCCCACGCTCAGGGTGAGGGTTTCAGAAATTCATCCTAATTTCTAGAATTTTGAAATTTCCACTTTTTTGCAATGCATTTGTTTTCCTTAAGCACATGACATAGTACATTTCACAGATCCTGCTGTCAGAGAGGGAAAACACCAAATCCTGCCCGTTGTGAGTAAGCTAAGAGGGTAACCATGGGACCAGTGTTCTGCTCATCACTTGATCCTAAAAACCCTCTACTGAGAAAGAAAATAATCCAGGTTGCCTTGCAGTGTTTGAAGAGCTGAAATAGGACATCAGTGTTGTCGTGTTTTACTTGTCTTAACCAAAAGAAAACCACATGTGTTGTAGATATAGTTGTACTTGGTTAATTTTCCTGTAATTCACTGTGGCTTTGTCTGCCCTTCACAGGCATGAATAACCGGGAAGTCTTGGAGCAAGTAGAACGAGGTTATCGGATGCCGTGTCCTCAGGACTGTCCCATCTCCTTGCATGAGCTTATGATTCACTGCTGGAAAAAAGACCCAGAGGAGCGTCCAACTTTTGAATATTTACAGGGTTTTCTTGAAGACTACTTCACTGCAACAGAACCCCAGTACCAGCCTGGTGACAACCTGTAAATCCTTGGTTTCCAGACACTGTCATGAATTACCAGGAATTTCTCAGCCCTGTCCCACCTGCTCTCCACCTTCCAACTCTGTGATCGGCTTCTCCAGAGCGCAACATCTTCCAGCACTGCAGTGCACAGGAGGGGCTGCAGCTGGGAACTTCCACAGCCCTTGCCTACGACCACTTGTCCTAATAATCTGAATGTCCTGGATGAAAAGGAGAAAAACACTTGTTTTTTCTTAATCAAAGACTCCAAAACTGCATTGTATTGATGTTATGTAAACTGCAAAACCTCTGTTCATTGTAAATAGTAACTCAGTGCCAATAACTGATCCTAGTGCTTTCCTTTTTTTAAAATGCAAAACCTATGTGATTTTAACTAGTCTTCTCCTGATTCAACTAAAAGTATTATTTTCCAGAAGTGGCCTCTTTGTCTAAAACTTTTTTTTTTTTCATGTTTTAACAAATAAAAAAATCAGGACAGGTGTTTGGGTTTTTGCTTTTTTATATATAAAATATATATAATATATATACATACCTGTACATACAGTATATGGGTGCTATTGCAGAGGAGGCTCATTTGGAATTGAATGACTCCTGCTGCAGCTGTACCCAGAAAGCGATAATTTTACTGCAGACATGAAAACACTGGTGGGATTCTGAAAGCCAGTGATCTAATTTTTGGCTTTTGCCAAGCATGATTTTTTTAAATTGGATTGCACTTTTTGTTTATGATTATGTACCTGTAGATGGTTGTAACTTTGCTCTTTCAGGAATCACGTGCTGTATTTACAGTAATGTTTCCAACGTTTGACAAGTGTGTGATGATTTGTTCTTGAAATTAAAACGAACATATTTAAAGCAAGAAAACTACACCATCACCGTTTGAACTGGAAAATTGAAACTGCAAGGACTTCTTGTATCAAAACATGTATACTGAATTGTTTCAAAAAAATTTATTAAGCAGTGTAACCACATTCAGATGGTCTTAAAATAATAGCATTTTAGCCATGTCCCCCTGCTAAATTGTTGGTCATGCAACTAGGATTTTTCTGTTTTATGTGTAACATTTTTCCATTGTAAAATAAGTGTGTTGAGTGTCCTGTACTGCTAATGAAATTACTTTCTCTGTGTCTGCAAGTTCTCCAGTGGAATTACTATGCACTTCTTTACATTTCATGGGGGATGCACAGAACAAAGTATTACCTTTTCAGTTGTCTGTACCAGCCTTGAATTACTTACGTTTAACCAAAAAACACACAAAAAAAAAATTCCTTTCTATTTCTATTGAGTTTTTAATACTGAGTTGCAAATTTTAAAGTCTTAATTACATTTTGTTATGGTTTATTCACAAGTTTACATTTTAAAACTGTTTAACTTTCTTAATTTAGTAATTAAAAAACAAAAGAGCATTTTACATTTGGATAGTTGTTTTTTTGTTTAAACTGTGGAGCTAATGGTGGACATGAGATTAAAAACTTTTCAAGAAGGGGTGTCATGCCATTTGGGGCATCACATTTCATAGGAGTATGCAGACCAGTTACCTATGGGACATCATTTTCCAAATTATGAAGTCAATATGTTTTGAAATAGCTGGAGTTCAACTGTAAGGAAGATGGCTGAATGCATAGCTAGTCTCTCCTTTCTCTCTTCTACAGCAGTTTGTTCTTTATTAGTTCTGTTGCATTTAACATGAATACTTTTACATTTACAAGTGTTGCAGGAAAAGCTTTTCTATGTCTTGTATTGCTGTTACTGCTTTAAAAGATTGTGGCCAACTAAGACTTCCTGACAGTTGAAACTTTTTTTTTTTTTAATTATTTAGTACTTAGATTGTGAATTCATACTCTGAAGATTCACACATTTTCTAAAGAGAACCTTTCTTCATTTGTGAAAACTAACCCAATAATCAATTGAGATTCAGAGAACAAATTGTCATCGTTTTAATATTTTCTATACAAAACTGACTGAAAATCCTCTTGCAAAGGAGGCTTCCACACTTAGCCTTTCTCAAAGTGTGAATTTATACGGCAATGTTGCTTGTTACCAGATTTCCATGATAAATTGGTTAACGTTTTACATGTAGAGTCTATAAGTAATGTTATGTACATTATCTACTCAATGTTGCTGTACCTGTAGCTGTGGAGTACTGAAGAGGCCATGATCCTTGTTGGACTTCTAGCTTCCTCTTAGTACTTACAAAGCAAGTCGTGGCCCTCTTTTTTTTCCTACAGCTACCCCCCTGCCTTAAAATACCATCCATGGAACTGAGGACTCCATAGTAACTCAGCGGGCTGGCGAAGCCAAAATGTCACCTCCTCAGCCCAGAGCCCAGTGGCGAAGCGTGGCTGCGCTGCCAAGTTCCTTAGCAGCCTTTGCCATGCCACAAACTTAAGCGCAGTTTCCATCTGCAATGCGGGACGAGCCTAAAACATTAGTTTGCCTATGTTTCTCATTGGAAGTAAGACTCAGATGGGGCGTTGTTGGGGTTTTATGGCCTTTGTTTCTGATTCTTGGGTTTGCTGTTTCTTGTATTGCATTCGGTCTCTGAGTACCACGTTGGTCTCTGCCGGATCTCTGCCTGCAGCTGGCTTGTGTGCAGACTGGTGCCACTGTTGAGTGGCAAATCCAGACCATCTCTCATCGGTAGCTCTTCTGCTTCTTTTTCTTAATGTTGGGAGTTTTGTTGTTTGGGTTTTTTAATCTCTCAAATAAAAACATTAGCAAAAAATTTAAACAAGGTTGTTAGGTTTTTTTGCTATAAATTAATAAAAGCCTTTTCTTAAGCACTGCGTATACACCACAAGTAGTTATGTGGTGACTCTAAAAGTATAATTTGTGAGATTAGGAATCTTCTGTTCCTTCCAATAATTTTTAAATGTAAGACTAAATAAATTCCACCCAGCTAAAAACAATTGGCCAAATGCTTCCCTCACAGCCCACTTGATTCCCAACCGATCCATGGTGTGGTGGCTGATTTCCAGAAGAGGTCTTCTAGGAGATCTACCAGCAGCAGAAAGGACTCTGTGGGGAGACATGGGCTTCTCTAAGCCAAATTTAATCCAAGACCTGTCTCAGGAAAAGTGACAGGTGGAAATGGGACACTGCTGCAAAAGGGATGGTTATTATATTTCTGTGAGAAGGCAATTATGTGAGACTTGGTGGTCTTTGAAAAAGACAAAAGACACTAACATGATATTCTTTGGCTTTTGTAAACAGTGCTCAATGTAGTTCTGGGTGACACTCTGGTTTTGATTTAATTACCACTGTAGAAAAACAAAGTAAATACAAAACAGAAGAGTGATTAACTGCTAAAATTACAAGAATAATCACAAATGGAAAATCTGTCTCCAGTGTGAGTGTTTCTCCTGAAGCCTCTAGACTGGAAAGGCCTACTTGCAGCCCAAGAAGGCAGATTGCTAAATATCTCAATCTTGCCTCATAACTTCAAGGTGAGTGAGGAAAGTTGCTCCAATTTATGCTAACATGCACCATCCTTTTCTCAAGTGCTGCAATAAAAAATGCAGTGTGCTAATGAACGCTACCATATTGCACCCAAGGGGTTTAAGGGCCTCACACGAGGCTGAGCCCAAGCATGCAAGAGCTATTAGGAGATATACAGTAGCTCCTCTTCTGAAGTGTAGACAATATTCATTCATCAAAGGAGCCCTTTCCTGTCTAATGGGAAATTACCACCAGCAGTGCAGACAAAAGGATATTTATTTTCTCCAGTTGTGTCAGTTTGAGGGTCTGTCTGTCTTTCAAGAATAATTGAAGTCTGTTTGTAGCTCAGAAATCTCATTGTGTTCTGCAGTCTTGGAAAGCAGTGATTATAATTTCCTGTGACTCATACACAGGGATATTTTATCACTGAGGGGACTCCTGTCAACTGGAGCAGCATTCCCTGCCGTCTTAACTGAAGAAAGGGGCACTTTAGTTTCAGATTTTCCTGCACAGACCAAACCAGAACCCATGTGCTTTCTGCAGAAAAGGAAAACAGGCCCCTTGTTGGGATTGCCGCATGAGTAGGGTGCTAGTGTCTCCCTCTCAGTGCTTCTAAATTTCTCAGAACTTGTGACAGCTAAAACCAGGCTGCTGAGGTCCATTTTGAATGTTAGAGAGGAAATGCTGGCTTCCCTTAAGTCTATGAGATATTTTCTGTTGACTTTTAATACAGAGCCTGTTCTTATGTGTGTGTGTACAGTTATCTGTAACTCAAAAGGAAATTCACACATAAAAACATCTACACAAACATCAATCTATCTCCTTGTATTCCTCCCTTGCAGCTGAACAGCTAAAAGATGTAAAACTGGGACATGAGTAGATTAAGTAGATTAGAGGACAAAATGCTGTTAACAACAAAAAGAGATGCTCTTTTTTTCTTCTTGTTTTCCTTTTTTTTTTTTTTTTTTTCCTGTTGGTTCCCACTACATGATCTCTTACATTCCCTATTCTCAAACCAGGAGAGGTGGTAGCAGCAAGCACTGTGCTACAGCCCAGAGATGCTGTGGGCCTCTGGCTACTGCAAAGAGCAGCCTGCAGCTACCTTAAAGTCAGGGAGAGAAAACATTTCTCCCAAGGCCATGGCTACAGTTTGGAGCCTGCGGTGGGATGTGCAGGAGTGCAGGGAGAACTGCCCTCCCAGGAAAAGCAGGTCATTGCTGGTAGGCACTGCATGGTGTGCTGGAGAGGGAGAGCCAAAGGCTGCAGCAGCAGCAGCTGTGTTTGCAGCACCAGCTGTGCTCACAGCGCCTGTGCTTCCTTGTGCCCAGGGATTTGGGTGATGAGATTAGAGCAGGCTGAGGAGCGTGAACTGCGGTTTCTGCTTCCAAATGTAAATATCTTCTCTGTTACAGCATAGAGGAAAATACTGTATGTTCAAGATGGGGGGAAAAAACACAGGATTGGTGTGGCCTGTGACTGCGAGGCAAGTGTTGGTTCTGCCTGACCAGACCAGATGGAAGTTTGTTTGGCTCATTGTTGGGAATAACTCAGCATTAAGCTCTGTGAATAGCTAAAAGGGCAAAGAGTAAAGAAATGAGATTATCCTTCTTGCCCTAAAGCCAGGCTAGAGCTTGCCAAGGGCTCTGGTTTGCTTTTTTGTGCATCAGCATTTGTTGCTGAGCTGCACCCAGAGCCTTGCTCAGCTACCTATTGTAACAGCTTCACACAAATTCCTGAGCCCTGGAATGGAATGGATGAATTCTAATCTGGAAAAAGAAAAAAGAATGCAGGGCTGCTTTGTGGCTGTTGGGGCTCAGCCTCATGCCTCAGGCTTGTCTGTGAGCCCTGGCATTCCCTGTGCTTTATTCACTGCTGCAGTTCAGGCTCTGGGCTGCCTCTAAGTCTCACAGGCTGCTGGAATTCCTCAGCTAGAAAATGTTACTCATATAGGAAGGGTCCCTGGTGTTGGGAAAGGGCTCAGGGGTCCCAGCACACCGCTCCTGCTACCACGCAGGGCCTGGGCCATCAGTGTTCCTGGGACACACTTCCCAGGAGGGAGTGGCAATGCACAAGGGGCCTGCAGCTTCCCTGGAGCCCCTTGGACACCCAGGGCTGCCACGCTCTGCTGGCAGCAGCTCAGGCACAACTGTGTGGAGCTGCTGACGGGTCTTGGGGTGACTTGGCCAGAGCTGTGTTGCTACAGCCCATAGTCCCATTGACAGTGGAGAACCAGATGCTAAATCCTGCCCTCCTAAAAAAGCAAAGGCAACGAGCCACATGAGGAACAGCTTTGTGCCTTAAAGAGAGAGGACTAGGTATGTTTGATCACACGAGAGCTCAAGTGTTCCCTCAAATTCCCATGCCTCCCAAAAGCAGTGCAGCCGCCAGCTGAGCTTTGTCTATGACCTCATATACATCCAGTGTATAAAACACATACCACATATTGAACATTTGCATATGTTACATGTCTTTTGTTCCACTTGGGTGGCCTTTTCCTCCCCTTCCCCCACCTCTTGCACCACTACTCATCCACACAGCTCCCATCATGTTATTCTGGACGTGTCATTTCTGAAGGACTACACATCCCCATCCTGCAGAGTATGGGGGCTCTGTTAATTGTCAAATGTTGAGTGGGTAAGGATCAATGGGTGACTAATTGGACACAAGAGGGAATAAAATAGGTATTACTTAGCTTCTGCTCTTAATTAAGAGGATTCATAATGCTGTGGGGAAAATCTTAACAAATAGCAGGAGAGGTTTTTGTCATTATGCAGGGTTTAATTACATGCATTGCACAAGCTAACATCCAGGTACTGTTTTCCTTCCTTTCAGGTGTCTCTCCAGGGTGTAACTGAAAAATGCCAAAGCAAGACCCTTAAAATAAAGTAAGTGGGAAATATTTTTGCAGGCATGTGCCTAGCAATGTAAACAGCAAGACATGGAAGAAAGCCCCGGTTTTCCTCACGGTGCAAAAGGAGCAAGGGACAAGCCACGTGCAGAGAACCAGAGTGAGACCATCATGTGCATTATGCTGAGGCAGAGGGGGTTAAAGGCTCACTGCAATGTCTCCAGGTTAATTCACAGCACCAATGTTAAAAGAGGAGCAACATGACAGCCCTTTATTTAAACAGTTAATCATCTGGAAGCAAAAAGATTCATGATTTATTTCTCCAAATACAGAGATGTGGTAGGAAATATGAGAAGGGGCACTCAATACTAACACGTTCTTACTAATGAAAAAAGAAATATTACAACTCCTGCAGGATTAGGAACCTTTTTAGAAAAAAAAAGGTCCGTGTTACTTGTCTTGCCAAAGAAAACCATCCTGCACTTGCATCTGTCCTTTCTATGACAGGCCCAATATGACTCATCACGCTCTGCTTGTAAATAATGTACAGATGAGATACTAACTTCAGAGAGTTCAGAGTTTTATCTGGCTTTCAGTGAGTGAAGTCAGTAGGGTAGGAAGATTTCAAATATATAAAAGAGGCCTTCTGAAGGCAATTATGATGGCTTCAGTTTTGGGGATGAGGGAGGTTTTTGAAATGCTGAAATAAACTTGGGTATCTGTTGTCCAAGTTTCCTAATCCAAAAATGAGTTAATTGACAACAGTTTCTACAGCTTTGTGGGAGGGTACTTAGGTTTGGGCTGGACCTTTGAAACCCACTCAGCAGACAGTGCTGTTAACAGAGTCAGCAAAGTGTGACTTTCAAGCTATTTTTCCTCTCTTTGTCAGGCTGTTAATAAAGTACATAAAGCTCAAGTGAGAGGAAACTGCTCCAAATATCTGCTGCTTTCTGGGGCTTGGCAAGCTAAAGAGGGGACAGAGCCTGGTTCTTTGGCCACATCTGCAGACACCATTAGGTCTCTACATTTCTGGACCTGGAAGTGCTCACACAAGGGACAGATCTCACAGCCAGAACCTTCCTCTCCTGGCCAACTGGCAGATGCCTACAGCGGTGGCAGGTGGACACTGTTGTTTGCTGGATGTTACAGAGCAGCGTCCAGGCTTTGACCAGAGGAGAAGAGAGAACTGTCCATACCCATTGTCGGTGAGGGAGGCCATCCACCGTGTGAAGGGAGGTGCTTGATGGTGCACAGCACAGCCTTTTACACGGAAACCCCACAAATGTGGATATTGATGAAACATTCCAGGGGACACTCTGCCTGCCGAGTCCCCATGCTGCCTGCATTCCCTGAGGAGTTGGCCATTGCACAGCAAACCCTACACACATCCCTCACATACATCCCAGGAAGGTCAGGCACTCCTCAGAGCAACTCTCCCTCCCTGCTTCCATCCTGTTGACATTCACCAAGGTCCTGATCTTGGCTCTTGTGTGGCCATGGGCCCCTTGCAGCCCTCACCCCCTGTACCACACAGGTGGCAGTGGAGCCATCACTGCTCCCGAGCTGGAAGCTGGTGGGAGAACTGGCAGGAGAGGCAGGCACCCAAATCCAGTGTGCTGCAAGTCGGGGCTCAGGCAGCCTCGATGAAAATGCCGGCTGCCAGGGTGTTCATGGTACAAAACAGCTGTGCAGCGGAGGCCAGGCCAGAGGGATTAAACCTTCAGCTGACTCAAATCACTGTGGTTATAATGCAGCCACTCCAGCTGCAAGCATCTAGTGCTTATCACATCTGGGTTAGGCTGGGACCAGCAGGGATTGTCCAGGAAGTCTGGCAGCAGTCAAGGACAACTTCAGGATGCTCCAAAAGGGAGCCCTGGTGTCCTGCTGGCCTTTGCCTTGGCATAGGAGGGAGAAAGCGGGGAAGGAGGGGGTCAGGATGGCCAATTCCAGGCCAGGCTGATGTAGGCTTTCTCAAGGGGAAGGTAAGCCTAGGCTGCAGGGCATCACTGCATTGCCATCAATACAATCACACTTGGTGCTCAGCTGGGGGCACATGCTGCTCCCAGCTGCTTGAGGTTTCCCTCCAAAAATGTGGGCAGTCATTCCCTAATGAGAGGAGTTAATTGCCTGGGTCACAGCTTTGCCTTTGGAGCAGAAAGAGGGGCTGGCAAAGTGGTGGGCATGCAGAGAGAGCCCTTCCTGGGGAGAGGAATGCTGGGCATGCGGCTCCTTCCTCCGCCGCCAGTGTCACAGGGAGGGCACAGGAAGGAGCAGCAGTGGCACTGGCAGAGCTCGGGGGATGGTTTAGATGTCCCTGTGTACCCAGGCAGAGCTGCCAGGCATTGAGGCAGCGAGTGGTGTCCGCCCACGGTCACCTAGAGGATGAGGAGCCGTGGCCAGGCTGCAGCTAGCTAAGCGAACCTCCTTCTAGGGTTAAACTGAGAAAATGCGGCTGGAGATCGGCAGGGGGATGCGCTGACTGGAGGGTCAGGACAGTGCTGAGGGCTGGGACAAAGCGGCCGGAGCGGCTCTCCAGGGGCGGCTTTCCTGGGGCAGCTCACCCGGCATCTCCGGAGCTGCTCGGCTCTCAGGAGCTGAGAGAATGAGGAAGTTTCAGCTGGTAGGAAAACCGTTTCTGCTCCTTGAGAGTGTAGAAACTTGAAAGTGTCTAGAAATCTAACCTAAAAGAAAGAACCAGTCGAGAAATCCTTTTTTTGTTGTTCTTTATATAGTTCTTACACGCATCATGTGATTGTCTTCAGTAGTCTGAATCACAGCTGATTTAACATTTGGCACCGACAGTAGGAGGCCGAGGGCCGAAAGCAAGGGATGACTTTCCCGACGAGGCACACCGTTTAGGAACCACACTGGGGTTCCCCCTGAGTTATTTCTCCGCGGCGCTCAGGCAGAGGCCGCCCGGCTTCCCGGGAGAGGCGGCGAGCCGCACGGAGCATGGCCGGGGAGCCCTGAGCCTCCCTCCAAGTGTCACTCCCCCACAGAGGCTCTCCCGCCGCGCCGAGCCCTGCGTGCTCTTCCACTTCCTGCTGCAGAGCCAGTTCTGCCGCTCACCTGGGAGAGGCTGGCAGGCAGGCAGGGAGGGTGTCGTAAAAGGAGGGAAAGCCGCCCGGCCGGCTGAGGAAGGAGCCCCGGGCGCGGCGGGGAGCGCGGGAGGCGCGCAGCCCTCTCGCTCTCCCGGGGCAGCCCAGCGCGAAGCTCCCTCGCCCGCAAGGTAAGAAGTGCCGGAGGTGCCGCCTCTCTCGGCCCCCGCCTGCCCTCAGCTGCTGACCCGCGCCGGGCTCTCGCTGGGGCTTCTTTTCCCCCCTCAAATCGCTGTCTCGCTCGCTTTCTTCCCCCTCTCTCGTGTCATGAGAGCCCGACTCTCACAGATGGTTGCAACATGTTTCAGCCATTTCGCTGCAGTTTGTTTTGTTTGCTGGTTCTTGTTCTTTTATTATTTTTTTTTTAATCAGGAGGGGTTTGGGGTAAACGCTGGGGACGGACACGCCTGGTGTCGAAATGTTGTCCTGCCTATTTACGTAGTTGCCTGGCAATGACTGGCGGCCGGGCCTGATCCCGATCCCGCCCTGCCCGGCTCTGCAGGCTCAAGGTGGTGTGTTGGCCGATGGCCCTTTCCCTCTCCCTTTCCCTCTCCTTCTCCTTTTTCCTTCCCGTCCCCGTCTGTGAGGGAGAGGTGGCTGCAAGGTGTGAAGGAAACAGAATCGCACATCGTTTTTCTCTCGTCCTCTCTATACCCTTGGCACAGAAACACGTGGAAGCAAGGTGGTGGTATTTTTGTTAGGATAAAATCAGCCATATAAAACCTGCTCCCATTTCACCCAGTTTCAGGATACAGGTTTTGTAGGGTTAGCACTGGCTGGGCACCGAGATTGGCACATCTGGGCTCACTGGTCCTCAACCACCACCAGCGGCCCTGAGACCAGAAATTCCCATTTCCTGCAAGCCCTGGGTGGGTCAAGGCCTGGACTTGCCACACCAGTGCCCCACCATGACCAGATGTTGCTGTGACACCCATGGTGGGTGATTCCAGAGACAGGGATGCGAGGGGCATGGGCGGCTGGGCCAGGGTGGGCAGGTGGCTGCCTGTGGTGCTGCTGCCTGCAATGCCATCAGCCTCTGAAGCTGACCTTGCCCTTGCAGAGTGCTGGTAGTGTATGGTAGCATGCTGTATTTTTCATTTTTTTATTTTCCAATGGAGTTGAGTTTTCTTTCTGTTTTCCTAAGGCAGGAAGCAAGGCATGTGCAGTGTCTGTCAGTGCCCCCCACCGCCAGCAGTGGCTTTTGAAGTGTGGCAGAGGGTACATGTCTGAAGGATACACACATTTCTGCACGTTTCACGACTGCAAGCGAGCGAGGCTGTTCTCACGCCAGCTGAGGGAGACACGTCAGGTCCCGCAGGCTTCCCTCAGCCTCCCGCTGCCCACGCACCACGCTGCAGAGCAGCCTGGGGGTGGGAGAGACATCAGCCCTGTGAAATACCAGGGGCTCTTCGGGAACCAGAGCCTTCAGTGTAAGGCATGAAGCTGTACTGAAGAAATTGAGGCTTCTCAGAGTAATCCCCTCATCCCACCCCATTGAGTCAGCCCCAGTTTTCTTAAAGGAGTTTTGGATGTTCCAGCGCTATGGAACATCCCAGACTTGGGGTTCTTAAGTGCCTGTGAGAGTTTTTTCAGCACCAGAAATGGGTAGGAAGTAGCCTCTGGAAAACAATCACATTTTTAAGGATACTGAAGATAATTGTAGATGTTTTCATATTTCACAAAGTTTAGAAAACTGCCTATATCTGAGATGCCTGTTTGGATCTTGCTAGAGGGTGACACTAGTTTCTTACTGCATACTGCCCAGCATTCCTTCAACATATATATTGATGTCTACACTAAAAAGGCAAAAAAATATCAGCTCTGCTCTAGCCTTTGCACCATGGATTGTCCAGTGAAGCAGCATTAGTGCTGCAAAAGAGAATGTGATGTTTGCCATGCAGACATGATTTGAGGTATATTCTTCTGGCACACGTAGATTTTTCTGCCGTGGCTTCAGAAAATACATGAGAGCAACCATATAGCCAGAGGAACATTGTTTCCTTATTCTTTTTCTAATTTTTCCAGAAGTCATAAAAATAAGCATTACCTGCCCTAGAGAGCTAAAAGTCTGGGGTAGGAATGTGACATGTTGTCTTGGTCTTTGCTGTGGAGGGTACCCAAGGGAGAGGGTCAGCGTCCGTGATGACAGCAGCTGAAATTATCACAGTGAAGTGCAAAACTCTGAAGCTTGGATTTCCTTGGCAGTGCTTATTTAAGTTGTAGACCCAAACCAGTTCCCACATTTGCACTTGCTCCTCCTGTAAGGATTTCCCTCTGGGATTTTTTGAGGAAAGTTGTGTTTAGTGTTTCTGTAGAGAGAGCAGCACTTAGAGCAAGTGTTCTTGCACACATACATTCATCTCACCCCATGGCAACAGCATTCCTTGGGATCTCAGCATGTGCATTCTCACAGCAGCGTGCAGATTCTGCATCCACTTACTCCCATCCTGCAGATGGATATCAGCAGCACCAGGGAGCTCAAGGGATTCAGCCAAAGTACACAGGAATTGTTTGGAAATCAAGAAATACCTGTCTGTCCCCACCCCTTGTGATCTCAGCTTTGCCTTAATCTCTACCCATGCCATTTCAGAAATGCTGTGACTGGCAAATAAAAGCCTTGTCCTTGTGTCTTGTGCACCAGGGAAGGTGAGGTTTCTTTCTCATCCTAATGTTTTCTGTTTTAACAAGGTAGACAAATAAAACTTTGATCAAAAGAGCAAAAATATTTTCCCCCTCTCCAGAAGCAGCAGAGAGCACAACCATGCTCATGTTGCAGTCTCTCTCTCTGTTCATGACAGAAGGTTTCTAATCAAAAGCAGATAGATGGTTAGTGTGTGTGTTTTGGGACAGCGCATCCTGACAAGTCTTCCTGCTGGAAAACAGATGAAATAAATACCTGATGGATTTTGCAATCAGCTGCAAGAAAACAGCACAGATGAGCTAAGCCCAACACCCTTCCCCTTGTCCCCTTGCCTCTGTGGGAGGATTTTTAGGGGACTTTGGCCATTGCTTCAAACTTGGGTGCTCAGGCCGTGCTGCAGAAGAATTTGCTCCCCTTCATTTATGCTCTCCCTGCAGGTTTCCAGGAATGGCCATGGCCAGCAGCAGCTGGATGTAAGCAGGATTTCTGGGTGGCGTCCCCTGTCTCCCTGGCAGAAGCTCTCTGGGTGTGGGAAGCCTCCCAAGGAAGCTGGAAGGGGGGTTCTTCTCAGGAGCTTTAATCACTGAGCACCCACCCACAAAGGTTATTTGCTGAATTAATTCACATTGCAGAACTGGGTGTATAAGGAGAGGAAGGAAAAAGAGTGGTGTAAGGAGTTCCCTTGACATTTTTGGGAGCAGTCCAGGCTCTGTCCCTCTAGGAAGGGCCTCCTTACTTTATTACAGGCAGAAATACATGCAGTGGCTCCAGCTGGTTATCAGTAATCTCCTGAATAGTCAGAGGTGCAGGGGGGATATTAAATTCTTGACATTTTCTGGCAATATCATGAACTGACTTGGAACTGCAGTGTCTTTCCAAATGAGGCTGGGCACGATCTCTGCTCTGCAACAGCCTCTGTGCCAGAGAAGGGATCAGGCTACAGGTTTCTGAGGGTATTTCAGTATGCTGAAGCATTCCTTTCCTCTACTTCTTCAACATAGGAGACCAAGCAGGTAATTTTTCTGCCCTATGCCTAACTGTATTGGCAGGATAAACTAACTAGAAAAGTCAAAGGAAGCAAAATGAAACTCAGCAGCACAAGGCATCATAAAATACAGGGATAATGGGCTCTTTTGGGTCTTTTTCCAAAAGCCAAGAATCTTCAGCTGAGCAAAAACAGCACCCTGAAGTACTGCTTTTGGAGGAGGATGTTTTTTAAATAATCTGTTATATTTCCAGTAGTGTGGGGATTTCTCTTGGGAATTCCCATCCACATGCCACTGCCAGCATTGCTTAAAAGATGTTCAGCATGTCCTGGGGTTAATTTATCCCGGGGGCCATTGCTACAGACAGAGCTCTGCTGTTGTAACAGCTTCTCTCTCCAGCCAGGGCTACTGAGGGAGGAGGAGGAGGAGGATGAAGTCACTTTTCCTACTTTTTTAATGCCAAAGCCCTCATCCCCTTGGTGCCTCCTACCTTGATCCTGTGAGAGCAGGGGCTGTGCGTGGGTGTCAAAGCTCAGCTTTTGCTTACACCCCGCAGCATGGTCTAAGCAAAAACCTATCTAAAAAACCTAGAATTTTTTGCAGGTAAAAATATAAGCTATCAAATTAGTTGTGTCTTCTCTCTGACCAAATTATTTCACTCAGGTATTTGGAGTAATTTTTTGAGGTCATGTTACACAGGAAGGAAATAAGGCTGCCTTTAAAATATTAAGTTGATTAGGGAGATAAAGAGGCATTTATCCATTCAGAGTTTAATAGTAAAGACATTTTTGAAATATTCTGAAGCAAGATGTTTGAAGAGTTTAGTGGCTGATGATTTGTGATAACAATTTATTAGAATCCTAATATCCCTTCTCCAAAAGGCAGATTAAATACATTAAATAACAAACTTTAGGAAAGCAAACCTGAAGTTTTCTTGCCCATGTTGTCCCTTTCATTAGATTCATGCAGTTCATTTCATAGATAGTCTGATGTTAGCAATGGAACTAAAAAAAAAAAAAACCAAGAACTTTGGAGGTTGTAGCCTCCAAAGGAATTTAGTGACTTTTAACTCTCATCTGACACCCAATCCAAAACCTACAGAAGTCAATAGAAAGATTTCCATTTACTTCATTGAGCTCTGGATTGAGATTTCAGTTTCTCCACAGAAATCTGTTCTTCTTGGCATGGTGCTAAACTGAAGGCTATTGAATATAGAGGATCCGAATTCAAAGTGTTTTCTAGTATTTTCACCCAGGTACTTCAGAGACCATCAAAACAGCATCTTGGTGCATGAAGCATTGCAAATTTGTTTCTGAAGGGTCAAGTTTGTATATTTGGTAAGGATTATATTGAATAGAGGCATGATCAGACAATGCATGTGGCCTGCAAGGTGGAGCTGTACCCCAGTGCTCAGCTGAGTTGTGCTTTGTGAACACCAGGGTGAATTTTGCACAAGAAACCAGTTAACTGGAGATGCTCAGAGAGGGAATAAGAGATTGCAGTGTGATTTGTGCTGCTGGAGTGCAGTCATTCACTTTATGACCAAACCTACAGAGATATCCTCACGTTGAAGCATGTCTGAGCAGGCACTTCAAGGCCAGCTGATCCAAGGGTCAGATTTACAAAACTGTTGAGGTAAGCAGAAGACAGATACTTTGCAGGGCATTTGACACCTCTCCTTCCCAGGTACTTCTCTGTCAGGGGACCACTCAGCAGTTTTACAGCCTGGCTGGTGTAAATCTGACTGTGCTGTGCTGCCCTGGTGAGTCACCACCCCAGGGCAGTCATCATTTAAACTGACTGTGACCAAAGGTCCCAGGCAAAGGACACTTGGCCACCCCTGCACAGCATCAAGTTCCTGACAGCGGTGTGAGAGCTCCAGGTTTTCTCTTTCCCGTCACCTCAGTTATGCCTGTTGGAAAACCAGGACTCAGCGGGCTTGGCTGATGTTTGTGACCCGGTGTAGAGGAAAAGGGGTGCAAATCTCAGGGAGAGATGAGATGGTGGTGAGCTGACTGTCAGCCTTTCCAGCCGGGTGCTGCTTTGGCACCAGACCCAGCTCGCTCGTGCAGGGGCTGCAGCTGTCAGAGCAGCAGCAGCAGCAGCAGCGTGTGTGCTGTGCTCGTGCAGCTAATCGCTGCTCTGAGGACTTGCCTACATGGGAAAATTCACCAGTGTAATTATCCCACTGTAATTATCCCAGGATAACTCTCCCTGTGGATGTGCTTAATATAACATAGGCTATGTATGAATATATGGCAAATCTTCTGCACAGATGGGGTTTAAGTTACATAGAGGAGGAATGTTTACATTGCAGCCCAGCAGCAAAGCACAGTTTATATCCTACTTCCCGGCAAATGTTACACCCAGAATTTTCTGTGCCAGAGGTACTTTCAGGGGGAAGTATGTATCATTTGATCTGATCAGCAAAAATGAAAAGCCTCGACCTTGCCCTGTAAACATGGGGCACAACATTTGCTTTTACAGAATCACTGTGGAAGCCAGGGTAAAGGCTGGGAAGCTGCTTGGTACCTCTCTGTGATCCTGTTCAACTCTTTTTTATAGAGTGATCATGTAAATTTGTTGTTCATTTGACTTTTTTGTTCAAAACATTGTGACTGAAGTTGGGAGAAACCCTTGGATCTCTAAAAGTTCTTCAAATACATTGTGATTTTGACTTTTTATACCAGGCTTTCAGGCCAGATTCTTTCAACAAATGTTGTCATTCCCATTGCTTGAGTGCTTAGCTCCCTCTCCTCTGATAACTCTCCTACTTGGGATTTTAACCTTCTTCAGTCTGATATAAGGTGAATGGCTGGGGAAATGATGAGCACCAAGCGTGTTTTTCTATACTCCATGGTAAAGAAGAGAATTTGCTGGGAGGAAGCTGAGCTGCACCCTGTAAGAGGATGAAGGTAGCTGCACTTCCTGCTCAGCATTCACCCATCACTGCTGCTGTCATCCTAACTTGGGGTGAAGCAGAGGTGTCCATCATCTGGAGTCACTTGGCCAGATCAAATTTACTGGGATGGCAGTCCCAAAAGAAAGTGATAATTTTGTTTTAGGCCCAAGTCAGTTCTGAAGGAAAGAGGAAAAAAATCCAACCAATAACTAATCTCTCTAAATTATCTTTTAATTTTCAACAATTCAAAATAATGAGAGTCATGTGATGGTAGAGTGGAAGAAATGGTACAATAAATTAAGCAGCAGCACTTGGAAACAAGATTTCGAGTTGAAATTACTCAGCTAGGTGTGTCATAAAGTCTAGATCCGGCGCATCAGCTGTTATTAGAAGGTCAGGAGTAAAATAATTGCAAGTGGTTGTGTTGCCTGAATTATGCCTAAACCAAACCTCCAGACCTAAGTCTGATCTACTGACAGGTACCAGAATTACTTCTGAGAGACAGTTCATCTGCTTTTGTCCCCCTCCAGTGTCAGCGGGAACAGTAGGTTTCAGAAATCCCATAAAAACATTTGATTTGCGCAACACAATTTCCAAAACTTAAACTGCTGTTTCTTTTCCAGCATCTGAGATAGAGTTATTTTAGGATTCTTGCCCATGTGAAACAGTACCGTGTTCACAAGAGTCCTTTTTCTTGTTTTCCAGTTTGCTGAAAAATCCTGGCCTTGCAGTAAGGCAGCTGACTCACTTCCGGTTCAACGAAAAACTTTGGAAATGGCCTCTGTGTCAGGTTAGTCCAAATTATAACTCCCTACTAGCTTCACTCCAGCTAACCCTCTACTTTCTTGTTTTGCCAAAAGTCAGCCAGACCTTTCTTGCTGTTTTCTACCATCTTTTTAAAAAGCATTAAAGATTATAAAGAATACATATTGTTCTTCAGTATTCCAGCTCACAGTCAGTGAAGGATGACGGATGACATGATTTGACTGTGTGGCTGTCCATCTCCAGTGATACTTCTCTCAATTTTTCAGGCACTTTCGTGGGTCGAAGCATACCAGTCGAAGTAGATGAATCCCTGTCGTGGTCCCAGTTACCTGAACATGTCTTGGAAAAGGCGTTGCAGCCTTCCAGAGAGGATATGGAGGATGAGGAGGCCCAGAGCTCACATGTTGCTCGAACACCTCAGGCCCATCCCTCTAGCCTTTGCAGAGCACAAGCACATCATCATTCAGCACCGTCAGTGGAGCCAGACAGCAGCTTGTGGTCAAAATATACTGATCCTCATGGAGGTGGACACTCCTGTTCCCCTGGTGAATCAATATCAGGAGTATTTCCCTCGAAGACACATTCTATAGCTATGGACAAGCCAGGCATGCAGCCAAGATCGCAGCTTTCAGCTGACACCAGGCACAAGTCCAGTAAATCAGAGCAGATCTTGTCTGATGTTCCTGAGGACTCACTGGAGGAGAGCAGCCAAGGGAGTTCACAGTCACAGCAACCCTCAGGAAACAGACTCCTGACAGAGCTGGGGACTGTAGATACCGGGTACAACTCCCAGTCCCAAGACGTCATGGGCATCAGGCACCTGGAGCCCCCGTTACCGCTGGTGTCTGTGCTGAACCCCCAGGACCTCCCAGGACCACTGATCTCCAGAGAGTTTTTGGGACCTGAGCACCAGCAGTGCCCTGTGTGCCACCACTTGCCCCATCCCAACACGCCCTCGCAGGCCCTCGGCTGCCTCAGGCACGGCTGCCCGGCACAGCAGCCCCCGCCAGGCCCATGTGAGTAGCACCTCTTGCCCCACAGGAGGGTCTCTGTCTGTGTCTCAGCCATCGTTCACCAAGGGCGTGTTTCCAGCACAGCATGCAATTATTAAGCTCTTTAAACATCTAATTGCAGTCCATTTTACAGTTTCAGATTTTTAGGTTATGTGGCTTGACTCTCTGCTGCAAAACCTCTGAACCTCTTAAGTTAAAGAGGTCGCGGTTACTCATCGAGTGCAGGCGAATGATTTTGCTTAGAAACCAGCCTTTGTCGGTCACGCTGAGCATGCACAGCCTCTCCCTGCTGTTATTTCATATTCTAGTCATTTCCTTCCTCCTTGCATCAGTCATTCAGCAGTCTCCTATACCCACTCAATTACTGTTGTTTTCATAGATTTCCCTGCTCCCCCTTGGATCCCCAAAGTTGAGAATTTCCTGCCAGGATCAGGATGGGAGATTACCCTTGATCTCCATAAATAGTATCTCCCAGCACTATGACCAGACTCACCCATGTGTTTTATTTCTATGTGAAAAGAGCGTGACATCCATCATCCTAATTTTTTTTTCTGTTGTCAGCTGAAATGAAAGCTCATTACTTAAAATGGAGCCCTCTCAGCTGCTGGTGATTGTGTTGCTGAGCACTGATGTGACTCCCTCAATATGGGCGTTCTGGCTCTGGGAGACTACAGTGCAGTTTGCAGCCTGCTATTAATTAGTATTCCTTTTCAGTCTCTGAGATTTTTATCTGTTATGAAGTGAGCTTTGAACATTCAACAGCAATATCATTGTTTTAATATAATTTATATTACATTAGGCTCATGAGACCCTGACCTGTTTTGGACTGGCTTTGTAATAAAAAGCTGTAGGCCTGTTCTGATAAACCTTTTTTGTTTTTTAACCTTTTTTTGACTCCACAGCATTTATATTGCATCTGTTTAAGGAGTTTTGTCATTTCAGCTATGTGCTATAATTAGGTATATGAAATAGAAGGGTTTCAGAAACTCGGTTTCCAGCTCTGATTTTGCAACTCTGCAAAGGGGAAGGGGCTACAGATGGGCTTTCAACAACATCTACAGCTTAACATTTGGAAAATGTCCTCTGGTTTTCCTTTCCTACCTTCTCCTTTCAGTTCAGCTCTAAGCAGACAAAGAGCTGGTTGCACAACACCCCTCACTATTTACCTCAGTTTACCTCCTCCACAAGCAGGCATCGTGAGAAGTAGGACATTTACTGGATGAGGACATTTTGTTTGAAAGCAGAAACTCTAAAAGGCTTTCTTCAGAAAAATCACTACCATTCCAGCCATATCCAGAGGGCAAAAAGAGTAAAGTAAACTCAGATGGCTGGAGCAGATTTGGTCAGGACCAAGAAGCTGGCAACTGTACTCCCGTTTCTCACATGCCTGCTGCAGCGTAAATCACCTCCTGACAGCTCCGTGTGTCTCGGATAATTGTTGGGCAGTGGCAACCCACAACAAAGCTCTGCATCCCCCCTGGGGAATAGCAACTGTGCCTGGAGGCTCTAAGCTGGCTGGGGCACCTGCTATTTGAGATACAACAACAAAACTGCTTCTTGAAGTCAGAGAAATGTTCACAGCAATGCCGTGTGCCGGGGGCCATAATTTCAGTCTTTCAGGGATGTGGGGGTGTGTGGGCACACACGGCTGGCCAGGCTGTGCTTTGAACTGTGGCTGCATCCAATACACTGTAGCAGCAGTCAGATCTAAAGGAAACTGGTGAAACATTGGCCTTAAAGCCTCCAAACCAAACCCAGTGTCTCAAATCCCTGTCACTTTCCTTAGAGCTGGTCATGAGGGATCCAGGAGGAAACCATATTGACTTGCAGTATGGTTCTCCCAGTCCCTTTCACCCTGTCCTGTTGCAAATAGTTAAGAGGGGGGTGGGAAAATCTCCTGAAACAATCTCAACAAATACAATGTTGCTGACTCACAATCATCAGGAATCTGTGTAATTATGGGGTTGGTTGGAGGGTTTTTTTCCTTTAGTGTTGGCTCCTGGAATTGGAGTATTCCATTAAAGCTTTGTTTGCTTGCTTAAAAAAAAAAAAGATAGATGGTCCTCATGGCTGCTAGGGAAAGGAAGGCATGACCCAAAAATAGCTAAAAGGATTTTAGAAACCAGTTTTGGGGGAAAAGAGCATTTGAGTACTGCAGCTTTTAGAGACAGCTCATAACACCGTAATCATGCAGTGCTAATAAGCCCTGCCAGGCTGGACTTTGATCTGCACACAGCAGCTTGGAAGTGCACAGAGCTGCTGCCTAATGAAAACCACAAGCAGAAAGACTGAGAGGAAAAAAAATTCCTTTTCCCCAGTTGGGAAACAAACAGCTTACATTGCTTTCTCTTTCAGTTTATGCCAACAGTTCCACTGTACAATAGTTATTAATCAGTATTATGTGTGGCTAGCAACAGTAAAGGTTTTCAGAATTACTTGAGCAAAATTATCACTTTGGGCTTCCCCTTCAGCCTCTCGGATGGCAACGGGAGCAGCAGCAAGTCCTTAAAACATCACTTTGACAGAAAATTCACACAGGGTGAAGTAACAAACTAAGCAATTATTTTTCCTCTTTTCATTTACAATAATCACAGTCTGTTTAGCCTTAGTGTTGCAAACTGATTTGTTCCAGGATTTTGCATCTGCTTTCATGAGAACTTTGGGATGATTCATTTTCACAAGTCATTGCCAAAATGAAATTAAAAAAAAAAAAAAAAAAACAACAAAAAACACTGAAGCACAGTAAGAACAGGGACAAGGCAGCTCTGAATGTTTAACTGTCAGCTGTCCCAACAGCCCAGCCCCGAGCAGGGATCTGAACCCTGCCGTATGTGGATGGGAAATAGCAAGCTTCAGACTCCAAAACATTCCTTCATCTGGCTCCTTTCAGAGTGAGATACCTGCAAATGCCTCCAAACTGCTCAGTTTCCTGAGACATGCCTGGAAAGGAATAAACACAAACTGAGGCAAAAATGTGTTGGCTGAAATGATAGTTGCTGCCTTTATTTTCTCACCCTCCCAGATGGCAGAGCTCCTTACCAACATTTTGCTGAGCCATCACAACCACTTCCTCCTGTTCCTGGACCTTGCATGCGAGTTATCCGCCCGGCCCAGCAAGTCATCCCCAATTACTCAAACCTCCGTGCTCCCAAAGGCACTGGAGACCGACCACCCCAGAGGACGTGCTCCTCCCCTGGTCCTCCTCCATTCCCGTAAGTATGCCTGGCGGGGTGGGGGCTGTGGGAAGTGCAAGTTCCTCTGATCTGCTTTTGTGGGTTTTCAACCAGTAATTCTGAATCCTTGTACTGTGAGATGCTGGGTTGTTTTCTTTATTTGCTGTTGTACACCCAATGGGGGCCTGACCCTTTCCTAAAGGACTTCAAAGCCGGATACCTGATAGGTTGTCAGAGCACACCCTGAAATGCATGCCTTAAGGAAGATAAATGCTTGAAGGTTAAATGGATGAGGGGTTGAAAAATATCTCCGTTGAAACCTTAGAGCTCTCCTGCTCACGGGCAAAGGTCAGTTTGGTGGCTTGCTGGGTGTTCAGCTTTACACTGTACCAGCCTGGGACAACTCAATCACTGGCTTCCAGTGACTTCCTTCTTACATCTTCTGTGGTGCAGAGAAAAAGAGAGGAAATCTCATCAGTTGCTGATATATCTCTGCACTGCAGTTTGCAGCCTTTTCTATGATTTTTCATAGCAAAATGCCTGGCACTTTTCATCCAGGGCTTTTTGACTAATATATTTTCAGATATTAATTACCAGGCCTTCGATTCTTATAAGTATCTCATTAGCAGATGGGAAATCCTATTCATGCAGGGGTTCCTTCAGACTCAGCTATCTAAAAACAAATTGAAGCTTCAGGTTTTGAGAATATCTGAAATCAGACTGTTTTTATTCAAGTGCCACAATACTTGTAGAGGTGTTAAACTTGCAGGCATCTGTGCTTGAAAATGTCCACTTACGTGACATGGTCTTGGCAGGGAACTGTGAGAATGGGCAGGACAAAAGAGGGCAGTCAGTTGAAATATCATTCTGCTCTGGCCTTTGAAAAATTTAGGACTGTAACAGAAAAGTGACAGCATGATCAGGGAGTGCCTGCAGCAGAGAGAATTGCACTGAAGGGTTTGTATGAAAATGTAAAAATATTGGGAAATGGTGGGTATTCTTTGCAGTAGTAAAGTTTAATACCAAACTTCTGATTTTTGGCACATATGTTAAATAAGGTGGAGTTTTGGGAAGATCTGTAACTTAGCCACCAGGTAGTGTTTTTTGTGGCCGTTGATGAGGCATGTGTTGCTTTTGTTAGTACTTTCTTTTGCTGAAAGAGATCCAGAATAGTCAGGATCTGTCCTGTGGCTGTGTGGCTGCTGCTTGCAGGCTGACTCCAGAAACAGCAGTTCTATGCTGGTAATGTTTGCCTATAGAGTATTTTGTAACAGAAAACATCTGCACCGAAATGAATAAACCAAATCTTAATGTGACAACAGAAAACATGCTGCGACCAGCCTGTCATCATTCATTTAAGGAAGGCTAAGGAAAAAAAGAGAGTGGTCTTGATTGACTAAGCATCATGGCTCTGTGGGGAAAAGCTCTCAGAGAAACCTAGAACTCATCCAGCAGATTCAACCCAGCAGATTGCAAGCACACCTCGCATAAAAATATCTATAGATTCACCTTCCCGTTGACTTAAAATCCGAAGCCAAAGTGTAGGACAAGAACTGCTAAGCTTCCTAAAATCCTCCCTCTCTGTCTGTTTGCTACAATGGAGAAGACATTAGGCAAGGTTATTGCAGGTCTGGATTGCCAGTCACTGACATGAGAAACTCTTGCTTGGGTCTGCCATTGCTGGACAAGAAATTAACTTTGTTCCCTTTGGCAAAACACTGGGTTTGTCCAAGGCTGGAGGCCCTCCAGAGGTGGAGCTGGAGTGCCCTTGTAGACCCATTTTCCCAGTCTCCAGCTTTCTCTGAGCCTCTTGCACTGCACAGGACACCATGAGAGCATCTGAGGTGCCATGAAAGGTTCTTTAGATAATGGGAAGACATTACCCAAGGGCCACCCCGCTTCCATATGTGCATAACAACTTCCATGACATGCCATTATTTCTCACTCAGAAACAGCCTTTGCTTCTGCTAATTGCAAACTGAACAGCTTTCAGCTATGATGTGCCTTACTTCCTGTGATTAATGTTTCCCCGATAAACTGCTTCTTGTGATGGCCTGTCACCAAGGTATCCATTCCAAAGACACTGTAATAACTAAGCAGATGTGCTGAGCCAAGCATTTCTGCAAGAACTTTTCATAGCTAATATGCAGATAAAGTTCTCAGTGTGTTATTAACAGGAGAAGAAATTCTGAATTTTGCCTAAAAATAAGTATTTTCCAAATCCTCCATTGCTTTTCTTTGTAGAAACCAGGTATACAACCAGCCACCCAATGGTCAGCTGCCCCCCAAGGCCTGTGGACCAGATGAAGCATGTGGTTGTCCTTCTGACAATTTTCCATCTCCAGCTGCTGTCCCAAGACCTCTCAGTAACCCTGCAGCCAGGGGAACTCTGAGAACCAGCAATCTGCCGGAGGAGTTGCGTAAGTGGTTAGCAAATTTGTTCTGTGCAAGATTTTACAACATGGTCCAACAGCTTTAGGTGGGAGAGCTCCAGAGTGGTGAAGGGGGGGAGGAGAAGGCAGGGGAAATGACACTAAGACAACAGGAAAAGAAAATACCGAGTGTCACCACATCTCTTGGGTGTGAGTGTCTGTGTTTGGTGGGATGGAATTACCCCATTGAATCCTGAAAACAGAGTGGTCATTAATTGTTTGTTATTTTGTTTACAAAAAGTAAATTCAGATTGTTTTCATGACTCCTTGCTAAACAGGATGTCCCTTTGAGGCAGGAGGGGCTGGAGCTTACAGTAAAAGACTAAAAACAAACAAAGCCTGAGGTATAAAGTGTTTCTGCCTGTCCCAAACCAGACAAATATGTTGAACCCTGACCTCAGTTTCTCCCTGAACTGGTGAGTTTGGAGAGGACTCTGGGACATGCTGAGGGCAGCACAGGCTCTGACTGACATGCTTCTATTGCCACCAGCACCACAGATGCATTCACCTTCCAACTCCTAGGGGAAAGTTAGGTTTCAGAAAAATAGCTTATTACTGAACGCCAGTCTGACTAGTACGTGAGATGTACCATTGCTAAGAACCCTCCACAGCTCTCCTGAGGTTTTGATTTTTCCTTTATTCTTCATTCTGCATATCACCTTTCAAATCCAGAGAGTCACACCTCTCTGGCCTGCAGGGGAGTGAGTGATGATACCAGATGCCACTCTTGGATAAACCCTACTTTATCAGTTAGTGTGTCCTAGATGGAGGAATTACTGGGTAAAACAGGGTCATCTGTGGTAGATGCACAGCTGGATTAGATCAGCCAGCTGCTTTACCTTGATGCAAAGCCATGAAAACCCCTCCCACAAGGGCAAGGGCATTGCTGTCACCAGCCATGCACCCTGCCTGCACAGGGTGTTAGTGCTGCTCCAAGGACAGGCAGTGTGACATGCATAAGGGCCCCTCCAGCTCTGTCATATCAGTGGGTCTGGGGAAAGCTGTGCTGGCTGCAGCCAGTGCAGGCAACTCCAGCTGTGGGTGAGAGCCCAGGCTCAGGTATGACCAAGCACGGGAGAAAGCAGCTCTGGCCACAGGGCAGGGGGAGCAGCAGAGGGATATATCCTCTACAGCTTGCCAGTAAGGCAGGAGGAGCTCAAATCTAGAGCAGGGCTTTGTGACAGGGGGTTGGTTTCAACACTGAGCCACTGCACTATCCCACATCCATTTTGTAAACAATCCAAAGAGACCTAAGTGGGCAGAACCTGCAGCGTGGTGAAGGAGGGCTGTGACAGTCTCACCCTCTGTATGGTGTATTTAAAGGAGGGCTGTGACAGTCTCACCCCCTGAATGGTGTATTTAAATGTGTTATGTATTCATACAGACTCTCTCTCCCAGGCAAGGTCTTTATAACCTACTCGGTGGATACGGCAGTGGAGGTTATGAAATTTGTGAACTTCCTGTCTGTAAATGGATTTCAAACTGCTGTAAGTATTCCTTCCAGAAAAAAAATGGCTTTCAACCAGGGAAGAGGTTTTTTTAAAAAAAGCAGAAGCAATACACTGTCCATTTAAATGTTTTTCTGGTTATCATCACATTTTGTAGGCTAAAGAAGATACAGATAGGATGAACTAGCCTCGGTTTTGCAAGCTGTAACTTAAATGATCTGCCTCTTTGTTTGTTCTTCTTTTAACTGAATTTTGTTATATGCTTTGAAATATGCTTTTATAATGATCCTGGAAAATTTCACTTAATGACACCAGATGGGCAATTAATATGAGGTTTTGTGAGCTATTCCATTAATATTGTCTCATATGTGATCTGTAATATCAGGATTACAAAAGGTCAATTTTATGTTCTTCCCATCCTACCTTTTATTTTCTCCAATGCTGTTATATCATTGATTCTTCTATATAGATGTGAGTAACTTTCTGCTAAAAAAGAACTAAAAGTAGATTCTAAAATTCACACAACTTAATGAAACAGCCTATCTCTTGTGTTTTTTTTGCTTTGTTATACTTTTAAAAGGGATTCTGAAAATCATTGGCCTGAAAAGGTCTGTGTCATACTCTCTAATCCCATAAGCCATTCTGATTTTTACTGAATTTCTCATCAGTTTGCTTCATCTTAGAGGCCCACAGAGGCTCTAGGATTCAGTGTTCATCAAAATCTTGATTCATATTTTCTTATTTCAAGAGCATATGCTACCTGACCCCTCAACCTTCAGTCTTTGGCTCCAATTCAGGAAAGCATTTAAGCAAGTGGCTATCATTAAACTGAATGAGACTCAGTGGGGAGCTTTGCACATGCTTATTTATTTTCATGAATCAAAGATTTTTTTTACAGAGACTGCAATTATACTTCTCTCCAGCAGTTCTGTACTATGATCAATTCATAAGGAAGCTTCTGGGCACCATAGCTTTACAGAGTAGAAGGCTCATTAATAGCACCTTTGCTGGACAGGCAACACTTGGAGCCTGTTGCAGAGTAACAAATACAGCAAAATGGCCCCAAAGCAGGGAAACAAGTGGGCTCTCTGCATTCAGAAAGGGAAAAAGAAAGACTTGAGACATGAGAGCAGATCATGACTCTTATCTCAAAAACTTGGAGAAG
The DNA here is from genome assembly GCF_027887145.1 of Ammospiza caudacuta. NCBI lineage: Eukaryota > Metazoa > Chordata > Aves > Passeriformes > Passerellidae > Ammospiza > Ammospiza caudacuta. The sequence continues at coordinate 71,524,873 of NC_080595.1, forward strand.
TTAATAATTACTCCATTGGTCACAGTCACTGATTGCTGGTTCCTGGGTTTACTGGCTGTGCAGAGAAGCCAGCAGGGTTGGTCATATTCAGTCCTGTGAAGTCTGTCACTGAAGTCTGGGTAACTGCACCCGGTTATCAGTGACCTGGCTGACTTCCCACCACACACCCTGAATATTTAGTTCAATATGAAGCTAAAGCTTCCCACTCAGTAGACCCTTGCAGTCAGAAAATAGCAGGCATTTTCAGCTATACAGATGGAGAAGGTGGGCAGCACCTTGTTCTGTCCAGTAAAAAATGCCTGGGAGCTGGGCACTGGCAGGGCAGCCAGCCAAAGGGCCAGCTGAGTGAGAGCCCAAGGATGTGCCTGCAGCAGCCCCTCTCTGCCTGCTGCCTGTCCAGCTTGATTCAGACTGCATGAAAAGGGGAGATGTGCATGTTCACATTTTTTTTTCCTAAGGAAATTGGAAGTGCTTGTCATAAACAAATAAAGGAGTAGGTGCTCTATCAGTGCTCTAAAATGGGGAGGAAAGGTGAAGGGATGCTCACTACAGACTTTCATTCTCTTGCAGATTGATATCTTTGAGGACACGGTACGAGGTATTGACATCATTAAGTGGATGGAGCGCTACCTAGGTGATGTATGTAAGGGCAATTTAACCTTGTTTATAGCAGAGGTGACCTGAGGAAAATGGTTGAATTATTCTAATACACAGCAAGGACAGAATGAAAATACAAGACCCTACTGTTGTCTTCCCTGCCCCTGTAGAAATGGCAGAGGTGTCACAGAGAGAGGCAAATCTCTCTCACATCTGTATCTGATGGTCCCAGAGCTCTTTCTTTAAGAAATGAAGGGCTAATCATGGCATTCTTGCAGAATTCTATTGCTGCCTGTTACATCCAGCCTGAAGCTGCCATTGGAAAAGTTATTCCTCCATCCCCTTCTTAAATAGTGGGGTTTAGCTGTGCTTGGTTACAATGATACCTGTATTTCATCCCAGGCTGCATAGTCATGGCTAATGTTCATCCCTCTTACCTGTATCTAAAACGCTGAAGGCTTCTTCTGGATAAACCATCCTACATGTAAACTGGAAATTGGTATTCTCTTGGTTGATGTATAGATTTGCTCTCATCACTTTGTATCTATCTAAGCAGTAAACCAGAGATTTATCTTGCTGCCAGTGCTGTTCCCTGCAGCAGCAACAACTTCCTCTGAAGGTCCCCTGAGCAGTGAGTGCACATCTCCTTTAGGATCAAGCCAGGTGGTTGGACTATACCAGCACAGCTGGGTGCAAACTGGCAATTCTGTCACTGGACAGGAGCCATCATGGGCTGCCTTGCTGAGTGTCCGCTGGGTCTCTGACTCACTCTGGCCAGATCTCCATGGTTCAGGAACAGGATGACAGAAGTGCTGGACTCTCCTCCACCTGAGCAAGGAAACACAGCCATCTGAGGCAGCCCTACACAGGTTTCCTGCAGGTGTCCATGCAGGCAGGATACAACTGCATGCAGAGCCAGCCTGGGACCTCTGCCATGGAAATGCAGTCATGCCTACTGGGGCTTGCATCAGGACAAATTAGGCTGGGGCTCACTGTGTGTAATGTAGGTAATGAAACCAGAAGACAGGGTGACTTTGCTTTTGCCAAAAACATCATTAGCACTTAAAATACAAGCTGGCAGATCTCCTCTGGGACTTGTGCACAGTCAGTAAGAGAAACCAGTATGTGCAGAGAACAATCTCCTGCCTCCACCTGAGGACCCCAGAAAATTTGGTTTCTCTCACTGACCGTAGAGGCAGTTTCTAACTTCAAAACCCTTACATGTGTGTGGAGGAAGGGACTGCTTGGACACAAGCAGAGGAAAGTGTGCAACTGGGCATGTCTCTTGCAAACCCTCAACATCTGTAAGTGCTTACACACATGTCAAGCACAAGCAAAAGTAATTCAGGAGTATGTTGAACCAGTGAAAGGGATAATGGCTCCTTACCATATTTGACCCTATGGTGGGGCAGATTCTCTTGATACAGCACAGAAGGAAAGAGTTAATTACATGCCTGGCAGACTGTAAGATTCGGAAGCCTTACACAGGCTTCATGTGCTGGGGATGAAAGGCAGGCCCCAGGTAAACACAAGTAGGAAGCTTTCATCTGCTGCATTTCAACTGGCCTGCCATTAAGGAGGAGAGATGTTTCCCAGATATAAAGGATGGCCCCTCTCTGGAAATCTGAGCTCAGTGTGGGGCTGGGATTAAACAGGTCAGAGGCAGGATCTGGGCTGTCCTAGCAAGGCGGAGGAGCATTGCCTTCAGCCCATCATGACAGAGCTGCCAGGTACCCCTAAACCTGCCCAGCCCATCCACAACAGCCCCCCTCTCTACACAGCCACCTCTCTGCACACTTTGCCACTAAGATCAGCAAGAAAAGACATCATTTCTGCCACTGAGAGTCCTAGAAGTAGCTTCCACAGACCGCTGTCTTTAGCAGCTTTTTGTATAAAATGCTGTAGATGACTAAAGAGGTGCACTTCTACATAAGCTGTTGGAAAACATTTGGGTCTGAATTTAAAGACAAAAGTTTTCTGTGTATGCACATAGACACTCTACACTGATAAAAAAGTAGCTTTTTATGACAGGGATTCCAAGTGTCAACTGGTAGCTGCTAATACATCTCTTGACATTTAGATTTTCTATATTGAGCTGTTGAGAAATAACGAGGAGAACGAGTGTGTGAGTTCTCCTGTATTTCCTGCCAGAATGAATGAGATCCTCTTGTGTTTGCCAGGAACACAAAGATCACTTAAAACACAAACTGGCAGATTTCCGATCTGCCTCTACCAAACACGCCACGTTTCTCAATTTCATGAAAGTGCTTTTTTCCCTAACAGAAGACCGTGATGATAATCATAGCAATCAGTCCAAAATACAAACAGGATGTGGAAGGGGCTGAATCCCAGCTGGACAGGGATGAACACGGCTTACATACTAAATACATCCACAGGATGGTAAGCAAGGACATGCTTTTGCTATTTTACAAAGACTGTCTCTTCTTCTCAAAAGACAAATCTGTCTCCAAATGGCAGGTTCTTTGCTTTGTTTTCCCTGATCCCCATAGTTAAACACCCCTCTTTGGAATTCATTAATCCTTCCTCTCATCAGCTCCGTATGCCATTAACATCTGCTAAGAGGTTCAAAGAAGAAAAATCCTATTAAACATGCTCATCTTATTTCTTCATATTCTTTATTGTTCGCTGTTTTTCCCCTCCTTCACCTTCTTGAGCCCTTGTACAGCCTTGAGCACAATCTTATCTAACAGTGTCTGACCTTCCTCCTCTAAACCAGCCCCTGTTGCTTCAGCCATCCTGGAGCTGAGATCTTTTCTTAGGCAGCAATAGAGCTGACTGAAGGATGGAATTGCAAAGCAAAGGCCAGAGATGCAATGTGGGGCTCTTGGGGAGTGCAGAGAGGTGCCAGAGGACCAGACACCCATCTCCACAGCCTGTGACAGGATGTACATTTAGCCCAGAAGAGCCCATAGAGCCATGAAGCTGATCCTTTCTGCCTTGGTTTGCAGTTAGCTGCCTTTCTCAGCCTGTAACCCATCTGATCCCCCAGCTGGAATCTGCAGTCAGGTTTCTCAGAAGCTGAGCTCTCAGCAGTACCTTGCTGTCCATACCAGCCCTGGGATGCCTGTGTCCAGGGCCATGGGGAACAGGCTGGGCCCTGGCTCAGACGCAGACCTGGCCTCTGGCTGAAATCTTTCACCCATCTGTAGGCCAAACAGGGATGTTAGTCAAGTCAGGCTGCACCAGTTCGAGATGGATTTCATGGGATTGCACCTGCAGCTAAACCCACAATTATTTCACACCATGAAACTGAATTTTCAAGAAATGTTGACAGATCTTTCCTGTATCCTTTCTGTAGCAATGAAGAATTAGATTAAGTGGCCAAACCAAACAACACCGAGTCCACCAGCAATAGATCAACTCATTTAACAGAAGAGCAGTTTAAGTAAGCAAGGAATGTTTTTATACATAGGGTTCAGATGCATGCAGAGAAAAACTGTCGTGTTATTACAATAAAACTGGCTTTTTGTTCTGTTCTAGATGCAGATTGAATTTATACAGCAAGGAAGTATGAACTTCAGATTCATCCCTGTGCTTTTCCCAAATGCCAAAAAGGTAACATGCATGCATGCTTATATACTTTCCACATGATTAAGTGCATATTATTTTGATCACAGTGCAGCAGATGGAATCTTAAAACCAAAACACAATTTCTTGGTTCTTAACAGCCTGCAAGTAATATTCAAAGCTTACAGGTTTATGTATTCCAGAGTTCATAGGTTTGTGTACATGCAAATAAAAAACATTTCATCCACAACATAAATCAGCGTATAAATGTATTTCTGATTATGAATGTACAGCTAAAACTCCAATTGCCTTGTGCACTGAAAGAATTTAAATGGAGAGGGGCAATCTATCCAGGAAGCACGCTTTTTATATTAACCCTTTTATAATTTATCCAAATGCAATGCTGATGAGTGAGATGGGCAGGATTTATGACTGATGTGAAGAGAAGGTCTGGAAGAGGGCGTGTTGAGAAAATAAAAATAAAGAGTATAATAAATACTGAAGTACTAGGCTATTTCTTGAACTGTGACGGGCCCATCAAAGGCAAACTAAGATTTTTTAGGACTTGCAATTTCATCTGCCCTCCTTACTTGTTTGGAAGATTCATTTGAGAATAAGAAATAAGTAATGCAACAGATTCCTATCTCTTCTACCTCACTCAGAAAATCTCTTGGATTTTTACAAAGACAAAAATATTAAAAGACTTCAGTTATAGTTTTCCCAATCTCCTGCATTGTATCCATGTTTACTTTGCATAACTAAATGCTTTGTGCACTGTTGGTTAGCTATCATGTTGCCCCTAGGTACAGCTGCATTTAAAAAAAAGTATAGTAAAATACATTATATTTCTTTGGGTGCCCAAATTTTCTATCATCAAAATTTAAACAATGTTATCAATGGTTTAAATTTTATCAAAGCTGTGCAGTCCCACCACACTTGTGGATTTTAGTGTAATGAAGTTCTTTATTTAAGCAGAAATTTAAGGTCAGAAATTTGAAAATATGTCCCTGGGTTTGTAAATTATGTGAGGTCCTGTGGGTTGAACAGTACCTCTGGTATTTCATGTCATTCAGATCCCTTCCTGAAGGATCTCAGTCTGCTGCTTACCTTAAGTAAGTACCTGGAAGACAGCAATGGTGGGAACTGGGCAGGCCAAAGGCAGAGAAGCACTCAGCATTTTTTCAGCCAGGGTTTGATGGGGGAAAAGGGCTCCTGACCCTGGGGCTACTTGAGTGCCCACCATGTGAACAGACCACACAGTCTAGAGCCACATGGCACTTTAAGGGTTGCAGAGGAAAGTGTTCCAGGAGGCACTATAGCCGTCTTGGGGCTCTGAGACAGAACAGTAAGTTATGTTAATTTGGGCTCAACTTTATTTCTTAGAAGACTCTTTAGTGTATAGCAGCAGTTCTCTCAGACAGTGGTCTGTGAGGAATTTCCAGGGTTGGTTTATCCAGCTGCCTCTATCAAGGCATCAGGCTCCTGGAATCCTTCCTGTCCCTCCTCTGTAGTCCACATAACCCTTCAGTTTTTCAAGAAGTGCCTTTCTCATTAAATTATGCAGATCAGCATTTTCTACTGCTGTTAAGCTTTAGTCTCTTTCTCAGCATAATCCTTTGGTACATCACCTACCTTCATCTAGCTGCTTAATGATAATGTAACTGGGGACATCATGGGTGGAAGGAGAGCACCAGAGCCTGAACAAGTTGCAGTAATGAAGTCTGGAGGCAGTCAGAGGAAGTGAGGTACCTAAAAACCTGCCAAGTACATGGACAATTGGATGATGTTGGCAGGCAAATTACTTCAATTTTGTCTTTTTTGTACTGTCCTTTATACGTTCAAGTGTTAGCATAGCTGGCAGTGGAAAAAAGCAGAAAATTAGGATTTGGAGGTTTCATCTGGGGATGGGGCTATTAGATGAGTTAATCTCATACACAGCACATCATAAAGCACTGCTGGTATGTGAAAATTAGTCGACCTCCAACAGGAAGCGATCTGTGTGATCCAAGGAGCGTTCATTAGGAAACTGAATAATGAGGCGAGGAATGCGCAACAGACGGTTAAGGTGGAACTGGCATTTCCAGCTTCCAGTCCTACACTGCTAAAGGAAACATGGGTCTTGCTGGTTCAAGGTTTGCATCACAACAAACCACAGAAATGTGTCCTCCTCATCTGGAGGAATCTTAATGCTTTGGTCATCACCTGATGGCAGGAGATGTCAAACCATGCTCTGCTGTCACAGCCTGAACCCTCCTGTCCTCTACACCAATGCACTCTGCCCTATTCCTACCAGTTTGAACTGGGGAGTTATCAAATACTCTCCCTATGGCATAGAGAGAATTTCCTCTCAGCTCACAGATACACAGCCAGATTTTAAAAATGTAAAGGACAGAAACAATTTTCCCATTACTCCCACCTGCAGTGACAGATGCTGTTGTGTGGCAAGGAACAGCCCCTTTCTCACTCTGGGTAAAAACAGCAGCTAGAGCTACCCTTTACCCCTACACACCCTCCCTCAAGTTAAAACTATTGCCAGAGCTGATTCATGTCCAGGTGCTTTTTGCACTGACTTCATTATGGAGGGGATTAAACAAAACTGCACGAGCAGTTTTGGCAGCAAGGCACAGAGCTTGTCTCTGGATGAATAGCACCTCTCTCGTGATATCTCCCCACATGCTGATTTCTTACCTACTACACATTTCTCACACTAATTTCCATCTTAACTGAGTTACCCACGTGGACCTCTATCAAATGCATTTCTGCAGTCCAGACTGACTATATCTCCTGTATTTCCTTTGTAAAAAAATGTAGTTTCTTATCAAAGGTAGAGAAAGGGCTCATTTGGTAAAACCCCTGCCATATTTAATTGCATTTCCTTCTATAGCTCTTAACAAGATTTAGTAAAGAAACAAATTCCATGTAACAATGGTATGTATGTGCATGTAAACATAGTTATCTTTCTTTCTCCCAGTCACATTTGTCTCTTGGCCAATTCCAAAGAGCTTTGTCAAAGGAGTAAAATTCACAAAGATTAAAATCCCTTCCAATGCCAAAATAAAAAGACTAGCAGGTGGAGGCAAGAAGCCTTATTTTTGCTCCTACCAAAGGGAATGCTGTGGGATCTTACCCCTGTGCAGTGAGAAGTCCATCTGGAAGAACAACCTTCACTTAGGAGACCACTGACCAGAGCCTATCCTTTCTCAGCCACTGGAGAAAGAGGAAGGTCGGGTTTGATAGATACCTCTGCCAGTCACAAAGCTGCTTGTTCAGCAGCCTAGGTGAGTTCACACTAATGGATCTGTAGGTGCCTGTGTGACTCACCTCCTTCTTCCTATGCATAAATCCTGTAGCTCTAACAGAGTGGCTGCATCAAATACCACAAACTGCTCCCTGAGCAAGGAAAGTGATGCAGCCTTGTTCCTACAGCTGTACAGGCCAAGGAAAAGACAGCCAATTTGAGAAGCAGGATCATGGCAATGAAAGGTTTGGACTGCAGCTAGGCTGTGTGCTGGCAGCAGGACGTGTGCAGCCCATGCCAGGGCATCCCCTGGCGAGGTGCCAGAGATGTGCATGCCAGCAGCTTTTTGCTCTGCCCTCATGGAGCTAGCTCCACTAGCTTGACAGGAACTGTGCTGCTCCTAACAGGGGCTATCTTGGGAAAACACTGCTAAATAAGAGGTCCAGGGACCAAGTGCTGGATGTCCTGGCTCCTCACGTTGCTTACCTGCTGTCTCATTTTGGCTAGGTTCTGGTGCTTCCAATTCCAAAATAAATCTCTGTCTTATGGTGACCATGAACTGGTTTTGGTCAAGGATCTGTTCCTTTGTTAATTACTGGTATTATAATAGCCCTTCACCCCAACATCCAGACTGTCCATATGGAAACCTCCCAAGGCTGTGGGAACATGGGAACATGAGGTCTGAGCAGGCTCATCTCCGTTAGCTGGCTGTCACTCTCCAGTGCCATGGTGGACCCAGCTTCATTATGTTAATGGGAATTAGCCAACCCCTGTGAAGAACTGCACCTTTTCCAGGGTGCAGGGATTGGTGGAAGTTTGACCCCGCTAATCTGGAGATGCATTAGTCTCTCCTCAAGCTCAGCATCAGCCTCAGCCTTCTGCTCAGTTGGTCAGAGCACACCGTGCTTGGTGAAGAAAGGTGCAAGGGGAGGGGGAGAGGGCTGCCAGCATGTGGAATGTTCCTGTGGTGTCCCAGGCTTTCCCTACTGGTCCTCATCCCAATATTGAACATGCTGTATGGATTCTTTAGCAGCTACTAAGGTGGCAGCCTTTCCTTGCTAGGAGCACTGAAATCTCTCCTCTCCCTCTCCCTCTCCTCTCCTCTCCTCTCCTCTCCTCTCCTCTCCTCTCCTCTCCTCTCCTCTCCTCTCCTCTCCTCTCCTCTCCTCTCCTCTGTTTATTTTCACAAGCTTTTTGATGCTTGTCATTGACATCAGACTTCCTTTGAAACATGGTGAAATTAGCCAACGTGATGGCAGAAGAGAGACAGGCAAGCTGTGGGATCACACAAAGTTCATTTATTTAGGAACCCAAATACAATTCTGAAGCCAAATTAACATTTCTTGTTGTTACAGGAAGTGCCTAGAACAGACAGAATTAAATCTTCCCTGGCAGGGTGTGACGGAATCTGAAAGATTCTGGTAGAGATTCAGAAGGGTTTATGGGATTTAGCTTTTATTTTCCTTGTGTTTTCTTTCAGGAGCATGTGCCTACCTGGCTGCAGAACACTCACATTTACAGCTGGCCAAAGAACAAGAAGAACATCCTGTTGCGGCTGCTGCGGGAGGAGGAATACGTTGCCCCTCCAATAGGACCTTTACCAACACTCCAGGTTGTGCCGCTATGAACATTATAACTTCAAGCACACCACGAGTGGTTGTTAAAGGCTTGTTCCTGGCAGGGAGCCAACACTCTTCCAGATGGCTCTTTTTGATGACAGAAGACACTCTTTCTGCTAAAGGAGTTGGTTGTCTTGGGTTACTCAGGCTCAGCTTGTTCTCTACCATGTTAAACATCTATTTCCAAAACTGATGGGGCAGAACTCTCTTCTCTAGATTTTTTTAATAAGCTACAAATGGAAAGAATGCCCACTTTTATTTTAACATCTGGTTTCAACATATTCCTTTTATTAGTCATTATAGCAAACAAATACCAGAAATAATGTTGCAATAAGTGTAAAATAAAAATTACATCCTCCTTTTTGCTCAGGGTTTCTTTAAAGATATTCCTGCTCTGTATAGCAATATTGAACCATCAATTTGTATATACACTATTAAATATATTTGCCTTTTGTAAGGCAATCTTATATACCATGTCCACTTCTATTATTGCTGGGGACAATGGAGAAATGGGTTGGGTAAGGCAGATTTTCCTTAGCCTGTCTTGCATAAAGACAGGCTCTTGTCATCTTCAATTAGAGGACTTTGAGATCTGGAATCTCTAGAGTTCCCTTTCCTTACACCTCCAGCCTGCTGCAGCAATAGTTCCCACAAGGAGAGCTAAATGCATGCCCACATGTATGCTGCCAATGCCATGGAACACTGCAGTGTTTTTTATGGCAGGCCTTCAGCCTCACTATTGCTCTTCAGCCCTTATTTAAAACAGAGCATGTCAAAGGACAATTGGCATTTGGGAAGCCAGCAATTGTTAAGAGAAAGAACATTGACTCCTACAACTTGCAGTATGCAGTATGGAACAATAAAGTAATCAAAGATGGAGGGCCACAGGGTGCTGGCCATCAGGATGGCTCAACAACATCACATCTGCTAAAATTAAACATATTTTAACAGACCACAAAAGCATGACTTTGGTGAGGGTTTTTTGTTTTTTAACAGCCTTGATCTTACTGAGGTAACAGTGGACCCTGTTGGCTTAAAATTCTGCAGCCCTTATTCTTTAGAGCAGTCATACCAATCCTCCCCAGCTTTCGTATTTGTCATGGAATGACCCAAACACAGCTTTATAAAAAAGTACATGTGTTTGGTAGCCTAAAAGAAAATTAGCCCAGAAGTTGATACTCCTAGTACAGTATCCAAATTATTTAATTAGCTTTCCGTGGAGGTGGTGCCAGCATGGTGTGTTGATGTAGCACATGCTTTCTGGTGCTTATGGAGAAAAAATTAAGATTTTCCTTCAGCAGACTTGTGCAAAAATAATTGCAGCCATTTAAGAGAAGGGTGTATTCAGTGTTGTCAACTCCAATGATTTTTATTGTAGTATTTTCTGTGGCTCTTGCCACTCCAGTTTCAAAAGGGAAGCTAAAGAGCTGAAACAGGCTAATACCTGATGTGCCAGCAGCTTCCTGAGAGGGCACAATAAAACTGTGTTAGGCAGTGGCACTTCTTGGCACCTACTTACATGTGGGGAAGGGAGGTCTGTTTTTCATGTGATAAATTTTCTATTAAGAAAATAATTTTCTAGTATGTGGTGACAGCCTAAAATCATGACAGAAATTTATCTTAAATGATCACCAAAGTAAACACAGGAGTGGGATGTGGGTTGACATTTGGGGTCACCTGGAGTGCACTACAACATCGAGCCCAGCCTCCAGGTTCAGTGAGTCTTCTGAAATGCTGGGGCATTATCTGCCAACTCAGTATGGCTGTCTCTGTTATCTGAAGTGTTCTAGCACTATGAATTAGTCTGTCTCAATTGGCTTCTGAGCCTCTTAGCCAATTTCTGCCACATTTAATAGGGAGGGCTCAAAGATATAAGTGCCTGTGAGTTTCATGGAAAGACTTCCCCAAGCAAAGAGCGAGCCCCAAACCCACACGCTGAGGAGGGAGAGGTTCTGGTCTCTTCCCAGAGGTGGACAGCTGGCCACCCTGGCCCTGGCAGGGGGCTGGGAGGCCTCCTGGGCTTCACAGCCTGCACAAGTCTGCAGGAGAGAAGCACGTGGGGAATGAGGCTGTGTCAGTTTAGCTGTTTGCAAAGCAGCGTATTAGGGAGTGCAGTTAAGCATTCAAAATGATTAGTGAGGCTGGGTAGTGAATTCCTTTCATCATTTTGGCTGTCATCTGAAAATATCTGCTCTAGATTTACCACAGATTTGCTTGGTTTGGGCCAGGGAATTTCATTAAGCAATTCCTGCATCATGTGATGCACAAGGTTGCATTAAATGGTCTGGTGATTATTTCTATTCTGTTTGAACGATCCTTTTCTGCAAAACAATACTAGCAGAGTGAGGAAGAAAAACTAAGCTTTGCTGTTTGGGAAGTACAAAGAGCCCAATCTATTTAACTGCTGGGGCCTTTTTTTTTTTTTTTTTAATCGAATAAGAATTCCCAGGATTCATTGATCTTTACATTAGTTAGAGCATCCTACAAGGACAGAAACCATGATGGGGAGAGTGTGAGTAATGAGCTAGCAGCCTAGTGAATCATTTCCCCTAAAGCTTTGTATTTGTAGAGAGACAGATGGTGGGAGCTGTGAAGAGGGAGAGGCAGGAGAGATTTTTGCAAACAGCAGAAGTATAGAGGATGGTGAGGAAAGGAAAATAGAAAAAAGAAATAATCAGCAGGTAAGGAAGAAGAAGAGGCTGAGAATACACCAGCTGTTTCAAAACTAATGCATTAATGTTAGAATGGATTAGGTTTAAGGGAAAATACAAAAAGGAAATTGCAGAAAACAAGTGCTTTGTGGCTGAGAGAGGGAAAATTTACCAAGAGCAGCCCTAAATATATATTTGTAGATGAACTCTTGAGTCAGTTATTAAGTGCAAATAACAGAGAAGCAGCTGAAAGGATGCAAGGCTCCATCCTGCAGACTGGCAGTGCTGCTGCCCAGCTGGAGCTGCCAAGCTGCAGGTGCCCACAGAGGCAAAAGGCATCACTTGGATGGCGACAGCACCAGGGGTTTTTCTCACAGCACCTGTAAATTTGCAAGGGGTGTGTGGGAAAGGAAATCCATTGTCCCTAACATGGAAAGTAAGCAAAGCAAGAGAATTACATACTTAACACTGGGATGAGTGCAGCATTAAGATAGAAATACAGGATTTAGAGACAGCCTGCTTTGGAGGCTTGCCAAAATTCAGATGACATTAATGCATGTAAAGGTTTTGTTGTGCAAGTCACCTGTGTGACAAAAATAGGGGTGCAAAATTTTATCCCACAGTTAATTTGGACCTCTCCAGAGAGGGTGATTCAAGTACAAAGTTAATTTAATAAAGCCTTGTACACAGGACAAGAAATGCTGCCCTAAGAGCTCATTTGCTCCTGGTAGGGTCTTAAATGGCATCATTTGATGCCATTTAAGAAAATAAATCAGCGGACTTCCCTGCAGCCTCTCTGGGGCCACCAGCAAGGCAGGTAATGAAACTGGCTCATAAAAACAGCTCCACCAAAGGGTGCCTTGCTGAGAGCCTTTCCCTCATCTCCAGCCACTGACCAGGCTGCAGGTAGCAAAGACATGGGCATCTCAATAACAGCATCAGTGTGGGCAGCAAACTTGGGCAGTGTGGTCAGGAAGCTCCTCACTGAGATAAGAAAAGGAGCAATTCCCACCATTTAGGATGCTCTGGGTTGTCAGATGGAGGCACTGGTAAAGCTGACAGACACCCCTTGTCTTAAAAGGGAAGGGGATGTGAGAGAGAGGAATTGGGAGCTCTGTGGCCTTGCAGTGCCAGAGGTCTGCTGTGGCAATGAAGTGAAACATGTCTCAGGGGGTTCCCTCCTTCAGTGCAGAACAGGCACACCTTATCTTCCAAAGCAAACATCTCCCTTGTTACACTTTGGCTCTAATTTAACAGGTTCCTCCATGCCCACATCTGATAATGTTTCACCTGTGTTTGGGAAACAGATCCTGCCTGGAAGGTCACAGCTTTTGTCAGCCTCCTCCTCCACCACCTTTTATCACGATGTTGCTGCAGGGAAGCACTGCCACAGCACCCACTTTGCAGTACTGATGGGCTGGCACTGCTGCTTCTCCCCAGAGCCCCCAGCATGGGTCTTCTGCAGAAGTGCCAGGCTGGCACACAGCACATCAGTATCACTACATAGCTCCAGTGTGTCACTTCTCCTCGAGCAATGGATGCTCACACAGTCCCCTCAGCCAGCATGCACCACACTGGCACATGAACATCTCACAAAAGTCACTTGCAAAACCCTCTCTGAGACATCAGGCACACCTCTCCCACGTGCATATTACAACCAGTGCAGAAGAGAAATGCCTGCGTTTATGTGGTATTTGTATTACAAGTTATTGCTCATAGCAAGAGATGTTCTCTGGGCTGCAGGGAAGGACACCTGAGCAAGCAGAGGCTCCACTGCCATGGCAGAGGAGTGCTGGATGCTGCTGCCCACAGAGGCAAAGCCAAACCAGGCCCTGAGATGCCAGAGCACAGAAGAAGGCAGCAGAGTAGCAGCCTGTCCAATCCCCCACTAAATGAGGCCAAGAATAAGATGGAATTGCTTAGCCCCACTCCAGCCTCCATGGGCTCAGAGCCCAGCCTCAGCCTGATCATGGAACAGTGCACAGACCACCAGCTGTGTGTCCCTGTCTGTGGCCAAGATCACTTGTAAACAAACAAAAAACCATCTAAAGCTAAGTTGCCCAGCCTAACCAGATCTGCCAGCTGGGCTGCATTTCAAGGGCTCGCTGATGTGGAGGGGACCAAACAAATACAAACACACATACTCCCTGCATCGTGGCTCTGAGCACTGCATGCCACTGCACAGATCCATGCAAACGGGAAAAATGTCACCAGCAGCAAAGGCAGGGTTTTTAAAAACATTTGTTCTTTATTGAAAAGTATCAGGGACTTCTCCAGTTTCCAGAGTGAGGGGAAAACGCCTGCTTGCCCACCTAACTCTGGGGTAAGGGGAATTTCACAGCAACCTCTACAGACACCAACTCCTTAGGGCTAATGGACAGATCCAGGGAATCTCAGGTGAAACTTGGATGAACCCAGTGGATTTAAATCCCTCCAGGACTGGCTGTTGTGGAAGGGGGACCTGCCAAGGAGTAGGACATTTCCCAGGACCTACTTTGATGGTTGGGCAGATGAAGCCCTCTCTGTCTGACTTGCACCACTCTTCTAAGAATGGGGAAATGCACACTGTTGAAAAGCTCCAGAGAACCTCAAAAGTGTGGATTTTCTGGTGTGCAGAAGAAGGTACTGTAACGGCAGACACTGGACAAACACCCCACCACCCAAAAAACTACTAAAATAATTAATAACTAAAATTGATTTTTAAAAAATCATTACAAGCATCTGCAGTGAGCTCATTCTGTCTGTACTCCATTCTTTGGATTTTCCACTTTTTTCCTAAGGAATTACATTCTGGAAATACTATCTTGGAGGCCTTCTTCAAAGTTACCTCCTTTACTTGGGCTGACAGTCCTTACAGCATGTCTGTTCTGGTTTTCATCAGCTACACCCAGTGAAAATCTGGTGAATGTGATGCATTGTGACTGCCACGTTCAGCACTGCACTGCTCCTGTGCCAGCCTTGGGATTTCCAGCAAGCAGCAGGTGCTGCAGTCCACTGTTAAAAACCCTGCAGTCTTCAAAGGCAGAAATTCAGTGAGAAAGACTTCTAAACAGGTAACACTACTGGGGATTGAGCTGAACATCCCAGAAGCAGCGAGTGCATTAAAGAATCTTTCACTCCAAGGCTGGGAGAGGGAATTGAGCCCAGCTTGGCACTGACCAAGCCCAGTCCATCAGTATCTGGTAGCATCAGTTCTCAGTGGGTGCTGTGTGCATCTCACTCATGTGCAAATGCACACAGCCAGATGCTCCCACCACAGTCCTCCTCTCAGAACTTCCCCCCACACAGACTCTACAGAGACACTGAAATCCATCCTCAGCACTGATAAGGCACTAGTGGCTCCCAAATGCCAAACCAACAGTATACAGAGGACAACTGACCACCCCTCTTCACAGCAGACTAAAAATATCCCTACCAGCAATGGTTCCAGATGCTCAGGACTGGCTTTCCCCACATACAGGGCAGAGAATTGTTTGGAAAACAGAGATTTTTTTTTTTATTCTTCACTTTACTACTGTATTGCTGCAGACAGCAGAAAGTTACCCACTCACTCTTCTGCAGCCTCCTTAGCTAAGAAGCTGAGATAATAGCAAAGCGGCCATTTAGGCAAGGGTGTTGAAAACTTACTGATGAAAGAAGCATGTACATACAAAAATTACTGATTTTTATGGGTCCATTCTCTTCACAGCCTTACAAGAGACAGTTTTTTCCTTGAAGCACCAGCTGTGCAGAAGCTGAAACAGCAAAAAGCCAGCAGTAAGACTATCCCAAAAGAGAGATGAAGGGGAGCTCTTAAAATAGGCACAATAGCACCTGAGAAGACAGACAGAGTACAATAAAGAAGTGAGAAAGAAGAAGGGAACTACACTGTAATAGAATTGAATGCAGTAGCAAAGTTAATCAGCTAGCATAGACTCATCTCTTTTGGTCTCTTCTTTTCTTTTTTTTTTTTTTTAAGAGGTAAAATAACTTAGCACTTACTATTTTTAAAAAGAAGAGGAAAAAGAGAGAAAACCAGTATCTTCCTCCAGGCTTTTGTGTCCCATTTTAACTTAGTAGTTGGAAACCAACCTACTAAAGCAGCACAGTCCCTCCTGAGGACACAGTCACACTGATGACAATTTGATATACCAGCATACCAGCAGTCAAGAGACAGATGCATCAAGGCAAGACAGACAGGTATAGAGGTGCACATGCAAAACACAAGGAATGCAAACTGCACATCTCAGACCCTAACACTGATTGATGTAGTCAAGACTCCTTGCTCACTCCAGGGTAGAGTTAATTATTCCCAGGAGCAATTAACAGGTTGAATTTTCAGCTCTGGGCTGGATGGACTTGGCATTGGAGAGACAGGTTTCACCACTCCCTCAAAGCAATGCCCAGACAGTGTGACAGAATTTTGTGACTTGCTTTAATGGAGCAGTATGAGGGAAAAAGCATCATCCTCATCAAACCAGGTTATGGTTTTTCTGTTGCCCATATTTCTCAGTTGTGCACACTTCCCTGGTTTTGATGTCTTACTGAGTAACTTTGTCTAAAACAGCCCGATGTTCCAGGCCCCAACTTTCCAAGCCCCAGCTTTTTTCACTACAAAAAAAAATGTTCATCCAGGGACCCAGATCAGGCTCAGCCTGTGCATCCCTACACAAATTCAACACTGGATGTGATGTGGCCCTGTACTGCCTTCATATGATGTGAAATGAGAGGTGTAGTTCAGCAGTGCTGTTGTATGGAGAGAGGGCAGTGCTTGGGCAAAACTTCCAGGGCATTTCTATATCAAGTATGGTCTAAGCCTACATCTGTGGTGATGCCCAAACTGGTCTTTTGCAGAGGGCAAGAAGACAAGCCTTGATGAGACACTGTCTGTGAAACAGCATTGGTGAGAAAATCCAGCGAGTGCCAGGAAATCTGGTGGCACATTGTTTGTGGCAGAGCTCAGTAAAATGAGGTGTCCTAGGCCTACCCCTACAACCAGGACATTTCTTAGGTACATCACAGGGAAAGGCATTTATCCTACCAGACATATGGGGTACAAGCACAGGTTGCAAGCAGCACGTCTGTGAGCTCCAGAGCTGTCAGACCAGTCTCAGTGCCTCAACCCTCGGTGCACATGGAGATTTAGCAAAGGCATTTCACATCAGCCCAGCTATCAGCTCTGACTATCATGCTGTAGATGTGCAAGATGTAAAAGCATGCTATCAGTTCTGATTTCCCTTTTCTCTCCCACCCTTCCATTAGGAAACCTCTAATCAAAAGAAGAATTTTTCATAATTCTTTTGTGTGTTGTCTGCATTTTATAATATTAGAAGCAGCTATGCAGATACAGCTGCCTTGTGCCTAATGCTGTATACCAGAAGGCTGCTCTAACGAAGAGCTTACAGTCTGACTCTATCTGGGATTTGAGTGGCTAACTAAAATCCTTTGCAAATTATCACTGTCACTTCTTTGTAAGCCCTGCTTCCTTTCTTTACGTCTGAATTCGGGCTGGGGATAATGAACTTCCTGTATCAGGGACTGGGATACAAGGAAACTCATTGTACACTCACCAAGGAAGGGGACAGCAGTAAGTAGCTTATGAGGCAGCTCTGAAGGGTCTTATTAGAATGACTTATTCTGAGTTTCAGTGGTTTGATTAAGTGCATCATGTGATAAACACTTATAATGAACTTCTTCAGATGCTGCCAGGGAAAACCCAGCAGATAAAATGCAGAATCCCATGGCACTGCTCTCTGCATAACAAACTGATTACAAAGATGGAAAAAATCATGAATTCACTGGCTTCTCCCACTCAGGACACACATAACAATGTTATACAATTTTCTCTTTGCTGTCCCAGATTAAAGTATCCTTGCTATTCAGTCCAGTTCAAACTAGTGCAATTTTTCTCCTACAAGTCACCAGGCAGATTACAGCTAAATGTAACTACTTGCAAGAAAGTCTAGTCATGCTTCTAAATGATTTCTTTGTTATTAAAGAAAACAAAATAATACAAACAAACATGGCTATGGTTAGAACTAGATGATCTTTAAGGTTGCTATAGGGAAAAAAACCCCAAAGAACTAAAAAAAGAACTTAAACTCACAAGTAACATATGCTAATTTGGTTTGTTTAAGAACAGCAGGCCACAGTTGAGAGCATCCCTTGCAGTTTTGGCCTGGCCAATACCTGTAGGACCAATGAACCAAGGTAATGCATCAGCATCTGCTCTGCTCTCTCCTCACCCCCAGTTTGCAGCTTCATTTTTTCTCCTTCTCAGCAGCACAGCCTCTTTTCTTTACCCTCCCAAGCTGTCTGTGCCTAACAAGCTACAGCACCTCTGCAAAAGGCATCCTGGTTCTGGCATGAAGCAGAGGATGGATGCACTGCTTCCTGTCCTGTTAGCCAGCATAAATTACAGCACTGCTTCTTCAAGGCCTGTGCCATATCCCTGGCTGGGGTGTCAGCTGGAGCAGGCAAATGTTTCAGCTGGGTGTGGTAAAGATGTCAGGAAGCACCAAGAGAGGTAGACAAGTGCTGGACACTTAAGTGAGGTAATTGGTATTACCTGGGAGCCTTAATTCAGTAAAAGGTCAATGAGGGCATCCCTTTCCTTTAAGCTAGTTACTGACTGGTTTTCCCTCAGTCCAGGCTCCAGGCTTTACAGAGCAGTAGCTGAGATGGCAGAGGCTGCAAAGCCAGCCCACAGTAATGCCTGTCCTCAGGCTACCTTGCTCCATCATCCCACTGAGTAATCAGCTCTTTAGGGTCACTGGGTGAAGTGCCTTAAAGGGGATTGCTTTGGCAGTTCAGGTGTCAGTAGAAACAAGAGGGTAAAGGGTCACCTGACACCTGGCAGGACACCTCAGCAGCTCTGTCCTGCCTGTCACCAGTGGGTCTGATAGCTGCCAATGCCACAGAGTGGAACCACACTGGCAGTACTAATTCCTCTGATGCCTCAGGTTTTAGCTTTTATATTTTTGCAGATTTTGTACTTCTTTGGTGTGTAGATCTGAGCTTCATATTAGGGGATAGTGAGATACTCTCTTCACAGAGTAGGTCGACAAAACAATTCCTTCTCTAGCTGGGGGCCAAGGACAAATGATGCAAATTTCAGGCCCAAGAGCATAAACAACAGTGGACTGAAGAGAGAAAAACAAGAAGGGTGGGACTTCATAAGCTAAAGCTGTAACTGGACAGTAACTCCAGTATGCTAATGGACCAGAACTTATAAAAGTGTGAGACCCCGTGACCGGTCATCCATTTTGTGACCATTTTGGGTTCACCTTGGGTGTAGCCCTGGCTGGGCTCTTGTACTGCCCAGGGTGTATCTACTGAGGCCTTTTAATAAATACCTACTCTATTCTTTAACTCTGTCTAGCCTGTCTTCTAGGTCAGCCTTCACAAGGCATCACCTCCATCAGATGTACAGCCCTTGCATTTCCCTCCTGCCTGCCTCAAGACAAGAGTGCCCAGCCTGGCACACAAGTTGCCATCACCATCTCACCATCACCTGTGCACCATCACTGGAAAGCCTGCTCTGGCACAGCACCTGGGAGAGTGGTTTTGGTTATGGCTGGCATTGAATGTGCTCCCCACTCATGTGCTTCCCGTGCCCAGGAGCAGTGCCACATCCCCTGCTAAACCCCCTCACTAAATACCAGCTGCCAAACCTCAGATGTGCACAGACACACAGACAGCCCTGCAGGTGAGACCCCAGGCTGGCAGTGTGCACGGACACCACAGCTGCCCCAGAGGCAAGTCCAGCAGCATCCTTAAGTAGAATGCCAAGGTGTTAACGTGCTATATGAGCCAACAGCCTCATCACACCCAGGGCAGCTGTTACACAGAGATCTAGGCAGGAAACATGTGCCAGAGGAAGAACACAGGCAGGAATATCAAGTGGACTTGTCAGATGAATTACAGCACTGCTGGGGGGTAGATGCCCTGCTCCTTGGCTTGTCCATCAGCTCTGTTTTGAAGAATGGTCCAGCAATTATGGCATCTCAAAAAAGTCCTAGAGGATGGTAAAAACTGTTTGTGTTTTTTCCAAGCATCCAACCTGGAAACACAACAGCAGTTTAAAACGTACATCAAAACGTATGTGAGCTTTCCTATGTACTCTTACTAGCCATTAAGTTTCCCCAGGCCATGCTATTATTCAATTAATAGGATTGCAGGCTATAACTGAAGGGATAATACACCTCTCAGAACTCATCAGTTGTGATGCCATGTGAGAAAGAGGGCCTTATCTTGATTTATTTTACAGCCAAAGGGAATCCATGTATCTAATAGCAAGAAAAAGGTATCTTCAAAACATGGTTCTATGCAATCAGTAAGAATCAATAACAATAACAATACTACTATTAGACTCAGTCATCAGAGAACAATGGAATTTTAGATCTGTAAACCAAGCAAAAATTTGCACATTCAGTCATTTCCTCTTGATAAAGGAGCCTTCCTCCTACATGACAAAACAGGTAAAGGTGTTTGTGCTTTAAATCATGGATGCTAACTTATCCACAATCTAGTCTGAAAGTGTGAATCAATTTGGAGTGCCATTCAGCAGCTGCCTTTTTACTGGTCTCATACTTGTATGTATTAAATACTGTCCACAGATTTCCTTTGTAGGCCTGTCCCCAGGGACTGAAAACCTGGTGTACTCAACTCATAAATAAAGCTCGTGAGACATGAGCAAGAAAAAACATAGCATACTTCTGGGCATCACTCCAGGAAAATAAATATGCAAGATGGCACATCACCCTACACAAAGCTGGCAAAGGTAAAATAACATTTGGGTTCAATCATTATGGAAAAGAAAATAATTCTCTGTTCATATGTACATGCTGATCTTCCACTGAGACAAAAGGGCCAAGGTAAGACTGGAGTTTGACTCACAAGGAAACAAACCTCCTGGAAACAGTTGTGGCTTATTTAACCAAATGGAGGGAATCAAGTCTGAATCTGATTCCCAGCTTTCAGGAGGCCCTTGAATTCTCCAGCAATGACCAACACCCTCATTTTCTATCTCTGTGGTTCATGACTCTTCTTATCACAGAATCACAGAATCACAGAATTTTCAAGACTGGAAGAGACCTATAAGATCATCTAGTCCAGTCGATGTTCTAACTGTTCAGCTAGATCATGGCAGCAAGTGCCACATCCAGTCTTTTTTTAAATTCTTCAAGGGATGATGCCTCTACCACCTCACTGGGTAAATGATTCCAGTTTCTGACCACTCTTTCTGTGAAGTATTTCCTTCTTACTTCTAACTTACATCTAGCTTGACGCAACTTGAGACTGTGTCCTCTTGTTCTATCCGTTGTCGCCCGGAGAAAGAGGCCGACCCCCAGCTCACCACAGCCACCCTTCAGGAAGTTGTAGAGAGTGATGAGGTCACCCCTGAGTCTCCTTTTCTCCAGGCTGAACAACCCCAGCTCCCTCAGTCGCTCTTCATATGGCTTGTGTTCCAAGCCCCTTATTAGTTTCGTTGCTCTCCTCTGGACACGCTCAAGTAACTCAACGTCCCTCTTAAAGTGAGGGGCCCAGAACTGGATACAGTACTCCAAGTGAGGCCTCACCAGTGCCGAGTACAGGGGAAGAATGACCTCTCTGTTCCTGCTGGCCACTCCATTTCTGATACTGGCCAGGATGGCATTGGCCCTCTTGGCTACCTGGGCACATTGCTGGCTCATATTCAATCGACTGTCAACCAGCACCCCCAGGTCCCTTTCCACCTGGGCACTATCCAGCCACTCCATCCCCAGCTTGTATCGGTACAGGGGATTATTATGGCCGAAGTGCAATACTCGGCACTTGGACTTATTGAAGTTCATCCCGTTTGATTCTGTCCATTTGTCCAGCCGTTCCAAGTCTCTCTGGAGAGCCCTACACCCCTCTAGTTGATCTACACTCATACCCAATTTGGTATCATCAGCGAAACTACTAATAAAAGACTCTAAGCCCTCATCCATATCGTCAATAAAAATATTGAACATATGGCATATGCTTGCTTTTAAATTCTAGGTATACCTTTCCCTCAGCAGCTACAATGCATGACTTTATACATTAGTAGTAAAACATGGTAAAGAACAAAAGAGGGTAAATTGTCCTGCTTTCCTACAATGGATTTGGATGAACATGCTCTTCTGTTTCCATCAGTGCTTCACTCTTTTTTTCTTGAACAGGATATTACATTTACTGGCATTGACTCTGAGGAAAGATTTTATTATTTTGCTCCCCTCTGCTCTTCTCTCATTTTCAGTCTTTTCTACATTTTTGTTTGGTTGGTTTTTTTTTTTTGTCTAGTCTCCTGAATCCTTATTTTCCTATTAATAGGCTTTGCACTGTCTAATCCCCAGGTTAGTTTACTACTGCTATTTATGAGATACTGAAAAGTTTAAGCCAATCTATATAATGTATGACAACAATAGGATTGCACAGAAATACTCATTATTTAAGGGATGAATTGGCAGAACACACATCCAGCAGATTGCAGACAGATGTCTACCTGTGTATTTTGGCTGTGATTTGAAATGTACAGAATTCTTTGAGAGCAAATGTGATGTGCTCTTGGCAGTTTTAATTTCATTATGGATTGGTCCATATTTTTGCTTTTAGGGATGATGGCTTACTGTTGTCTTATCACTGTTTGCCGGGTGATGTTTGCTGGCAATTTTGCTTGTGTTCTTAAATTTTATACATGACAGTAGAACTGCACTTGCTGTGCAGACAAAGGTTTAGAACAAGGTATTTATTGATGCCGCATTCCATTAATAAGTTTCAAAATTTGGAGTTCAAGGAAAATATCTTAAAAGTAGTGACTCACTCTATTTCAAATATTGTTTGCTTGGGTACTCTTACTGTTGCTTTCTGTGTGCATTTTAAAATTACTTTATCCTTTGTAAGATTGAACATGTTTATGCTGTCTGGTATTGCTACTTGCATTGCACAAAGAACCTGCAGGAAAGATATTCATTGCTGTGATTGAATGACTGCTAAAATATAGCACCAGGGTTCAATGAGAGGTATATATACATATCTGCACATTTGTTTAAGGGACTGCAAGGACTGACATAGTTGATGTAGCACATGTAAGCCTTGAGGCACCTGGAGATTTTAATTTGGACAACAGAACACTCAGTGTGCCTTTGTGTGTGAGAATCCCAAGGGTGCAGGAGTACAACAAAAGGAGAAAGGGGGCTGTGTGGAATATGTGCACATCCAGCACTCATCATTACTGGTAGGTAACATGCTCTGTTTTCCTCCTAGCAGTTATCTGCATGTGGCATATATCCATATTTTCAGCACAGTGTGCTCAATAACAACCATTAGTTCCTTCCCTGGCAAACTCAGATTCTTGAGGGGTTGCAATAGGAACAACACTTCATGTTGCAACCCATCAAGAGCTGTTAATCTATGTAACATCTGTTGAATTGGGAAGACAGAGCTTCAGGATGATGCTCTGTAGATGTCTAAGATAAATAATTTTCTTGCTGAAATTGTCAGCACAGATGCTGCTCTGACACAGTATGATCTAATGCTTTACCTGGAATTGCTATAACAATCTTAAAACAGACGTGCAGTCTGCAATAACTAGGTAGGAAAAGTCAAGTGAATATCTTCAAATACTTCACTTTTTGTAGTTAGCAGGGCACTTGTTACATCCCAAGTGCAAAGAGATGACTGACTCCAATAACGCGGTGTGACAGAGGAATACAGAAAGATGAATTCTCTAGTTCAGATGGAGCTCCATAACCATCATTGACAGAAATTGGAGGATTCCATTAAGTGCTCTGTATCCAGTGCACAGAGAACAGAAGAGGGATCAGCTTGATTTTTCCATCTCTCTTGTCACTGAAGTGATGGCCAAAAGTCATTAAAGGCATAAAATTTTTGTCAAGGATAGGAACTAATGTGAGCTGATGGTTCCAGGCACAGGTCCCACTGTGAAGCAGGAGAACTACCTTACATGTACACTTCAAAAACCTTCAAGAATTCAGTAAGGTGGGCAAAGACACTGAATATAGACTCCTGCAAGTTCAACTTCTTTCAGCCTTCCAGGACTGCCCACTGCTCCAAAGCCAGAAGATGGTTTAAAACATCATGTAGCAATTCCTGAAATGTGCTCAAGATACTTCACAGGTCTAAGAGGAAAATCTCATTTTCTTTGCCAATTAGAACTGCCTCAATGAGATCTTAGCACTGTGCAAGAATGAGTGAAATGCAGCACTTCCTATTCTTAACAGCTATCCAGCATGCAGGCTAAGAGAGGGAACAGCTTGAAGTACAGATACCGAACCATTCTGTTTGGTGGCTCCAAATGCTGGAAGTCCATTAGTTCCACAGTTACTCTTTTCAGGATATTGGGAAAGCAGGACTCTTTTGCCAAGTACTGATTTAAAAGGTTAATTTTGCTGAGTCTTACTTGATTTTGCCAAGTAATCTGCCAATGGGAAGGACTGACAGGAAAGAATAAAAGGAAACACCTATCTATCCCTGGAACATGGAAATCATTGCCTTATTGGCCTGTGCTTGAAGATGTCCATTCAGGGCAACTCTATTCTGAGCAGATGCCTTCAACTGACTTTGATTTCCTGTCTGTGTTTGGAGGAGGAGTATCTGCTGAAATCTTTCAAGCAGATACTCTGCAGACTAAGCACAACACAAAAAAAGATTTTATGCAAATACCGTAATTTAATTTCTTCCTGGCACAGAGAGTAATGTCACATTCTCACACATGAAGCCATACAAGATTGCTAACAATCATGATGACCTTTCTGGTTCAGATATTTGTCCACTGGAAACTGGTTTAAGGGTCTGACTTAACTGTACACAGTCCATCCAAAAACTATTAGATGACAAAAACTTTCTGCCATGACTTGTATGGTGTCAAGACCTAGCCTATATCCTGTAAGTTATCCATTTCCTATGAGGAATTACTTTATACTATCATATAACAGAAGAGCAACCACCTATTTTGCACTGAAATATTTACCTACTTTCTAGTGTTTCAGCAAGCACAATTTCCCTGAACTGACAGAATTTTTACAGTAAAAAGAGAGGTAAGGGTTCTGTGGTTTGGGGAAGTCAAAGCGAAATTCACTGCCTGGTTCAAAAGCAACCACATGACCATGTCTAAATTGATGTTTTCTGTAGCTCACTGCCTTCAACAAGAAAACTTTTAAAAAAGGGGAAGGACACATTGATTTGTATGTGTGAATTCTCCAGCTAATCTTCCCACTTGACTTATAAGAAACTGAGTGATGCATTTGGGGTTAGTTATTTTAATCCCCACTGTTTAGAAGTCCCCCTCTGAGGATAAATGAGACCACCACAGCTGTGTGACACTGTAATTGAACCAAAGGTCCTTTGGACCATGAGCAAACACAGTATATAATCCATAGCCCCTCCTCCCCAAGCCCTATCCACTCCAGATGTCTTATGGCACAAGGACCACCAGCAGACTGCTCATGACACTTAGGATGCTCCTGTACTAACCCACCAAACTCACTCAGTTGCCCAGATGCCAAGTGCTCTAAGGAAAGGGCAACATGCCCATTTCTGAGGTCAGTCCTGTATCTTTGCAGTACAAAATGTGGTTAAGCGTTATTTCCAAAAAGGTTTCAGGTCTGCTTTCATTAGAGCATAAATCTAGGTCTTAAGTGATTATGCAAATGAAGTAATTATGTAAATCTGTAAGACTTATGACAACTGGAATTAAGACTGAGGATGTAAATGTGGACTTTGCTATCTTGCATTTGGTGAGGGAGTTTTTATTTTTCTCAACATTGTAATATATGAAAACTTTAATTCTAACACAAATCTTTACTAACAAATCAGGTTGATGGGCAGAATGATAAAGGTTAAGCATAATTTGTTATTTACAGTTTTCAAAATCATACACAAATCCCCATGTTCTGAGTGCTAAACTCTCCTGACCTATACATATGTTGTTTATTTTATTAGACTACATGTGAATGAAGTGAACAGCTGTGACCTCCCCTTGTACTTTGAAAGGTCTCTGATAAAAACAAACAAATCCTCTTTAAGAAAAAAAAATTAATTTGGAGCCATTCATTCTGCTTATATAAGGACTTCCGAATGTAATAAAAACATGGAATAATTTCATAATTATTAGTGAAGAGGCAGGTGAGGGAGACTCTCACACCTGTTCCTATGTAGTTTTGGAGTTGTCTCGTAACATTTCAGTAATAATGCACTGTTCACCACCACTGTTTTCTAACACAGAACCAGACATTGTAAATGGATATGGCATTCATGTAAGCCTCTATGTGGGCTGAAACTGAGTTCAAGCAATGCCATTCCCTCTTTGTGCAACTTTCAGTTACCTAAAATATGTTATTAAAAGGATCTCCCTCTTTCCATACATAATTGAAACAATTTTTTGTTGGATTGGGTGTGACTTTTTAAGTGTAATCACTAAACTGATACTAGTATTTATTTTTAATAAAGTCACTAAAATTACTGTGTCTGCTCTGCAGGCTTATATTGCTTTTATTACACCAAATGATTTATTTCAAATAGCTAACAGTACACGAAAACTAGGTGTGTGTAACCCATTGTTAAACTAATGCATAACCTTATGTAGTCTTATAAAGATTTAGTTTATGTCAAAAAATGAGACAATTAATCAGTGTAAGTTTTGAATGTGACTAAAACATGATACACATATTTCACTGTAAAGCACTTACAGCAATTATCACCCAATATCCCTTCTCTCTGCCTCCTGGACTGCACACACTCCTTTTTCCCCCCAGAAAATACAGCTCTTCAAATATGAGCATACATAATGAGAATACAACAACAAAACAGGAAAAAAGGCCTCTTAACTCAGCTGGAGAATGAGGCTGCTGCCTCCCCAGCTACAAGATGGTGTTGATCAGCTTTCTGCAAGACAGCTGCTCGCAGCTTCTGCTAAGCTGTGCACTCAGTATGGGATGTGGAAGAGAGGAGATGGGGTACTGGGATAGGAACCTGGAAACAGGGAATAGTGTAGCTCATGTTATGGCGTGGAGGGAACTGAGGAAGGAAAATGCAACCAAGCCATTGGTTTGTGACTCACTGACACCATGTATTTTATTTGCCTTGTTCTTGGCCTGTGCAAGTTTGATGATCTCTGTCCTTTGGCGTTCTTCCACTTACTCCCACTGCTATGTGAGCTTTCGCATGTGTCAGATGACCCAGATGTTTCTCCTTCACTCACTGTCTTCCAATTTGACTGAGCAATTCCTGGGATTAATAGGCAAAAAGTACATGAACGGGATGTATTTTCAGTAACAAATTCTGCAGCTAATTGAAAAGTAAAAATTAATTAAAATACTTTTAAACATTTAGTCAGTAGATGAGTGATTTGGTGTCTTCTACTTTTTAAAATTTTCATATGTAATCATATTTAGAATAATTGAAATTCTATGATGAATTACCAGAGTCTGTTACAGATTCTCTGCCTTTTAAGACTGAAGTAACAGAAAATTTGTTCACGCTTGCCATATGACTGCCTGGAGAGATGCAGGAACATGCAAAGAAAGCAAGCAGAACATAGCTGTAGCTGGCTAGGCTCATTTAATCCAAATGTTTAATAACCAAATGTTCCTAACAATAAATAAGAAATAGCAATCTCTTCTGTATCAAAGGATATATTTGAACTCCCTGGGCAAGTTTGGCTTAAGCTTATGAGGTATGTGTTAGTGGAAAGGAAATACACAAATAAAAGATTTGTTCTGAACTACTTTACCAACAAAGATGAGGGGAGGACACACAAATTAACTACACAGTTCTGTACTTTGTTCTTGAAACAAGCAGAGCAAGTTCCCTCAAAGCACACACTGTGAACTGCACAGGCTCTGACAAGAGCCCAGGCCTGGCCAGATACCCAAACCAGCTCTCTGTGCCCAGCTGGAGTCACGTCATGTCACTGGACACGTTAGCTTAAGGCACAAAGCACTGATAAGAACATATTTACCCAGCTAAGAGGAAAAGTGCAGTAAATCTCTCTGTGTCATTTTCCACCATGTTCCTCAAACAGTTACATGAACCCAACCCACATTTCTATCTTACTATGTCACAGATATAATCCTCTTTCTAATAAAATAATAATAACAAAATATCTACATTTGAAAAAACATCTTAAATAATTTGCAGGCATGATTAACAGTTCTGCTGAATGGTAAAAATCTGGTTATGGGTAGGTGGTTTTTTAGGGGCAGGATAAAGTTTATTTGATTCTCTGTAACTGTGTGTCCTCAGCTGAACCTACCAGCCCTTTGCTGTGTGAGGATTATAACTCACGCAGTTGGATCAGCCTCTGTTTCTATTTTTAGTGCAGATCTTACTCCTTATTTAGTCCTGATTGCATAGCCAGAACTCCATTCTCAGCAGTTCAGTGAAAAGCCTGCCTGTTCCATTTTATAACTTTTCCAGACAAAAAGATGGGAAGCCTGTAGCTTTCCAAACACTCTTATTTTAGGAGCTTGCAACACAATATAGTCCAAAAACCCAAGGGCCACATGAATCCCTGCTGAAATACTATAGACTTTCCTGAAGCTTTACACAGCAAGAATCTGGCTGCTTCTAAGTTAACTGGGATATTAAAAAAAAAAGCCAACAACAAAAATAAACAAACAAAAACCCAAACCAAAACAAACAAAAAACCACCAACCAAAATATCCAAACAAACCCAAATAACCAAAACCAAACAAATCCCCAAATTCTCCCAAAACCTTCTTTGCCCTAAATACTTAAAATATATCTATTGAAACAGTAATAGACATCTGGATCAAATTCTTCAAAAAGCATTTTATCCTCCTTAGATTCATAGTTTATAAATCCAATTCAGGAAGGCAACTACTAGCCAAAAAAGAAATAAACAAGGAAAAATGGAAAATGTTGGTTTTAAAGAACCTCTTAGCAGGGATGACCACACAGAAGTAATTTTCTGCCACTCAATTAAAACCATAAGAACATTCCTGGTTTTGAACAAAGTTTTCCCATTATAGCAAGGAATTTCTGCAATTCTGTCAGCATCAGCTAAAATGCTTCACCTTCACTTCTAGGATTTGCTTCTGGAATATCTTCTCAGTCATTTATATTTTGTAAGCTATTGTTCCATTTGTTGCATGCAAGTGCATAACTGAAACCCAAGATTAAGATGATCGAGACCACTGTGAGGCTATAAACACACAAAATGCAAAAAATCTACATGGATAATACATGTAAAATACATTTTTATCTACATGTACAATGTCAATAATGGGTCCTATTTTCATGTGAGAAGGCACTGCATCTTACCATACACTGAAATTACACATAACTCCAAACAGGTCCTTTATTCCTAACACAAGATACTTATAGTCTTGCACGCACAGACCTCTTGCATGTAATCCTGAATCCTTTCTCTCCAAACCTGCAATAAATTGCTAAGGAATCGTTATGCTGGTCAGGCAGTGGTCACTGAATTCAGCCAGTTTTATTGTACATATAAGGATATCCAGCACTCCTCCTGTAGTGAGTGGGGAGATTGACTGCAGACAGAAATCTCCCTCAACTGCCCCTGTATTCAGGCTGTTGACAGTCCCTTCATCACACACTGAGAACACAAAGGCAGATTTAAAAGAAAATTAACTGGAGGAGTAAAGAATTAAAATCAATTAAGAGAAGGAGGGACTGATATATTCTCATTCTAAATTTAATTACCCCTTAGTCAAAAACTGGACAAATTACAAAGCCAATACAAAACAGAAGGGCCATAAAAATTATGTATTCAGCAGGTCTGCATTTGCATATTCTATGTTCCCCAAATATCTTACTGATTCTGTGAAAATGGAGAATATTCAAAATACATGAAGTCAAGTTCCATATCTTGATTTAAATGACAGGCTTGGAATGCCACAAGAAGTACTCTAGATCACTGTCTGGAAGGCAGAGGGTTAGAAACTGAAAGAACTGGAAGTCATTAACTGAAAAGACCCATGTACTTGAAATCCTGTTCATTCTTGCAGCTCTCAGAAACATTGCACCCTTGTACCCTGAGTGGAGATTACTGAAATTTGGGTATTTGGGATGTGGAATGTCTTGGCTGAGCTTCTCAGTATAACACATAAAGTTGAAACTCTAGCACATTTGGACAAATATAATTTAAAAATACTCATACCAAGACACCAATGTGCAAACTGGGGTGAGGAAATCACAATTTGTGTGCCTACAAATTGTGGGAACAAAAATTTAAGCATGACTATTCTGAGAAAGAAGGTATTTAAAACAGAGTTCTACTCTCAAAAAGCCACTCAGATTTTTTTCAAGATTATACTGAGAGACTGAACCGCACCTGAATCCTTCATAAAATGCCTAAAAACATAAGACAGCCAGAGACTAGAATAACTTCCTTTAAACCCTTTTCAAGGGCTGCGCATGACAGAGGAGCCCCAGAAGCTGATACTGAGTTGCAGGGGTTTGAAACTCTGTACACCTTTATATTACAGGAGGGTGTGGAGAAGTTTGTCACAGGGAAACCCTCTATGGAATCATTACAAGATTTTCTCTAGCAAGCCTCTGGCATGGATTTTCTTATGAAACACCACAGCATAGTGCAAAGAGTATCAAATTACTCACAACTATTCTGGACATATTTTTTCATTAAAAACGTGACTGCTGAATCCATTTGGAAGAAAATCTGATCTAAATGTATATAGCTTTGTTTGTAATTCAACACTATGAAGAGTACCCTAACAAATTATGAGTATTTTGCAACTGATGTCGTAACTATTTTTGCATTTTCAGTTAAGAGTGACCATTTCTCTGTTTTGAATTAGGAAATCTGCATAACATTAAAATAAATTACTCAAGTGCCATTTTAAATCAAAATTAAGTAGGTCACTTTGAAGTCAGCTTTGATGGGTAGTTTTGTTGTTGGTTTTGGTTTTCTTTTTCAAATGAGAACATGAGTCTGTTCCCTCAGCACCACTTAATCACTAGTAACTTTTATGAAGAGCAAACAAAAGGCCTCTTCTATTTATCCATTATGTCCCTAAGAGGTGAGAACAGCTTGATGCAAATGAAAATCATTAAAGCATTCTGCACTACCATTAACTGTCTGAATATGTGTCTATGCAAATGCAGCACATTACCCAGTGAAACTGCAGCCTCATGACCTTTTGCATTGAAAATCTATGCCTTATGACTCTCTTAGCAGCTGAAATGCTTTCTGTGATGTAAAGTGTAAGTGTTTGGTTTGGACAGGTACAGTAATGGAGTGCAAGCCATTTCACAGGAACATATTCAGTTTCAGATACCCTTTCACCCTGTCTGGGGAAGGGATAACATCAGAGATATCCAATTTGCAGCAGTGCTATGGTACAAATAATAAGCCAAAATGTGATTGCCCAGATCCAATCCTGCATGCATTTACATCCATAACTACACTCAAATAAGTAGTTCCATTTAAGACACAATGAACATATAATAATGCAAAACTGTGACTGGTTTGTAGGATTAGAGGCCTAATTAGATATTAAAGCTACTGATCTAATTCTTTAGAACTCTGTCCTTCGTGCAGCCATCCCAAATGCTGTGCAGAACCTGGCGATTCCCACTTGGTGCCATGGTGCCTGCCTGATGAGATGGGTGAATGTATGGAACTTACAGAGTCTAGTCCTCCAACAGCATACCTGCCTGACAGCAATGCACCACAACTCCTGTCTTCTTAAAAGCTTGAACAACAGACAGATTTACAGTAGCCCAGACAACAGGTCACAGGACATTTATTGCTATTTAGTGTGTCTCTCTCCTTGGCAAAATTTAGGTCAGTCTTCAGGCACAAATTTGCACCCACTGCATGAGCTTTTCTTGAACTAAGTCTTTGGCTTAGGCTATCTCCCCCTCCTTTGGGACATATCCCTTTGTTGCGTGCTTTTATGTAGCAGCAGAGTGGTTAGGACAGTGCATTATACAACAGCAGCAGAACAGGCAACAGCAGACCAGATTCTAGGCTTTCCATTTGAAGGACACCAAGCCAACCCCTCCTGTCTCACAGTCCTGGCACACTCTGAGGAGAATCCTTCAATCAGGAGGTGGCTGCACGTAAAGCATCTCTTACCTCCAGTTTGGGATTTTGCCAATCATTGCTGATGACTGGAAGACTTAGAGGACAAAAAGAATAAGGAAATTTTAATTTCCTAGGCCTGCTTGCTGTATGTTTTTTTTTCACTGGACAATAATTAGATACCTTACATACACAGTACTAAATGCAGGGACAAAGGACCTTTAGGCAGGGGCCCTTATTACTCATTTGTTTGGATGTTATGAAAAGCTATTAAAGCATTTCAAGGCCAGGCTGGATGGGTGTTTGAGCATGCTGGTCTAGTGGAAGGTGTCCCTGACCTTGGCTGAGGGTTTGGAACTAGATGATGTCTGCGGTCTCTTCCAAGCCAAACCATTCTGTGGTTCTATTTGAAGCACATGGAAAAGAAATCAATCAATGAAACTGAATAACCCTAAAGGTCTTTTTCTGAATTCGGCAAATTGGCACATTTTAAAAGTCTGATTTAGTAAAATGATCCCCAGGAACAAACCTGAATACCAGCCTGCTTGTCACCTGGCCAGCGTGCTGGGGGCAGTTTGGGACCATAAGAGCAAGAGCCATCCAAAGCAGCATTCCCACAGCGGTCAGGGGCAGCAGTGGAAGGCAGGGTGATGCAGTGGTTTCAGCAGCCCTTTTCATTTCCCACTATAGCTGCAATATATGGCAAGTAACATTAAAAAGGATCCAAAGGAGTGAATTCAAATCCAAATTGTGAATTCTACTCTAATGCTACAGTTCATACGAAATAATTTGGAATTTTTAAACCTTGGAAGTAGCAGTGTTATAATTTTATAAATGATTAAATTAAAATAAGCTTAAAAAGTTTCAGGTTCTTAGGAACGTATATATTATGCTAGCAACAACAGAGTATTTACTGAAAAGTTGTGCCTATAACAAGCTCATTCATCTCATTTTCTGTCAGAACACAAGAAATAAAGCTGTTTATGTTTCCAGGTAATGCACTTTATCCCACCGGCAACTACTGCTGTCTTTTCTCTTCATCTGAGTGGAATTTACTTCTAAACAGAACTATTTAATTTTAAAAATGGTAATACTTTCAAATTGTGATAAAAGATTAAAGCTACTCATGATAAGATAGAAAAACATGGGTGCTGTAGATTCCTTTGTTTAAACGAAGTAATTTCTGCAGTACTTTCAAAAAAAAGCATTTCTGTGCCAGTAAAAAAAAGAAGAAATTAGGGAACTGACTAGTAACCTTGGCAGGGGCAGGAGAGGGGAAACTCAGATTAGTGGTACTGTAAGCTTGATCACAAAAAAGTGGCAGCTAAAACATGTGGTCTTTAAACTTGTTTGGTTTTTTTTCCTCCAACATCAACTAAGAAAAGCTGGACGTTTTTCAAAAGAAATCCAATTTCCTCTTTAAACAAATAGATATTAAAAAAACCTTAGAATACTTTAAAAAGCTTATTCATTACAGCACAAAAATGGAGTCTAATTTTTAATGTGTACCTAAAGATCTGCCCAGAATAGCCACCATAGCTGCTATCTTTAGACAATGATCAAGAAAAAAAATAAAAATCAGGTTATGGAGAAAAGGTATTGTTTAATGAAAGACATACCCATTTTCCTCAAAGCACAAGAGACCTTGGCACTGACAGTTCTTGTTTTAAATGTCCTGCCCTAATGCCTTATTTCAGACTGTTGCTACAGCTTTGCAGACATGCCTGCAACTACATCTGATTTACTGACTGATTATCTTCTGTTTCCTTTTAAAGGTAAAGAATGTCTCTAAAGCTGAGCTGAAGAATGTGACCACTTCTTAGAAGGTTCTCTTCCCTCTCTGAACAATGTGAGATTCTTAAAAGTTATTTTTATGGCATAATCATTTCCTATTTCCCCCTGTGCATTAGTAATTTCATTCACTTTTTTTTTCTTTCAAAAAACCACTGTCCTAATGCAAACACATCAGTTAATTATTAGAGATTAAAAATGAAACAGGTCAAAAGCCTCAGTCCTGTCCTCAGAAAAACAGGACAAAATAATGTCTCCACAAAATAGCTTACAGAGTAGCACAGGGAAAGGAAGGTGGAGGTAGCGTGTGTGAAGAGGCTGGAACATGAAATAGTATTTGATACTTCACAGATTTTGGGGGCAGTGTTGTTTCATCTTATTAGCCAAGTCATCAAGTTCCTCCTTTTGGACAAAAACAAGTGTCACTGATTTTCTAAGTAAAACAGCTGCAAGATTATTCAAGAACAGCAGGAAACATGCACCATATTATAACAGAACCCAGTCCCAGTCACTTAACTGCACAGCTCCCAGAGAGAACATGGCCCATTTCTGTACATGACTATGTGTGTTTATAAACAGCATACATGATTCTCCTCCCCAAAATCTGGAAACAGAATCACAGTGTCTTGCCCTTCAATCTGTCCTATCTTCAGTTAGTACATGACACTTTATAAACCCATTTTGCATTTCCAGTGGTACCTCCCTCATGCTTTGAGACATAAAACGATCAATACATTGGTATGAAAATTAATTTTATTTGCAAAATTCAAATTGTCAAGGTAGATCTGTGTGCTGATGGGGTCTGCACACTGTCATAGTAATAATAATATCTCAATATTAAAATAACATAATAATATGTTAATCATAGTGCAAGTTCTGGGGAAAAAAGAACACTAGCAAAAAGCATTCAGTAAATGAACATTTTTGAAAATAGGCTTCAGTAGCCACAAAATTAGTTTTTTTAAGCATCTAGATAAGAGCCTTACGTCTGAAATTGCATTAAACTTAATTTCAGATGAAGCAAGCCTGAAAATATTAGCCTTTAAGGACAGCAGAATACTAGGCAATATTTACCTTACAATAAAACAAACACCTCCACTTCCCCCAAAAGCCAGAACAAAATACAGGGTCCGAAGGAACTCTTTAGATAGTACATAACTCGATTTTTGGAAAGCATATGGTACTCCAATGAAACTTCAAAAATCTCTTAGGATGTGCTGCATGGGTTACAATGCAGAATGGGAGGTCCAAAGGACTGTGTAACAATTCTGTAGCTTAAAGTAAACAGTGACTATTACAGGGCTCAAGATAAAACTGGAATATAGGAAAATAAGTAATTTATCTATACCTGTGGTGCCACAGAAACCATTGTGAGGCCTTGTTTTATTTGACAGCTTCATTAATCCCCAAGAGGCTACAACGTGGGCAACTCTGAGGACACTGAGATACTTTAACATAAATTAGTGAGGCTAAAATGCAGCCAGAAAACTATAAAATTAAATTAAATACAAGAAAAATCAAGCTACTGCTATGGAAAAGACTGAGAGAAATATTCTGGAACAGATTCTGGAATATATTCAATGGGATGGCAATACCCCAGAGGCATCATTTTTGTAAAGGATCTAAGGATAACAAGCAAGTAGAAACTACAAATAGATTTGTGAGAGTACCAACAAAGAGACTAAGTGAGATTTGGGTTGCATACTTGGAAGCAGTGTATCCTGGAGCAGGAAGGTAATGGTCTCTCTAAACATGGCTCTAGGCAGGCTGTGCAACACTTTATTTGTGGGCAGCCAACAGAGTCCTTCAAACCTCATGGTGGACCAAACATCAATACTCCCAAGTAATTAATGCTGCCCTACAAATGGAGGTCATGCAGTTGCCTGGACATAAAACACGAATGCTTCATCCACACTCTTTACAACCACTGTGGAAATCACAAATGTGTTCTAGGCATATTACAAGAAAGATCTATGCAAATTGGATGGAATTCACATAAAAATAACAGAAATTCTTTGGGAGCTGGAAAGAATCAAAAGGAAATACTACAAGCGTTACTTTACTTAGCTTAAGCTAAACAAGTAAAAAATTAAAAATGCTTTTTTGTTAACATTCAGTTTGATCAGGAAAATTATTTCAAAGGAACAAACCCCAGGAAGGAAAAATAATTATTTGAGGGCAATAAAAGGTTATATATACATACTTATTTGGTAACTCACAGAAAGCATATACTGACTTCTAAACTAGAGGTAATTGTCCTAATAGAAGAAAATATAGCAGGCTTCTGAACCTTCAGTATAATGTATACACTTGTATATGACAGAGACCAACAGAGATGGACAAAATATTTAATGGAGCTCTGCCATCTCTAAGCTAATCTTAAAACATTTCAGGTTTACTCTTATAGCAACACTCCTCTTTCCTTCTGAATAACAGATGGCTGTTTGTGAGCTACATATTGCGCTGGGGCTTCTTTCACTTTGTCTGATGCATGAACGAGGAATGCCTCCCATAAGTCAGACTACATGGCAGAAAAAAACGCAGCATCTAAAATTAAATGGCTTTCACTCCTTACCATCCAGCCCCATTTCTGTGATTCATTCACAGAAACCCATTTCCCATTTTAAAACAACAAAAATTCAAATAATAACCACATACTCATGTGTATTTGGCTACACAAGTTATAGAAGAATGATAGGGCTTTTGGCAGTTATAGCACTTGAAAATTTTCCATTATGACATCCTTTTAATTACTTATTATTTGAACCATTTGGGCTAACTGTCTTCACACCAGACGTATTTCTCAATGGAGACTTTCAACTAAATGCTTCAGCTATTTATCAGAACTAGAATATGAAAAATTATGTTTCACTTTCTTGTTTAAAAGAAATTCCTACAAGCATCTACCTGAGCTGCATTGTGCAGAATAAAAATTTTGGAGTATGGAGGGATTGGCAGCTCTCTTGTAGAAATAAACCTATTACTTTGATTTTTTAAAAAAAGGTATTCAAATGCTCAACCAATTTTCTTGTATACTCCACTACTTGCTAGTAAATCTGTTGAACATACCATTTCCCAAAATAGTATTAGTGCTCAAATGTTATATGTCATTACACACTGTTTTCTCTTGTGAGTCCCAACTCCCAACTTTTACAGTCATTAGTACAAAGCAACAAACAGAAGGTTTTTAAATTATGCTAGTTCAGCAATGCCAACAACTCTAGCACTATTCCTCAATTATTTAAGACTTAATCAGTTCATCTTAATCAAATTTAATCTACGAAATTCTCATTGTCATATAAGCAATCTCTGAAGGTCACTTAGTGCTATACTGTTAACTGCTTCCCAACAATGTGTGTTCTTGTTATACTAAACTGAATTCCTTAAAAAATCATATAATTATTTCACTCTTGACAATAGGTCATTTTCCAAGCATGGAAGGGAACCTCAATCACTTCTTGACATGTAGAATTCTGCCAGCAAACCTCACCTTTACAATTAAGTGTTTACTGGCACTCCTCTTACATGATGCGTGTGCTGCTTCTCAATTAACTACACTTTCTCAATTTTTTCAAAAAGTGGCATAGTTCTACATTGTTACACATGTAATTCTTTATTAATTTTTACATTTCAATTTATATAATTTTCTTGAATACTTATGCATTTTCCTGTAGGCACATTCGGTGGCAGGTTTTTCTGATACAGGGCAACAGCAAGACCTGAAAATATTAGAAAAAAATCATTATTTAAAAAAAAACAACAAAGAAAAGGATAACTTTCAATGAAAACTGTTTGAAACATAAGTTGCTAAATGCAAATACAACCCAGGAAACAAAAATGGTCAAAGGTAATTTGTACTTTCATATAAAGATTATGTATGTGAGTTTGTACATACAACTCATTTACAGATAGGAACATACACATAAGGACACAATGCATGTTGTAGGAAGGTTGCCTTTTACACTGCTGTCCAGATTTTCTGAAACAGAAAGCTGTACCATCTTCATGGTATACAAAGTATTTAGTACAATGATGATGAGAACTCATTTATCCTAATGGCTAAATTGTCTGTATTGATTAGGGGAACCCATTATTGAAATGTTCAGGGATCTACATGCAGTCCTTCTAGAATTTAGATAATCAGGTGCAGTCGTGTGCAATAACCAGCAAACATCATATAACCTTTTCCATAATCTCGTCAATCTCCATATTAAAATTCACTGAAATGCTCTGCCCTGTTGCTTTCACTGAGAGAAGAAATCCATTCATCCATTGGATAGAAACTTTCTTTCTTGGAAAGTTCATTTCTAATTTATGTCTAATCATTCTACATTGAGAGTGTTCTTTGTCTTAAATATTTTTTTCCTTTCTTAACTCCAAAGTTCTAGATCTTATTTGATACACTATTCTCCTTCAAATTTAAAGTCATTAGCAACTTTTAGTTATAAGCTAACTAG
The DNA here is from genome assembly GCF_027887145.1 of Ammospiza caudacuta. Lineage (NCBI taxonomy): Eukaryota > Metazoa > Chordata > Aves > Passeriformes > Passerellidae > Ammospiza > Ammospiza caudacuta. The sequence goes on from NC_080595.1 coordinate 71,562,792, forward strand.
GACTGCACCAAAGACATTAAATGGGCAGACTCCACCTGCAGCCAGCATCCAATTTTATAGTCCTTCTCTCAAAACAATCCATCAGAACTTCTCATCAGCAATTCTTTACATTATGCATCTTCCGTCTTTTCTCATATGACACTATACTGAATCTTTTTATGGTGGTGCTTGGATGACAGTTGGACTAGCTGATCTTGAAGGTCTCTTTCAGCCTTGATGATTTTGTGAAATTGACTTAATTTTGTCAAATAATTATTTTATTAAAAATTACAGTTATCCCAACAGAATCTAATGCTACTACACCAAAAATATATCTCTTTTTTTTTTATTTCTATGCCTTTGCACACCCTATATTATAATTTGTTTCCTATGTCCCATACAATGCCCATGGGCTCTCCTTCGACCACACTGGTCGCTTTCCAATCACGTGGCACTGTTCTTGCCCTGACAGGTTTATTAAGAGTCTTTGCTAAAAGATTTTTTTGATACTTCTAATATTTTTATAATTGAGAGCTGGTTTCATTTTCCCATCAGGTTTCTAGTGACAAGACACTGATGGTAATGCCACTGACTACACTTCAGAGCCTACTGCCTAGCCTGTAGCCAGTAACTGAGAACTGAAACAGACAAACAAACAAATACACCTCATTAATTAGGATCTTAAGTGTTCTTTCCAAAACACTGCTACCCCTACCAATTATTTCAGCATCCTAAGAGCCACTCTGAGGCAGTTTGGTATGCACAGGTTGCTCAATCCCTTGCTGTCCACATACAGTCTTTAGATTTTTATCTGATAACATCCAGAGAGTAATTGTCTTTCAGCTGGTCTGATGTCATGTGTGGTATTGCTGAAAATTCTGGCTTTAGTGGGCTCAACTACCTGGAGCATAAGCAAGGCTTGTCAGAACCCTCATGTGAGGACTTCTTGGCCTGGGTGTGTATGGAGTCTTAGAGTCTAACAAGACTATGGACTGTCACACATGACAAAGCAAGGACACATTTGGCAGGCCAGAACTATACAGCACAGCACCATGTATTTATTTCAGTGTGAAGATTTAGATCTTCAGCATTCGCTCAGTCAGTGGGGCCACACTGGGAAATAACCTTCCTGTGCAATGCAGGCAGTCTGACTGTCCAGGGTGGGATACCAACTGGATGGACCACATATAACTTCATCCATGTGTCTAGATTTACTCCCTGCAGAAACCGTGTTTCTGTCACCTGGAAAAACAGCACCTGAGAATATGAGCCACACTCAGCTCTCATTTTGAAATCACAGCTTAGATAAAACCCCTGACTGAGAGAGCACTCCAAGATTCCAGATCACAGACCTCATAAATACTGAACATCCTTGAAATCAATAGGAACTCAAACATGGCTGACTAAGTGGGTTTTGAACTTAAGATGTGCTGCTGGAAATTTTACCTTTGTGTCATAGTCTAAACTCTTATCAGCAAATTTTGTTGCACTCTGCTACTATAAATAGTAGCAAAATGTGGATTTTCCCTGGGCCTCCATCATGTATAGTCACTAGATGATTCTGTTTCTGCTTATATTTGTATTTATAATTTTTTGTGAACTGCAGATATCATTTTGTGACCAGTTTTTTAAAGTAGCTACACAGTAAGCATTAAACAAAACAAAAACTGATATGTCTTTTGTTTAAAAAAACAGGGCAAACCTTTATTGATTTTACTCTTTGGAGAAATTCTGACTTCAAAGACAGTCATCAGTTATGCTGATAAGTAATATTATTAATACTCAAATTTTGATTGTACAGCTGTTTAGCTGTGCATGATTAGGACCAGTTATATATTCAAGAGTGATTATTTTCATGCAAATACTTGGCTGGCTAATGGGGAGAACAGCTGCTGCTTAGCAACTGGAGGAACAGAGAAAGGGGGTGACTTGCTTTATAACAGAAAACGGCATGAAACCTTAAGAGAGAGAACACAGTGTTTGGAGAAAAAATGAGTGGTAGTGCTGTCTGACCAGGATATTTCCTTTTACAATTACTGACACCCTAGAACAGCAGCATTTTAAGGTAATGAAGTGTAAACTACAAGAAAATTTATATATCATACATGCATACACACATGTGAGTGAACAACACATAAAACAACTAAAACCAAATACTGACACACAAATTGAAATGTAGGAAATCCAGAAACAGGCTTTGTGTCTGTCATCTATTGAAAGGGTTAAACCAATTTTCAGACTTCAGCAACTTAAAACTACCACAAGCCAAGCTTTCTGGAAGAAGTGCTCTCTTTATTCTTGCTGCTCAATCTCAGTCCCTGCACTGCCTCCTCCTCTGTGCAAGCACAGCCTTTCACACCCCTACATAATGAAGCACATCAAGGACCTGATGGAGGTTAAAACTAACCCATATTTCTTAGTGGGACTGCTTTTACCTGGCTCAGTTTCCAAGCCAAGTTTCTTGCGCAGCTATTCAAATGAGGAGTAGGGCAGGGGACCTCCTGTGACAGTGCTGACTCAGTCTTACCTTGATGCAACCCTGCAGACAAACCTACTGACTTGACTGCAAGACAAAACTGAAAGCAGAAGTGAGCTGCAGGACACCACTGGAAACTGAAAAGGCACCACTCAGAAAGCGTGCAAGTTCCACAAAAGTGTCTGCACAGGTTTAATGTACATGTGGATTACACTATTTACATCAAAAAGGAAAGCCACTTTTTTTTTTTCCCCAAGAGTAACATTCAACATTTTCAGAAATCAAATTAATAACTCATATGAACAAGAAACTGGCTCTAGGTTAGGTATCAATTGCTCTTTCTGATTTCAAAGCATGGTTCTCCCTGATTTAATAAACAACATAACAAATGTTGTCATTTTAAATGGAATACTCTGCATGACATGCGTTAGCAAATCCTGCTTTATGCTTCTAAGAAGTTAGTTATTTCAGCTTTCTACACTATTCTACTGCAGGCAACTGGTTCCTCTTCAGCAGGACTCCCAGGTATGAACTCGTGCTACATCTCACACACCACCTCATTCAGGAGAAACCAGAATCCACCAGTGGCTCAAATGTCTCAGTTTATTCACCAACGCCACTGAGGGGCAGATCCACCGTCATGTTCTCCTGCCTGAGCAATGACAACAGAATACAGCAGGACTGGTCCTCCCCAGCACAGGGGAGAACTGCTGACCTACCCTCAGCTCTTGCAGGCACCAGACCACATCTGCCAGGGTTCAAAGGCATTAAACTGTCAGTGAAATACACAGTGGGGGGAAGACACAATGCTCAGCAAGTTAAGAAGACCATGTGAACAGAGAGTAAACAGAGCATGGAATGGAGTAACACAAGAACTGTTACCATCCCTACCTAAGTTCTATGGAAAACTGAGGAAATGGAGTAGTGAGGGAGCAGTACAAAATGTATTCAAATAACAATAGTTAGAGATGGTGTTTGTTAACAAGCCCCAACAGCAAGCTCCTAGTGATTTATTAGCCTTTGTGAAATCTAAGCATTCATAAGAGTATTTTTGCAGTTCCAAAGGTTTTCCAAATATCAGCTTTGCAAATGTAAACAACTGTCAAAAGTTAAAGTTGTAGCTCAGTTATTCTTTAGATACAGTGAAAATAGTTTGCATTTCAACCCTATTTCAACCACTTCTGTGACACAAGATTTCTTGATGACTAGGTAGTTGGATTTTCTTTTTCTGTTCACATAAAAATGAGTTTAAGGAAGAAAACAGATGTGAGTTAGAGAAAATAAACAGCTTACAAAGAAAGAGTAGGAAACCAGTTACCCCTGAGTAGACAGGCAAGCTTCCTGTTCATTACAATGAAAAAATGAAGGGTAGCAACTGCCTGACCTGTCTTTTGTTCAAATCTAAACCCGAAACACATGTAAGCGAAATGCGAAACATGTGTTCTACATATTGGACGTTTGTCAGGTTTTATAGACTTGTGCATGTCTCGTATCATCCAGTGCTGCACGCACATGTAGCAGCATCACTCTGAGTGCACGTGAGAGCATTTGGCCTTTTAACCGGCTCAACTCCCACATCGCCAACTCTGGATATTTGCTATGGTTTGGGGTTTTTACCCGCGGACCCGCAGCTCTCAGACAAAGAGACTGCAACAGGATTCTTAAACCTAAAATCAACGTTTTTTCAGCTCCTCAACCTAAATTCAAGCCTGTTTTACGGCTTTCAATAAAAGCCTGCACGAGAGCGCTGCAAACCGCACAGTAAGCTCTCCTGCAGGGCAGAGGAGGCGGAGGAGCAGGGGCAGCGGGGCCGGGGGGGCCGCGGCCGCCTCAGGGCCGAACCGCCCGCAGGGGCGCGGGGCCGCGACCCCGCCCCCGCCGCTCCGCCGCAGCGCGCCCGGCCCGGCCCCGCCCGCCCCGCCCCCTCCGCGCGCCCGGCCCCGCCGCCAATCGCCGCCGTCCCTCCGCAGCCGCGGCCCCGCCCCGCCCCCGCGCCGCGCGCGCTCACCGTCACAGCTCGAGAGCGCGCGGGCGCCGGCGGGAGCGCGGCCGCTCCACCCCTTCCTCCCGGTCCCGTCCCCTTCCTCGCCCTCATCTTGTTAGGGTTTGGGGTTTTCTTTGGCCGGCCCCTGCGGCGTGGGGAGACTCACCTCCCTGCCATTCAAAATGGCGGTCGACCCAGCTTAACCCCGTCGTGTCCCCGCAGCGCTGCCTCTCCCGCCCCATCCGCGGCTCGGGATTCCGCAGCCTCACCCTCAGCCCGCGCGGCCGATCGCCGAATCACCGAGGCCGCCCCTCTGTCCCTCCCTGCCTCCTCCGTCGCCACCAGGGGAGGCGAGAGAAAGATTTTTTCCCCCGCTCCCACGCGCGCTCGCGCCCCGCCTGCCGAGCCCAACCGAAGGGTGGGGGGGAGAGACCGTGTGTGTGCCGGGGAGTGACGGACACCTCCTCCGCTCGTTGAACCCCTCTCCGCCCCAACACATGGCCCATCCACCCCCCTGCCCGTTCCCCCAGTGGTTGCATCCGTGACGACATCATCATGGCAACAGCAGCTGCAGCCCGGGGCCGGGGCGCCGCCGGGGCGTCCGCGGGGCACGAGCCCGCGCTGTCCCTGAGGGGCGCGCGGCAGCACGGGCTGTAGGAGCGCGCGGGGGGCGCGCCGCCGCGCACGCGCCCCGAGCGGCGGCACCAGGCGGGGAAGGGGGGGCGGGGGAGCGGAGACACAGACAAGGCGCGTGCGGGACTGCGCGCGCTCCCGCGGGCGGGCGGGCAGGAGCGGCAGGCGCGGGGAGTGTTGCGCTCGCGCGCGCGCTCGCTGCGGCGGCAGCGGCGGCGGCGGGCGGGGGGAGCCGTGCGGGCTCCGCGCTCGCTCCGCGCTCGCTCGCTCGGTGCTGTGCTGGTGCCTCGGCGGCGGCGGCGAACAAACATGTTCTCAGTGCGGATCGTGACTGCCGACTACTACATGGGCAGCCCGCTGCCCGGCCTGGACCCCTGCCAGTCCCGCTTCCGAGAGGCCCCGGCCAAACGGGTGCCCGTCGTGAGAGTCTTCGGCGCCACCCCTGCAGGTAAGGGACGACCCTCGCCGCCGCCACCGACGGGCGGGCGGGGACGTCCCCCCGCTGCGGCGCCGCGGGTCGCGCTGGCGCCGGCCCCGCCGCCGCCCACCCCGCTCCCGCTCTTTGTGGCTGGGTCGCGCCCCCCCCTCCGCGCCCGGCGGCGCCGCCGCTGCGGCGCGTCTCACCTGCCGGCGGGGACGGCAGGGCAGCGGCCAGCAGCGGGGACCTGCCCCGGGTGCCGCGCCGCGCCCGCCCGGCGGCGGTGGGGGCTGCGGGGCCGCCGGGGCTTTGTGCGGGGCTGCCCCGGGAGAGCGGCGCAGCTGTGCAAACACCGGGGCCGGCCCGTGCCGCTCTCCTGCCCTTGCCGGGAGCTGTCGCTGCGGGCGGGCGAGCGGACGCGGGGAAGGCGCTGAGCGCGGCACAAGCGGGACTTGTGCGGCACTTGGGACGTGGGGACTCGGGGCTCGTGTGGCGGCACGGAGCGCGCACGGCCGAGGCACCGGTGCTGCACTGCAGAGAGCGGCGTCCTGAGCGCCGGCCACATGTTGCCCCCCGAGACTGCCGAATGTCACATGCCACTTCTCCGCTGCCTCTTCGCCCCGTGGCCTTGTGCCTACAGCCGTCCCACGGCTCAGACGTGTTTCTGACCAATACAAACAAATACGTTGTCAGAGCAAATTTCGAACAAATTAAATACTTAGGAAAATTCATTTAGTATGTATTGTAGTTTGCCCGTACGTTAAATATAAAATTGGAAAAAGCCCTCGCTTTTGAGATATTAGGCGTAGTAAGTAAGCATCATTGGTTGTGATCTCTTTACACTTATGCTGTGTAATGCTGACCTTGGGAATTAAGGTATTTCTGCATATTTTATTGACTGACATGTTGAAAATTATCTATTCATGCACATACATTAAATCTTAGGCAAGACAAAAAACATGTAATAAAAGAACACAGCAGAGGTGTTTTTCCCTTCAGGCAGTTATTATAGTAGAGCAGCTATTTTTGTTGTCTTTTTTGTCGGCTTGTTTTTTGTTTGGTTTGGTTTTTTTTTTTTTTAAATCCAGAATTAACTGTCTTCTCTGTTTAAGCACAAAGGAACGTGACATATTCAAGCTGTTGTGTTCTGATGCAACTACAGCTCCAAATTATTAAGTGAATGAGTGGGATTAATAGATAAAATATTGAAATAGTGGGACCTATTTTATTGTAGCTCTAATTCTGCATACAAAGGAGATATTATGTAATAATATTTATGTAATGGCAGGAGTAACTATTTCATGATTAAAAAATGTAGAGCCTGAGGTTGTTGGCAGGTAGCAGGATTTTTGTGCATGCGTGTGGTTAACTCATTAAGGCTTATTTTCTTTTAAGAAAATGTTTAGGCTATGCCATATCATGAATGTGGCATCATAAAGTAAACAGTGAAGTAGTTTAGTTGTCCAGCTATTAGGAATACGGTAGGAAATCCCTGGCTTCCCCAAACATAAACTTTAATGTCAGTTTGCATAATAGAAGTGTTTCTAATTTGACTTCGTTAGAGCAAACAATTCACTAGAGTCTGCAAAAGCAGTGTTACTTGTCTATCCCATTTATTTCCTTTTTGAACTTTTGAATTTTTTTTAATGTTTTGTACCTTTAGTAATGTTTGCTATTAAGCTTCATGAGCTTCTTACTGCATCTCTGCATTGTTTTTTGGGTTTTTTTTCCTTTTTAGGAAAGCAGAAAAATGTATTTCTCTCTCTTCAGAGGTGTTGGACCTAAGCACTCATTGTCAGAATTACTCTGACAGTGATTCTCAGGTTATTTCTTGAGAGCTGAAATTTAAAACAAAGTGTAATCACTTACATCTACAATCACATTTTCTTTGAGGAAAAAGAAATAGTGAAAACAACTTCTAGCATACTGTCTGAGACAATGGGATGTCCTTATTGTTTGGCTTACAGGGAATGTGATGCTTTTCTTCCCTGGAGTTGGTCTGGGTGGGAATAACCCTTTCTCACTGGGTTTGAAGTGTGTGCCTTGCCTCCAGGAAAGGTGCTCTGCTGCCTTGTTGCCTCCATGGTAGCAGCCTATTATGGCTGTAGGGGCTGCTCCACCTTCAGCATGATTAACTTTGCACAACTCTTGGTGTGTTTATAGCTGAGTGCCCAAGCTGTGCAGGTAATTGGGAGTCAGGGTCAGAACAGATTCCAAATGTCACCTGCTGAGCGAGGGGGGTTTGATTGGTATGTGGCAGTGGCTTGTGCAGATGTTCAGAAAGTCAAACATCTGGCACTGCTGTATCCTTGTGTCCACCAGCAGCTGAGGACAGTGGTCCTGCAGGCACCCACCTGTGCTCTCTGCCCCATCTTGTGGAGGGACTGCACTCAGTGAGGTGTGTGAATGACAGGGATTGCCAGTGTTACCTTTGAAGGCTTTCATGTAAGCCAGTACTCAACAATTAATTTGTAGAGGTTTACTGGTACAATCTACAAAATGAAAGTGGCTTGTGGTTGGGGGAGGAAAAAGCCAGACTTTTAATTAGAAGTAATGAAAGGATCAGCTTCTAGAATGGACTCTGCTGGCAATAACATTGGCAACTTCTTTATGTCTTTTGAGGAAGAAATCTTCTTTTATTTGGTAAGGCTGTACAAATTCTGTCTTGATGTCCTACATCTTTGCATAATAAGAGCTTGAAAGATGAGGAATCAAAATTTTGTTTCAGCCCAAAGATCTGCCTGCTATATTCTGTTATTTTGTGAAATAAAGAGTAAAATTCTGATTACAGTAGCAAAAGGTGAAGTGAGCTGGTTGAGCCATTTCATTCAGTTTTAGCTGGTTAAGCAGACTGGCATGTCTGTTGACATAGTGACGTGGACAAAAGCATAATTTCAGAAATGCTGCAACACTGCCATGGTGGTAATACAATGAAAGCAGTGTTGAATTCATGCTTTATTGTACAAGGGCATAGATATTATCTGATACACCAGTATTTGTATCTCTAAGGGAGTCTCATAATATTGCTGCTTTTACATAAAAGCAATAGGTTTTCATTCATTAGGTAATGCTCAAGTATGAAACAAAGTCACATTCTATTCTCAGGCAGTATGGTCTGCTAACTAGTACTTTTGTAAATGCTCTTTGTAAAAATAGGAAAAGGCTGAAAAATTGCAAGACCTGTTGTTTAGAGTGAAATCATAATAAAAATTTATTTTTCTGTTAGTGTATTGCTGTTAGTTGTATTGTCAATTCTTGAATTGTCATTCCTATTGCTAATCTGAATCCTAAGATTTTTGCAACCATGTAAGTACCTGAATTTATAGCTTCAAAAGAGATATATTTAAGGTAAGACATATCTGTAATCATAAAAGTCATGTATGTTTTTAGTTTTGTTTGGGAAGAGGTTATTCCATAGATCTTAGTCATTGAATATGGAATATGCTGAGTTGGAAGGGACCTATCAGGATCCAACTCCAGGCCCTGTGCAAGACATGCCAAGAGTCACACCATGTGCCTGAGAGTGTTGTCCAAATTCTCCTTGAACTCTGTGAGGCTTGGTGCTATGACCACTTCCTTGGGGAGCCTGTTCCTGTGCAAGGAAAAATCTTTTTCCTCATATCAAACCTAAATTTTCCTCGACGCAGCTTCACGCCATTTCCTCGAGTCCTGTCATGAGAGTGAAGAGATCTGTGCCTGCATCTCCTTCATGAGGAAGTTGTAGGACTGCAGTGAGGTCTCCTCCAGGCTGAGCAGACAAAGCAGACCTCAGCTGCTCCCCATGAGGCTTCCCATCAGGACCCTTCACCATCCCTGTGGCCCTCCTTTGGATGCTCTCTAATAGCCTAGTGACTCTTGTTCGAGTTGCTCTTGTTCCAAACCCCCAGGTCCCTTCCTGCAGTGCTGCTCTCCAGCATCTTGTTCCCTGATCTAGAGATAAACCCAGGCTTGCTCCGTCCCTGGTGCAGAGTCCAGCGCTTGACCTTCTTAAACCTCATGTGATTGATGGTTGCCCATCTCAGTGATTTATCTAGGTCTTTCTGCAGGGCCTGTGTGCCCTTGAGAGAGTCAGCAGCTCCTCCCAATTGAGTGCTGCCACAAAGTTACTTAGTATTCCTTCAAATCCTTTATCCAAGTTGTTAATGAAGATGTTGAAGAGAGCTGGGCTAAGGATGGAGCCCTACGGAATCCCACTAGTGACTGGATGCCATGTCTGTATTATTTTTATTCCTCTGAAAATGTATGTGGAATTTAATTCCATTTGCAAATCAAGCACTGTAAGTCACCCTATGCCTCATTCCAAATTTATATTAAATTTAGGTGATCTCAGAAGAAGATTGCTGTCTCAAGTTTCTTCCATTTAGCTGGTACAGTGAAGATTAGTTTACTATGAGGTCTCTTGTGGTGTATGGGGGTATTAAAGCTTTGTTTTGTTTCCTGCTAGCTCTTGGCTATTTCAAGCTCTTGGAGTCTGTCCTCAAGATTTCACTGACCACTTCAGAACATGTACATAAATTCTTAGTTGAGTGTTTCTGTCAGGTGCTTATTCAACTGCAGAAAGAACCAAGCTGTGAATCCATTCATAAAAAAATCAGGGAGACTAGATGAACTGGGTGTCATTTTAGGAGAGGCATTAATAAGCAAGCTGAGGTTGCTAAATTAGCACTTAATGAAACAAGCACAAGTAGCTGAGGATACTACTCATAAACCACATAGGAGATAGCTGTTGGTGTGTGATAATGAGTATTGTCAAACAGATAGCTGAAATGTTAGGAAAAACATCATTTTGATGTGAGTGTGATTTGAGGCTGATATGTGATAAATTTTACAAATATAGGTGCACATTTTAAAATTGCTTTTGAAGGGTGTTAGGCTGAGAAATGTGTGTTCTGTTGACAGGAGGGTCTTTGGAGAAGGCAGATTAGGAATTTACGTAGGAAAGAGCAATGTGTAATTTGAGGAGTAATGTAAGTGCTATCCTCAACTGCCACTTTATGTATTTGTCTTGTTTGGAGGAGTTTTGTATTTTACATTATGAAATCACTGATCCAAGAAAGAATCTTGCTCAGGGCAGCATAAAAACCCAGTCAAAAAAAGGATGTTTTCAAGTTACTTTTGCATACTTTTGATTACAAGTTTTTCTGAGGCTAAATGTAACATAGTGTAGGAGCTTACAGTCAGCAAAATCTTAATGTATTTCAGGTAGACATCTAAGTTTGGTGCTTTCACTTCTTGGTTTTCTGAGAGGGGGGAAGAAAAGCAGAGGCAAAAGCTCCAGCTAAAATCTGGCTCCTGTCCAGCAGCAGTAGCTCTGGTATGACTCAGTGAAGGGGCCTGCTTATCTTCTTTTTTCTGTTCTTCCCCCTCCCCTTTCCCCCTTCACTGACCTGGCCAGGCTGTATATCTGATCCCATCCAGTGTCTGTGCCTTTCTGTACTCAGTTATTGCTCATTTGAGAAGGACTGAACTCACTGCAGGATCTTGCTGCTTTCTACACTCAGCTCATGATGAACTTTTCCTCTCCCATTTTCACTACTATTTCAGACCCTGGCCCCCACAGTGGTCATTCCCTGTAGCTTCCTTAGTTCAGTGTTCACAGAGGAACATCGTTCCAGTTGCTGCTACTTTGTGTATTCCATTTCCCAGAGGCAGGTACTACTTCTTGATAACACTTCCACTTTCTTCTGTGCCTTCACAGTGAGAAGATGCAAATAGGATATAGCCATTGTGGAGATGCTTGTGCCTTTGCTTTACCTTTTCACACCCTTTCCCAAAACATAGCAGCATACAACTCTTGGTGAAGGGTTATTCTGTGGGCTACAGCATGGCCTAAAAGATTTTTGTGTTGTACAGTGTAGCTTCACTTCCAGCTTTACATTTCTGCATCTTGCTTCTGCATCAGGCTTCTCATACTTTTGAAGTACTGTTTGAAAAATTGCCTCATGTATTAAAAGGATATGTTTTCTAAATTGTCAGGTTGTGGTGGGGCTGTTGTGTTTGGTTGGGTTTTTTAAGAACCTTCTGTTTTGTTTTTTTTTGTTGTTGTTGGTTTTGGTTTGTTGTTTTGTTTTGGGATTTCTTTTTGGTTGGTTTTTTGGTTTTTTTTTAAGAGGCATTTGTTACATACTTTGTATAGATTGCCTGCTGAGTTGTTTGAGCATGAAAGGCTGCCTGAATAAACTGAGATTATACTTCACTAGCATGGAACTTAAGTAGCCAATTTCACACTTGTCTATATACAACTTGCTAAAATTCTGTCTCTTAAATAAACTTTTAAATACTGTGACAAAATTCATGTTCTAAATAGAATCCAGATACTGGTTCATAACCATTATTGTGCTTCCTATTGTAGAGTACCTCTTGGTCAATTCACTGAATATTTTTGTGCTGTTGTAATGCAGTGGAAAAAATACATACATAACTGACCCTACACACTTAAAACTCGATCAGCTGCAGACTTCAAAGTGTCCCACAAAGTAGTTGCATCTATATTGAATCTGGGATTGGTTTTTATGATTAGTGTCCCTGGAAGTAGACCAGGAGCTTATCTATCTCAGCTGTAATTTCCAGTTCTGTTATATACTTCTTAAGGACACTTTTAGGCTGCTGGTTGGAATATATTCTTTTTCAGTGTGTAAAACGAACCTCCTCAAAATAGCACACTAGTCTGAAAATAGTTGTCTCTCTTAATTTTACCAGAGAAGCACATGCATATCACAACTGAGGTTGGCAGAATGAGATGATGTGTAAACACTCAGTGAGAAATAGCTCCTGCTTAGTAATTTTTGCAGTCTGAGTAGATGAGATAAATCTCTGAAAGAAAGAAGCAGGTGTGATAATACCATGCTGTCAATTTCTTCTCAGTCTCTCATATTCAGAGTTCCAGTATTGATCATTTAATAATACCCTCTTCTACTAACTCTTGTCATTACCTTGGTTTTGTCCTTTACCCTTGGTTGACTTGATTGACCTCTGTGTGCAGCAGACCTCTGAGAAGCATGGTGGTGAACATATAACCGTTTGGAAGGAGGCAGTATGAGCACTCATACTGAAAGATTTATAGTCCATGTTCTATCTCACAAATAAAGCAGCTGAAATTTTTGATGATGATTGGACTGTATCACTGAAGATTCGGTCTCATGTCACAGAAGACCTGCTCCTCAAAATCTCAGGAAAATTGGCAGTTGAAAAATTTTTTCTTCTTTAATTACGGCTTAAAAAGACTGTTATCTCCAGCTATTGCAAAGCCAGTATCTCAGCCTCCTGGTCTGTCATCACTGAATGTTGAGGTGACAACCGATGGACTTGCTTCTTTGCCTTTTCCTGGATATTTGCCCCTATATGTTACAATTGTGTAACAATTTAAAAAGGTTTTTTTAAGTTATATAATCAAGTATGTGTGCTTGCAAACAGGCAGTATTTTTCTGCCAGTGATATAGTTAAGACTGAGAATAGAGCCCAAAATATACAAGAAACTAAACAAATACCAGAAAAGTTTGTACCAAATACAGGGACTGTCTGAAACATCACTTCTTGCATAGGCTTCATTCATGCATGTTTGTTAAGGCTCTTTTCTTTCAAGAGCTGCTTTTTATTACAGGGGAGTTATAAGGTATGCAGAAGTTTGTGTGTTTTTTGGCAGGGCATTTAAATAAAACCTCACACTTGCTGGCTGGGCTGAACCATATGGCTTATTAAGGAACCATTTGATGTCTGTATGTTGCAGCCTTCCTGTGATCAGGATGCAGACAGCCATTTTGGATAACTTCTTCCTCAACTCATATATTTGCAGTCTGTCATGTTGACTGCATGTTTATGAGTTCATGTTATGTTACTTTTGTGTGTATGTGCATGCCTTCTCTGGTTTCAGGTTGTGGAGTCATCATCCTTGGAGGCACCTAAAAGTTCTTGGGATGTGGTCCTGGGCAGCCAGCTCTAGGTGGGAATAGCAGGGAATTTGTTCCAGGTGACCTCCAGAGGTCCCTTCTAACCTCAACCATTCTGTGATTACAGAGATTACTCTTGTCAGTAGTGAGTATCCAGGTGCTCTGTACAGCCTGTTTGTGTGTCCAGGTAAGCACAGTTGCATTCCAGCGGTGTGGAAAGGTTGCCAGGTAGCTGGCTGTCTTTGAGCTGATTGCCCTACGGCTGTGAAAGTTACTGGAAGATTTTGGTGGTGTTGGTGAGAACTGATTAAGATTTGGAAAGAAGAAAAGAGAGGATATTCATTACAGACACCTAAGTTGTGTTTGTCCCTTAGTGACATGTTTTTTTCCTAAAAATTAGAGAAAAAGTAGGAGCAGCCCTGCTTATTTATATTCAGGTTGTGCCTCTGTGCTGTTTGCTGACTAAACCAGTGTTTACTACAGAAAAGCTGTATGTCCTATTTTAGGTGCAATATCAACATGTGGTACTCAGTATGAATATTGAAAGGACTCTGGAATGTTGCACCTAATCCATAATACCTGACATTACACCTCAGGGAAGGTTTACAATAGAAGTTTTCCGAGTTTTGTATAATGAGATGTATAATGAGTCTTTCATTTTGTGTTCGAAACTACCTAGGTGCGTTTCTGCATAGCACAGATCTTATGAAGCAGTGGGAATTGGAAACTGATTCAGTCCTCATGTTGGCAGGTACTGCCTTCAGATCAATAGTGAACAAATTTTTATTTCTACCACCCTTATGCTTATTAACCAGATGAAGAGGCTATTTTCTGGAGTTCTTGATACAGAAGCTTCTGTATTTTCTTTTGAAAAGTTATGTATTTAAGCTAGCTAAAATGTTACTAAATACTTGATGAATCATTCTTTATGTTTTTGTATGTCTTTGTCCATTGACCAGTAAGCAAATGGATTTGTGGCATTCACATTTGTAGGTAGTGAAACCTGTTTTGCTGTCTGTAGGAAATTAGAAGAGATTACAGGCAGATCCTTATGCTGAGGTAAAATGAATCTATGGTATCAAATATTTTAATGTTTGAGCTTTTTGAATTGGCTTTGTCCAACTGACCCTTAGCCATCTTTACTGGGGGGTTATCTGTTTATATATTTCTTACAGTAGAAGTATGTTTTCACTCTCAGATTAATGTTCATGTCAGAAGGGACATCTCTAGAGATTGTCTAGTTAGTCCAAGCATCCTGAACAAAGCAGGACTCTCTAGACCAGCTCCAAGGATGAAAATGCCACAATCTGAGTGACTTAGAGTATTTGACCACGTTCACAGCACACCAAACCAAACAAATAAAGAAAACCACCAGACTTTTTTTAAAGTTTCTTGTGTTTCAGTTTGTGCTCATTGCCTCTTGTCCATTCATTGGGTGCCACTGAGAAGTCAGACTCACTCTTCTTTAGTGCTTCCTATCCGGCATTTATACCGGATCAATAATACATCAATAAGATCTTCCCACCTTCTCTTCCTGAAGCTACAAAATCCTGACCTACTCAGCTTTCCCTTGTATGTCCAGTGTTCCCAGCCCTTAATTATCTTTATGGCCTGACTCCAGTATGTCCATGTCTAGTGCTGGAATACCCAGACCTGAAGCTAGCACTCCAGGATGCATCTCACCAGTGCTGAGTAGAGGAGAAGCATCATGCTCCTCGACCTGCTGGTGTTACTGTTCCTAATGCTGCTCAGGACACTCTTTGGCCTTCTTTGTGGCTGCTTGTTCAATTCAGGACCCAGGGTCCTTTCCATCAGAGCTGCTTTCCAGACAGTCTGCCTCCAGCCCCTCCCCATGTTAAGACTTTTCATTTCTCCTTTTGGGGCTCCATGAAGTTCTGCCTATTTCTTCAGCCTGTTACGAATGTCAGCACAACCCTCTGGTGTATCAGGCACTGCTCCAGATTTTATCATCTACAAACTTGCTGAGGTGCACCTGTTCAATGTGTGGGTCCTTAATGAAGATGTTAAACAGCGTTGGCCTCAGTTTTGACCTCTAAAGTACACCAAAAATGACTGGCCTCTGTGATCCATTATTGCAAGGCTGCTTCTCCACCCTTTGAAGTTTCATTACTCTCCTTGCTGCATAACAGTCAAATCTGTTTTAGTGATCTCCAGTACGTGTCTTGTAACCCCTTCTTTTTTTTAATATGCCGTCCTCTGAGGTGAAAGTATAAGCACTGCATCTCAATTCTGATTGCAGAAAGGTTGGTTTCATAACATTTATACAATTTCCATAAGATATCTTGGGTATGCTGTGGCTGTGTAAAAGTAATAAATCCTGGATCTGGATTTTCTGGGTTTTGATGGTATGTTTTACCTGATGGAAAACAAGAGAATTTTGTAAAATAACTGTATATAAGTCATCATGTGACTAAAAAGGTGTTCTGTATTGGAAATACAGTTTTAAATTGTCCCATATTTTTCATACTTCAGAAGAGTGACAGATGTTGTACATTTATGCCACGGTATTTCAGGTCCTTCCTTGTTCTGGTTTCTTACGGTTTTTTGGGTTCTGTTTTTTTGTTGGTGGTGGTTTTTTTGATGTACTGTTCTTGAGGAATTGTGCATTGACATGTGCATTTGTAAACCTGCTATTCCCATGCAGGGATTAATTTAGTGTCTTTACAGTACAGATTCCTGGTTTCAGTCTGATGCATTAAAAAACCCCAAAAAACCCACAACAAGAAAAGCCAAAAAACCCCAGAAGAACCCCATCAACACACTTTCAGATAGATGGAAAGAACAGAATAAAGTGCTGCTAAGCATTTACAGATTGTGCCAGCATGTCAGCTTTTGGTGAATTTGTGTTCTTATGCCAGCAGTTCGAAATCTAATCAAGGAAATAAATAGTCATTTTAAACCACTGCTATATTAAAGATGAAAGATTTAAGAATCAAAACCAGTTGTTTTAGGCAGGGTGCAGATGATAGTGGAGTAGTCCTCACTCCAGAAGAGTTATGTTCTTTATAAATGGAGCGTTAAAAGGTGTGGAAAGAGTGGTATGTTATAAAAACAGATGGCATGGCAATATTGTTAGTCTTTAGTTTGAAGTGGAATTTTGTAGGAGGGATATCCTGAATGGAAAAACAAGGGAAGGGTAGGATGTGTTGAAAAGAAGACTGGGATCATAAAGCAGTATGTAGAGCATGTGAGGTGAGCTGGGGGGTAGGGGAGGTTGGAGGAAGGAGGGTGCTGAGAGCTAGGACTGTGGAAAATATTGATGTTGGAGTTGCAGTAACAGGGATCAGTTATCTAAAGCTGCTCCCTTTTGGATTTGCTTGCTTTGGCTCATGAGGCTGACTCGTCCCCTGAAATTTATCTGTGAACTCGTGGCTGAAGGTACATGAGATGCTGCATGAGGTTTATCGCTCTGTGCAGTGAGAGAAGAGAGAAAAACAAAGTACTCCTGACTGAGAACTTTCCAAGAGGTGTGGAACATAGTGCAGAGCTACAGTATTCTCATCAGCACTGTACAGTTTGTAAACACCTTTTGTATTGTCTACTTTCATGAAAATTTGAATTAGTTTTTGGTTAAGGGAGAATGTAAATAAAACAAATAAATATCTGGTGTTCATCTTCCCAGTATATCAATAGAAATAAACTAAAACCAGCCAGACTTGAAACCAGACTTTGCAGTAATGAGTGCACAAGAAAATGCATCTCTTGCTGGCTGAGTAAGATAGGTGGGCCTGCCTAATGTTAGGTGCATATGTGGCAGGTTTCAGAAACAGAACAAAACACAAATGCTGTGAAAAGCAACACATTTCTTCAACCTGATCATCTGTTCTTTGGTGCCAATGGGCTTCTTGTAGCTTGTTTGCTTGTTATGTTACTCAGTTACTTCCATAAGAATCTTACTTCTCTTGTGTAAGCTTGATTTATTGTAAGAAAACTGTAGCAATATCTTGTTCTTTCCAGGTTAGTCTTTGGCTTTTTCAGAATGTTGTTCTCTAATGGAAATCACTAGCAATGCAGTGTTTTATGATTATTAGTAATTTGGCTTCTGTAGCCATCTGACTCACAGTAAGCCATTAATTTCAGTGGATGTTTGAATTTTACTTTTTAAAGGATGAGTGACTGCATTTTTTACTTGTAGTACCCTAATTACTAGGGATTTGATATTTTGACAGCAGAACGTAATGGTGAGAGGCTGAAGCTTATGAGTTTGGCAATAAAGTTGTGGAGATAAAATGGTGGTGGAAAAATAACAGTAGATCAGAGTGGAGTTGGCCAGAGAAACTTGAGTAAGAAACTGATTCAGGAGAAAACCTAGTGACTTAAGATTGCATGGTAGTTCTTTTATTGTCTGAAGATTCATAATTTGGCATACAAGGGTCAGGAGAAGCACATGGAATATTTAAAACAGTAGTACAAAACTTGTCTGTTGTTATAGCTGCTTTGCAGAAGCCATCAGTTGGAACTTTAAACTTGATCATACAGTTGAATCTCTACATCAGATAACTTGATGAGTTTCCAATCCAGTGGTTTGCATTTAATTTCTTCTATATTTGGTTACTGATTTAAATGTTTTATTGTGTGCAGTATTGAACCAGAGTTTCTTCGTCCCAGAATTTGATACAGTAATCATCACACTGAATAAATGTTGCTTTCTGAAGCCTTTGATTTTATTTGGCTTGTGTTATGACAAGTGAGTGGTCAGGTATGGTTATTTTTTAGTGCTTTTAAACTAAGAAATCACTTAGAATTGCAGGGAAGAGGCAAGAGAGGGGAAAGGACTTATTCAGTATGCTTGCTGAGCTGAAGAGGCTTTTGTGGGGGTGTTTTTGGTTTTCTGTTTTTTTGATGGAGGTAGACTCAATCTGTTGTCCTCAAGTAATTGGGTTCATTGTTAGCACAGTGTAATTGAGGTTTCAACTGTTCTAGAGCTGAAAATAACTTACAGCTTCAGAGTGTTTTGTGAGCTGCATATTGATGCTGTAATGAGTAACTGAGAAAGGCAGATAATTTTCTACTGGCTGTGTGCTGAATTACTGCACCCACTGAAGCTTTGCAGAAATGTGCTGTTTGGGTTCATCAGTACAGTAAAACAGGATACTTCTAGTACTTAGAGGTGGCATATTCCTGTGAGGATTACAGGAGGAGAAACAGATGAAGAAAAAAGAGGAAAAAAAAAAGTCTTGGGGAATTAGAAGTCCATTCCACCTGCATTCATGAAGGAATCTCAACTTTTTTCCATCTAAACTGTTTTTTTCCATATTAAAATGGTTTCTTTATTTCTTCAAATGTGAAATGATCTGTTACAGATACCAGCCATTCCTTAATGTAACTATCATAGATACCAGTCATTCCTTAATGTAACTAGATGTAATGGAATTAGATGTATTCTGCTACTCTGAATATAACCCTAGCTCTTCAGTATCTCTTAATTGTATTTAAGTGCATAGCCAGAACCATAGTCTTTTTGACTGAGTAGAACCTGGTCTAGCAGTTACAAATGTTATGATACAGTTTGGAACAAAAATTTTTATGTTTAAATTAGATATGACTAAGCTTTCGATTTTTTTTTTTTTTTTTGCATTTAAGTAGTATTTGGAAAATTCTCCAGCTGTTGTATTGATGCCCTTCATTTTCTTAGAGTTTTCAGAAGAGTAGAGAAGGAATATGTGATAGGGAAATGTGTCTGCTAAATCTTTGTGTCAATACCAGAGTGATTGGATATGACAGGAGTCCCATGTCATTATACTTCAAAGTGTGTCTTTCATTTGTTAGTACAGGTTTTTTTAGGGAAAATTCAAATGTTTGGGAAAGCATTGTTTAACAATCAGTTCAAGGATGAAATTTTTAATTAAGGATGATAATGTCATCGATATAAAAGATATTACTTCTAGTTAACTTCTATGGAAGTGACAGCAGTTCTTTTTTTTGTGTGCATGTTGATTTTCTAAATATTCTTAAATATTTCTGTCTCTGGTGCCACCCAGAATCTCTCAGTGCAACTTTGCTACTTCTTTCTGTGAAACCTAGAGTACTGGTGAAAGAGAAGGCATGTTGTGCTTTCCATAGTTATAGTGAATTGAACCTTAATTGCAATTCCAGAAATTCTTTCCAGCGTTCCAGCCAAGGAATAAACAATCAAGTCCTAGTTGTTATTACTATTTGAGTACTAATCAGCTACTTTTTAAAGTAAAGTGTTTATTTTTCCTTGTAGCTCTTGTGTAAAATCTTTAGAAAGTACCAAGGAGTAAAGTGGATTTTTTAAAATTGAGGTATGTTCTAGTAGCTGCAACTTTTAGAGCAAGGAAATGTCCAAATTGCCATTGGAGACTAGCCACGTAAAAGGACGAGGTGCCAACTGTTTTTCTGGCAACTAGCTTCTGTATACACTCATCCCTAACTCAGAGGTAAATCTGGCCTGAGGTGATTTCTGCTTTTATGAGTTAGTTCAAGTTTAGTTCTGAAGTCATGAAGCACAGCTCACATCTGTAGTGAAAATTGTTGCTCTTTGACCATTTTTGTGGTTGCACAGTGGGGTCAAAAGCTCTTTTGCTATTCAGGAATTTCAGTCACATTTTAAAATAAGCTCAGTTGCAACTGGACATAATTTTCTCTCATTTCCAAGCTGTATGTTGAAGTGTTTAGCTTTAAAAAGGCTTTTAAAGATCACCTCTCATGAGGTTTAGTGGTATTTCTGCATAGGCCCATTCACAGACAAAAGACTTTAGTCCAAAGAAGGATAGTGATGGTTGGAATTGTTCTATTTTGTATTAGAATTTGCTCAAGCAGTTAAAAAAAGTGTTAAAAAAAAAAAAGGCAAACAGATGTTTTCTACTATTAGTAAAGAATGTGATGAAAATGAAGTGATCTTTTCCAGAGAAGTAAAGTGAAACAAAAGAAATTTTGGATTGAATTAAGACTCATAATTTCTATTAAGTGAAAGGAGAATAAAATGCAGAGGATTATGATTATAATTAATATCTATTTAGAAATGGCTTGCACCTTTTTCAGTGGGGAGACAAATATTTATGTTCTGTAATTGTTTGTTAATGGAGTTCTTGATCCCCAGCTATTGAACAGTGGCAGCCACAATAACAGAATCAATGTGTCCAAAATGTCACATTAGCAGACTTTTTTTTGTTAACACACCACTGTTGTAAGAAACCATGTGCTAGATCTTTCTTTGTTTTAAAACAGTTTCTTAATACGTGAGACCTCAAAATTTCAATGGACAATTCATCACTTGGGTGCAAGGAAATTTGTCAGTACAGTTATATACCGTACTGTATATAACAGGTACTGACAAATTAGTCTTATATACTACTGACAAATAAAGTCTTGATGTTATACTACTGATTCTTATATACTACTGAAAAATAAAGTCTTGATGTTATATAATAACATCAAGACTTTATTTTTCAGTAGTATATAAGAATCACAGTTCCTATAAAACTAATATGTTTCTGGCTATCTCTAGGAATTCCGTTCTTACCGGTTTTTTGTTTGATTGGTTCTTTTAATAGAACTGTGCTGCAGATGTTTTTATTTAGAACCAGTAATTGGAGTCCTGTGGGTTTTTTTAATGCATAATTGTCAAGGGTCGTTACTTTTTGTAGGAGCGAATAAGTAGAACCCACAGTCTCATCTGTGATTTGCGTATGAGGTTTTTAGTTCCTTTTGACCATAATTTTGAAGTGATTGCTACTTTTCATGCAGTCATATCTTAAGGTTTTTGTCTCCCCCACAGCTCCCCAGTTTACATCCAAAACAGAATTTTATACATCAGGACTTGATAACTTGGTAATAGCAAGATAAATCAAAGTATTTACCATATCAAAGCATTGCCCATTTAAGCAGTATTACTGTTATTTGGTCATTACTTTGTACATTTACATATTAGAGTTATTTTCAATTGGATTAAGCTTTTGCAAGATATTTCCTTCAAGCTGGCCTTGTAGGATTACGTTCAGATTTAAAGCTGAGAGTAATGTGCAGAATCTTTGCAAAGACATTTGACTTTCTTTTAATTCAGCTCCTGCAAAGAGTGGGTTTTGAGTGTTTGTCACATATAAATTATGTGACTGCTTTTTTTCTCTGAATGCCATGGTATGTGGTTAGTGAATGACTTTGTGCTTTAAGATATTTAATCAATTATTAATTTGGTTATTACAGATGTAGAATCAAATCTGAGGGATTGAATGACTTTTGTACAAGGTCGTGGTAGATTTGAAGTGGAATTCATCCTCCTTTTCATGCCACTAGGTATTTTAATCACTAGACCATCATTTAAGATAATGATATGCACCAGTGCTTCTAAGAATTCCTCATAAGATCTGTGCCTTTATGCCATACTATTGTGTGCAGATTTGTACAGCAACCTAATGAGCAAAAGACTGGACACAAGACGTTGTAGAATATGTGTTTTGGAAAGTCACTAAAGAGAAAGTTTTGTTAAAAGATTACATTTTGAGGAGAATTAAAGAAGACCCTTTTCATTAAAGTTGAGGCTTTTTTTATCATGTGCTAAGCACAATATTGAGGATTCTGTATTGATAAGTGATTTTCAAGATTCACAGGATAGCATTTTGTGCTCTGAAAATTGAAGTTTTGACTGTGCTGTGTCTCCTAATGTTTTTGAACCATATTCAAGTGTAAGTCTGCATATATGATAGTGCACTTCCACTTCCTGAAAGAACTGCTTGAAGGATAGTCCCTGACAAAGTTTGGCTCACATAGTTCCTTTATTTAAAAAAAAAAAAACTCCTGGACAGGGAAACTTGGCAGGCAGTCATATTGGAAAATAATAAACATGCCTCTGCCAGAAGTGTTTGGATTTGTTACAGTCATCTGGTCAGGACTAGTAGCTGCTTAGAGAACTATGAATAGCAACAGTAAAGGCAGAGGAACAATTTTTCTACAGGCATAGGGTTTAAATGATGCTTATTTGGAAGACTGCCTTTGTCATCAAAGAGTTGGAAACATAGGGGTTTTTTCTCTTAAAGTTTTTTTCCTGAAGAAATTAAAATCTGTTTATACTATATGTAATTACAAGATTTTGAACCTTGATTTTTAGACACCCCAGTGACAGCAATGAATTATTGTTCTGGCCGAAGCCAAGGGAGAAAATAAATAGCTTTACCTGTGTTTTTGTATTTCAAGGTCTTCTGGTGGTTTGGATGGCAATGCTTTTCTGCTTTTTCAAGAGGAAGTTTTTTTTTCTGAAAAGGCTAGAGCCCTGGAAGTTTTAATAGTCAGCTTTTCTTTAAGCTTGCACAAGACTTCTTATTATTTTCTCTCAACAGGAGGGTTTCAGGTTGTTTTCCCAGTCCACAGCCATAATTGTTAATACCATGATGTAGCACCAACCGTGTGAGAAGTTCTGCTGGGTCTGTGCTTTGCTGTTGATTAACTTGATATCAAAAGTAAAATAAATGCATTTAAGTTAATTGAGTTGGTTTCCAAATAATCAGAGAAGTGTTGGTCCCAACTATATAAAATATTATTTAAACTCAGATATTTTTCATGCTGATTATGGTCCATTTCTTCCAGTTGTCCAATTGTTTGAACCCCCACTGGAAAAGTAAGAGCAGTCTCATGGCTAGGGGGCTAGAGTTCAGATTTGTTTTTTCTGTCAGTTTCCTGTGAGGCTTTGGAAAATACTTCTAATATCTATAAAAATATAAGCAGAAGTAAAGTATTAATTTATAAACAGGCACAGTGCTGTACTGGTAATCTAACCTGAGTAATTTGAATCTCCATAATCCTGTTTCCCTCTTTTGGTCTAATTGCAAATAAGAAAATGTGTTCTTTTCTTCATTGTTCTGAACTTTGCTATCAGTATTTCCAGGTTCTTCTGTTTTGCATGCCTGAGCGAGTTCAAGTGTGCCAGTTGTTTCTTAAACTCATGATTAATAATTTCTTCATTACTGTTGAAAGGATTGAGTTAGACCTTTCTCTCAAAAGAACCAGGAGCTGGGGCAGTGAAATAAATATCATTGCCCAGAATAGAGGTGAAACCATTAGTACTGGAAATAAAACATGCATAATTTCAAATTTGAAACATGAGAATGGGAAAATTTCTGTTCCATGGTACTGTGTTCTCAAGAGATTTTTTTGGACTTGAACTGGGGTCGCTAGTTGAGTAGTGCTCGTTGATTTACAAAACTATACATCCTGAGAAATCTTTTGCTTCTTTTTTAAAGGAGCAAGAGATGATGGCAACTTTATACTTCAACAGCCTAAAACTATTTACTAATCAGTAATCTTTACAGACTGGGAGTTAACTGCAGCAATAACTGTCCAGCAGACCTCAGGGACAAAAAAACCCTGGAGCTTTGATTCCTCAGTGTACTTCTGAACTTGTATAAACTTCTTCATCAGTCTCCTGATACAATATCATTATTGGGAAGTTGTTGCATGGCTTCAGGAACATGGTCTTTCTTTTCAAACCTTGCAGACGTAAATAATTGCTTCTGAGGAAGTCTCTCAAGTGCTCATTTAAGGTGTGTCTTCACTAAGCAATTAGCAGTAGTGCTTCTTTGGTTCTTCTCCAGAAGTGTACCATATAGTTTAACAACCTACCTGTATTTTCAGATTTGGTCCAGCTTTCTGATTTCAGGAGAAATCACAGATTGGAATTCAGTCCAATTTCTCACTCAAGCTTGTTGTGACTATGCAGCTAAAATTATTTTTGAGGCTTGTAGTCCTCCAGTCCTCTGGCTGTAGGAGTTCTCAAGAGGCATGTAAACTGACAGTATGTGCTGGTAAACACTCTTAGAGGAGCTCAGGATGAAAAGTAGAACATACCACCAGAGGCACGTGGATGAACAGAGAGTAGTGAAGATGAAGAGTTACTGACTGGTGTTTTACAAACACCTGCTAGATGTGTCTGAACACATGTGAATAAAGCAAAAGCTATTTTTGAAGAGATAAAGACTATTGCTTCTCTGACAACAAAAAGAATATGTTCAGTAGCTTCTAGTTCTCTTTGTTTTCTTTTAGGGCTAACTTCTACTATTCCAGTGGTTGTAGCATGGGGAAACAATGGTTTCAGAAGGTTGCCATGTGTGTATTCTGCCACCAGCTGAAATAAAGACCTAATAATACATGCTTGTTTCTGTGAGCTCTGAAAAGCAAAGAATTCACTACAGAAAACCAACTCGTATGGAATAAACTGGTTTCAAAGATTTTATAATTTCATCAAAAATTATATTAAAAATACATTAAATTACCTTTCATAGCTAATTTCTAGTGTTATTTGCAAGTTTTTCCTGTTAGTGTGCTAAGGAGACTTTATCCTGTTAACTTACTAAGTGTACAGTGTCCTGAGAGTTTTGTCCCATCCACATTGCTCCTGCTTTTAGCTAACGTTTAGTCATAAACTCTGCACCATGCTTTTTGTTATTTTGGTTTTTTCATATCTGTACTAGCCCTGCTTTTGTATGAAAACTTAGTCTGTGTGGACTTTACATTAGTGCAGTGAGATGTCTGTATTTGGGTTGGATGTTGCTGTTCCAGTTACCAGGTTCTACTGAAGAGCTTAATTAAGTCCTCTGGGTGTCTTAAATGTAGATGGCCTCCATCCTATTACTAAAATATGCAGCTTTTAAACAGATTACAGATCAGAACTGAGGATTTATTTTGATGCAACTGAATAGTGATGATGATTTTCTCCATGCATTGGAAATGCAAGTTCTTTGTGTTCTTTAAGTATTCCTGTTGCTTTTGATGATCCATTCAACTCAAAGGCTTAATACAGTAATATGTGAAATTTTTTTATTAAGCTTGTATAGATATTTGATACTTTTTTCTAAATGTGGTAATTAGTAGACATAAATTTTCAAAACCTGAATCAATAAGGTTCTGATACAGTATATCAGTTTTGTATAATACATGCTGTTCCTTGCCATCTTCACTTTAAGAATTTTTTTGCAAAGTCAGACTTCTAAGAATAGTTGCAGCAATTTCAGGGGACATAAAAGAAAGCTTCTTGGGGACCCTTGTTTCGTGATTTATCATTTTAACTTTGTTTTCAAATGAGAATCAGTTCTGTAGTTGCAAGGAAACATTCAACACCAGAATTAAGTCAGTGTGATTGACTAGAGCTGTCAGAGAGCCTGAAACAATAGTTCTTAAAACTACACCAATCTAAGTGCCAATAGTGGTGGTCCAGAATATCAGAGTACTTTACTGTTTGATTGTTCATTGAGCTCTAGAAAGTAATACCATGTTTATGTGCATGTTACTTGCATTCTGAAAAATGTAGAGCCCATACAAGCTGATAATCAGTGAAAAGAGTAAAGGAGCATACGTATGTAAATATTAAACAGAACAGCAGCAAACTTTCAGATTTAGAATCTCTCTTCTGGAACAAAACTTCAGACTTGCCAATATAATTCATGTCAAATCGGGATACTTCATGCACATGATAATTAATTATATTTATTTTCTTGAACAAAACCTAACCCACTGTATTTTCTTTTGTTTTATTTTTTGTTGGGCTTAAGGCTAATTGTGGTTGTGATTGTATGGCTTAAATATTTGTTAAAATACATTTGTGTAGAAACTGGAGTCAAATGGAGAAAAAACTCCTTAACTAAAGTACTACACATTGCCATAAACCACCTGCTTTAGATTACTCTGCTTTGAGAAGGGAGGTTGGACTACATGATGTCCAGGGTGCCTTCCAACCTCAATTGTTCTGCCAATCTGTTATATAACAGAAGAATTGCATTTAATATACCTACAATAGAAATGGGTTTATCCAACTAGCTTGTATTTCAAATTTTCTTCTTTGTTTGTTGAAATATTTTCTCTCATGCTCTTGTCTTGAATTAAAAGAAAGAATACTTTAGTAATTTTAATGTGGCATTTATTTATGGAGCTGTTTCTCAGTTCTAAAGGAATATCATCTACATATATTAATTTCACCAATCTTAAGATATTTGTTCTGCACCTACTTGAGAAAAATGGTCTATGTTACAAGATGAATTTAGAAAAACTTTGTAATTCTAGTTCACTTACTTTACCTTTTCCGAGGTTTGGTTTTCTTCTAATGCCTTCATCAAGCTATTACACACACTGACAGATAACTTGTGATTCCCTAAAAGTAGAAGTGTAATAGTTATCCTGTTTGGCTAAAGGAGCATGATTTGATCCAGGTAATATAAGGGAGAAGCTCAGTACAGCTAACAAAGATGAACTCTAGTTGCTTGTGATGAAGTTACAGATTTGTAAGAACCGAATTTCAGGAGAGACTGGATATTAAATAAGTAAGTGATTAAATCTTCAATCATGGAACAAAGGCAAACAGCCAACACTTAGTAAAATATGCGTAGTTCAGTCTAGGTTGTGTTTGATTACTGGCATTTAACAGTGCATTTAGCATGCAGAGTATCCCTTCAGAAGATTTAAATTGTTAGCTTTGGTGGTCAAAATGAGTACAATTAAACTAGGAGTACTGCAGCACAAGTGAAAAGGAGGAAAAAAAAGTAAGTAAGTAAATAAATCTGAGCTTGATAGAGCTTTTTTAGTCCCACAAGTAAAATTTTAGAATGCAGACATTTCAACCAGTTCCTTATTTGAATGAACACACCCACATGCTCTAACTACTGTATATATGTATATAGATAGAGATAGATAAAATGTATGTAGTTGGAAATGTTATTATGCTTCTAATATACAATGTATCTTGTTTTCAATCAGGCTAGTTTTGAGTTCTATGGTAAGCATACTCTTGCATATTTTTGCAAATTTTTTGCATATTCTTATTGATACATTTTTAGGTTTTTGTTCTTGTAGTACTTGTTTAATTTATTGCTCCATAGCTGTGTACTATGATGTACAAGCATATTGGTTCTTTCTGGCCTGTTTAACAATATCCCTTATAACTGTAGTAAAACTTATTAAAGAAATTTATTGAGAGTGGAGGACACAGGAGAGAACTGCTTGAGAATTTTTTATTTTAATTCTCACTGCAATGTAAAATTCAAGGTAAAAGTGTTCTGATAACTGTATCACCTGATACCATATGTTTTCATTTGATTTGAATTACACGTAGTTGCAGAGTAAGAGCTGGAGCTTGGTCTTTAGAAAAGTTCAATAACTTTGGAAGTTTCATCTCTTTAAGGACCAAAAATATTTCACATGAGAAATATTACTACTAATCATAATACTTATTTATAATAAACTCTTTAGTGCAAATTGATAATTCAATTAGTTTGTATAAGTAACATGCAATGTTCATAGAATTCAAGAAAGCTGAAGAATAGTAGCAGTCATACATAGTTATGTAGATCACTTGGTAGAGTTTAAATGTTCAGACAAAGTGCAGTGTTGTTTGTAAGAACAAAGAATGTAAACAAAGTCCCTGGTATGGGAAACAGTGACTGTGAAAAGAATTGCAGGTCATTGCAGACAAGCGGCTGGGCTAATGTCATTTTTGGTTACAACAGAATGCCAGAGGTTGAAGGTAGCATTTGTGAAACAGATGTGCTAAACAGTGTGACTCTGTGGCATTGGTGTTTAAATTATGTAGGAAAAATATAGGAGGCTTTGAAGAATGCTCAAAACATTTTTTTTCTCCTCTAGAGGATATTAAAATAAACTTCTATTAGATGGTATCAAGAGCTTGAGAAGAAGTGATGAGTTCTAGTTTAGTAAGAAAACCACAGGAAAAAAATACCTGAAATTCAGGCTAGTCAAATTCAAACAAAAACATAAGCAATGAAGAATTGTGGAGAGAGAATTTAAAGACTTCTGAGCTGCCTGTTAGGAGAAAGTGGTAGCCACAACTTCTCCTAAAGATAGATATAGATCTTTCTAGAATGTCTGCTTTTGTCATGTAAGCCACTGGGCAACCAGGTCTATAATGTCCTGGAATACAGACAAATTGAAGAAGCCTTCCCCCATAACTTAGGGGGGAAAACCCATTAAATATCAGTCTGCTGCGTCAATATGATTCAGTGCTGTATCAGTGCAGGGTTGCTTCTGGTTGGGAAATACTGCATGTAGTTCAGTCTCAGCAGTGTAGGGTACTAACTACGGCTGTGTGAAGTAGAAAAATGTGAGTTCCAGATCCCATTAGGCTCCTTGTGTTACTCAGAGTTCACTGGCCTGTGCAGGTCTGAGCTGTATGTGAGCAGCTGACTCCAAATACTGGGAGTTTAGATAAAATCTGTAGGTAGGATTGTGCTTCCTCTATCTTGGAGCTCATGAGAGAGCTCACTAGCTTTGCAGCACCACTTTAATGGTGTTACCCTGTAGTAACAGCTCTGCAAACTGTCATAGCAGGAGCAGCTGATATGCTGTAAATTTATGTGCTGGTTCAACCTGCTGTAAGTTGTGCATGTGCTCATACTTCCAGGGATGACAGGCAAAACATCTTGCCTGTGCTTTCAAAGCATTTGAGCAATCTGTTATAGTGTCTTCAGCTGGTGTCACTGCCACAATGGAATCAGAATTTGAAACTAAATGTAACTTTTCATGAAATGTGTCCATGGATAACTGGGGTCTCTCTCTGCCATTTTCATACTATGGGAGAAGGAGATCAGTGTCATAGAGCAGAGGCCTTTGTTGTCTTCCAAAAGCAGCTGTTAAATGCATAATTTGAGTAAATTTTAGCATGATAAACCAGTTTTTGAGATGTGCTTGTTCTTAGAAATGTATCTGATTAATAATTCAGCATGTGCAGGATTGGATTCTTTCAGCTGCTTGTGACTAAGAGAGAATGCCAATACAGAGTGCACTCACACATAGCTCAAGGCATAAAGGGCAAGTGGCTTCTACCTTCTGTCTGCTCTTTCTGGTTCTAAGAGAGAATGCTGTCGTTTATAAAATAAATGTGATGCGATAGAATTTATATACTTATTTATTACTTGTTTCTTTCTCCCATTCAAACAGGATAAGCCATGTAAGGTAGCATTTTGGCCAGTGGCAAAAGCACAGTGTTTGGGTTCATAGGATCATTGGGCTTTACTGTTTATCCATTGTTGTTTAACATTTCTGATGCTTTTTGTATTTTGGCAGATGCTATTTTCTTGTTTCCTTTGTGTGAGGAAACTCTTCTCCAGAGGGATGTAAATGACACATGAGACACCTTTTCAGGTAGTGCTGGATCTGGGTAGATCTGCTGAAAGATCAGGCAAGTGCATCAGCATAATAAAGCCACTGTTTAGTAAATACAAGTGTAGTTTGGCAAGCCCAGTCTGTTTTAATTCAAACCTCTTTCTAGCATATAAAATGTAACACTGTAAAAAGCAGCTTCAGGAGAGCACAGCATCAGGCCAGATGCAGTTTGCTTCTGTACTGTGTGAAATAGAAAGAGAAAGCCTGGGCTCTTCTTTTCTGATGCAATTGTATTTTTGTTCCTGTTAGTGTTAAGCACTTCAACATCAAGTGTTCTGATCATCACAATATTCTTTGAAAGAGTTATCTTTATTTCTAGACAGACTGAGTTATTTATGGCAATACAAGTGTTTCCCTGGTATTGATTTGATTTATGGCATTAGGAGGCCTTTCCTGGCATTGCCATTGCCTTGTCTCTTTTCGAAAGCGTGAGCACTCATTGCAAAATATGGCTCGGTATTGTTTTGGAAACAAATGTTTCCAAATAGTCAGACCCGTCCACTGAAAGAAGCTTCCATGCCTTTGGAGATTTCTTAGTTGTACTTTGCACAACCCATGTTGATGAAATACAAGTCAGAATGAATCACTGGAGAATTTTCAAGTGGAATTGAGAGATGATTGTTGTGGTAGAAGGAGCAGCTGACATCATCACATTTAGTGCAGGATCCTCACCAGTCACAGAAGGATTGGGTCTCTTTAGACAATGGGCTTCATTTGTTGAAAGTAGATGTCCTTCACTGAATATTCACCAAATTCAGTATGGCTCATTTATGTCCATCACAGGGGAACCATTCCAGCTTGAGTGAATATTGTGCTGGTCGATTCCCAGTTTTTAAAAGGAGAACTGAGAAAGGAAGAGAGTATTTTTCAGATCACTACTTTCTGGCAAGTGCAGCTAAGGGCTTAGTAGAGAGGACTTAATACTCTTTAGTAGCAAACTGTCAAGCACTATGCATTGTATTTCTCATAAAGCTTAATAGCATGGAATCAGTATTATTTGTTTGGCAGTGTAAGTTGCATTTGGTGTTTCTGATTTGACATCACTGGCTTTGATTATTTAGCTGAACATGCTCCTGACAAGACTTTAAGGAGGTGATGTCCATTGACCATTCCTCTATTTAAGAAAGGCAGTGAAATGTATAATTTAATTTTAAAAATTTAAAAATATCACAAAGATATGATTCTCTGTTTGCATTTATGGGCTTTTTGTCTTTGTGTTACATATTTCTGTGTGGATGGTAATCGGAAGAAGCCTAATTTATCTGGTGAAAAGTAAGGAAACTTAGAACATGGTAGAAAATATTGGAAGTTTCTTAGAAAATGAATCTTGTGGTGACAGCTTGAAATTTCCTCCAACTTATTCAAGTTTGAGTGCATATAACATGCCCCTGTAAAATATATTTTTAAATTTACATGGCAGGGAATAGTTTTTTGCTTTCTTGCTGTTTCTGGAAGTAGTTGTTTGTGCTTCTGAAACACTGAAGAAATGTTGTCTACAAAACCGCTGTCTTAATGTAGGGTGAATTACCTGTTGAAGGGGTCCAATCTGCTGCTAGTCCCCTTTGAAGCAGTATGGTGCTTAACTCATTAGACTGCATGAATCTCATGCTTAAAAAAAAAAAGGTTGGTCTCTGGACCAAGAAAAAAGATTCATCTGATTCATAGTAGGTCTGTTCTTCTGACAATTAGACACATGGAAATAAAATACTTTCTTTTTCCCCTCCCTCTCTTCAGGGAACAGCAGTAGAGAGGAGCATCTTTATGTAGTCAGCGTTGCCACTAAATATGTGATGCAAGTTTTGGTTGAAGTACACATAGCGAAATGAGTCAAGATAGGAAACTGCAGATAAAGAGCCTCACACATATAGACAGGATTCATGGGCCCAAAAATCCAGGCAGGTAACAAGAGAGCTCGTGTTGTTTAAATATGGTGTGGTACCTACATGAAGAGTAGTAATTTTACCCATGTACTGTCTTGAGTCTGCTTATTTTTGCAGTGATTCTTCTTTTGCTGAAATTATTTACTTGGGACTAGGAATGTTTTAAAAATCACTTTGACTGTATTAGGTCCATTTGAAGTTAGACAGTCCCTTATTATATGTGGTTCCATTAGAAAAAGGAAAGTTACTTTATGCATGTTTGTAGTATACACAGGGGGCTTGTCTGAACAATTTTTTTATAAGCAATGAACTACAAATTGGACTTTTAAGCACTTTTAAAAACTAGAATAAAGCTACTTTAGAAAATAGCCTGTTTTGTAATACACTTCCCTAGAGCTATATATCTTCCAGTTGAGTGCAGATGTTAATTATTAGTTGGTTAACCTCAAACTTCTTTGGAGCAAAAATGTAAACCTGGTCACATGGCAAGCCACAGTGTTGATTTCTATCATCAGTACTTCTTAAAAGTTTTCTTAACAATAGTCTAACTTCTTTCCAAATGTTTAAATAACTTTACATTCTTTTGCATGCCTAACTGCAGATTGTGGTGGGTGTGTCTTGAATCCTGTATTGGGTGTATTCCAGTGAGATTGTTTTTGTTCCACTTTTTAAAAGTTATTTGATAAATCATAATTCTGACACAGTAACTTTGTGCAGATTTGTTTAAATCTCCAATGCTGAGCCAATTTCTTCTGCTGTAATTTATTTGTGAACTTTCATGCATATTTATTTTCTGTAGATCTTTGTTTATAAGTACAATTACCAAAACTGGCATTGTTTCATTTGTGGAAAGACAATTTATTGCTGTATGATACTGTCATGTTTTCATTTTCTTTAATTGTTTTAATCAGTTTGGGAATCACAGCTGTGATCTGAGTAGTAGCTATTCACTAAATCTGTCTTTAAATGGTGCACTTAAAACTGTACTGATTTTTATTAATTTCTGTTATATTGTGCTCCCATAGCCTTACAGTGTGAACACATGATTTCACACTGGTCTCTTGTTCTGCCCATTTATGTTGTCCAGGAAATAACTGCAAAGTATATAAAACTGGTACAT
The DNA here is from genome assembly GCF_027887145.1 of Ammospiza caudacuta. NCBI lineage: Eukaryota > Metazoa > Chordata > Aves > Passeriformes > Passerellidae > Ammospiza > Ammospiza caudacuta. Next base: position 71,595,308 of record NC_080595.1, read on the forward strand.
TTCTTGATTGTGAACAACACCACCACCATCTTTTCTTTTTTTAAATATGAAAAAGGGCAGAAATGTGACATTCACCATTCAATAGCCATTGTCTTACCTCTAGTACAGTTATAGTAACATTAATATAATTGCTTCCGTTTTAGAAATACTTAATTTGTTTTACACTCTGGATTAATTGGTTCTTTTTCTCCACATGAAACTCAAGTCATGTGATGTGGTTTACAAGTGATAAGAAAAATAGGATTTGTGTCTTGAAAATGTAGAACAAATCCTTTTCTGTTTTATTAGTGTTTGGAAGTTACTTGCTTTCTCAGTCTAGTTTGCCAAAAATACTGCAAAATACTGGCTGTCTAGCTTGCTTTAGAAGTAAGAAACATTTAAGAGATGTTGTTTGCTTAAATATGTTAGAGCAGTTAGTTTACTGGTATTTTCTTGTATTTGCAGAAGATAGTTGCTTTTCATCTCTCTGTGGAAGGGGCACAACATAAAAGCTGTATGTGTGTACCAGCCATTCCTTCCCACTTGTAAGAATGTGGCAGTATAGGAATTGTTTTCCCTTGGCTTTTAAAGTAGCTAACAATTAGGTGATAGTTTGGGATGCTGCATATGCTGTCTATTAGCTGACATTGGTACTGTATGAAGCAAGAAGCACAGCTGCTCTGTGTGGTTGTGTGTGCTGGCACAGTAAGTTGTGCAGTTGTGGTGAGCCTGGGGAGCTGATATGTGTTGAAAGGGTAATTGTTTTGCAGGATGAGTTTTTAGCCAGGTCAGTGTTCCAGTTCAGTTCCTAGTGCAGATTTCCCCAGTCTTGTTCAGTCTCAAAAGAGAAATGGAGAGCAGGAGCAAGACCAGATGACTTGGACAGCTTAGATGTCATCTGATTTTGTCTCTACTGTCCAGCCAAATTGCTTTTTCTAAAGAATGACCTCTCAATGTTATCTCTCTCTGCATAAACACCTGGAAGGTGTTTTTGTATTGAAATTCACGGAGTACAAAGAAGATTTTGAGATTTGTTTTGTTTTTTTCCTCATGCTGTATTTTGGATTTTGTCTTTCCCTTACCTTTCTTAGAGACATAAAAGGACAAAAATTAAAAACTGAGGAACATGTGTAGCAAACTTCCAAGTTTGTAAAACTGTGTGTTATTTCACTTCTTCCTAGGTATTGTTAAGGTTAAAAATGGGTGGGAGAAAGAGTAGTATCTAAACATTGAAATGTTTTCCATTTCACTGTAATCTGAAAACTCAAAAATCCAAATGGACAGTTATATGTGCTAGGTTCAAATATGCTGTGATGTATCTATTTTAAAAATTTACTTTAAAAAGTTGTAACTTAAAACATGCTTATCATTCAATAGTAATTCATAGGTAATATTTAAATAAATTTGACATTTAAATTTAGGGGGAAAAAAAAGACCAGTAAGCATGTCCTTTACCTCTAACTTGAATGAATTCATGCACCTTTATAATGTAGTTTCTCATATGTGGTATGAGAAGGGAATCTTTGGTACTTAGCTATACTATTTGCAATCAAACTCTACTTGTAATCTCACCTTTTGATGCATTTGCTGAAGTTGATGTGTGCAGATGCTGAACATGCAGTACTTTCATAAAACTGGTTTTAGATTAATGTTTATAGGGAATCTAGTACATTATTCATTCCGGCTACAAGGTGACTCGTGCAGTTGTTGCTCTTACAGAGCTGGAATTAAATGAGAAAGTATATATTCACTACAAAGGACAGCATACAGCACTGGCTGAATCAAAGTTGTTTTGTTTGCCAGGTTTGCTCTTTTTGGCCTGGGCTGATTTTGATTGAGAAGGTTAAATAGTGATAGATGTCACTTGTGCTGAGGCCACATGTCGGTCACTTTGTGTTTGGTAGGCATTTGTTCTCAGAACTGATTTGTAAGAGCTGATGTTATTTCTATAATAGCAAGGCCTCTGTGTCATGATACCATTAATTCCTTTTTCTTTATGTTTTGGTAATATATTGCAGTTTTCTGCAGTTTTAGCAGCAACCTTAAATTTTATTAATTTGATACTTTCATCTTCAACATATTTACCTTTTATGTAGCTCAAATTTTTTCATCATTCAGTGTCTTACTGTTAATTGGCTTGCTTGTTTATATTATTTATCTAATTGTAGTAAATCATTGGAGGTTTAACCTGAAATGTGAGCTACACCTAAGCAAAAAATGAGAAATACAGCTTTATGGAGCCTTGGAAACACCAGTGTAAATTTGGACACAGACTTTTGGTCCTTCTGTGACTTGAAACAATGAACAAATGACTTTAGGTCTTCATCTAGATCAGCAAAGTCTGACAAGTGGCATCTGCTGGTCAATTCAAAATGGTTTTTGGCTTTCATAGAACGGTTTGGTTTGGAAGGGACCTTTAAAGGTAATTTAGTCTAACCCTCTTGCAATGAACAAGGACCTCTTCAACCTTCAGAGGTGCCAAATTTAACTAGTTCCCCTCCCATCTCATCTTTTCCTCATCTGCTATAGGAGTTCTGGAGTCTCTGTTTATCAGTGTTGCATATAAATTCTTGGTTAAAAGAACACCAGGGTTGCAGTCACTAAAAAAGGTGAAAATATGCCAGAAGTATTTTTCTTTGTGTGAAACATTAGGATGATTTTCAATAAAGTGATAAAACACTATATTTTCTCATTTTCCCCAGCAATTAGCACAAGGTGCTCAGTGACTCTCACCAATTATTCAGTGAGTAGGCATAATCTTTTTTTATCATCCCCAGTCACAAATTCAATCCACATTACACATTCACTCTGAGAGGGTTTTTTCCTTGTAATACTGATGTATTTACCTTTTTTTTTTCTTTTGAAGTTATCTGCAAGTCTGAGCTGTGGTAATGATAGTAACTTGCATATGAAAAACTGAGATTGTAAAATGAGAAGACTAGGTTTTAATTTTTTAAGCTTTTGTGGGGCTTCAGCCAAAAGTTATGCTTTGAATTTCTGTAACATTAGACTGCTTAATGATTTAATTAGGCATAGAACTATTTTGCTGTTTTCTAAACCATTTTAACTGTCTCAATGCAATAAAGGCTCCCTCTGCCTTTTTAACATATGACCTACTCAGCATCCCAGTAAAAATTCCGAGGGAGAGGTGGGAGTGCTCTCTGTTTACTACAGTGATATTCATCTGCCTCAATGATGAACCTTTCTGTGTGCGTTGGTGTCTGCTTCATTGGCATGAATTTCTGACTGCTATGACAAATGAGACATGCATTATGCAGGTAAATAATTCAGCATGTTGTTCTGACTTGCAAATTCCAGGTCTTTGCTCTGTATCATGTGTAGCTAAGGTTTTGTGAGACAGTCACTATCAGTTGTACAAATACACTTTAATAATATATGTGAGGAGTCCAGGGCTTGACTAGTAGCGCTTTGTTCTGGCACTCACTAAGATTTCTGTCAGTAGATTGGCCCTGTTCTCCTCCAACACCAACACCTCCCACTCTGACTTTTTTTTTAATCTCTGTTTACCTGTTTGGGCCTTCTCTTCATGCAGAATGTAAATTTTGGGGTTTTTTTGGAAGGGTTATATTGTGGTGGTGGTTTTTAGGGGCTTTTGTTTTTTTGTTGTTTTCTGTGCTAACTGGATATTAGCTATAGGGCTACTGAGAACCTAGGGAGGGGAAGTCTTTGTATTTTAATGCTGTTATTTTGCTATTGATGCACATTTTATTAATGCTATTAGACAAAACCTCAAATATTGCTCAAATATTATTTTTATTTTTATTTAAAAACTTGTTAGTGTCTCAGTCACAAAGGCTACAGTCTTAAGGCTGCACCATGAAGGGTTTAGGTTGGACATTAAGAGAAATTTCTTCACAAGAAGGAGGAGGTTGAGCATTGCAATGGGCTGCCTAGGGTGGTGGAGGAGTCACTGTCCCTGGAGGTGTTTAAGGAAAGACTGGATGACACTCAGTGTCATGGTTTAGTTGACACGGGTGTTTGATCATAGGTTGGAGTTGATCTTGGAGGCCTTTTCCAACCTAATTCTGGGATTCTGTGACACTGCCTGTGTATCACTGCTATCATAGATTTGGGGAAAGGGAGGTAAGAGAATTCAAATCTGAACAGAGCTGTGAAGAGATTAAGTAATCCTTCAGCACATTTTGATACTCGCTTAAAATGTGAAACTAGATTGCTGTCTGATTTTTTGAGGGAGACCCTTTGTTTTCAGTGCAGAAAAGTAGCCACTGGTTAGTTGTGCTGTGCACAGAATTTCAGCAATTCAAAATACAAAAGCCAGTGAGATGACCTTGTAAAACAGGAGTATTTGGGCTGGGTGACACTACATCTGCAACAGATATTTTTGAGTAACACTTCAAAACATTCCCTAAAGAATGCAGATACTGCTATAAATACATTGCCTTGGCAAGTGAGGCATCCAGTCTACACAGGTTTTTACAGCCACTCTGAAGGCTGCTGAGTGTATACAAGGCAACCACATGAAATGATCTATACAAGGCAAGCAGTCTTTGGATACATACTTTCTGTAAAGTGCTCAGATGTTTAAATTTTTTTGCTGTAGCACTGGAACAGAAAAAGATTTTGTAGTTCTAATCATGTGAAGAAGTAGAGCAGTGTGTGTGTTCTCAGTTAATGATGGTGACAAGCCTAAGATAAGGATACTACAAAGTCTGGGCATTCTTTGCAGAAACAAAGGCGTGGAACAGGCAAATAACCATGAAAGCCTTGCAGTGCTGCCACTAGACTTTACAGAAGATGAAAAGAGGGGGATGGGTGCCTAAGTCAGGGTGAGGAAGGAAAGTAGTATGTTGAAAAAAACCCCTAAAATAGGAATTAAGATACTTAATACTATTGCAAAATGTGTAGAATATAATAGCATTGGCTGTATTACTGAAAGAGCATTCATTTACATATTTTGTAAAACAGGAAAGAAGATGGCATAAAAATAGCACATGTAAAGAATGACAAATGCTGTGCCTGCATGTAGCATCTATCGACTTCAGTCATGTTTTAGTGGGCGTTTAGGTCTTTGTTCACCTGGAAATGCGTCAGTGAAGACCCTGCATGTTAGTGCCCACAGATAAGGGTGTGGCAGACACCTGAGGACGGTATTTGCACTAGAGGGCAAAAAGCTAAAATGTTGATTCTTTTAAAATACTGTAGGAAAGCTCCAAAAAGAGTTCATTTAATTTACTTTTGGTTTCAAGGTCGTTTTTTCTTCTATGAGACTCTTACCCTGCTATGTCTTTTGTAAAGCAAGGAGGCTATCTAATATATTGACAGGCAAAATAAAATAAAACATTACTGTAGTGTGATTTCCATATACTGTGCTCTTTAGTGTGAAGGAAAACAATTTTAAAAAATACTGAAAAATGCTGTAATCTGAATTTTTTCTAATGCTGCTGTTGTTTCCACTCTTTGAAACTACTGTATTTGCACTTGCACAGTACCTCTCAAGTCAGTCCTGACTATCTGTTGATGATAAGTATAATTATTGAACAACTGCTAAATTGAAGTTTAAAAATTATATGATCAAAAAAGGATTGGTAACATTTTTGTCTATGTGTGTGATGCAAACTTTAGTATTGCTCAGGATTTACAGTTCTGCTAGATAAATCAGGATTCAGACCACCGGTTTTTGAGGATATGGTTTCTCTAAGACACTTATGGAACCGCTCCCTCTGTAACTGGGTTATAGAATTGAATTTGGCTGAGGATGGGTTCATGGCACATCTAGTGCTGCTGTTACCAGATGAAAATTGTTTCACTTGCTTGAAAGATCCTGTCATGAAATTCTCTAGGAAAAACTATAATAAGGATTTGAGGTATGTGCAATCTCATCTTAAAAAACTTCAATGGATCTAGAGCATTTTATCTTTCTGTCTGCTTGCTGGAGTTTCTCCCCCACATGGAAGTGTCTTGAATTTTCTCCACCTTCATGCACAACCTTTTTTGGAAGACTCATGAATAGGCATATCTTTCACTAATATATTTTTAAGTACATTTGTTGTAAAGGATAATACTGTCTCCCACATTGTTTAATTATGTATTAACACAACAAACAGACAATATTTATACCAATACATCACTTAATGTAAGCTATGATAATAGGACTACTTTATTTTAGTCAAGTTTGTGGTTAAATATTTTAATGTTGCATTGAAAGGTTTTGTTACTTTGGTGATTGAGGCTGTATATTGTTTTTATTGAATTAAATCTGGTAGACTGAAACTTCTATTCTGAGTAAAGGTTTAAAGTAGAGATTTGCAGCTGTAACACCCTCTGAAGTTTTCTGGTGCAGTTAGAGATCACAAGGTAGAAGACAGGAGTCTGCTAACACTAAGACTTGCTTTACTTTGTTACCTTTACTGTCTGACATAGTATGTTTTAGAGGTTGACATCCAGAGAATCATTTCTGTTAAGTGGTTTGTGCTCAGCCAGACTTGACCAACAGCAAAATTTCCATCCAGCTGCCTGCTTGTGCAGCCCACCACCCCCAGTCTGGTAATGGAAGGGGGTAAAATAGGAAAAACAGAAACAGTAAAACAGTAGGTTGAGATAACAACAGGAAAGATGCTTACCAATTATCATTGCAGGCAAAACAAACTCTGTTTGGGAAAAAATAGCTGTTTTATTGCCAACTAAAATTGATTCAGGTAGTGAGAAAGAAATTCAAAACAGCACACCTTTCCCCCCCTTCCCCCAGGCTCAGCTCTGTTTCTCACATCCCCCACCCGTGCCATGCCCGCTCACATGGAGAGTGGCAGGGGGGTTGCAGCCAGTACACAATGGTGTCTCTGCCTTCTTCCTCATCATGGCTTTGCTCTTATGGGGGCTCTCCATGGGCTTCAGTTCCTTCAGGAATATCCTTGTGCTCCACTGTGGCATCCTCCATGGACTGCAGGGATTATCTGCTGTTCCATGGAGATGTTCCTCCTCCGCTTTTCCTCTGACTGTGGTGTTCCTTTTCCTAAACATGTTCTCCCAGGAGTGTCCCCAGCTTGGCTGAGGGACTCAGCTCTGCTCTGCAGTGTGTCTGTTGGGTCTGGCCGTGTCCTGCACAGCAACCCCTCCTCTGCCAAACCCTTGGCACATAAACCTGGAACACAGAGTTAGCAAGATATTAAGAATACAGTTTATTTCCTGGGTCATGAGATTCTGTCCCCTACTATTACTGTCACACACCACGTAGTCATTTCAAAAGCTTACACAGAAATTTGGAGGGTGTCTGTAGTAAGGAAGTACTTCCTACTAAGTTGCTACTTGTCCAAAAATTATAAGCCTAAAACATAAAAATAAAAACTTTTTGGTTTTATTGAAATGAAAGGGTATGTGTGATAAGGAGTACCAAGTGTTGCAGATTTGCTTATGAGTAGGCTAAGAGCAGTGCTTGTATTTGTGGAGCACATCCTCTAGTTTTCATCAGCTCAAGGAGTGGGCTGAAATGACAGTTACCTGCAAGTGAGAGATCTTAATGCAGATACAAACCCAAAAATTTCAAGTAATATTTATAGAATTATTTAGTGCCATTTGAAGAATACAGAAAGAGAAAACAAACAGAATGTGATGTCATTTCATTGTCAGCATAAAATAATGTGACTCATGAGTGTATATACTCTACAGTGTGTCATTCTGGGGAGATTACACAAGCTTGGTGTTGTCCAGGAATTTATAGTCAGCATTGCTGAAAAGTGTCTATGAAGGATTATACTGATGAAAACACTGTTAACCTTACCACAAGGCCAGAGAGTTTTTGCCTGCAGTTTAGAGTAACAAATAATTTTTGGTAATAATTTATGGTGCTTTTTATCCAACTAGCTCTGCAGCTGACAGAAAAATATCTGTTGAATAAGAATGTTTTAGTTGCTTTTGTGTAGCACAGGACAAAGGGATGAGTTGTGGCTGGAGCAGTGCACACACACTGCAGTATTTAAATAGGAAGATGAGCCTCCTGTGGAAGTGAAAGTTCAGTTACTACAAAAACTTTTCTTTGAATATCTGTCTGTGCACCAGTCTCCATTTACGTGTGACTTGTGTAATTTGCACCAAGAGAGACCAGTAAGATTGACTTGTGTGGCAGTGTCAGTCTTTAATGAACAGTTGAGGAGGGAAGTGGAAACCAAAAGGTGTGTGACTGTTCTGCCCTCCTTTTTTATTACTGACTTGTTTCTTCATATTTTACAGGATGTGGTGCAGTACACCTCATCAGTTTACCTGAGACTAGTAAATACACTCTTTTCTGTTCAGCTGTGCTTTGGTCAGCGTGGTCTAACATAGCCTGCCTGTGTTGCTTTCATGTGGTTGTGTTTCTTACCAGAATGGCAGCTTGGACTGGGCTGCCAGCCTGTGAGTGCCAAGAGCTCAATCAGTATGATAGCTAGAGTCTGTAGCTGGGGCCAGCTGCATTTCCCTCCTCTGTGTGTTTTAGCTCATTTTAGCTGGCTGGCTTCATAGTGATTTTTGACACAGTCTAGAAATAGTTACTGATGTTGTCCAGCTGCTTACATGAGTAATCTGTCAATAGAGGAAGCAAGAATAATATTTTGTATGGGGTTCATTTTATAGACAGATCCTTAATAAGTGAATACCTGTCCTCACCTTGTATGTCTTAAGAAAAGAAGAAAATAACTATGGCTGTTATAACTCACAGTCATCAGCTTGAAGAATGGTTTGTACATAGCTTATCTTTGCTTTTTGAGATGCTTACTTTCTTTGGTCTCCATTATTTCTGGAGATACTTTTAAACTATCTTATCCCACTCTGGACTTTTCTGGTTTTAGTTGGACTGCATAACAATAATTTTTTTTTGTTATATTTCAGTTATTTTTGCTTGGTGATAACAGTAGGGAGTAGATGTTCCTTTCTGCTGGATGTACCTTTGCATCCTATAAGCAGCTAGGCTTATCAGTAGTACTTCTGAGGTTGTTTTCTAATGTCTCAGCAGTAATTCAGAAAAGATCCATCCTAATCAATTCCAGTCAGGAGGAGGTGGTTTTACGGAGATAATCAGAATATCTTCGTTGAGTTGATGTATTAAATAAACTGTTTCAACTTTTGTGCTTTTTCTTGGGGTTTGCTCATTGTTTATGTGTAAAAAAATGAATGCCTCTCTTACATATTTGAAATTGACTTCTGATAATATTCCACTTTAAAAATTGCATTTTTAGAATTCTTTTTACAATAGAATTGTTAATTTTCCAATTCTCTGTAGGCATCACTATTTGCAGTTCATTTTTCAAGTGTTTTTGAATGTAAGTGGTTCAAGAGTTAGTTGAAAATACCAATTTTCTTTTTAAGATTGTAGTGTCATGTCTTTTGATTTATAATTATTCTGCTTTACTGTTGCTGTTAAAGGGAAGAAATCTGTTATTTTTTCTGCATCCTGTAGTGACACTTGATATGTTTGTGTGCATTCTTCTTCTTATACTTGCCCATGCTTAGTTAGTCCTTCCACTTTACAAAACTGTACTTGAAGTACTTCTAACAGATTGCAAGTGTATGAAAAACCATTTGTCTTCCGTCTTCTGCATCTCTTTATTGATTCCCAGCCCAAATTTCCTAAAATCTTAGGGTTTTGCCATGCTTCTAAATGCTGCTGTAATTTCTATATTACTCCCACACCATTGTTCCCTATGGCTTTCCTTAGCGTCTTATAATGGGATCAGCTTGTTCTGTAGCAGAAATATCACAGCAAAATATGACTGCATGTAGACCAGTGTTGAACTGTTCTCTGAAGTAATATTTATCTAGATTTGGGTTTTGTTTTCTAAATACTAAAGAAGACATCTCTTCGGAATGTTTCCAGCACTGAGTTCCATCAGTGAGGATTCTGTAGTCAGTTTCTAAATTAAGAATTACAGGAGAGGAGCTATACAGCTTTGAGTATCATTTATGAAAAGTTAATTGAACTGTACCACAACTGTAGAACATGTTCTCATTCATTATTGGAAATTAGAGTAATCAGAATGGATTCACTCAATGTAAATCATCCTTGGCCAACCTGATTGCCTTCTGTGGTCATCTACATGCTTTGTTCAGACAGTTCTCCCATGAAACTGTAAGGCTTCTGGAGGAAATAAATGGAGACAGTATCTACAGAAGCTCTCCCCTTGATGGAATATGAGCCAGCAGGTAGTCATATATGTGTGGAATTCCATTTAGAACAGATAGACTTCTGTTTTCTCTTGGAATGTATACATAGATGTTCATGTGCTCCTTTTCTGTCTTATTTGCAAACTTTATTCCTGAACTGGACAATTAAATAAGTTGCCTTATTAATAATGTTCACATTTTTCTTTTGTACAGAAATTTGTCCAATTTGATCTTGGTGTAAGAAAGATTTAGAAGTTTAAATCAAAGTCAATGTTTATAAATGATGAAAAGGCACTTCTCTGAGGACACTTGAATAATAATTCTCAGATTCTCTAATTTCTTGTGCTGTGAAATTAGGTGTTCATAAGCTTGGGCAAGGGGCTGGGCAAGATGACTTTCAGAGGTCCTTCCAGCTTCACTCATTCTGTGTAAATTGCATCTCAGTTTCATCCCTACCAGATCATTCGTCATGGCTGAGCATTTTGGTGGTCAGAAGACGTCAGTTCCTGTATCTTTGCATTGCATTATCATTCTGGTTTCAGTTCTCTTTAGATAATATTGATGTTTTCTATCTTAGGGTTGCTACAGATTTTTCTTGTAATACTAGAAATTATAGAGTAGCTGAAGGATTATGCTTGGTATATGCTCCTAATAGTAATGTATATGGTAACCATCTTCCAGAAAAAATACCAGATTGACTTTCTTAATATCTCTCTCTCATGGGTCAAGTATGCAAAATGCTTTATTTTAATACTTCAGTAACATTTATGCCACTTGCTTTTAGAAGTATGGGTTTTGCAGGTGAGCTTTCTTTCTATGCTGTATGAAAATACTGCATTTGTATTATTTTTGAAGTATTGATTCATAATTATTATTATGAATATTCATCCATATTGATGTTTAGTTGGCAGTGTCTTCTTTTCAGAGAAAATGGCCAGTTTGCTACTTGAGTATCTCATAATATCTCAAGGTTTGGTGTATTGCCTTTTTTCTATGTTACAGCAGCAATTTTTGTGTTCCTTCATTTACCACTTCATTCAGTGCCTTACAAAGACTCATAATTAAGCCTCAGCTTTACTTATAGGTGCTTTAATTAGCAGTCTCTTTGAGTCATACTGAGGTGCTTGATCTGCAGGTGATTCAGCCAGCGCAGACCTCATTCTTTCAGGCCCATGAAGAGGGCACAGAATGAAAACATTTCTGTTGCTTGTTCCATCAGTGGCCAATTTTGTATCCAGAAATTCTGTGGAGAGCAGTCATATGCAGAATCTGCTGTTGAGCATCCCTTCCACTGATTCTACAGATGTGAAGAAACTGATGAACAGATATAAAAATAACATCATCTGGTCACTGTAAGTGGGTACTGTAGCAGTCATTGCTATTCTAGTGGCACAAATTTGTTTTTCTGTATCTCCAAAAAGAAACAGGAGCATAAGATTAACATATTTAAACCATAAAACTCATTAACCTTTTCCCAAGCCAAGTTTTTAATTCTTGTAAATTGGCAGGTCTGTGTAGCCTGAAATCCTCAGTGGGCAGATCTTTTTTCTCCTTGTGGCTCTATTGGAAAGAATCCACTAGAATTTTTAATGGGTTAGTGCAAACCATGGTTGCTACTACTGGAGTCTGGGCTTCAAACTCAATACCATGATATTTGGTGCACTTTGATGATTTTACCTAAATGATGGAAATACATGACTGTTCTTAACAGGGTCAGACTTCTGATCATGTTGCTTTTAAGTAAAAATAGCAGTATAACCAAATATCACGATTAAGAAATCAATACTATCAAGGATCAAAGTAAGTAGCTGTGTAAACCCATGTAACTTGACTGCTGTTAGCCTAATAGGAGTCTTAGCTCAGCAGTAACTTGTTTGCTTTCTTGGCAGAATCAAAAAATGAAAAGCAGCTCAGGGTGTGTATTCTGTAAGATTTCCCTGGAGTTAAGTGGCAATTTGACTCTGTTCAATCCAAAGCCAGTGTTTTTCATGGGTTTTTTTGCACATAAAGGGGAGTACAGGGGAGGGAACAGAAGGAAACTTTCTTTGTACATGTTCTCATTTTTATTCAACAATAAAAGTACATTTTCAGTTCAGCAAGAATTGTTAAATAGCTGATTAACTTGAAAGGAACCTGAATTTAAGTACAGTAAGTGTAGACTGTGTCACCGTTCTGTTTATTCTCGTGCTTTGCAATTTTGTCCTAAATTATGACATAAAAAACTAAGGGATCATAAATTAACTCCAACTCAGAATACTTGGACAACCATTAAAGCTAAGATATTTTTTTAAATATGAAAAAATTTATGCTCTTGAAAGGAGTCCATAGCAAGTAGTGCAAATAAAATGTATAAGCACAGAAATGATTCTGACTGATGAGTTCTAGAAAGCAAACACCTGAATTTGTAAAATTCATGGGGGTATAGACATGTATATTTGTATATATAGAAATTCAATCTGTATTTCAATATCAAATTTAGCTTGGGGTGAGTTGGTTTGTTCACTTGTTTTTTTTAAGCTGCAGTGAGCATTCAGACAAATTACTTCATGAACTAGTTTAAATTTTCCCCTGAACATGATCCTGGGATACATTTAAAAAAACAAGAAGAACAACCCACTCTTTCCAGCTTAGCAACAAAAAGTAATAAAAAAACCCAAACTCAAATCCTTCCCAAAACCAACCAACCAAACATGAATAGAGAACCTGTAGGATTTCAAAGAACTATTAATTTTCTGATAATTATATTTGGATGAGGGACTCCTTTATTTCAAAATCAATCCTAAGTACAGCCATCAGTATACACTCAGATTTGTTGGTGACCTGGTATAGAAAATAAATGGTTTGCTACCACTGTACAAATCAGTCCTCTCAGTTCACATGCCACTGATAGATGATTTTTTTCCATAGTTTTATGCCATATAAAGCTTTTACTGTCCTTTGTTTTTGGTTTTTAAAAAAACCTCAAACCTGTAGTTCTTAGTTTCTTTAGTTTACCATTTCTCTTAATGAATTTTTGTTTGAAAAACATGGTACATAAATAAGAACTTTATTCTCCTGAAATACCTTAAAAAACATGGGCAGAATTCATAGATGGTGACTTCAACATTATGAATGCATATACAGATTGTATTTCAACATTGATGAGGAGACTTGATGGAGCTGACATGCCAGAATAAAATTCAGTTCAGAAAATGGACTTGTAGTACCATTTTTTTATCAATTTCTTTACTTCTAAACATAATTCAAGAACAACACATCTGACCCCAGTTTTAAAAGAGTCAAAAAAGCTGTGCTGTTAGTGGGATTCTTGGGCATGTTTTTCACAGGTGTAAAAGATTTGCAGGCAGTCCCCAGTCTGAAAGTCTTGTTATCACTGCACTTCAGCAGGCATAAGCTGTCTTCACTGGGTGGCCACTGGGACATGACTGAGTGTAAATACTTCAGGCAAGCTCCACCAGCTAAGAAATAACCTCAGTTTGAAAGAGTGGGCTTTTAGAAGTCTTTTCATTGGTCTTGTGGATCAGTGAAGTTGTGTTCCCTTTTCGTAGCATTCATCTCCTGGGTGATGAAAGCACAGCCAGTTTTGCTGTCCTCATGCAGGGAGTTCATCCAAACAAAATGCAAAGGGATATGTGCTGCCTGTCCTTGCGGTGGTGGTTGTTAGTCAGCAACACATGCTTACAGTATTTTCCTGTGAAAGGTTTTCACTGGCCACTGAGAAGTCATGAATGATTTTGGGGACTGAAAAGGTGGCAAATGGATGCCACCAAATGCATGCTTTGTTGCATTGTGGTGAGAAAAGAGCAGATAACATGCATTGTAGTTGAGACTAGTCCCCCTAAAAATGTGGTGGGTTTGAGAGGCCCCAATCTGTATTACTGTACTGCCTTGTGTGAATGAGAAGCTCAGACTGGTCTAGCACGAAGGTTTTCATGGTGTGTCCTTTCACTCTGCTCTTGCTGCAGACTCACAGAAACTAATGCTGAGAAGTAAGTGTGTTGTTAGGAGTCTAGAGATTTGCAGATAGAGTAGAAATCTCTGAGGGATCTACAGATGTTAAATGTTGAAAGTTGCCTGGTATTTTTTCCACATCCCAATTTACACCCTAATAACTAGAATACTGAATGGCCTCATAGGTGCTCTGGATGTTCTTTTTAATTTCTGAGATTATGTAATTGCTACTGAGAACTTTTCACAAAGGCTGAGAAACTGTTAAGCATCCAACATTTATTCAGTATGCAGAGGTAATCTTAGAGAGATGTTGTGTTGTTTCTATAAAGAAAACAATTAGTAGTGGATTCTATTACACAGGTGTAGTCATGGGTATGTCAGGTAACCACATCTGTTCTGTTTTGGTTTTGTCAATGGATCAAGTGTGAGAACTGCTGTACATTAGTACCCTTTGCTTGAAACACACTTGCACTTGCATCATAAATTTATCCTGTCTGAAGAACCTGAAAGTAATATGAAAAAACTCAGATGTAGCAACTACTAAGAAGAAGAAAAAGTAGTCATTAGAAAATAAATGTTTACCTTTTGTTTTTAGGTCAGAAGACTTGTCTCCACTTGCATGGTATCTTCCCTTACCTCTATGTACCGTACGATGGTTTTGGACAGCATCCAGAGTGCTACCTTCGTCAGGTGGCGTTCAGCATTGACAGGGCACTCAATGTGGCTTTAGGAAATCCATCTTCTACTGTCCAACATGTTTTCAAAGTATCATTAGTGTCTGGAATGTAAGTATGACCTGTCAGCAGTTCTGGTTGCTTGTTTTGAATAGCTTTTTGCAGTTGTACTATTTGGACTTGGATGATTGCAGTGCTAATCCTTTTTCATTTTCCACCCATGTATGTCTTCATACAGCGCTGTACAACTTCTTAATTATTCTTCTCACTTGCTTTGACCTTAACACAGTTAACATGTTTTCCCAAAAAACCTTCTTGACACAACCATTTTTTCCTAGCTTGTATCCTAGTGTCTATAATTTTGCAAAATCTGTTCTTCTTAGCTTTTTCTGTCTCTGCTGTTAGAGCAGTACTTTCCATGCAGCATTTCTACCTCGCTGGATTATTCTGTGTTCCCTGAGACCAGGCATGTCTTCCAGGAGCCTGAATCTAGCTGAATCTAGGTGCTCTTTTTTTTTTTTTTTTTTTTTTCAAATTAAATTGCCCCTATGAGACTCTCAAGTTGTCTTTATCTGTCTGATTCTTACAGCAGCACAGGCCAGGAAGTGTGGAGGCCCTTAAACATTCCTTTATTAATCTGTCAAGATGACCACTGTGTTTTATTTGGTGTAGCTGTCTATATTGAGTGTTAGCATTTTAAGGATTCTTTTAGTTAATTTTTATTTAACTTGCACAACCAAGGGTTGAAAAATAAATCATAATGAGTAATAGGAGAATATCCTTGAAGAGCATAGGTAATTGAGCTACATGCATTCAGTTTTTCATCTTCAAAACTATGTAAATGCTAATTTTCAGTGTTGTGCAACACTATTTTATTTGCTTTTTTCGTGCATTTCTGAAATACATTCTTTCTAATTGTTTAGGTGTAGGAAGTTAATATTTCTGTTCCCAGCCAGTTTTTGTGGCTTCTAGATATTATGAGTAAAGTGGCTGCAATAACTTGTTTTTATTTTCAGTCAGAACTTTCTGATGTTTTTACAGTAACAAAGGTCACCTACCAAATTTCTTGATATTGTTATTTTTTGTAAGAACTATATAAATTGTAGTATAGCTGTTCATCTCAATAGTGAAAGCTGGGCAGAGGAAGCTGTTGATGACAATCTTTACTTGAATAAGTGAGAAAAGAGCAGGTAGTAATTAGGAGAACCTGCCTCTTTTTCACCTCTCTTGCCTTAGAATTTCAGAACAGTTGTTACTGAAAGTCAGCTGCTCATTGCCTCAAAGCAGCCTAAGAGTGTTTTGGGTGTTTTGTTTGTTTGCATTAGAGGCTAATGGGAAAGACCTAGATTAAATCCATCTTCATCTTTAACTGGGTGGATAGACATGCTTATTTAATAGTCCTTATAGTAAAATGTCATTGAATAAATGCCACAGCATAACTGGCTAGCTTCTTGCTTTTATTCCTTTCTCTTCAGGCCTTTTTATGGTTACCATGAAAAGGAGAGACAGTTTATGAAGATTTATCTTTACAATCCTGCAATGGTAAAAAGGTAAGGATCTTGAAGTACAAAGTTCTGTCTGGTTTCCTTGTATCTTGAATTAAAAAGTCAGGTTTGAAATAAAATTCACCAATAACTTAACAAAATCTCCAAAATTATTGTCTCATGGTTTTCAAAACACTATAAAATTTACCAATTTTAAACACACCAATAATCTTTTAAAGCAGTAGAATGTTAGAAAAGCAATACCAAAGCATGCTTGCCTTTAGTTGTTATGTGTTTACTGTAATTTGTGAACACTTAAACAAATTTGCATCAGCTTACTTTCCTGTAACTCTTAAGGAAAACAATGTAGCTGTCTCTCATGTGGCTTCATTTCATCTGTTAGGAAGTAAATTTTGGTAGGTTTTAGTTCCAGTAAAAATTACTAAATTTAAGATTTGCTTGGAAAACTGAATAGCTTTTGTTATTCGACAGTTTCTCTATTTCTCAGTAATGTTCTGCTGTATGAAAGTGCTGTTGATTTCAATCTTACTGTAGCTGCAGTAAATTTAAAAATAAATAAGGAGGAATTGTTTTCCAAGCATAAACTAAAATCTCTTGAGTGTGTGCTATTACATACTGTAACTTTTTTTTGAAAGGTCCAATACATGATCATAAGACAGGATTATCTGTTTTTTCTTCTAGGCAAGTGAAATTTTGCATTATTTAAAATTTCTGTGTTAATGGGTGACGGGAAAGTTGTTTCAAAATTTGGAGATCCTCATATTTGAATTGCTCCTATCCAAATAAGGACTGACACTTCACTGAAATTATTCCTTTCTTTTTTCAGTATAAAACTTTATTTTAAATCCCAGTTTGTTGCATTTAGAAATGCTTAGTGCTTTTCTTTGTTGTATAGTTGTATACTGTTAATTTGAGATAAACTTATTGTACCAGTTTACAGTTATCCAGATACTTGCAATTATTTTTTAGTGTGCAGCTGTTTAAACGAGAGGATTTGTCCTTCTGCAGAGTTATAAAATACTTCTGAGTATACAGTATGTAGCTTGAAAACCATGCAGGACATTATATGTATCATATACATTGTATATATGTCAATGAGAACTAGAGAGAATTTCAAACTTATTACTGCTGGGTAGGCATGCAGCTGCCACAGTTCTGTTGAAAGATTTCCTTGGCCTATAATGGCTTTTGGATCACTTGCAGAAATAGAATATTGTAGGATTTTTTTTTCAGAGAGTTTCATGGTTTTTTAGCTGAAAGATTCAAATCTCCTTTGCAACTTAAACAAAATATTGTATCATTATTAGCAGAGATAATTTTTGTTCAACTGTTATTGTGAAAACACAGTTCTTAAGTTAAAAATACAACGAAGGCAAAATTTAAAATGTCGATAAGTATTCTGTACTTTGATGAAGTCAAATATCAATATTGTCGTAAATAATTTTTTATTTGTGTCCTAATTTGTCTCTTAGAGTTTGTGAGCTTCTGCAAGGTGGAGCCATAATGAACAAATCTTACCAGCCTCATGAAGCCCATATTCCCTACCTCCTCCAACTCTTTATAGACTACAATTTATATGGAATGAATTTAATAAACCTGGCTGCTGTGAAATTCAGAAAAGCAAGGAGAAAAGGTAAGGTGTTTATTTCTTAAGACCAAATAATTGTTTTGAAGGCTAAAAGTTACATTTTGTACAAGACATCACTCACTGTCAAGCTTTTGCTTTATTTTGGCTGAATGAGTATCGTGTTGTTTCCCTGAAGTTCTGTGTCAAAACAAAGTCCATATGTAGCTTTTTTTCTTTTCATGCCTCTGTGTGGGGATTGAGGAAGAGCCTGCTTCCCAAAATGAGATGCTGTGTGTCAGGAAACGTGTTCTGTCCGCAGTGCAGCTGTGACCATTTCACAAGATGACCACACCTCTTTTCTAGAAGATGAAAAATTGTTGATGTTTAGTTGAAGAATTGACATGAAAGATAGCACAATAATACTGTTGTTTAATTTTTTTATGGTTTTGATTCTTACATCAATTAAAATTCTTTTTTTGTTGTTGTTGCAGTAGTGTCTTTACAAAATTATGGCTAAAGATTTTGCTCTAATCACAATCAGTGTTCTTAATTAAAATACTTGTGTTTGTGCTGAAATCATTTGCTCTAAGGTAAAATTTGAATTATTAGTGTGTGAGCAAAGGAAGCATTTTAAGAAATTAATTTGGCATTTCGGAAGTACCACTGACATAGAAATTAAGTTTGGTGAAAACATCCCTAATTCTTCTTAATTCTTCATCATAAAGGAGAGATAACAGTAGAAAAAGCATGCCTTTGGTATGTAACATTTAGTAAAATAAGTATTGATTACTTAAATAGTAATTGTTCCTACAGCTAAAGCAAAAGTTGAAAGGAATGGTGAGGTATTTTTCTGTAAAAAGGTAGACCAATAATCATGCTGAATTTTCTCCTTATTTTTATGTATGTATATTCAGATGACAGTGGATTAGCCCATGCAGTTTTTCTTGTTTAAAGGAAAACACTCTTTTCATGCCCAACAATAGGCCACACTTTTTGCTAGTGTCAGAACTGTAGGAAGGCAAAAGCTCTGCCATGGACAGAGCATTGTCAGGGTTTTCAGTTCTGAGGAAATACAGTCAGGTACCTTTAGTTCTCCAAATATTCAAATCAGCCTTCTGGAAACGTGCAATGGGATTGTATCAAATACTTGCTTCCATTCTTTTTCCAATGCTCTTTTTTCCCCCTTTTTCAGATGATAGATGAAAAATATAAGCTGTTTATATTCTCCTTCATTATTTATATATGGATGAGAAACTTAAGTCCTGAATGGGAGCAAAGGAACGGAAGAGGAGTATGGGCTGAGACCAGTGTACTTTAACTATTCTTATAGGGGAAGAATACAATAAAATAAAAGGAAAAAAATGACACTACTTTGTCTGGCTTGATCATATACTGGCTGCAGTGCTCCTAAGAAGATTGATTCTGCTTTGCATGGCTCCACATCACACATGCATCAGGAGCCTGAGCTCAGTCTGTCGGAGTCCCCAGGCACAGGATCACTGTCTATTGCTCCTGGCACAGCAGCCAAGCGACAAATGGTTTGTCCCTGGTGCAGCCTTACAGAGGCACTGCTGTCAGGAGCCTGTCCTTGTACAGCAGCCCTCTCTGAGCTCAGGCTGTTGGAGTGGTGTGGAAGCACAGCCTCTGCTTACACCTGACACACTTTACCTGCCTGTTCCTCACTCAGCCTCTCTGTTGTGGGAGTTCCTTTCAGTCAGGTATGGCTGTGTCACACAGGCCAGACCAAACACTGTTTCTTAGACAGCAGTAAAAGCCTTTGCCAAAAGATGTGCAACAAACACACTTCCCTTACTTCCCTTGCAGATGATATGAAAATGAGTCTGCCAGTTAACACATTTGTCAGTGTAAGCAAGCAGCCTCAGGAGCCTGTTCATAGTGGTGTTTCTCTCACTGAGATAAGTCAGTCTTTTTGAAGGCTGAGAGAGGTCAGCATGCAGATTTCTTGTAGCAGGAATATTCTGCCTTCATCAGCTTGTATCCAGAAAGTGCAGCAGTTCATTTCTTCAAGGCCTTGTCTTTATGGGCTGTGAAGAAGGCAGTCTATTCATTCATGCACTACATACCACTGTAACTGTTGCAAAACTTTTATTTTCAGTAGCTGAATCTGCTTCTTTAATACGTCTCTGAAAGACCTTGATGTGTCATTGCTACTGTATTTAAAGATCTTTATATCAAGAGAAGGGAAATATTGATTCTCCTTAAATTCCTGTTCCTATGATTAACTTTACTGAAGAAACAAACTAATACAGGAATTTGAGCCTCAATTTTTAGAAATATATGAAAACAGCAATGATAAGGAAGAAGAAATGGAATAATGCCCTGAAACTGCTGTGGTGTGGTATTTGAAATGCATATAATTTTAAAAAATAAATTATATGCATTTTTATTGCATATGCAATATGCATATAATGTATATATGCAATTATATACATTAAAATAGTATCTATTTTACCAATTGGCCTATAACCTTGCATAACTGCTGTGAGATGTATTTTCCTTTAAAATATATAGCTATTCAGTCCTATTTCATTAACTTAAATTAATCAAGCTGCAGATGAAAAATAACAAGAGTTGTTTCTATGCATAGTCAGTTTACATTTTAATATGGAGAATTAGCTGACATGCCACACAGTAAAAACATGGCTGTGTTTTTTCCTGGACTAGCTGGCCTGGACAAGTCAGCACTTTTGAAGAGCCCAGACAGTAAGGTGTGCTAGGTTTGAGCTGGATCTGTGCAAATGGGATCAGATATTTTGTGTTGTCTTTCCAGAATCGATGCTTAGGTGTCGAAGTGCATGGACCATAACAGGGCAGGTGTGGCTGAAAGGTGAGCTGGCTCTGCATGAGCACAAGAGTGTCCTTTCAGCCCACTTGAATGCCACATGTGCCATCCTGTACACTGAAGAGTCTGATGTAGGGACAGGGCTTGCAGGAACCTAATCTGAGAGCAGTAAGCTTGGTCTGGAACACATGGAATTAAGCCTGCTTGGTTCCATTTGTAGTTTCTAAGGTTCTTTTGGCATGGTGCCTGCCAATTGCTTCTTGTAACTTAGCACTTTTTGCTACATGAGGACAAACCTAATATTCCAAGTAGTGGAATTCACATGGAAGACTATTATGAAATTTTTAGAATAAAAATATATGTTCTAATAAATATTTAATTACTGAAGACCTCTGACAATTGAGTTAATTGGTGTAACTTTAACAAATGCAGGAGTGTTTGCTATGGCTGAAAGGTAAATTTAATACCAGAAAGCTGCTGGTGCATGACACCAACATAGCTGAGAAAATTCAAGGTTCAAGCTGGTCCTTTAGGTAGAAGTGGGAGACTGAGTAATTTTCAGTCTTCTCCCATTCTACCTCCCTCCAACTCCATTCTTGGAGCCTGGGATTTCTTTCTTGTGCCATATCCTGTGTATATTTTCTTTGCCTTCTCTGAAAAATGAGGGTTCAGGTGGAGACCTCAAGACAGGTAGGAATTCTTCAGAGAGGACTTCGCCAGCATGACTTTGGAGCACACTCCCTTACATGGAGACCTCTGAGCAAATGTAGAGTATTTTCTTTATTTGTAGGTCAGACAACATCTGCCTTCATTGCAGGTTTCCACTTACTGCTACTACCATTGTATCTCGACTGTGTTGTATATTCCCTTCCAGCTAACAAATAAGAAAAAGGAAAAGTGTGAAGTAGTGTTTTCTTTGGCTTCTAATTTCCATTGGGATTTGAACTGTGGACCCAGAAATTCTGAAGTTTACATCAGGCTGTATGATTTATTTTGAAATTTTCACGAATAGGAGAAGATTGAATTTAGGCTAAGATATGGCTGGAATGCAACAAATGTAGTTCAGAAAATGTCAATGTGTTGGAAGTATATTTTTCTTTTTTATATAAATGTGTCTATGTTTGAGAAAGAAAATTAGGTCATTTATATATGATAGCATAGTTAATGGATGAAAGTTATATCATGCAGTGCTATTAATTCTTTAGGAGCAGGTGGACCAGTAATATTAAATAATAAATGCAGTGATATAATATTTGTAAAAAATATTGCCACATAAATTAATTAATTTCTCATTCTACTTTTTCTCTAGGTGACACATCAGGTGTAAGTAAACATCATAGAACTCATTTGCCAGAAAATTCAAGCAATGTATCTTTCACTGAATGGGAAGAAGATGAAATACCAAGGTCAGCATCCCAGGTTTTTCTGTTGTATGCTATATTTTCCTGTATACATTAACTGGCATGTAATAGAGTTCCAGTCTCTCATTTAAAGGACCCTTATATATTTTGCATGTTTAAAAAACAAAAGTGATTATGTGACACAGATGACCATTATTTAGTTTCTCTGTATAGTCTTGGTCACCTGATGCTTTGTGGTTTATGTTTATAAAAATCCAGCTGCTAAATAATGGGCAAAATTCTATTTTCTGGGTTTTTGAATGATGACTTTGATGATGAAGAGTTTGGTGAAGAGTTAAGCCAATTTAATAGTTATAGAGAATATTTACACATCAGTTCACAGATTGTGTTTTTGTAATCATCCTTAACTAATGTGACCTCACTGTGAGGCCACATCTCGCATCTCAGTTTGGTTTTGGGCCACTCAGGACAAAAAGGACATTGAGGGGCTGGAGTGAGTCCAGAGAAGGGCAGTGAAGCTGGTGAAGGCTCTGGAGCATCAGTCCTGTGAGCAGCAGCTGAGGGAGCTGGGGGTGTTTAGCCTGGAGAAAAGGAGGCTCAGGGCTGCCCTTATTGCTCTCTACAACTCCCTGAAAGGTGGTTTCAGCCAGGTGAAGGTCAGTTTTTTCTCCCAGGTAAGAAGTGGGAGGACAAAATAAAATGGCCTGAGGAAAGGGGAGTAATAAATAATAACAATAATAAACAATAAATAAAATTATTTCTAGTAATTTACAATAATTAAAATAATAAACAGTAAAAGTGCCAGAGGAGGTTTAGATTGAGTATTAATTACTTCACTGGAAGGCTGATCAGGTATTAGAATAGACTGCCCAGGAATTGGTGGAATCTCCTGGAAGTGATCAAAAAATATGTGGATGTGGTGCTTGGGGGACACGGTTTAGCAGTCTTAGATTAATAATTGGACTTGATGATCTTGGAGGACTTCTCCAACCTTAATGACTATGATTCTATGAATAGTGTGTTATCAGAGAATTCAGTTTGTCCATTTCAAATGGCAGCTACATAAGAAACTTACCTTAGAATTTCCATCTCTGTCTCCCATGCTTTTCCTTTTTCTTAAGCATTTCCTAACCTACGCAGTTTGTAATGTGTAATGATTTTACTTCTATAAGAAAATGAAATATTTTTTGAACTTTGGGGATTTTGTGGCCAGAGTTGGGGAGGGGAGAGAAATTCACAGTATTGGAAGCTAACTGATTTATATAGTTTATCTACAGCAAGTTCATTCTTTAAGCTATTTGCTAATGATTGGCAGGTCCTTCTGTCATCTAGTAATCTTTTCAGTCTTTGGGTGGATCCTGTCATTCTCTGAAGAGCTTATTGGGCTCGATATGCCACACTTCCTGCAAGTGTTAGATACTGGGAGTTTTTGCTTCCCCAGTGGAAAATGTGTGCATTAGGCCATACTTAAGGTTTTTCTAGCATGCAAGAACATGAGCTTGTGTTGATTACATCTGGTTTTCTGATTGTTTTACTACTTCAAGGGAATTTTGCACCAACATTCATCTTACAACTTGTGGTCACTTTATGTGCAGTTGTTCTTGGGCTATTTCTTCTTTTTGGCTGCATATTTCATTCATGGTCCATTTCAGGTTTTTTTTGGCTTGATTCTGCAAGTCAGCTTATGTAAGCATTAAGGTTGGATCATAAGTTAGACCAGGATTATCTGATGTTACTTTACACAGATCTGGGGAAGGCAGATAAACAGAACGCAGAGTAGTACTTCTGGCTGTCAGCACCAGAGACGGGTGAGCTCAGCAGAGCAGGAGCCAAGGATGCCTTCTTATGGCTGTAACCACAAGTCTTCTTTCCTCCTCCTTCCACACTTCCACATGTACAGCAAGGGGTGCAGCATCTCACTTGTGCCAGTCCTTCTCCAGCACTCACATGTCTTCCAGAAATGGGACATTAACAATAATGGGGAAAATCCCAAGTCTGTCCATTTCCCTGGTAGTCGTTTGCTGTATTTCTACCAGCAGGAATTTATTTCTTGAATGTAAAGCCTGAATACTACATAATATAGCACACAAATTCTCTGTACATCATGTGCAATGATAATGGTAGTTCCCCATACACCTTACACTTTCATTTATCATGCCAATTTGGCTTGTGAACATTTTAGGATTTATTAGTGCAAGATGTTTCTCTTCTCATCCTGTTTCTATTATTCTACTTCTCAGTTATCTTGCTTTTGTTTTCTGATACTATGATCTGGTTGTGTATCCAGCATGTCTACTGGCTTGCCTTATCAGGATATTTCATTACTACACTGCTGTATTAATGAGATGTGAAGTAAGCTCAGTTACAGAAACTGCCCTATACTCAGTTCTACACATTTTGTATTGATGCTCTGTCCTTTTTCTATACCCAAGAGGAATTTCACATTTAGTTAGCTCCTAAAATGCTTTAATAAATTAGGAACTCATTTATGATTCCTGCAACTGAAATTGTTTACATTTGATACTGTGTTAAATGTTCTTTTATCTAGAAAATTAATTTTTTATTGAGGGTGTTCTAGCATGACTGTCTTCCCCATGCTGTAGGACATACATGCCATAGCAAAGCAACAAATCTAAACTTTTCCAGTCCTGCTTTTACTCTGTTCTGTATCTACGCAAAAATATTTGCCTGTTAAAATTTCTCCTGGATTATTTATGAGTCATCAAGTTAAAACAGTGTTCTTGTAATCAAACCCATACTCAGTGCCACTTTCATATTGCCTTCCTACTTTCAAATTCTGAAAATTTGCTTCTAGGTTGGCTTAATGGATCTGTAATTGTCATGATCAGCCTTACTGAGAGTAAATCTGACCCAGATAGTATGAGATACCTATCCAAGGAAACCCTTTTAATTGTTTGCTGAAATGATTGTGACTCAGCTGTTTCTATTTTTGCATGCTACAGCATTACTCAGTAGCTGTAAAGCTGCCTTTCTTACTTTATTTCTTTTTTCTTAAAAAAAGGTCTTCTGTATTCCCAACATACATACTTGCATATCAACAGCTGTATTTATTTTTAGTTTCATGTGCAATATCTGCACAGTCCCCTCCTTTATTATCCAGTCCTCTTCAAGTTCCATCCAGTTCAAGTTGAGACGTAACCGTTTTGTGAATTGTTTAGCAAAATTTTTTTACGTGCTGTAATTTTATCACTTGACTGCTATTTTCAGTAGCATTTGGAGTTTCTTCTGAATATCACTGAACTTCTAAATTTCTTTCCCTGTCCATTATATCAGATATGAAGATCACATAAATCTTTCCCTACCTTTCAGCTGTATGCTCAAGTAATTACTTGTTCTGTCAAGAAAAAGCAAGAAGGGAAAAGACATTCAAATGTTGTTTGAGACCACAACATTTCTAGGCCTGTCTTGTATTCTTAGTGACCAGGATGTCTGTTTGGACTCATTATCCTTTGTGTACCTTAAGAATACATTTTAGGGATAGTCCGACATGTATCTGCCAAGTCCTTGCTGTAAGTGGCAGTTAACAAGTTCTCTTGTTTAAGCAAGCAGGGCCAGTGACTGGGCACTTCTTGACTTTGGAACACAGTATATCACTTGGCTGAAATACAATTCTGGATACCTGGAAGGTAATATGCAAAATTTAAAAGTCACATATGTAACATGGACAGCATTTTGCTGAGTAAATACTAGTGATGTTTCCTTATTTCAAAAAACATCTGAGAATATGTAAAATTTTCTTGGTGACTGAACTCCCTCTTTCATGCTAGAGAGCACCTTGCTACTCAGCCACTTAGCAAGAACAGCATTCAACCCAGCCATGTCCTTTCTTGCTCTTGGCAAATCTCCAAATTATTGATTGGCTGCTATGATAAGTGCACTGTATTAAGTCAAAGGCATTTAAAAAAAATGTAATTGTAGAATGATTCTGTTATCAAGTAGACAAATGTCCAAATTTTCTAGTGCCCAGGAATCCCTGTAAGGCTTTTAGTTGTAATACTTGCCGGTGTTATTGCACTGAAGCCTACAAAGCCTAACCTGAAATGGGCAGCAGTCACCTGAACCTGGTAGTGCTATCCAAGAGTTTTTGACATCAGGAGTTCTGGACATGGGACACATTTTGTTATCCCATTCAGGCAGCTGATAATAAATGATGAAACACTTCTATGAGTTCCATTGAGAAAAAACTTTCTGGTAAACATCAGACTTGGAGTATCTGCCAGTCAAGTCTACCACTTGGACATAATGTGTTAAAAGCAGAATGATTGGTAGAATGCTTTTGAGAAACACTTTCTTTTTTTAAATCTTAGATTTGCTATTAGACACTAGTTTATATGGAAGTGGAGAGATCTGACAAATAACACTTCTGCACAGTCTAGCAGATATGTAATGTTGCAGATTTTTGTTAAGCTTGTGACTGTCATAATTGCTTTTCTCGCTTGTCAGCCTGTGCATGTTTTTATTTAGCTGTTTGATTTTTTAATTTAATGTGCATATTATTTAAGTCACTTGAGCATCCTGAAAACAAGGACATGTTTTCTGCCATGAGCAGAGCATGGAAAATTATTATGTGAAGTTTTAGAGTCCTTATCAGCACAGTTGAGTAACACCTTTCAGATACTCCATGAAGTTAGTTTTTGTCTCTTGTGCTCTTGTGTGTTTAACATTACAAATACCTCAGATGGGGTCATTACAGAACTTGTTTCCTTAGGCTGTCATTAATATTGGTATTCTTCAGGGGTTTTAAGAGCTTTGATCTACCTAGCTGCATGTAGTGAGCACTTTTTTTAAAAAGTGTTGACTGTAACCTTAATTCATTGTCTCAACGTCTGAGAAACCAGACCTTGGTAGTTTCTTTGAGCACAAGTTTCATCCTAAACTATAGTTTTTATCTCAGTGGATAGTGTGAACAAACTACTACATTCTTCAAAAATAAGGACCACTTTCTCTGTTCTCAAAATAATGTATTTGGAGCTTTTTATACAAAAGTAAGATGGATTTGTATTGCAGTTTTTCACCTAGTGTGTAGGTATAAAAGGCAATTTAAAATGAATTAGTATGAGTATCCCAAGTATGGCAGCTCAGTGTTGTACAACCCTGATTTGCTTCTTCAGAGAGTAAATTTCTATTCTCCTGCAGCTGGGTTCCTTCGACACTGCCTCACTCAAGCCTGTCTTTCATATACCTGTATTACAAGTTTTATCCTGTGAAGAAGTCTCTTTACATGCCTTCTTACAAAATGAAACATAGATGCTGTGAAAAGCTTTGCCTGGGTCTTCCTAATTCATTCTTTTCCAACCTTGTTCTAATACAGATATTCTCAAATCATGATTTTGGCATTACCTAAACTACTACTTTTCTTTGCAAAACTAATTCATGCAATGTGAGGCAGGTGATTAGTCTGTTGTATACAGCAGCCTGTATTGAACAGGCACTTCTGAATATCTTGGAAGGCATTACAGCTGCTAATGACATGAAATAGTTCATATTTTCAATCAACCACCACTGGGAGGAGAGTAGACATGTTCTGACTTCTTCATGCTGTCTTCTCACCTGCTAAAACAGCACTGTAGCTGCTGAGGAAATGTGTGTTGATCAGAGAGATTGGGAAATACGGTTACTTTGTGTATTTTCCCAATATGTTGCACACATTTGTTTTAGGTGAGCAAAAGCACCAAACCTAACACATGACCAAGCTGTTGCCAATACTCATTTGAACCAGTTCCCAAAGCAGCATGTAACCATGTTAAATAACTGTATTCAGGACAGTTTGTAATCCCCCCCTTACCACTTCATGTTTTTGTTTTATTAAACTTAAATTAAAATGTCAGCAGGGTCAATTAAAGCTGCTCTGCTTTCATATGTCCTTCAAGGGTTTTCCTGAAGTGGGAACAAATGACTTCTTGGCCTTTGTGGCTTACCTGAAAGTTACAGAAGTTTGTAGTGCTACTACCATGACTTCAACTAGTGCAAGTGTCTAGCAGCTCACCTTGACAAGGATGTTAAATGCCAAGCTAATGAACCAGTGGTATTGGGAAGACATTCCCTCAAATCTAATGAAGAATTTACTGTCAGGTGTCTTTATCAGCTTCCATGTAACTCTTTAGAGTGTGCAGTTTTGACTGCCAGCCCTGCCTTCATCATGAAAGTGTTAATGACAACTATAATGATAAATCCTAGATTTGTTTCAGAAAAGGCCTGATATTATCTCAATGTTTTTAATTTGAATAATATGCCATGTAAATTGAAATACTGTAGTCTTTGACAGAAAGGCTCCTCATCTTCCTTTCCAACCCCCATTAGTTTTGGGGTTTTTAAATTGTCTTTTAAAGAGGAAATCAGTGAAAGTGGGAAGCTCAGATCTTTGATTTTGTATCCTCCAGACAAGTCAGAGCAAGTCTTTACCAAATTTCTGATGTCTCTGACCACTCTCTATCATAGTCCTTTCTGCTTGTTCCCAGAAGTGTTTTGGTTTTGTAAAGGGAGCTAAGAATTCTTGCAGCCTCTTTCCTCAGTCTTGTTTCCCAGTGCTCTTGCAGTGATTTGTTACTGTGGGATCAAAATACAAGTTTCAGCTTGCCCCCAGTTCCTGTTGCCCACTGTGCAGGCAGAGCTCTGTTTGATTCCTTTGATGAGTGAACACCCAAAGTGTGTGACATGAAAAGTATGAATTTTGAGCATATTGTGGGCTTGTTTCCTAGCTGGTAGCATGACTGGGAATGGAGGGACATGATGGCAGTGGATTGTCTTTAAAAGTGTGCATAGAATCATAAAATAGTTTGGGTTCAAAGAGACCTTTAAATGTCATCTAGTCCAGCCCTCCTGCTATGAACAGGAACAGCTTCAACTACATTAGGTTTCTTAGAGCCCTGTAACCTGACATTGAATGTTTGCAGAGATGGGATTTCTCCCACCTGTTTTGACAGCCTGTTCCAGCATTTCATCCCCCTCATCATAAAACAAAATCTTCCTTATGTCTAGTCTAAATTTACCCTCTTTCAGTTTAAAACCATTACCTCTTGTCCTATTGCTATAAGCCTTACTAGAAAGTTGAAGAGCTTGGAGTGGATTTTCAGTATTGCCCTAAAAGGGTAGGGTTTTTAAAGGGTAAACAGACTTTTACAAGATGTTTTCTGTTTGTTACCTTCCTCCATGGACTCCTTAAAATTTGTTCACTGACAGCAGCAGGTGGAAGGTCACTGACATTTGCAGATCTTGAAAGGCACAGCAGGAAGGTGATCAGATAATTGTACAGCAGTCTTGAATCTGTTTCTAGTATTTCAAGTCTTCATCAAACCAGCTGTCCTGGTTAGCTGTATTAATTCAGCATATAGTAAGGTTGTTAATACTCCCTTTCTTATTCACCACGCTAAATAAAGAAAAAACTCCAGAAAAACTAGTTGTAAATGTTAAAGTGCTCTTCATTGTCCTGAACTGTGAATGAGAAAGAAAAATTCTTGCCACTGTGTTTTCTGGGTGCATGATCCTGCCAGCATACCTGGTCCTATTGGCTGAGTTATGTGGAGAATTTCATTTTGTGCTTGAGGGGAAAAACATTGTTGTAATTGCTTTAGTAGTTGGAGTTATCTACCAGCTCTTTCTCTTCTCCTCACAAAAGAAAAAGCTAAACACTTTCAGTTGAAGGTACAGATTTCTTATCTAATTAGATTTGAATATGATCATTAGTTTAAGAACTTGCAGGTGAGGATGGGAACTGATAATTCTGCATTCAGTTAGTCACTTCTGTTTCCTCAAAATAATTTTTGATATTAGTCCAGTTAAAAAGCAGTGATGATACATGTTTCAAACTCAGTGTATTGATAAAATTAATCTGTGGTATTTATGTTGTCGCAGCTCTTTAATGTTGAAAGGTGTTGAGCCACAAAGTACCTGTGAATTGGAGGTGGATGCAGTAGCTGCTGACATTTTGAATCAACTGGATATTGAAGGTGAATTGTTAATAACATTCCATGTAAATGGTTTTAGAACAGAAACCATGTTGTCATAGTTCACTCTTCTTCTAAGGCTCATCTTAGTTAAATCA
This sequence comes from Ammospiza caudacuta, assembly GCF_027887145.1. Classification (NCBI taxonomy): domain Eukaryota; kingdom Metazoa; phylum Chordata; class Aves; order Passeriformes; family Passerellidae; genus Ammospiza; species Ammospiza caudacuta. The sequence continues at coordinate 71,625,323 of NC_080595.1, forward strand.
CAATCAATATTTCAGTGTTAGTGAATTGTTGATCTTCAAATGTATAAAGTTTGAAAACAAATAGTTAACTGAAAGAAAGGAGGCTATAAAAATAGTGTCTTATCAGAGCAATATAAAGAGGGTTTTTTTAAATGCATAATAGGCGATTTCAGACCTATACGAAAAATACTAATGGAAATACTAACATCATGTGTGCATGTATGCCTATGTATGTGCATACACCCATATATATATATACACACACTACTTGGTGGGAAGACAAGAAAAAGCCAAAGATCTAGATTACAAATAGGAGATCTAGAAAGCAAATGAATTTACACCTTAACTTTTACATAATACCAAATCTTAGAGTAAGGCAGGAATGACAATTAAAAAATAACAGGCTAGAATGACAAAGAGATGAGGAAAAGTGTTAGAATCCAATTTGGGGAAAGAATGCTTTGTCATTTTGGCAGATTTCCCTTCATGTATAATTGCACATTTCAGCCCAGATTGGCAGGAACCCTGGTTTGCAAGCTATATGGGAGGATGAAAAGCAGCGACGGAGGCAGAAATGTGAATCTTCTCAGATTAAGCCACCTGAGTCACAAGGTAAAAAAACCCAAACAATTGAGCAGCTGTTAATCCAAAACTTTGAATAAGAAGCAAGCAAGAGGACAGAATTTAAATTGGTGTATCATGTTTGAGGGATTTTTAGATGTACTGGTTTTTTTACTTCCAGGCTTACTGATGGTCCAGTATGTGTTTTCCAATTTTGAAAGCAAGATGATGTAACCCTGCCTAAAGCATCATGATTCAGCTGTCTGCAAAACATTCTGACAGAATGAATGATAATGGTAGTTAAGATTGTGTGCTTTGTGATGGAAAACATTTAAATAACAACAAAGCTAAATCTCTTTATGCTGAAGCTTTCCACTGTAGTTTATGCACAAGGGCAGTTCCATTGAATTTCTGCAGAATTATAGCTAAGGTGATATTAGATTAAAATTCTAATAGGATAGACAAATTCCTGTCTTTATGTCCCTGTTTTTATGTAAAATTCATTACACGGGGAGGATTGTGCTCTGCAACGTAATTGCATAGTGAGCAGGCTCTTCTCCATAGAACTGGGGCCATATTTCTTTTAAAATATGAATGATATTTGGCAAATAAGACAGAGGATTGAAAGAAGGAAAGAGGCAGGTTTCTGCCTAAGGCAGACTACTTTCTGGTTGACTTTTTTCCTGTGTTTCTGTGTAATGTTATTGAGGCTGCATAAGCCAGACTTCTCAAAAATGTTCATTGATTTTTCTTGGATGCTCACCTTGGGGTACTTGCATCATGATTTATAAATGCTGTTGTTACTCACAGTTGCATATGAGATCAGTTGGGAGTATGTGAAGTATTTTAAAGTTTTTTTAATACTCTTGGAAAGTCAGCCCTCAGATTTGGCACTGAAATTTAGCAGGCACTTCAACTTTGAGCCTTTTTCTAATAAAATAAGTAATTTTAGCTGCTCTCTGTGTTGAGAGGTCAAAGTAAAACTGAATAACAAATATTTTTCAAATTTTAAAGACCGTGGATTTGTGCCAGCAACAGAGAGTGAAAAATTTTTTCAGAAGAGACTTAAAGAAATTCTCAAGCAAAATGACTTCTCTGTGTAAGTGTTTAGCCATTTGTCATAAAATATAGTATTCTATGCAAACCTTAAATATGCATTTAAAACTTGCTTTTCAATTAACTAGAACGTTGTCAGGATCATTGGACTACAGTAATGGATCAGAGGAGTTCTCTGCTGAGCTAACACTACATTCTGAGGTACTTTCTCCTGAAGCCTTTCCGTGTACACCAGCTAATACAGTAGAAGTGCATGATGATAAACAGATGGGCAAAGGTGAGTTTTTTTAATATCCTAATTGCTTAGGCATAAATCTATGTCATGGTTTGTCTATTCATACTATTAACAGAAGTAAGCCAAGGAAGTTGTGATTGTTAGTTATGAAAAACCAAAGAGTAGTTTTGGTTTTTGTTATTGTTAGAGTAAGCCTTTCTAAAATTGCTACAGCGAATAATGGAAATAGAGTTGGATAGTAAAATCCATTCTGAAGTGGCTTGCTTTCATAATGTATTGATGTCTCTGACTCAGAAGTTTTATGCTTTCTCTTCTCTTTTTTTCTTTTAAAGACTCCAATAGGATGCATACTGATAAAGAAGAGGAAGCACTTATTAATGAAGAAGCAATTTTAAACATTGTGGAGAATAGTCAGTGCTTTCAGCCTTTGTCTCAAAGACTGAATCAGACTACTGTTTTCAGTGAGTATGACTGGAATGTCTTTTCTTCCAGACTATTTTATTGTTCCACAGTCTTTGTGTTCCCTTAGGCTACCCATCATGAAAGAAAGAAAATAATTTATCTCAAGGAGTTTTTCAGGTTGAAAACGGGTTTAGACTTCACACACACAGACACATACCCTACCACCACCAAAACACACCTTCTGCTTTCTAAGAAGTGTCACCAGGACTATATTTGTAGAGGCTGCTCTGTTTGACTGGTTCAACAAGCCCTGTCCTCTTGCCAGGTCAGCTCAATGCAGTCTCTTGTGGGTATTGCTCTTCCTTGTGCTCCTAGGGCTATAAGGCTGAAACTATCAGAATGAAGATGATTTTGACTGTCTGCCCATGATACTCTTGCAGTTACTGACTGCATCTTTCATACAGTTAAGGTAGAAAATATGCATGTGATCTGTCTTCAGAGGCTCAGAAGAGCTGTCTGGAGGTACTGGGCAGTAGTAGGTTGATAATGAGAGGCAAGTTGCAGCAGAGCATTTCCCAAAATTTTTAGATACAAAGAATGGTTGAAGCAAAGAAACAAGAAGCAAAATATTTAAGAGGAGGAGAAAAACCATGACAGTGAAATTGTGAGGCATAAGGGGGAAACAACCATAAAATAACCAAGAAAGGACCTTGTATGAAAAACTAGGAGGTAGAAACAGTTCAAATACTCTAAAGGAGATTAAAAGCACATATTTCATGATGTATCTCTGTGTATGTTCTTTGGTAAACATAATGTATAATGTTAATGTGAATCACATAGTGTTGGGCAGGGAGGAGTATTTAAAACCTGTGGTAGCCTCCATTTGTTTTGATACCTATAGTGTATGAGTATGTGCTTGGGCAACAGTATATGTCTGTGGGTAATAGAATATACAACCTTGAAATCTGTTTTTGCTAAGAAAGGAGGAGTAGATGAAGTTAGATTTAGAGTGTAGTTTTATTTTGCAGAGAATAGGCAAGATTTTGATTATAGAAGTTTCATAGGCAAGGATTTGGATTTATTGAAAGAACTGCAAGAAATTCTGTAAGAGCTGGCAAACATGAGCAGACCTGAGAGGATAAAAAGTGGCTAAAATAATATGTAGGGGGTAATAAATGTAATATATACATTTGAATTGCTCAACCATATTGAAGTGATGAAATTGTCTTTTTTTTCCATTGACTAGGTAATCAAATTGAGATTATATTACTTTATTTTTCTCTTTCTTTCTCTCCTCCCTTCTTGTCATGCTGATTCCTAGTGTCTTGTGTGACTATGAGTAACATGCTGCATATTTATTTCTTATGCTCCCTCATAGCCTGCACCAGTGTCCACTTTTCCTCCCCAGTAGAGTTGTAGTGCCACAGGGAGACTGCGAACCACATGACTTCTGCTATTCAGTGTGAATTACATCCTAAGGTTCATATTAACATGAAGTAGAGGTTGGAGTTTAATGATGAGCCTCACCAAGGGCACAGGAGCAAAGAACAGAAAGTATAATTGAAAGTGGGTTACTTCAAAAACTCTGGAAAAAGGGATGGTTTCTGTTGTGAAGGATTGCGTGGTATCTTGTGAAGTCTTTGCAAAATATGAAAAATGCCTTTCTCACCAATGTTGAGATCTATTTTATATAATGCTCAAGATCATTTTAATCATATGATGCTTCCCAAGGAAAGAAATTAGAGATTATCAAACTAGAGAAGGAGAGAGAAGTAACAAAGATGCCTAGTAGACTTGAGGTCATAAAATGATTATGAGGTCAGATGATAGGTAAATAGGAAGAGAGTGAGAAAAAATTGTGACTTGGAAGGATTTTTAAGAAAAAAACAGAAGGGAACTGCATAAATTACTGTAAGCTTGGGTCAAATAAAAGAAATATGAAATTTAAGAGAGGTGTGATGTCAGGTAAACTTTCAGTGTTTCAAGAAACCTTGGAATAAAACAGCTTAAAGTGACATGAAAAGGGAGCCAAAGTTGAGCATTATATTTAAGAACAGAAGGAGGAATAGTTGGTCAAAATCATCATCCCTTTTCACAAAATGCAGTGCCTGAAAGACCTCAAGTGATACAGAAAAAAGTGCTCCAAGCTAATGCAGCTATTGAGCAAGAGAAGGCAGTGATGCTTCGTAAGCTGTCACTCAGGCTAAAATTAAAGGGGAGAGTGAAGCTTTACTGAATATGTGAAGGTAATAGGAGAGTGGAGAGAGAGAGAAATGAGTCCACTGGATCTGGTACAATCTGGTAGGGCAGAAAGAAAGAAAGTTGTCAAAGTTTTAGATACAGAGCTAGAAAAGATAAATAATAAAATTTGAAAAAACAAGATATGAAAAGAGCTTTGTTTCTGTAGCATGCCTTGCCTTAGACAGTAAAAAAATTGATTTTTAAATGGTGAGGGGCTTTCTTGTTTGGTTTGGTTGGTTTTGTTTTTTACTGGTAGACTGTAACTAGTAATTTTGTTCTACAAGTAGAACAAAATATAGATTCTACTTGTATGGGCTTTTTCTGCAGTGGGCAGTAGTGCTGATGAGGCCATGATTGATCTGTTGGCTGGACTGGAGAGTGATGGATATCAGATGGGACATCAAAAAACACTCTCTCACCATCATTCTCTTGGAAGCTGGCGAAATTCTCAGAACAGTGATGATGAAGAAAATGAGCCACAGTGTGAGAAAGAAGAAATGGAACTTAGCTTGCTAATGTCCCAGAGGTGGGACAGTAGCATGGAAGAGCCTGGGCAAAAAAGAAGGTATATATTTTCTTTTCTTAATGTTTTTTTTTTTCTGCCAGATCTTTCCTTCCTCCCACCTTGTTTTCAAGTATGCTGTGGGCCCAATGAGATGTGGAGAGGTCTCTGTTAACAACATGGAAAAATCTGTGCAGATCTTGGGATGGAATGCACATTGTTTAGATGGTGATGTGATTATCAGTGTTATCTGGAGATAAAGTGTTTAAATTCGGCCAAACATAAGCTTCTAGTTTGCTCTTTGAGGAAGAATGAAGTGGGCTTTTTGTTCTACAAGTCCAAATACAAGAAAACCTTTAGTGGTAACTTGCTTGTAAGGTCACACCTTGGGTATGATGCAAATGTTAAGGTGTATCTTGTATATCTTTTAGTAAAGTCAATATTTAAGAAGTATTCATATGAAGACTAACCAAGCAACCTGAGGAAGAAACATCCATTTGTTTCCATGTTCAAAGCTTAAATCAAAACATGAATGTTGTTCACTCTGCTTGACTGCTAAAGGTCAGCAACTTCAATATATTTAAGGCCAAGTTTCTTGGAGCACCTTCTCAGGTTGTAATGACCTTTTGTACAGTCTGCACTGACAGGCATTGAAAGCAGCTATATCCAGTTTCTCTTGCCCCCTGCTTTCAGCACAGCTTCTGATATTTATAATTCTGTTTGAAGTGTGAGGAACTTCACAGACATAACCTTTTTTTTTATTTGGGGTTTCTTCCTACGTCAGAAATTGTAATCATACTATGTTTCAGGGAACTAGAGAGGTATAGAAATGCTGCTTTTATTTCCATAAGGCACATTAAAGTTGTAACAGAACCAGAAGTTAGTTAGTTCATTAGTCTCCTAGTTCTAGAGGTAATTGATCTCTAAAGCTACTTTTCCTATCTGACCTTTGATTTTCTAGGATATCTGACCTTTGGTTTTTTTCCCTCCAGTAGTCTGAAAAGTTGAAATTTTCATCCAAAACACTTCACATCAAACTTCAGTTTAGTGGTAGTTACTGTGAAAACCTGTATCTTGCAGAATTCATTAGCTCAGGCACAGCTCTGTATAGACTTGACTGTAGAACTTCAGGAGTCAGGTAGGATTCTGAAGCAATTAACTGCTTTCATGCAGAAAAGAATCCTATTTAAAAACTCAAGAGACTTGATGAGCTGTCTCACTGATCTCTTACTCACATATGCCTACACCTTAATCCCAGACAGAAGACACTAGGGAAAATGTACGTACCGTGTACTTCCACAGGGACTGAGCTTGTGTTCAGAGGGAATTAATTACAAGTTCTCTTTCACTGAGATCTCTACAGAATTTGGACTGATTTCAGACACAAGCCATGGGTATCTTTGCCCCCTGCATGATTGTGCTCATGTGTGAAGAACCAGCTTGAATCTGATGATGGATCTGACTTTACTCTGCTCGGGCTCATTCCATCTGTGTGGCTTCCTAATGCATCCTTGAATGTCCATACTAAGGCTTTTCTGTTAGTGAGTGTTTACTAGTCTTACATGATCTCAGAAAATCTATTGTGCTAATGAGGAGTAACCACACCCTGTTGAATGAATTCAGTGGCTTGGGTTTGATTTGTATCGAATTGGAGAAAAAAGCCCACCAAGACCTGGACTAATTCATGTATGGTGATATCTTTGTGTCACATAAATTTTCCCAGAATCCAAACTGATAGGCTTGAATGAGGAGAAATCCAAGTTACCTGCAGAGGTCATCTCCAGGCTGATTTGGTTTACTAAAATTTACAAAAATTTACCTGGGATTGCAGCATAATTCATGTTGGAAGACATCCTCAGTTTGATATTAATTTGCATATCAAGCTGATTGCTTTGTGCTGTGCTTTTCCATGTTTTGGGAACATGGAAGAGGGACAACTAAGCTCTCTTAGATCATGGAGACTAGCTGTGCTTGTTACTTGATTCTCCAAGTCATGCTTCCAGACATGAGTGGAAATGATGTACTTACATTTGAGCCTGTTGTTTCTGAGCTAACAAATCTGTCCTGATCTAAATTAGCTCTGTGCTGACATTCAGATGTCTGGGGTGGTACCATACACATAATTCATGCTGGTCTAACTCCAGTCATCAAAGCATTCTACAAAAGTAAACTGTATTTAGGTTATTGTGGATTTTCCTTCCTGTAAATTCAAAACATTTGTATTTATATCTTTTAATGTATTACACAAACTTAAACAAAAAACAAACAAATTTAAAAACCCCAAACTTCAGTTCTGTTATGTATCTGTATTTCTTTTGTGTAGTCACAAAATACCTTACTTCTGGTAAGAATTTTGACTATCTCACACTTAATTTTAAAAAAGAAATCAAATCCCTAAGTTATAATATACTGCAGGATTTGTTCTTTGTGGTTTTCTATCATATTCTATGATATTCTTCCTTCCCCAATGCCCATATAAAGCAAACACAAAAAAATCCAGAGAAGCTTTTCTTTGTAGATTTGCTTCTTTTTTTTCCCAGTGAATTTATGACTGCAAACATGGCAGTGTAGAACAGTTAACTTAGTAAAAGCAGCTTAAGTATTAACAACAGCTGCTTCAGAATATTCAGTGAGAAGTGGAATGAAGCATAGTTTTGTTGGTCATGATTTAGTTAAGCCTGCCAAGAGAGAGAATTGTTATAATACAGTAAGACTTCTTAACAAAAAAAAAAACAACCACAAAAAAGTAGACATCTGTTCACTAACAGCTGAACTGAAGTAATTTTGCATAGTTGGTTTAGTCTTCAAATTTCAAGCACTTTGAAGCAGTGAAATTAAATTGCAGTAAAATTGATCTAAAATTAAACATCTAAATGCTTTCTCTGCATCTTCTTAAGTTAGTGAATCCTGCTGTTTAAAATGTTTGGCTACCACTGTTGCCTCTTAAAATAATAACATTGAATAATATTTTGACTTTCTCACTGAGAAATGTGACAAAATTTTTGTTTGTTTCCTTTTGCTCCCCCAAATTACACAACCATATAGCACCACACCCCATTGAATTTCATGTTCCCTATGGTTCATGGTGTTTACTAATAGAAGTATTATGCATCAGTTAGTTCTTCACTTTCCTCCAGGTCAGCTGGCAAAAATATGCATCGAAGTTCAACAGAAGAGGATTCGTCTTCGGAGGAAGAAATGGAGTGGAGCACTAACAATATCCTAAGTAATCTCTCAATACCTCAGTTAGATGGAACTGCAGATGAAAATGGTGGTAAGTAAATGGAAAATCAGGTTTGGAAGTTGAATCATAGTTCATTTTCACATCAAATTGCTAGTTCTCAAAAGTACTGACCATTTTCAGTCCATGTTTCAATTGGAAGGAAAAGTTCTCACAGATTGCAGAAGCAGGCCCTTAACATCTTCCTTGAAAAACACTTGTATTTTAATCTCAGTGCCCTCTATGTATTACCAGAATCTGTTTTTCAAATTGTATTGATGATCCAATAAAGGACATAGTTTAATTAGTTCTTTGGAAAAAACCAAATGTGATATTAAGAGTAATGGTTCTGTGGGATCATTTATTCTCCTAGGATTATTGTAAATAATTAATGTCTTACTGTGTAGATTTAGATGATTCTTTACAAGTATTTGCCACACATGCTAAACTATAGTAAGCTTTTGTTTGGGCCTGTGTTTCATTCTGCAGATTGCATATTCACATTTGGGACTGCATGAATTAAAACTATGAGTGGCAAAGCCACTGCAGAAGGAACTGCCTTTCAAAATCTGTAAATAAAAAAAAATTAATCTGTAGAGATCTTTTGCCATCTTTATAACATGATCAATATCTTTGATCAAATAACATTAGTCAACAGAATGCACATTTCAAAGTTAGGGAAATATATAAATAATATTATTTGTTGCATTGGAAAATCTGCAAGTCACATTATAATGTTCAGTTGAGAAAGTGAACTGTATGATCTTACTAGATAGATTATAGATAACCACAGCTATTTTTTGTGTTCAGTGTTTAAAACATAGTTTGCTTTTTCCTTTGTTTTATAGGTATAATGGTAGGACTAATACATGATTTGATGTACTGATAATATGGTATGCTTTTGTCAGATATACAATTGTAATTTCCTTATTTGCCATACTTTCTAATTTGTTGTAATAAGAGATGCTGCTGGCTGAAGAGACTGTTCCTCACGTTGGCTTAGAAAGCGTATTTCTGTCAACTTTTACACTGATTTCTTACAATATGAGATACAGTAAATTCAAAACAGATCTCAGTCCAGGTTGTCTAAATTAGAAAATGCCTATCTACACATGAATCTGTGTCCATATAATCTGACTGACTGACAAGAATTTTTGCAGTTTTTATATCTGACTAGCCAGGTATTTTCCAGGTGTTTGTTGGCACCACCAAACTCCCATTTTCTGAGTTTTCAGTTAATCATCCTACTTCTTTCCGTGGACTCCTACCTCCAAAGAATAATAGGCAGTGTCTCCCAGCTGTGTTTCACACCTCAGGGACTCTGTGTATGCATTAGAAAATGTTATTCAAAACAGATTGGGACTTCCTTTTATTTTTCTCAGCCAGCAGCAAATAAATTGCTAAGCTGAAGGCAGCGTGAATCTAAGATGATCCCCAAATTGATTGAGACTTACACTAAAGGCCCAAAGGACCCCCAGTCTAGTAAATCAGTGTGCAGCACATGCTTTCAGGTCATGTAGCATGTTTCATAACTCCTGTCTCCCTTCAACATTTCAGCTAAAGATGTGGATACAAGAGGTGGAACAAATTTCTGTGTGCCAGGTGCTCTGTGGTAGCTGCCTCTGCAGTGGTACAGCTGCTGACAAACTACTTGTTCAGCAAGGTTATGAGCAAGCACACACTTGTTAATTTGTTACCACGTCCCTGTCCAAACTTGCCCCGCAATAAATGTGGTGAATGTATCACCAAAAGAGATGAAAATCATCACACATACCATGTGATGAGTTTGCACAGGACAAATTACCACAGCATCTCCTGGTCTCAGATTTTGTGAGAACATTAATACATGGATATGAATCCATGGTCTAACTAACTGGTGCAAGCTCCTTGCATGAACACCTGAATGGGTGCTGTATTGCTCTGCTATATAGAAATGCAGGAAAATACCTATGTTTAGTGCACAGCACAGTTCATACAAAGCCCTTGCCATGTTGTGAGATGTGCTACTTTAGCTTTCTATGCAATGATTTTTCTACATGAGGAAGGTCATCTAAATAAGAATTTAGTTTTTCAGAGCTAATGAGTATACATACTTCTCAGGGACAAAGCAGGGTACAAAACTTTTCTAGAAATCAGTCTGTTTTTATATAGTCATCTGAAAGCAATTGTGAAGCCTTCTTTCAGAAAGTCAGCATGAAATCTTTAACAATTGTATGCAAGTCTGTCATTGAGGTATAACTGACAAAATGCCTGAGACAAATGTACTGACAATGTGATTTTGATAAAGCAACTCATGTAGTCAGGGTCTCTAGTTGTCATGATGATAAATGTAATGTGACTTGCAAGTGTTTTGTTTCTTATTTGGATGGGAAGGCTTTCAGGAAAATACTATTAAAATTTTTAATGCCTTAGGTTATTTTTTTACAAGAAGACTAGAATGAAATTGCTTTTCTTCCATTTCAGACAATCCTTTGAATAATGAAAGTTCTCGAACTCACTCCTCCGTTATTGCAACAAGCAAAATGTCTGTAAAGACCTCAATCTTTCACAAAGATGCTGCTACACTAGAACCCCCATCTTCTGCTAAAATTACTTTTCAGTGTAAACACACAAGTGCCCTTTCTAACCATGTTTTGAATAATGAAGATTTTGTAGAAGACCTCTCACAACCAAACACAGAAACAAGACCTGAACTTTCAGTCCATTCTCTTACAAAAGAAAGCACTTACTCAGCCAAGTACCCAACTCCATTCAGCAATAGTACCCATGCAGAAAACTCTCACAAAGAGAGCAACAAGAAAGATACTCTTCCAGTTCCTTCATGTGGAAATAATATTTTTGACTATGAAGATGATATTTCATCAGTGAACAGACCAATACCTAGTAGGAAGTACATTAGCATTAGGAAGGCTGAAAAGGACGTCTCTTTTATGCATGTGGGCCGCCATATTGGTGACAACATGTTGAATAAAAATTTATATAACTTTTCTGATATGAGCCACTCCAAAGGTAAAATGTCCTCTGAAGTAAATGAAAAATCCAGCAGTGCAAGTATAAATAGTTTTTTTCCAGCAACAGCTACAGAAAATTGTGAATTGGTATCTTGTTCAGGAGGCAGTCGAACTGTGGTACATTCACTTGAAAATAACACTGATGAAGGTGGCCTTAATAAGCTTAAAATTAGGTATGAAGAATTTCAGGAGCACAAGGCGGAAAAGCCAAGCCTCAGTCAACAAGCAGCGCATTATATGTTCTTTCCTAGTGTTGTTCTTTCTAATTGTCTCAGTCGACCACAGAAGTTAGCTCCCGTCACATACAAATTACAGCAGGGCAACAAACAGTCCAGGCTGAAGCTGAATAAAAAGAAGCATAGTTTTATCAATCGTCAGGAGCCTGCAGGTGTAAATGATGTTGCAGCAGTGAAGGAAGGCTGCTATACACAAGGTAATGCCTGTAGTAACATTCCTGATAAGGATAGTGCTTTACCTAGTGACTTAGTTCAAGTTCCTCTTGAGGCTTTTGAAAACAAAATGCCTACAAGTACTGCTAATTACACTGACTGCCAGTTTGCAGATGGATCTCTTGAAACTGAGCAGTCATTTGGACTGTGTGGGAATAAGTACACGCTCCGAACAAAACGGAAGGTGAATTATGAGGCTGAAGACAGCGAATCGAGCTTTGTCGCACACAACTCAAAAATTAATCTACCTCAACCGATGGAAAGTGTTGAAAGTTTGGATGGGTCTCAGAAGTCTCGAAAGCGTAGAAAACTTTCTAAAAAGTTGCCACCTGTTATTATTAAATATATTATCATCAATAGATTTAGAGGGAGAAAAAATATGCTTGTTAAATTGGGGAAAGTAGATTCTAGTGAGGAAAGAGTAGTACTCACAGAGGAAAAGATGAATTTATATAAAAAGCTTGCACCTTTAAAGGACTTTTGGCCAAAAGTTCCTGACTCTCCTGCAACCAAATATCCTATTTATCCACTAACACCAAAGAAAAGTCACAAAAGGAAAGCAAAACATAAGTCAACCAAGAAAAAAGCTGGAAAACCACAAAAAACAGGTAGTACAAATATTAAAAGAACTTTAGCTTTCAGAAAAAGGACTCATACAATTCTTTCTCCTCCTTCGCCCTCCTACAGTGCTGAAGCTGAAGACTGTGACTATAACTATAGTGATGTTATGTCTAAGTTAGGTTTTCTTTCTGAGAGAAGCACAAGCCCAGTAAACACATCTCCACCTCGCTGCTGGTCTCCCACTGATCCAAAAGCAGAAGAAATTTTAACCAACCTGGACAGAGAAGCTTTATTTAGTAGGGGGCCCAATATCTACAACAGCAAGACACTTAATACTAGTGTAGGAAAAACTAGTAGGGCAAAAACTCAGGTTAAGAAATGTAAAAAGAAATTTGCTAGCCCCACTGTATCTACCAAGAAAAAGAAAAAGATTAATCAGGTTGATAAAACACCGGATGATGGAAAGAAGAAACCTAGAACAAAACAAAAAGCATCCTCAAGAAAACGCGTTGTATTTAAAGATGAAAAAGAAAGTAGTCGCTCTGCTACTGAAGTCAAGTTTGTGCTGAAGCATCAAGATCCTCATGAGATTTCTTACAACTCTGTCTGCTCTCAGCCACTTCACAACCTCAAAGACAGTCTTCTTCCTGGCTATTCAGCTGGATATCTGCCGTCAGCACAGCTCCCTTCAGCTGATGCACAAGGTAATTCACTGGGCTGTTTTCACTCACTGATGGAAATTGATAAGCCTGTAGATGCACAGTGTTTGCCTGCTCCACGGGAAGACCCTCATCCATCTTTCGCATCTACTCTCACAGCATCTGGAAGGGAAGTACCAAAAATGAGCTCTCAGAGGTCCAGGACTCAGAGTGCTATATTTAGAATGAAGGACTCTGCTCTCATTCAAAACATATTTGATCCATCTAATCACTCAACTCACATAACACAGAATGCTCATATCTCAAAAGATAAGACTTCTCCAAAAGCAGAAGAGATAAAAAATTTTCAAATCAGATATTTGCCACCAGCTGGAAAATTAAATGAAACTCGTGACTCTCTGGACACAGCAAAGATGGATCAATTACATACCACTAACTATTTGCATTGTAAAGACAATAATCAACAGCAGATTTTTTGTTTACCAGAGGCATCCAAGCATTCTGATCCTTGTTCTTCTATTCTTAAGCCATCTGAGGAAAACCCTGGGCCACTTCAACTGCCTAAAAACTGTTTAGTTACATCTTTGAAGAGTCCAGTGAAGCAGTTAAATTGCGATCAAAACCAGAGAGGGTTTATTTTGGATATGTCACATTTTAAACCAGAAACCACAAAACAAAGGCCTCTGTCAGAAACAACCATGCAACCAAAACCCATCTCCCAGTACAAAAACAGGAATATAGTGGCCCCATCAGCATTTGGTGAAGGACAGTCTGGTCTGGCTGTTTTAAAAGAGTTGCTCCAGAAGAGACAGCAGAAAGCTCAGAGTGCCAGTATTGCACAGGAGCCATTGCCAGACAAAACGCAGCTGAGCAAGAGCATACCATGCCCTCTTGAACAGAATAAAGCCATCAAAAGGTCACGACCAGTCACATCATCAAGAAAATCTCGTTCTCCCAGGAGCACAAAACCTAAAGAAAAAACAGCAAAACTTGCAAAAAAGGAGTCTTCAAGCCAGCCGGTGACTAATCGCACTGATCGTTCTGTATCTGATGACAGCCCCATTTTCTTTTCAGACCCTGGTTTTGAAAGCTGTTACTCACTTGAAGACAGCTTATCTCCAGACCACAATTACAACTTTGATATTAATACTATAGGGCAAAGTGGATTTTGCAGTTTTTATTCTGCAAGCCAGTTTGTCCCAGCAGATCAAAATTTGCCCCAGAAATTCTTGAGTGATGCAGTTCAGGATCTTGGTTCTGGACAAACAACAGAAGGTGACTTTCTATGTCATAATGACCAAAAATCTGAGGAAGAAAAGCAACATTCTTCAAGCACAAATAAATGGATACGGTCTGGTTCCCTGAGCCCTGAGCTTTTTGAGAAGACCTCACTAGATAATAGTGAGAACCACTGCCATAGTCAATGGAGGAAAAACATTCATTCTTCAACTTCTAGATCTAGTTTTATTGATACCTCCTGTACCCAAGAGACTGAAGTCTGTTTAAATGAAAAGTTCAAATTGAATATAAATACAGTAAATAAAGAGAGATTTCTTAATCTTTCTCAGCCAACCTGCTCAGACTGGATTCAAAGCCACCTTAGAAAAGAAACCACTTTTGAACCTTGTCAACCACTTGATTCAGTTAATATCTCTTTTACATCCTTATTGTCATCACCTGATGGTGAACTTCTAGATGCAGCTTCTGAGGATTTAGAATTACATGTTTCAAGAAACAACGAAGCATTAACTCCAACTCCAGATAGTTCACCAAGATCAACCAGTTCTCCCTCACAATCCAAGAATGGAAGCTTTACACCACGTACTGCTCACATTCTTAAACCTCTCATGTCTCCACCCAGTCGTGAAGAAATCATGGCAACTTTGCTGGATCATGATCTCGCAGAAACAGTCTATCAGGAACCATTCTGCAGCAACCCTTCAGATGCTCCAGAAAAGCCAAGGTACTGTGTTAAATGCATTTCTGTCTACCTGTGATTGTGATTATATTAAATTTAATTTATTCCTGTAAACAGTTTTATGCTGTTATATGGCACAGATGCTTGAAAGATCCCATCTGATATACATCCATTTGAAGTTGAAAGTTACTGTGCTTCCAGTCCAAATACCCATTTTCTTTCATGATACTTTGGATTTTTTATTGCATATTGTTGTAATAAGTGGGAATGTGCCTTCATAGTTTGTAAAATAAAAATACTGCCCATGGGAATTGCATAGTGAGAAAACAAGTTAGTAATACTCTGCTTTTCTGTCATCTGGAGGAATGCCTGCAGTGTAGTTTGGAGTAAAACAGTAATTCAAACTATTTTCTTCACAGGGAGATTGGAGGGCGGCTTCTCACGGTGGAAACCAGACTTCCAAATGACCTCCCTGAGTTTGAAGGGGACTTCTCATTAGAAGGTCTACGACTCTGGAAGACTGCATTTTCAGCAATGACAGAAAGTCCTAGACCAGGATCTCCTCCTCATTATGGTCACTCTACTGTTAATAAAAGAGAAAGTAATAGCCATAAAACTAGTGAAGACAAAAAAATAGTTATAATGCCATGCAAATGTGCTCCAAGCCAACAGCAAGTTCAGATATGGCTTCATGCCAAAGAAGAGTATGAACATTTCAAGAAATTGCCTAAGAATCATCCTGCTGAGCAGGGAAAGGCAGATGAGAATTTCAGCTCTGCAGTATTGTCTGAGGAGAAATCTATAGAAGTAATAAAAGTAGCTAAAGATTTGAATTTGTCTAGCCTGGAAGATGAAAGACCTATTGTGCCTACAAAGACTTCTCCTGCCTCCGTGGCAGAAAATACAAAAACGCAAACCAAGGAAAACTGTGATAAGTCTATAAGCACCATAGGAACTTCTGTAAATACTAAAAATGATGTAGACTCTAATAAAACTTCATATGCAAGCAAGACACACACTACTTCAGCTCTAGAACATGATAAGGAGGAGGAGGAGGAGGAGGAAGAAGATTATTATGTCAGTTACAGTTCTCCAGATTCTCCGATGCTTCCTCCTTGGCAACAGGTGGCATCTCCAGATCCTAAACAGTCCAGTTTAGAAGACACAGAGTGGAAAAATCAGAATATTATTCTGTCTTCTGGGGAAGGAAACGATGTTGGAAGTACACAAAATTCTCCATGCACCCAGGAGAACATTCGGACATCCTTTGACACATCCCCGCTTCCAGTTAATGAAGATCCTGGAAATTCTGAATCAGTTTGTCTACATAGTACACCCATTGTGCACAGAAAAAAACAAGATGGAATACCTGAAGTTCTTGGTTTTACTCCTTTATCTGCAGGTAAATCCATTAAGTGATTCTAATTATACACACACACACACACACACACACACACACAAATCTAAATATATTTCTTTCTACAAAATAAGAAAAAAAATATATCTCTGCAAAAATATATTTTAAATTAGTTTTTAAAGGAAAAGTTCTGTGCATTATTGCCAAAGTAACTATTGAATTATTGGAAAAGTCTACAAGTAGAACATCCATTTGCTTCCTAACAGTCTCTAGTATCTGAACTCTGAAGTGCTGGTTAAAAGCTTAATTTAGAAGTTTTGCTTATTTGGAGGATTTTTTTAGTCTTGTTGACTATATTGCTTGTATTTAAAAAAAAATCTCAATGTAGAGTATGAGTAACATTGCAGTATTCAAGATGATAATGTGAGGCTTTGTAACTTATTAATGTTCCTATATGTCCATAAATACCAAATTGCAGTAGTTTTGCTTTGGATTTGACAAAGGATGAAGCTGTATTTGTTTATCTATGTAACATTTGTTTGGAATGCTTATGAAATGCCTCTTTTCTTCCTTGCGTGTTGCTTGATGCTTAGACAATACTATTGAGGCTAAGTAGTCTTTCTCTCCTGTTTACAGTACCAAAAGCTCAGAAACTGAGCCACAAGAGGGGAAGTAATACTGATGGTCTTCGAAGAGTACTTCTAACTACACAAATGAAGGTAAATTACCATTTTCTGCACAGATGTGTTTTATTTTGTGGTATATACACATTTCCATTCTTTCTTCTTTGTTTTTTTTTTTTGGTCTTTTATTATTAAGATCTTGAAAATACATTTAAAATGATATGGTGCAAATGTTGTAGAATCAGAGCACACTCAAAGTTGGGAACAAATTTATGAGTTTAATTTGGGGGAAGCGCGTGTAAGTTGGAGATTGAGAATGGTGCTCTAGGGTAGTGAGAAACTAATGAGACATCATATAAAGATGTTTTGCTCTTGGAGTTACAACATCCTTTTTAAGTTGTAGTGTGATTTCCCTTTTTTATATATATAGATATATATATAGATATAGCCAGACCTGTGTATATTTTGTGTTTCTATGTGTATTAGTTTTCAGACAATGTTCTAGGCATTTTCTGAAAACAAGGAGGGCAGTTTGTGGTGTGCTAACAGAGGAGAAAGAGGTTGGACTTATTTTACTTAAATGGTTTCTGCTCTCCATGTTGAAACAGAATGGAGGGCTAGGTGCATTACTGGAGTGACCCAGTAGTTTTTTCTTAATATATTCACTTATTTCAAGGAGGTACTTAATATACCTTTATTTCACTGCCTTAAAAAGTAATGACTGAAACAGGGTTTTTTGACAAATTGTTGCTCAAGAGAGAATAGAGAATTGCTGGTTTCAATATCCTCAGACTTCCAAGAAAGCCAGTATGTGTGGGACTGGGGTTTTTTTTGTAGGATTCTGGGAGTTTTTGATTGTTTGGGAGGTTTTTTAAGTATTTCAAACTGCCTCTTGCTTTGCTATGAATTAAAATTATTCCTAAAAGGCAGAAAGATACAACAGTTGTTTGTATATTGAAAAATTAAATGAGGAGATAGTTGAAGGTTGGGGACCTTTTAGTAATTTGCAGTGTAGCATTTGCATTTTCATTGATAAATTTGTATTTAATATTGCCTGTTATTTAATACTACATATGAGTTTAGCAACCTGTGTTTTCTCACTATCCTGTTATTTTTTCTTCCCCTGCCTGATAAGAATCAATTTGCTGCCCTCGGTGCTCCAAAGAAAGAGACTTCCCAGATTGAAGGACCATCTTTAAATAATACTTATGGTTTTAAAGTCAGTGTGGAAAACCTGCAGGAAGCAAAATCTTTACATGAGGTAACTTTATTCTTGCATGTCACTTTTTAAAATTATAATTTATCAAGCCAATTTTATACTGAAAATAAAAAGTCATTTTCTCTTGAGTTCCCTAAGTGACTTAAAAATTAATCAGTGATGTCTGCAGCTGATGTCAGCTGTTAATCACCTGATGTCTGCAGCTCATAAGTAGTTGATCTACCAGTTTCAGCTTGATATCCAATGCCTCTAACAGTATTGAATTAGACTTCACAGTATTTTGGTTGAGAAGATGATAAACCTCCCTTTAAAAATAGAAATAGGGGAAAAATCAGAAGGAATAGTCAGTTTTGCATAAAAACGTTACTTGAAAAACTAGTTGACCATAATTTTCATGGATTGTTTCCTTAAGAAATAAGGCATCTGGCAGCAATTAGTAAGGCCCTCCTGGTATTTCTACTTATTACCTTCTGAACCTGTTGGACAGTTTCTACTACATTTAACAGAAGGGTGCCTATCTCAAAGAAGGTCTCTTTATATCTGTCTAATGTAGGTGAGTGTTTGGTGTGCGGAGAGGAATCAAGGTGCCTGAGAAAGGGAAGCAGTGTAAATACAGTACTGCTGTGTCTGGCTGACAGGGCAAGCAGCCTGTGTATATGTGCTCCTAGACAGTCTGCACACCTGGAATTAGCTGTTGGCCAGTTTATAGAGGAGATAGGGAGATAGCACTGAGTAAAGGACATAGAGAAGCCACAGTGATCCTGGGGGCAACGGAGATGGAGTTTTGATAGTAAAATTTTACACAGTGATGTTTGTAGCAATTTATAGCATGCAAATGTGGAGGAAATCAGGCTGCCCCTAGAGCATCCTATATACACAGAAATACTTTTAATTTTTCCCTCCTAATCTGTCCAACCTCTCCATTAATCCACATTATGAGCAATGCTACGCAAGACAAAAGAGTAGCAACATGGTGTTGAAACAGTATTAAATAATACTGTCTTTACTGCACAATCAAAACTTCACAGTATATAGGGATTAGCATTTTCTAAATGTAAACCATTCTGCAAAAAACTCTGGCAATATGATGTGAAAGTTCTGAAGGCAAAGTTAGGTATTCTCCCTACCTTCCTGTAGGGCTTAGTTTTCACGATTGTCTTGTGTGAGGGAGGGAAGGGAGAAGAAAGACCAAGAGTGATTATTTGTTCTTGATCAGTTCAGAAATGTGATTCATCTCAATATACAAAGGTGTTTGAAAACACTACAGGAATTTACAATTGTTGAAGTTGAACATTATCTGGTTTTTGTATTACTTTCTGCTTTTAGTAGAAGAATACAGTACTCAGACATAAATACTGAATTTTCATAACTGACTGTAAAGCTGTGTTTCATGATGAATCTTAGTTTTTCCTAAGATGGTGGTATTTGCAAAAATGTGAGATCCAAAGATGCATGGTTAATCACTTCTGTTAATTTTAGGGTGGAACCTTGTAGTTACAATGTAATACCACCATATAAATGTCGGCACTGTCTTCATTTGCACAGTCTTCTCTTAATTTTTTTAAGAAACCTGCAGAACAAACTAACATACTGTCTTTATTTGTTGCTAGGTCCAGCACCTTACCCTCATCAGTATGGAGTTACATGCTCGAACAAGACGAGATTTGGAACCAGATCCAGAGTTTGATCCGATCTGCGCTTTATTCTACTGCGTCTCATCAGACTCAGCACTGCCAAATTCTGATAAAAAAGAAATCACTGGTGCTATAGTGATTGATAGAGGCAGGACACCATCAAGCCAAGGTTCCTATTTTTTTTTTCATATGATATTTTACAGAAATGCTATTTCATAGTAATCAAACAGTAGCAAGCAAAATGTAATAGAGTATCTATATTACTACGTATTTCATTTAATTTTGTCTTGTTGAATGGCCGTATTAAATATGGAGTTTTCCTGCTTATATCTTCCAAAGAACTATTGCATGGGCTGTAAACCACAAATGGCATTTGCGTGTGCAAAATATCCATGTTTGCGTGCTTGTGGACAAGCTCCTGCAGTGTTCTAAAAGTGTAAAGAGGAAAACCTGCCTTTAGTTTCCTACTCGAGTTGCTGGATAGCTGCAAGTAGAAAATGTTAAAAGCGAGACAGTATGTTTTATATTTTACTTAAGGGTTATTTTTGTGGTTTTAACTGATCCTTTTAGGATCTAAACAGGGGCCCTTATTCTATTGTACCTTTTTGGCTTTGTTTAGACCAGTGATACTCAACCTGTGGCTCTAGAGCCGGATGTGGCTCTTCATGGCCCTACAGGCGGCTCTCGCAATGTAGGCATCTGATCGGCGCTCCACTCTATCAGGCAGCGCGGGGAGCACTGAGCAAATGGACCAGCAGTGTGGGAGTCGCTGAAGTTCCCCCTCCCATAGGGGGAAAGAAAAGGAGCTGCTGGGATCCCCCCACAGGTAAGAGTAGAGATCACCTCCCACCCAGCAGCTGTGGGGCAGAATGGGGAAAAACTTGCCCTTTTGCCCCTTGCACCCCTCCACCCCACTCCCTCCTAGCAGCCAGAAGGGATTGAAGACAGAATGCTGCTGGGAGAGAGGATGCTGATGTGTCATGTCGTGATGTATCAATGTGTGGTGGCATTAAGGCAGCATCATCACACATTGAAGTGTCATGATGGAAAAAAAATCCATTGATATTTGATTTTTATGGTGCTCTACAACTCCATTTTATTAAGAAGTGGCTCTCCAGCTGTTAAAGGTTGAGTACCACTGGTTTAGGCTAGTAAAAAAAAAAACCCAACAAAAAAAATCTCAAACCAAAAACATCCCCAAAGTAGTCCTTTTTCTTTCAGGGTTTCTTTGGCAATGTGAATGTGTATCAAACCACAAAATACTGTCTAAAATTTTAAGCCTACAAAAAAATTAGCAATAAGGCAACAGCTTCTTCTTTTACCAGTGTATTTTGTAGATACTATATCATGTTAAGCTAAGTTCTTATTGTTCTCAGTGAATTTTATTCTGGTATTATATGCTTGTTACTATCTTAAAAAATATATTTCTATTACCTTACTGAGATTTTTCCACAGTATAGCCACTATGGCTCCCTAGGTGTGTGTGCCACTGATAGTTTATCAAGAACTGTAAATGTCCAATGATATTTGAAAAAATGAAGGTTCTGATCTGGTTTGTTAGTGAAATAAAATGATGTGTTTAAATGTTATTGTGACATTTGTTGCTTTAATTGATATGTGCTGTCAATACTTTATTGGTTAGAACTTTTTGAGTTCCCTGTGGAGTGACTTGACATTGAGATACATCTTTTTTTTTCCCTTTTGTGTTATTATTGCTTTGTAAGTCGCAGTACTTGTTTTAACATTTATTTCTGAAAGCACACTTTTCTTAATTCTTAAGAATGTGTCAAAGTAGAATGCCATTTAAAAATTCCAGTTCCTAAAATCTGCATTGTCACTGTAACAGAGCTCATATTACCTGTTGTGTAAAGAAAACAGAGTATGTGTTGTGCATTATTCATTTAAAGAAGGTTTTTTAATATGGAAGGCAAATGCTGAGTTTCTACATGCATACAAATTCAGATATTACTCAGACATTATCAATGCGGACATTCTTAATGTGCACTAAGTGAGCATTTGGTCATGTTTTTCCATTTCTGTCAGTAACTTAGTGTGCTGGAAAAAAAGAGCTATACTGTTATAAAGCATTTTCATTCTGTAAGGCATTTTGCAAAGCACTACTCTGAGATAGCAATTAAAATTATATTTTGCATAAAAACAGTGTGTGAGCTGTCATATAGTCATTTAATATTTCTTATTAAGAGTAATTTTCCAGGAGCTAGACTCCTGTGCATGTAAAATAGTGAAAATTCTCGTGACTCGGGTTTGTTTCTGTCTGAGAATCTGTGCAAGATTACCACTATGGCAGAATTCTACAAAGTGAAAAGAAAAAAATTATTCCACCCAAGAGGAAGAAAATAAATTCATGGAATTAATTGTGATAATTATTAAAGATAAAAATAAGTTGTGTTCCATTCTTCTTTTTGGTCGTATGTTTTATTCTAAAGCAGTATTGTTGACTGAAGTAATGAAATTCCTTCTAAATTGTAACAGGTTTTTTTACTTTTATTTTCTAGGGAGCAGAGATCAAGCCCCCTTGCTTACAAGATCTGGAGTTACAGGACTAGAAGTCAGTTACGCTACTGATGAAAGAACTCTTTTCCAGGAAGTAGTGAATATTGTAAAAAGGTAGCATATCTGTACGTTCTGCTTTTATTTTTCAGGCTTGGAACAGCAGATTTAGTTCCTTCAACCCTTGCCAGTCTTTCAAATACTGATTTTTTTTGTTGTTGTTTCCCTCAAAGGCTTATTTCTAGAGTGGACAAGCATGGTGGTCTTTCAAATAAAAATACTTTTTGCTTTTCCTTTTCTCTGACAGCAAGAACATTCAGATCCTCTTAAGCAGCTGAGTTACAATCTTGAAACTTATCAGCCATATAAGTAATCTTTCTCAACATACAACTTTCCTGTTAACCCCAGAATTCATTACACATCTCTCTCTGAAACTCTCAGAACAGTAGATATTAAGAGTGCTGAGAGCTACAGAAAACCCCTCAGACAGGAAGAGTTTTCTAGGAACTCTGAGGCAAGACAGAAAAAAACCTGCATGGTACTGAAACTGCTGCAGTTTAAAATAAGGGTTCACTGAAAAAATCAGTTTCCTTGATTAGTTTTGTCTTCTCTGAATGGAAATCCCCTGCTCCATCAAACTTGGAAAACTGCTGGTTTTCCCCCTCTCCACCGAGGCTGAGAAGCCTGTTCGGGAGCCCTCTCGCCTGGTGCGTAGGTGGAACCACAGACGTCTCTCCAGACCCTACTGACAGGTGCAAAGCTGTAAAATTTCAAGGAAAACAAACAGATTTAAACTCTGAGTCACCCTGCTGGAATAGAGGCACAAGAAAAAAAAAAAAAACAAACTAGGCAGAGTACATTTGCAATTCTTTCTCTCTCCAACCAGAAAACCTCTGATGAGAAAGGCTTTGACCAACCCCATGAAGCCAGAATACAAAAAGAGTTGCTGAATGCAACCAGCACAGGGTGGGTCCTGACAGAGCAGCAGATCCCTGTTCAGAGAAGACAAAATTCAGGTAAGGAATATAATATTATTTTTCTCTGTCTTGGAAATCTAGTGCTCCATCAAACTTAGGAAAATAACATGGAATGAGAAACTGCCAGTACATGAAGAATTCTCCACCAGTTGTGTGGAACTCTAAAACGTGACAGGACAGAAAGAATATGGTAGAGAGACAACCCAGCAGTTAAAATATATGTTTATCACTGAAGATCAGAAGTCTTCTATATCTGTATGTGCTGAAGGCATTACAGAACAAAAAGAAAAAAAACAAACAATTTTGGTGTACTTCAAGATGGAATGTATCAGGTTGCTGTCTGAGAAATCTCTGCTAATAAGATCTTCTCTAGCGTGTGCAAGTGTATCTTTTTGATGGAGCAACTTCATCCATAAAGATTGAGTTAGTTGACTTGTATTCCTGGAAGATAAAAAGTTTGCTCTATTAATGGAGAGACAGACTATTGTCATCATCTTAGTTTCCTTCCCTCACGACTCTAGAACTCAGCTATCAAACTTCTGATGGACTTTGAAAAAAGAAGTTTTTTGCAACTTGGACCACATCTACAGTTTGCTGCTCTTTTTCCCCGTTTATTTTCTGTAGCCTGGGCAAAAAAAAGGAGAAATTTTGTTGGAGTTAGTGTTTTGTTTTTCTTAAGCACAAAACAAGTGTCTAGGCCCAGAGTAGCTTTAACTGAAGGAGGAAGTATGGTAAAACCGTGTAATTAAGAAGTAGTGCAAAAACTTCCTCAATGAGAAATGAACAAGCAAGCAGCTTTAATGAAAAATAGTAATTATTTTTAAACAATCTTCTGTTTACCTTTTTAGTGTTATTTTTTTCCAGCACAAGCTAGGTGCTCTGGCTGTTCTGGTAGATGCACTTAATAGTAGGTCTGATAGATTAGAGAAAGAGAACTATCAGGCTATACTTAAGAAATATTATCACTTGAACTTCATGGATCAACACTCAAAATCACCTTAATTTTAAGCAAAGAATTGTATCAGTATCTTATATTCTGATACATGCTTTAGGCTGGACAATAATAGGCTCTTGTGAGTGAACAGCATGCCCAGCATGACTGCAGCCTGCTTTTCGTTCATGTTCTTGGCCTCTTGGGCAACTGGAGGGAAGGGTGGAAGACTGAAATTACAGATTCCTGGCATGATGAATGACAGACTGCCTAATCACTCTTGGTTGTCAATATCAGGAACAGACTTTATCAACTTGTTGGAGCATGGAACAGAAAGGATCTTGGCTGCAGGAGGAATTATCTTATACAGTCCACTTTAAGAATTCTTGTTCCTACTTCTACTCATTCTCTTAGTAGTTGGCCTAGTTCTTCCTCTTATTCCATATATGTGAAATTGTGGAACATACTTATTTGTTTCTGGTTCCAGCCTTCTACTTCCTTGTTTAGGCCTTTTGTTTTCTTTCCATCCTGGCTATTGAAAATAAATAATGGTTGATTCTGTAACTTCTTGTCAATACACGTAAACTCTGGAAGAGCCATGTAGAGAATTCTGGGTCATTGTTTCCAGCACACAGATGAAGGAAAGGGTGTTCCTGGAAAATTTATAACTTCTGCAATACTCATAGCTCATCAGTGTCTGACTAGGTTTTTGTCTCTGAAGAGTGCTTCCCAAACTTTTTGTAGCAAAGCTGAAGTTACTCTTTGTTGACTGAAGATGAGTATTGCTCCAGAAGATTCTCTGGAATAAATAAACTGAAGTTGGATTCAGTTAATACCTTCACTGTGAAGTTGTTTAGGCTGTGCTAGATCTGAATGACCACAGTATGGTTAATACCTTGGCATCCATGAGATGAATACCAGGTTAAATGTTCTTCTGTGGATTAGTAGATGTTGTCTCTGATTAACTCAGAGCCCTTGGCAAACAGAAATAAATAATCTTGTGTTCCAGTAGACCAGAAGACGACCTGGTTGTTTCCCTGGAATTGTGATCTGTGATTTCATCTATACTGCAAACTCACAGACTTGTCCAGATACTGAGAAGAATAAGCACCTCTGCTTCTAGGAGATTATTACTGAGACTGACTAACCCGTGAAATAGAAGTACTTACAAGCATAAATACCAAAGTCTATTCACAGACAATTTTAATTTTGAAGGATATTAGGTATACTGAGGCTGAGGGTTGAGAGTCAGGAAACAGACAGAAAGGAAGAGCCACAAATACGAGTTTGGAAGAGGTAGGGAAGAACAAACAGCACAGATTTGTAAAAAAGAAAAGCATCATTAGATTGGTTTTTGGTACCCTGACAACTGTCTTAGACTTTGAGAGGGAGCTGCACCTGCATAGGTCCAAATTTCCCTTCTTTGGTAAACTGTCCTCTGGCTGTAAACCAGAAAAATGGGCTTCAGCTCAAAACTGGCATAAAGCAGCTGAGAGACAACATCCTTCTAATCTGTGCAGTTGCTGGGGATGTCCTAGAAGCAGAGACATCCAAGTTGTAGGCTCTCTGGAACGTTCAGAGGGGATTTTTTTTTTCTTGAAATGAAGCTTGGACATGTATTGCTGTCCTAAAGCATTCTGTTGTACTACCTGAGGTGCTTTCCTGAACAGATCCTCTGTTGATCATAAGGTGTCAGCTGCAATGAGATGGGAGAAAAAATGGAAGAATCTCTCTGCTTGAGGAAGTAAAAGAGCCATCTCTCTGAACCTAAAGGCAGGAAAAAAAGTAAACACATTTACATACTTCCCTAACACAGGAAAGCTGACTGAGGAGGAGGAGAAGGTGGAATGGAATGCTACAAGAATGTTTGCAATGGGATTTAAAACTAGATAGGAAAACTAGAGATGTGCAAGCTTGATGGAGCAGTGGATTCCCATGAAAGAGAAATTAAATGTCTGAGCCTCTCCTTCACTTTTAGGGCAAATTGTTCTGCTTCTCCTTAAGGGCAGATGCTACCAGATAGCAGAAAAGGGCTGGTCCTGCATGTATGAGAGGAGCAAAATTTGGGGAATTCATGTGGGAATGCACAATCCCCATCTCTCAGACAAACAGAGGATGTGAAAACAGGGCAGGCTTGAAACAAAGATTAGTAGGTTCATTGCTACTTGAAACTTAGAAACACCCACAGCTCCTTGTCTCAACTGAAGTAGTTTTTGAATTAGAATTACATGAACGGAGTATAATACAAGATTTATATAAACATTTTGGGGATAACATTTTTGTATTAAACTGCTAATGCTTAATACTTACATATTTTTATAGTGTTTTTCTTGTAAGATGTATAATGCTAATGAATTTTTTTGTTTGGATACAGTGCATTATATTTCTTCCTCTGTAAATACTCTAGCAACGTCTTCTTCTTAAAATAGAGATGTGCTAATCTAACCTTCTTTTTCCAGGCCAGTATCATCTTCATCAGTGACATTTTCCTGTAGAAATATGTATCTAATGCCCTCTATCAACTTTATGGATTTTTTTGTTGTCTAAGGCAAGCTGGAAAAATGTTTTCAGAAATTTCAGTTATGTGTTTGAGTCACCAAGCATTCTGTTGCTATGCACAGTTACTGCTTTTGTCTGTATCATAGGTCTGGCATGGTTCCCCTCCCCCTCCTTTTTTCTCTTAATCATAGCTGGAAGAAAAATAGCAGTCAGGAAAAGCAGACACATAAGAGAAGGGAAGGTATAACTGGGAGCTTTAGTGTTCATTCACAAAATCATCAAATGAGAAAGAGGAAGAGATGTCATAGCAGCAGATACAACTTAGCTGGAAAGGAAAATAATCGCCTTTCTTTTCTCTGCAGCATGTATGAGTTGAATGTTAATGCTGTTGTGTTTAAATCCTGCCAGCATAAATGCTGCTTTTCATCTTTGCAGAAAGTCTGGCAACAGCATGCAAAGCAGTATCAGGGCCCACCCTTTTAACAAAAGAGCATATGTTGGCAAGCACACCTCTTATTCCTGTCGTGTTACTCCTAGCCAACAGCTTTCAAATATCAGTATTACAGTTTACTAGTTTCTTGCAGGTGTAACAGCTGGTCTCATTACAATTTCTTCTAATAAAATAGCTTGAATTGATGTTGAAGACCAGTTTCATAGTATACTGTAAAAATTGTGAGACAGGAGGATGAAAGATAAAACTTGTCCTCTTAGCTCACAGCCTGTTGTCTTTGTGGCGCCGCATGAAAAGGAGAAAGTGAGTGAGAGAGTCACACTTCAGCTAAGCTCTCACATCAGCTAAATTTTGGGTTTGCCTGTTCATCTTCCCATGCAGAATAATGTACTCTTTTAGCTCCAGACATCTCTTCTTCTCTATTAGCAAATAGAATACCACAGGAAGTCTCAGCAAGTGCCACTGGTACATTGGTACCACTGGTACATGAGATTGGGCTGCAGGAGAGGGCATTTCTGCAGCATAAATTGGGATGTAGTTCATGAGCAAGCAACATAGAGGCAGGAAACAATATTCTCTCTTACTAGGTGCAAGAAATTTGATAGGTCTCTTAAACCTGTTGCATAAGGTAGATCTTAGGCGTATGTAGTGCCGGAGTTTGGGGTTGTAAGTGTTACTTAGTAGAAAGGAGTTCTTCAGTTTAATGTTACTTTGTTTTTTCCTTCAGAGATAATTGAGATACACTTGGGAATGCATACAGAGGTACATACAAAATACATATATGTGTAACTTACTGCAGTATCTGAGCAACTACTGAGTTGCCAGTAGTATGTTTATTGGTTTTCATGCTTTTAGAAGGATACCACTTGGATCCAAGTTTTAAATATGTACCAACTGACATTAAAGGACTGTGATTACAGGAAATTCACAGTAAGATTTGATCTCACCATTTGCTAGCTACTCTACCTTGATTTTCCATTTAGATAGCTTTGTATAAGTAATCTGACTGAAACTTAAACATCTGTACTTCACAATCAGTGTCTAATTAGCTTTCCTCACCAGAAGAGTTCAACAGAATAGGATCTTGGTCTGCAAGAGATGACTAAAATACAAAGAATGGTTCACCTGAAGAGGCCTTTTTGTTCAATGACAATAGAGACCAGTTTAGAAAACTTGAGATGCCAAAATTAGCTGACATTAGACACTCCCCTTAATACATGGGTGGTATCTAGTTGGGATGGAAAAGCAAAGTAATGTGCTGTAAAGTGATAGCCTGTAAGTCAGTAATGTGCAATTACAGGTGATCCCTAATGGCCTGGATGAGCAAGACTGAGTTTTAAAAAAATATTTCGATTAATAAGCTTTCCAATCTGGATGTGGATTTACATAGAATTGTGTTAAAATATGTGATACTTCAGTTAGACACAATTTATTTCTAGAAGAAAAAGCATGTATCTGAAAACATCATAAACTAAAGAGCTTTTATGTCTTGTCCTATAAAAACACCTTCAAATCTGAAGGATACTAGAGAAACAGTTCTTGAGATTATATGCAGATGGATTACAGAGGACATTTTGTTCACTAGGTTAAAAGGTAATGGGAAAATTACCTCCAGAATTGATAAAATATATTCAGTTGCAGTAGTAATATAATAGCCCACTAATTTTGTTTAAGTAGGAAGTAAGAAAGGTAATGCCCTCTTTGGGCAAGTTACAACCCAAAGCAACTATCTTTCATCAGTTGATGAAGGACAAACTTCACCAACTTGCTGCTTCCAAACAGTTCTTATTTCTGTTCAGAATAGGCTTATAAGAGAAAGCAAATTTCTGGCATAATGAATATTGGTTTATGTTTTCTTAAGCAGTTCTTCACGAGTTTCTGATTCACATTTGCATCTATCATAGACCCCATCTGCATAATGCCTTGTCTTGTGTAAAATCTACAAGTATTCTCCATTTTGAATTATGTGATGCCAGTTTTCAAATATGATAACAAATGACTACTTCCCTAATTTTAATTAATCAGTACTGATTTGCCATATGCTAGGACCAGGAAAGTTTAGTTATTACAATAATTAATTTGAAAATATGTTAATTTTTATAATGTTTATTCTATGCCTGTATAAAACATGGCATAATTCCTTTTAATTTCAAAGCTGAAATTGAGCTATTAATAATTTTGAGCATCATTTCACAATCATTGTATGTTGAGCAGAGCAGCCAGCAGTCCTAACTCTTTTTGTCACTGGTTCTGCTGCTGGAACGAACTGCAGGCTAGTTTGAGTCATTTGTCCATAAATTGTTCCAAGTAGCTTTGGGGTTGTACCATTGGTAGAATAGGTTTCCATATTGAGTAAATTTACTGCTTCCACTCCTGGAAGCAGTAAATTTCCACCTCCAAAACCAAATAATTCTTCTTTTGACATGAACAGCAGATAGCAAGATATCCCCCAAATTCAAACTGCTAGTTCTTTTACTTTCTGTAGAATGGCAGAAATCAAAAACTTGCTTTAGAACCCCCTGCTTTAGGTAAAAATTGTATCAAAACCATTCCCTTACAAGTAGAAGTAGGTGATAAAGGGGATTTTTGCAACTTCTGACCAAAAGCCCAAATTTTAATAAAGAGACAGCCATGATGAGTAGCAGCATTCAACTATTTTTCATAGAAGGTCAGTGTCCATGGCAGAAGTGTGGAGAAACTGTTTTTTGGAGCTATTCTCCAAGTAATTAGTATCAACTCAAAGTGAGTTGTCATTGCCTTTGGCTAGGACACATAAGCAAGGAAGACACTTTCCTGATAAAGTCTGAAGCTTCATTTGTAATGTCTGTGATACAACTAACTGAGTATTCAGGGAAAGGGTGTTCTGTATTCAACAGTCAAGAAATGTTTGTATTTTTTTAATGTGTTCATGGATGCAAGGAGTACAGAGTTCCTGTTAGTAATCCAAGGCCCCTGCCCACTCTCTCCATAAACTAAGGTCTACAAGCCTGTACCCTGTTGTAGAGTTGGGCATAGACTGTGGTGTACAGGATCCTCAGCCCATCATCCATCCTCTACCTCCTCACAGCTGCCTTGATGTCATTCAGTTGTATTGAGTAGTGCCTGCTGCATCAAGGTTGGAAAATACTTTAAAAATCATTCAGTCTAACCAGGAAGCGGCTATTCATCCCACTGAAACTTCCTTTGTTTCCTTGCTGTAAAAATAACAGATATCTTATGTTACTTTGTCCGGTCTCTTTCTGCCCAACAAAATCATTCTTAGGCTGTTGACCAAATCACCAGATCATGACTTGGGGCTTTAATAGTGCCTGCTCAAAAGTTAGGTGATACTGGCTCCTCTGAGCTAACTCCTGCCTGTGCTTTGTCTTTAAAGCCACACTTTTTGTCCGGTCAAGTGAGGTTTACTTTGAGCCTGACTGGAAGTGATTGTGTCAGAAGTCAATTCTGACTTTATTATCATACCTGAGCCAGTTAGATTTTCCAGCTGGAAAGAGATACGGCATAAGATAAGTTTTTCTTGTGTGTCGTCTAGAAAGAAGGCTATCTAGAAAAAGGTATTTAAGGAGAACTGGTAGATACAGTTGCTTTTCTCTGTTTCAGTTTAGACAGCTCTCACTCAACTACAAATTGTAACTCACAATAAGGGGTGATCATTTAGGACCTGAAGTTCCCTCTGATTACTCAGAGTTATACTGCACTATGTGTGACACAATACTATCAGTAAACATTCCAGTTAACCTACTGGCAAATTCTCTTCCATAGGCATGGCTATAATTCACTGCACATCTGTCTCATGCTGCTAAGTTTCAGCTAATGCTTGATACTTCCTGATGCCATCAATAAAACCTCATGAGACCTCAGTTTTGTTCTTTATTTGTAAAGACCAAGAAAAAAAATTCCAGTGAAAATATCCTTTCTAAATGTTTTTGCCATTGAATGTTATTATAAACCCTAAAAGATTGCCTGCTTTGAATATTGTCTCCTAGTCCAGATGCTGCTTTCATAGAAACCGATTATGACTGCGCCTTTTTTAAACTCAACATAATTTGAATGAAATCCTGTTTATACTTTGTTCATGGAAAATATTTTTGTGAATTATATGAAGCTCATGTTTTCTTCTCCCCCTACCTCTCTAGATATGACCCAGACATTTTGCTAGGCTATGAAGTCCAGATGCATTCCTGGGGATATCTCTTACAGAGGGCTGCAGCACTGAATGTTGATTTATGCCAGATGATTTCTCGTGTGCCAGGTATGTTATTTGTTTAGGGCTTCAGTTCAGTTCCAGTAGAAGCAAGTTGAAATCTATGAACAAATTTAAAAAATAAATGCAGAGTATTCCTTCAGAAAGACTTTTTTTTGTTCTTGCTCCTGTGTTGTTAGTAGTATAATCACACATACCCCTGGTGTTTTCTGAATTTTCAAATTTGTGGCATATTCCACTTCTGTGTGTGTGTCCTGTGTTCATGAACCTGGACTTATATTCTATAGTTGTGGGTTAAGTTTCAGTTCTTAGAGGTGCTTCTGCTACCAAACCTTCTTTTGCTTTCCTTGGCTCCAGCCATTCAGAGTACCTACCATAATCATCATTTGTGATTTCTCTGGATGTAATACAAGAACATAAAAATGCTCCTGAGCAGCAATTGTCCTGGACAGCTTTGTAATAAAATCCTCACTTTCAATGACCATTCTTGTACTTTGGGCAAGTTTTATTGGGTCCAAGTGCTGATGCTTTCCTCCAGCATTCAGAAAAAAGTCTGTTTAGACTGGCAGGAAAACTTGGATGAGAATGGTAAGCATAGTGCCTATACTTAGTCAATCAATAGAAGCCATCATTCTGAAGAATGGAGTTAGTGAACAGCTAAATAAATGTTCTGTCGTACCTGAGAAGAGTCAGGATAACTTTATAAAATGAAAAAGTGTCTCAATAATTTGTTCTGGCTCTTTGCAGTCATCAGGGGGATGTGGATGAGGGAGACTTTAAAGATCAAAACAGTTAAAAAAGCTGGTTTTGCCAGCTGTACAGAAAAAAGCATCTGTACAGAAATTAAATTGCTATGAAATAAGAAGTCCATTACTGTGATTGTTCTAATAAAAACTTGAGCCTGTTGCTTTGTAATGGTTGCAAAAGCAAATGTTAGGAATTACAGAGCAAGGAAAATATAAAGCAATGAATGTATATGTAAAAAATGTAAAAATCTGTAGTGTGCTTGTACTTCAAATACCAAGGTTGTAGCCTCCTCATAACCTTCTTCCCATCAAAGTGGATATTAGGGAACTGGTAAAAATGAGAAGGGTTATCCAGATGTGTCTAATAATTTAGTAATTTGGTATTCCAGAAGAGACAAAACAGTGTAGGAACAGTAAAAGCCTGTGAAATATTGAGGGATGTAAAGGGAAATAGAGATTGGGTTTTCATGGTTATTTCCAATGCAAGAACTGGAAATCAAGTGAAGCTAGCAAGTGGCAGCTACAGAATAGAAGTTAATTTTTAGTCTCAGCATTGCTGAACTCTTTAGTTCCTGGTCATGAGATAGTACAAATGCTTATAGTGTACATTGCTTTAAAAGGAGATAAATTCTTGCAAGAAGAATCCATTTGGAGCTATGATATATGTGAAAATAATGTCTGGCCCAGGAAGCTGAAAATGATTGGAAGCTGGAAGAGTTTTAGGGAGAGTATCAGCAGCTGCTTCCCCCATCTTGAAGCACCTGCCTTTGAGTACATGACAGAACATAATACTGGGCTACTTTAATCTTTGAGCATACCCAGCACAGGAATCATCTTTTATGTAGTTGTCCTGTGTGCCAGGCCAGGAGAATATGTTGTTTTAGCAGCACTGTGTTCACACAGTCCTTCTTTGAGGCTTGAATATTTGTATACTCTTGATGCTTTCAATACTTATGATGTATCTGGAAAAGAACTGAGTTATAGAGTCCTCCCAGAGACAAGAAAACACAAGAAAAAAAATTGCATCTTCAGTTAAATGTTGTTGACAATTGAACTTTGGTAAATTTTTAAATACTTCATATATGAAAACAGGATCATGTGATAGTTTAAATATGAACAGGCTGTCAGTGCCCCTAAGTTTCTTTCTTCAGGACAAAGCTGTCAAATTTATTCTTCAGGAATAACAGCAGATTGCATGAACCTTGTTATTCAGTTTCCCTGATGGCTCAAATTGAGATGATACACTAGTTGCAATATAATACCTCTGGGTACAGTCTTCAAAGGTACTGAAGGATGTTCAGAAAAGTTCTTGACCCATTACATCTAAAGATGTGCAATGTCTGTATTAAGAGGAGCAGTAAGTGTTGTAGTCAAAGGTTTCTTAAAGCCACCAATAATCACAAAGATTTGCTGTTCCACTGTAGAAGTATGGCTGAACAATCTCTTCAGTTTGGGACATGTGTCTCTGCTGTTGCTCTCAAAGGCTGAGTCACAGTTGGTGTCTTGCAGGACTACTCTGTCTGCACTGTATTTGATACAGAACCAAACAATGAGCAAAGCTGTTAATAGTACCCATCTTCCTGACATAAGCTCTTCCTCAAGTTAATGATTTTGGGATACACATGAATGGGTCCTCAAAGAAGAAAGGGAACTGTATGGTTCCTAATGGTAATGTCCCCATGTATTTCACAGTCAGGTTTCCTTCTCTACAACCATGAAGCCCCACACAACATGGGTTCAGTTCTAGTGAAGGAAATCAGGATTGTAGCCCGTAACATTTTTGTACATGAAGTTCAAGTGAGCATGCAGAGCCCAGGCATGATCTGCACAGCCCTGGTGTTTGTAGTGCAGGTGTTCCTGTGCCAGCTGCTAGATGCATACTCATAAGTGGAATACATAACACTTAAAAATGTTTCTAAGAACTGCTGTTATTTTAAGGTAAGTGTTTGGTTTGTTTTGACAGAATTGCAGCAGAAAGATGAGAAAATGTTTACACTGATGAGCTCTTCCCAGAAATGTCATGCCATAAATGTCTTGCATGCATGACCATATACGTGCAAGTTGTTGTGTTCTCTGTTGCTTTTTGGCCTCCTTGTCCATGATTTTGACCCCATCTGTCTTCCTCTTGCTTTTCCAACCCCTGTGCTTCACATTTCCCTCCCTTCTTCACATGCTGTATTTTCAGAACAGGAACTGCTCCTTCAAGAAGTATGCTTCTCTTACCTCTTGTTGCAATAGAGATGGAAGGGACTTTTCCTTTCCTGTGATTTCAACTTAACAAAAAGAAAGCTGGGCTTCTCTCTGGTTTTGCTTTATTGGCTGAGTCTGATGCTGCCTCTGCCCTTTACAAGTGAACGATTCATAAGTCATAGGACACATCATCACAAGAGAAGTGCATACTATGCCTGTGCGTGGTGGCATTTTTTGTGTGCCCTCCTGGTTCCTCCTTTGCATCACAGCTCAAAGTTAGGGAGTGGGTAAGAGAGGATGAGAGGAGACTTCTTTTTATTTCATCTCATGCACTCGAAAAATAGGAGGAATGTCCTGTTCTGCTTCTTACCAGCATAGTTCCCAAAGAGGCTTACATGGTTCTGGTGACACATTTCCCACACCAGTTGTAAAGTAGCGCAGGTTTTTTGTAATATGGTGGTGCTCATCACAGGCAGAGTTCATCAGACAGTGGGTCTCCTTGTGATCACAGTATACTTTGCTGCCTGTTTTTTACCAGCAAGACATGAAGCAAAATTAATATAGGAAATCCCCTAAACAAATCAAAAGAGAACTGGGATGACACTGAAGAAAGTAGAACTAACCAATAGTTTCTACTTCCAGTAAAAAAAAAAAGGAAGGGAAGAAAGGCAAGTTCCTCACTTTCACAGGAGATCCAGCATGTAGAAATGAAGAAAAGCACAAGAAAAAATGTTGCTACTTGGTGGGGCATTTTTTTCCGTCCAAACACAGGAAGATAAATTGCTGGCTTTTCTCCTTAAAAATCTGAAACAATAAGGAGGTTAAAAAGATAGTATGCATTTTAATGAAGTGTACAAAAGGTCTGCTAAATTTTGTCAAGGATCTGGGATTTACTAATAGGGCCAGTAAATGACAAATAGGTTTTTTTAACCATATTTTCATTTATATGGGACACATTTAAAGATCAACATACAAAATTAGTCTGTGTTATGTTGTTTCACAACTATTCTGCAGCATTTCAGGCAATTTTTACTTCTGTCATGAAGGGTAAATGTGCTTCATGACTGTCTGAGGATCTAATTGTTCAGTTCTGATCATTATTGCAAAGCAGTGTGTATCCACACTTCTACACTCTGTGTCCAAAATGTTCTGCTCTTTATTATCAGGGTACTGTACAGACTGTGCTGTACCTGATAAATGAGTGCTGGTAGAATACAAAGCAACCAGCAGTTAAAAAATGGGTATGGATTTAGAATTGTGAGTAAATTGCCTTGAAGTGATTTCTCTCCTGTTAAACTAATAGGCCTGAGGATCAGTATGTTTTCATAATGGATTTTAGTCTGTGTGGTACATTTTAAAAAACATCTTTGTAAACTCTGGACAAAACACCAAAACTGTAGACCTAAAATGGCTGGGAAAAAGATGGTTTAAAGAAAGGCATACCAAAAAGACTGCCTTCTCTTGTGCTGCAGTATTCCAAAGCATGACAAAAATCAAGGATGGCGAAAGAGGATATATTTCTCTACTTTAGACACTGCTGTCTCACAGAAAGATTTAGAGTGCTGCTTCTGTATCTGCATTGGTTCCTTCCTATTTCCTTCTCCCTGTGCTATGCAGAAGTTATTTCTACTTACTCCCACAGCTGTGGGTTTGCTTATACTGTATGAAAGAGACTGAATTTTCTCTCCCATGACCTGGTTCAATCTGTGTAAGATCGTTGCAAGTGAAGCCTGGAGTTATAAACTCCTTAGAGCAGAAATTACTTTTTTCTTAATTATATTTTTTATGTTGTGCACTACTGCATGTGCAGCTCAAGGAACATTCAGCATTGCATAACCAATATATTCACTATGGAGAATATATTGCCTTGGACACTATTTCAGTGAAACCAAAGTAAGAGTTCTCTGTAAAGGGCAAGAGCAGAAAAATGTGGGGGGGGGTTCATGTAAAGATTGTGTGGATGACTAGTAAATAAATAATTTTGTGGAAACAGCAGTAATCTTTATGAATTCTTACTTTTCTGGAGAGCACAAATTGGAAGAGGGATGGTTTGATCTGGTCTTGACTGTCTTATAACTTGTCTAAATAGATTCTCCTTTAATGTCTTTAGATGAAAATAAAGAGAACAGATTTGCCACTGAGCTGGATGAATATGGAGCGGATACAATGAGTGAAATAAATATTGTTGGGCGAATTGTCTTGAATATATGGAGAATGATGAGACATGAGGTAAATTTTTTAAAAGGCTAATGCTTTGATTTACTGAGTTTTCTAATTATTGCAGACTTAGTTGGAAGTTTCATGTAACTTGTGTAACTTCTACAATTTTTTTCTTTAGACACCTTTTCAAATGGAGTGGTTTGTCAGTTTCTGAGAATAGATTTTGTGTATCTCTAAACTGTAAAGACCTGAAGTCTTTATTTTTCATTAATGTTTCTTAATGATACTCCTTTTCAGTAATTTGTGGGTTTTGAGAACAACTTACTTGTTTTAGGAATTTGTCTAGTATGGTGCTTTTAGTACAATAAGTACTTGAGCATATTTTAAACTGTCAGGGTTTTTTTGGGGTTTTTTTTTGTTTGTTTGTTTGTTTCTTGGTTTGGATTTTTTTTTTGTTCCATTTATAACTTTCCATTTAATACTCAAATAGCCCAGTCTTTACAAATCTTGTTCTGACCAAGTTCAGACCTGATCTTTATGAACTACTTAATTCTGCATATTCTTTTCAATTGATAAGGGATGCTTTTTCCTGACTTGTAAATAGTTAGGGATTTCTAAGAATAAAGACTAACTTTTTTAACAAAATATTAACAAAAAGTTAATAAATCTAGTTCTTGCAGTTTTTGAGAAGTAGAGATTTTTCAATTATGAGAGCTATCATGCATCTTGACATGTCCACTGTGCTTTCCTAGGTGAATCTAACAAATTACACTTTTGAAAATGTGGGCTTTCATGTTCTTCATCATCGTTTTCCTTTATTTACGTTCCGAGTTCTGTCTGATTGGTTTGACAGTAAGGCAGATGTCTACAGGTAATGATCTATTAATTCATTTTGTTTGCTGTTTTTAAGGCCAGATTCTTAACATTGGATAGGTGTAAGATAAAGCCACAATAGGAAGAAATAATCAATTTAGCTTAGGTACTAGAGCAGTGTATATACAGCAACATGAGCTTATTTACTTGGATATTCTGTTGTATAGTTATACCCTCAATATTACAGTGAAATATTTTCAGTTACATTTTCAACATACCTGAATAGATGTATACTGTTTTGAAGTTCTATAATGTCTTTGTTCTATTTTGTATATGCTATTCATTAGAAGGGCTTTTAATGAACTGCCAGGCTTCTGTTTTACTTCAAGTGCATGTCAAGCAGGCTTAAAAGTATTACAAAACAGTGCACAAAATGTTAAGACAGTAGCTATAGCTGCTTAAAAATACCTTCATGTGACATGTATCACATTCAGCTTCACTCTTTTTGAAGCAATTTGGTATTATGTGATATGAACAATTTATGAAACTGTATACTGATCTGCACGTTGTTTGTGACATACATAAAATTTCTGTAAAGGTTTCTGTAGGTAAGTGGAAACATGATTTATACTGAAATTATGAATTTATGTTCAGCTGTGGTAGGCATTCTTAATACAGAAGGATGTTTCCACAAAGGTCCAGTTAAAAAACATGTAAAGTGATGAGAGGGTAGTTGTGTCTGTTTTGGTAATTCTTTGGGGCAGTGAGGAAAACAGGATATATTGAGTCATTGCAAGGTGCTTAACAGTAGCTTGCTGTAACACAAGGTGTGTATGTCTTTAGAATACCTAAGTGTATATTTACATATGCCACACTTTTGAAAGAATTGTATGAAAGTGTTCTAGAGGAAAATTTTATTTGCTGTTTTGTTACAAGTTACCATAAAAATAATTTGTCTTAGTTGAAAGAGCAGCAGTCTTCTGATTGTTTGTAACGAGGTGTTCACTCTGACAGATGGAAAATGGTTGATCATTATGTTAGCCGGGTTCGTGGGAATCTCCTCTTGTTAGACAAACTGGATTTGATTGACAGAACAAGTGAAATGGCAAGAGTTTTTGGCATTCAGTTCTTACATGTATTAACAAGAGGCTCCCAGGTAAGACTTCATTCTCCTTATAATTCACAAAACCAAAATAGTTTTTACAAAATGTTCTAGTTATTTGGTAACTTCTCAGTCCATATGTATTTTCATAGGTCACAGAAGGCTGTTAACATGAATAAACATGAAATTGAAACATAAAGAATACCATGCAATCTATTATTGCTGCTTTGGAATTGCCTAGTCTCAGAGGTTAAAAATAGGTGTTAAAAATAGAGTTCCCCAAATGTAATCACACCAGTGAATATCTTCTACTGCCTTCAGGAGCACTAAGCTTTCCCTTTGAGCTGGTATTGTTCACACTTACATGAGACTGAAAATGAGTGCTTTCTAAAACATTAAGAAATATAATTAACCATGTTTTAGAAATATGAGATTAGTTTCTTTCAGAGCAGACAAAGCAGCATTGAGTATGTTCTAAGTGACATTTCTGGTGCAGCAGACCTCTGGGTGAGATTTTACACTAAGACAAGAGGGGCTCTGGCTTTATTAAATACATGTCATGCAAGATGTTTGTGGTTCTATTATTTTGATACCAGCATCAGAGAGAAAAGGGAGCAGAGCAAGATGTGTACTTTGTTTGGGAGCCCAGCAGTCTCCAGTAATACCAAAAGCTTTCCTTGCCCAGATTGTGAGTGACTGGGCTAACTGAACTGCTTTCATGGCAACATGTGAGACCTGAGCAGCACCTGAAATGAGAGTCAGATGCTCTGTCATGTGTTACAACTCTTCTGTTATCATAAGCCAGCAAGATACGGGAGTGTCTGAAGCTGCAGTTTCCTTAACAATTCAATGCTATTAAAAAACTTTAGCCACCTTTTTTTCTTAGACTGCAATTGCCTGTGTCATCTCTTGACTCAAATCAGGTTCTTGTTGGTCTTTCTGGTAATGACCCTGTATTTGGGGGGAAAGGGGAGCAGGCTGGCAGGCACCATCAGCAGAACCATGGCAATATTCAGCAGGTATTTGCCAGTTTAGCTCCCTGATCTGGTTCACCATACTATTAGAAAATACCACTGTTGGAGCAAGGGAAGAGAAATGCACAGTTAGGGACAGGGAGTGTGGGACTGGCATACTGCCAGCATAGATATGCTTAAACTGTCATGATTGCAGCCCACAAAGACTGTTCTGCGTGTCATTTTCTCAGATGTCTGTGAGTGGGAGTGAGCAACAGAAGCATGCTGCATTTTCTATCCTGACTGTTCTTTTCTCTTCCCTTCTGTGCACGTATGTTCTGTTTCCATTGAAACTTTCTAGACCAAAAAAAAATGGCACTTGCAACAAATCCCAGTCACCTCAAATAATTTTTTTTTCACACGGAAGAGTCACTACTCTTTATGAAGATACTCCCCCATAGCTGAAAAACATGTTAAAATGGAATAATAAGAACAGATTTCAGATATTTCATTTTTCCATGTTCAAATCTCTCATTGACTTTTACAATAACTTTTTTAAAGTATTTTTGTTTATTGTATTAAGCCATCTCTAACATTTCTTAGTAGACTAAACAAAATCTAACAAGAGGTGGTCACAGGCATTTCAGATAACTAGTCAGATGTTTGGAGAACTTGCTGGTTTTTGCACAGGAGTCAGCAAGGCTCATTGAGAGAGCTTTAAACTTGATTTGGAGGGTGAAAGGAATAAGATCAGGCTCACTAGAGATAAACCGGGGAGCATCACACCAGTGGCTGAGAAACAGTGTCCTAGCAAAGTCCTTAGTCTGCTGTCTCAGTGGAGGTAAGGGCTGGAGATCCACATGGGAGCAAAGGCAAAAGGATTATTGATGTGTTAGGAACCACAGATGCACCTGAGAATGGTCCCTGAGAGGGATTAGGGCTTGTCCCCCT
This sequence comes from Ammospiza caudacuta, assembly GCF_027887145.1. Classification (NCBI taxonomy): domain Eukaryota; kingdom Metazoa; phylum Chordata; class Aves; order Passeriformes; family Passerellidae; genus Ammospiza; species Ammospiza caudacuta. Next base: position 71,665,438 of record NC_080595.1, read on the forward strand.
GCCTAAAAAATGGTGGTAGCATCAATAGCCCAGCTGAGGTGCATCTGCACCAGTGCGCTCAGCATGGGCAACAAACAAGAGGCCAGTCCTGGTTTGTGTCTTACTGATGATCTGGGCAACGGGATCCAGTGCTCCTTTAGTCGGTTTGCAGACAACTCCGAGTTGGGAGGGAGTGTTGCTCTGCTGGAGGGTAATAAGGCTCTAGAAAGGGATCTGGACAGGCTGGGTCAATGTGCTGAGGCCAGTTTTGCCCTTGGCGCCCAACAACCCCATGCAGGGCTGCAGGAAGAATGGCTGGAAAACTGCCCAGAGGAAGAGGACCTGGGGTGCTGGTCCACAGCAGCTGAACATGAGGCAGTGTGTGTGCCCAGGTGGCCAAGAAGGCCAATGGCATCCTGACCTCTGTCAGAAACAATGTGGCCAGCACCACCAGGCTGTCCCTCTGTACTCAGCACTGGTAAGGCCACACCTCTAATCCTGTGTTCAGTTTTGGGCCACTCACTACAAGAAGGACATTGAGGGGCTGGTGCGAGTCCAGAGAAGGGCAGTGAAGCTGGTGAAGGCTCTGGAGAACAAGTCCTGTGAAGAGCAGCTGAGGGAGCTGGGGGTGTTTACCCTGGAGAAAAGGAGGCTCAGGGCTGCCCTTAATGCTCTCTGTGACTCCCTGAAAGGAGGCTATATTGAGGTGGGGGTCAGTCTCCAAAATAAGAAACAATAGGACAAGAGGAAATCGCCTCAATTTGATCTCTGGCTGGTTTAGATTGGGTATTTATTTAAAAAATTTCTTCTCCGAGAGGATAGTCAGACATTGGAACAGGCTGTCCAGGGTCACCATCCCTGTACAGTGGTGCTTGGCAGCGTTGGGTTAACAGTTGGATTTGGTTGATCTTAGAGGTCTTTAACAACCTAAATTCTACAACGCTATGAAAACCAGAGAGAAAAACCCAAAATCTACCTCTTGCCAGAACCAGTCCCTGACCTCCTTGTCATACATCCATGTTCATCACTGGACACAAATTAATATGCAATTAGTGCAAGGCAGCAATAGCAGTTCATGTTGCTCCCTAACAACACATCAAACCCCAACCTCTGTTTAAGGTGCAGGATCTTGTTAAGGCTGTTGGTTCTGTAAGCTCATTTATAATTTCAAGGTTAAAGAAATTATATCTAACCCATTCAGTACAATGATTGAATACATAGTGTGTCAGGCAGATGGTCTTTAATAGTGATTTTTTACAAAGCACAGGATTTTACTATTATGTAGAATTGTTCTTTGATATTTTGGGATTTTTCAGTCCCTTGCCACCCATGTATGTAGTTTTCACACCATGTATTATGTTTTCAGCTATTTTGGTTTTTGTTCTGAATGGACACAGTGCATACCTGCCCATTTGTACTTGTAAAGCCTTTACTAAAGCATTGAGTACTACACAAATAAATAGGGCTGAGGTTTTTTTCTCTTGTTGCCAGCTACACATACAACATTTTGTGGTATCTTGAACAGGGTTTGTTGTTTTATGCTTCCTGTTCTGCTTGTGGTATCGGGGAGAAAGCAGGATACCCAGTGGATTTACTGCATATTAGACTTTGTTTTCTTCAGTGATCTGCAGATCTGACAGTAGTACAGTTTAGCAAATGCTCATTCACTGACAGTAGTATGGCCATCCACATACATTGTTGAAGCCTGTTGGATGATTATTTTTTCCATATATAAAAAGTACTCAATTTTCAACGATTTGGGCTAAGTGAAGACGAAACAGGTGGAAAAGTTCTACTCTGTGTAATACAGAGTACAGAACCATAGAACAGTTAGGGTTGGAAGGCACCTGAAGATGATCTAGTGATATAAAATACAATTAAAATATACCTTAAGAGCATGGCTGTTTATTTTGGAAAAGTAGTTAATTGTACTTTAAAATCAGGCAATGCAAGTGTGTGTTTGCACTAGTTAATGCAGGTTTGCTCTGCCCTTTTGATGCCAATGGTTATACCCACACTGATTTGCAGTACCGTGTGGAGTCGGTGATGCTGCGCATTGCAAAGCCCATGAACTACATTGCTGTGACTCCCAGTGTCCAGCAGCGAGCTCAGATGAAAGCCCCACAGTGTGTTCCCTTGATCATGGAGCCCGAGTCCCGCTTCTACAGCAACGCTGTTCTTGTCTTGGATTTCCAGTCCTTGTATCCTTCCATTGTCATAGCGTACAACTACTGCTATTCTACCTGCCTGGGACATGTTGAGAACTTAGGAAAGTAAGTTGTTACTCTTTTCTCATGATCTTTGATTCTGTAGATACTTGAGTGTCTTTTCTGAAGTACTGAGAACCCCTGGTTGCCATTGGAAACAGTGGGCACGTATGAATAGCACCATTTTCTGTTACACAATACAGATGATAAAAATCTACCATGTGGGTGTGTGCACATGTTATACACATACATATAAAAATCAATATGTATTTTTAATTAAATATAGAATTAGACTCTGTTCTCTTAAAAACCCCTGGAAACAACTCTGTGCATGTGTGTATGTACACCTCTTTGATTATTGTGGTGATGCCGGTTTTTAATATTGTTTCAGAACAAGTTAAAATTACTGTAAATCCACCATCTGTCTTCAAAACTAGACTGGGGTTATTCCTTAATGAATTAGGATTGTTTGTGTATCGCTTGTAGTTCACTTTGGTTCTAATTACTAAAAATTAAAAGGTACAATTGAGTTATTCTTTGTAGCATCTTATCTTTTATTGAGCTTAACAGTTACTCTGTTAAATGGAGAAAGATCTCACTGCTCGTTATAATTACCTCTGTAAAACAGTATTTTGAAGAATGGAAAGATGCCTGCAGTAATTGCTAGGTGTCACCATCAGGTTTTCAAGTTCTTGATTTGAAATTCTGAATTTGTAGGAAGAAAGTGCAGTGTGGTACTTGGTAAACATGGATGGTTTCCATAGGGGATTACAGTACTGAGTACATACCTCCACTAATTCAGTATTTGGTAATAATTCATAACACAGAGCAGAATTTATAAATTATGCATGTGTTGGAATTTAGCTGTTTATTACTACTTTGTTCCTAGAACCTTCTGTATGTAGCTAAGAAATTTGAAATTATGTTGTGTTTGTTTACACTTGAGTTTATTCTGTCCTTGCTGGCATTATTAGCATTTTAATGTGAGCTGATGTTTTCACTTGATTAGTCTGTAAATGAATGAATTGTCTTCATGTTTAAATTTTCTCTTTATTAGGTATGATGCATTCAAATTTGGCTGTACATCTCTGAGAGTACCTCCTGACTTACTCTACCAGATTAGACATGATATCACAGTGTCACCCAGTGGAGTAGCTTTTGTCAAGGTAATGATGTTAGTGCCCTGTGACAGCATTTTCACTGCCTGTTGGCTCACTTAAGATCAAATTGATATTGTAGTTTATATTTTGCTGCATTAAGAGCTGACAGAAAGGGGAGGTTCATTCTTTCATTTCACAATGTTTTTGCTATTTGTCAGTGCTGAACTTCTGGCATCTCAGGAAGTAAAATGTCTCTATGCTTTCCTTTATACTGAAGGCTTATTTCATCTATAATTAAACTGTATTTTACTTGTGCAGTTTGGGGATCAAACAGTAATTATCTGTGTGTAACAATTCATTTTTCTCCTGTCTGTATAGCAGAATGCTTTCTTAGAAAAAGAGTAATGATTTCAGAAATGAGGGTCTCTGACTTGCTTTCCATTGTTCTCATTTTGTAATGTGTCCTGCTGGCTGATGTGTAATGAATATGGCCTGGAGCTATTAAAAATATTTAGGCAATCACCAGCATACCTGTATTTAATGTAAAACAAAAAGTAAAGAATATTTGCAGAATTTTTAAAAGATAATGTTCCTTCATCATTTAATACTTTGAGAATTAACAGCTAAATATTGAAGTCCCATTTTAGTTAATAAGTTTATCTAAACATTGCATCAGCAGGGCTGATGAATACAAAGAACAAAAAGATATTTGTTCTGTCCTTAAGAGCTTTGCCTGTATTCTAGGTTCCTTGTAATATTTGTGAGAAAGGCCAAACTGTTGGTGGCTGGGGCATCTTGCTAGTTAATTTGTCTTCCTGTCAGTGGTTAACTAACAGTTCTGGGGTTTGATTTCACTCCTGACTGTTTCTGTTGGGCTTTCTAACACCATGTTTTTCTTTGTTCCCTTTATGGCAGCCATCAGTAAGAAAGGGTGTGCTGCCAAGGATGCTAGAAGAAATCTTGAAGACCAGGATAATGGTGAAACAGTCAATGAAGGCTTATAAGCATGACAAGGCTGTGACTCGAATGCTTGAAGCTCGTCAGTTGGGTCTTAAATATATAGCTAATTTTACTTTTGGCTATACTGCTGCTAATTTTTCTGGAAGAATGCCATGCACTGAGGTAAGGGTTGCGGGTAAAAATGTATTAAAATGTTGGAAAGACACTAGTCAGATAACATAATATTATTATTTGAAACAAGCTAAATACTTTCAGCAAAGCTGCTTTTATTAGTAGTACTGAAAATCAGCAACTTAGAATTTATTTCTGATCTTCCAGGAAAATATAAAGCTTGTCTTCTTCCTGTAAAGAAGCATTTGGAGTTGGCATTTCTGTAGAACTGTTTCCAAAGGTAGATTGGATTACAGTTCTAGTAGTGGAAGTTAAATAAAACATTGTAGGTTTTATTTCGTTTTCATGGGAATCGGCAGAATCCAAAAACTAGAGAAAATTATCCTGAGCAGTCTTGTCTTGCTCCATAGATTTTTTAATATATATTATAAACTTCTTTAGAAGTTTAAAACAGATTCTCCTTTATTTTAATACTTATTAGTTGTTGATCATTTTTCTTTAAGTTCTTGTTATTTTGGGGTAAGTTAAGCGACCTTTTTATTTATTATATGTATTTAAACCATTAAATAAAATATATTATCTCAACACAGTGATTTTTATAACAAGATCAAGCATGATTAGACTGTAGTTACCAAGAGCTAGTATTTGGTTTAGCAGTAGAATAAAGATTTTCAATCTAACTTTGCAGATTGGAGACAGCATTGTCCACAAAGCCAGAGAAACATTGGAGCGTGCCATTAAACTGGTGAATGATACAAAAAAATGGGGTGCTCACGTTGTATATGGTGATACAGACAGGTAATTCATGATCTGCTTCTTGAAATGTTTTAAAATCATAACAGTTCTTCATAGATAGATAGATTTTGCTTTTGTCTCAGCAAGACAAATTTATGATGCTGAAAAGGGTATGTGGATCTTCTTTGGATGTTTCTTACTGCCTTGCAGAATATGCAAAGTGAATAATACTGAGTTTGCTCAGGTTTCTTTAAGTACTTTAAAGGTTTCATTTCTTTTGAAAATTATGTGGAATAGAAAGGGGGGAGGGAATATTTTTTCAGTTGTGAATTAATACAAATCTAGTTTACCAAATTATTATTATTTTTGTGCCTGCTTCTGATGCCATTTTTATTTTTGAAAATATAGTATGTATAACAGTAGGCATTGCACCTCGAGGCAGGCGCTGTTTTAAGCTTCAGAAGTGGATACAATTCAAAAGCAGCCACCAGAGCATACAGAGATATTATTAGGCTGCCTGACATACATTTTCTCAGTCAGTCTTTCATCTAAATAATAGCCATGCTCTAGGCATATCCATCTCTGTTCCACACTTGGATAATTTTTCAGCCATTGGGAAACAAAGCTTGTCTGGCTGTCCTTTCTTAATAACTTATGAATCCAGTGACTGATTTCATCTGGATCTGATAAAAGACTTAATATTTCAAAGATACTGAATTCATAGTGCTTTCATTTAAAAAAAAAAAAGTTGGAGAAAGGAAGTAAAATCCTGCTGCTTCCCATAGTGGGGGAAAAATGGTGTACCAGAGCTCTTTGCAATACTTCCCTGGGAACTCCAGTTTTGTAGTGTGTGGGCGCAGTCCATTTCCTGCCTCATCAGATTGTCACAGCATTCAGTAGCCCTTTGGCACTCCTCAGCTCATGCTGAACACTGAAGTTTTTCAGATTTTTGGCTTTTCTAGCTGAAGAAGGAGAATACAACTCAAAATAACACCCCTGCCTTGCTACCAGGAAACTATAGTGTATGGTTTTCAGGAACTATGTTGAATAGATTTGCATTCACTTCCTGTGTCTGATTTCTTGTAGCATGTTTGTACTCTTGAAAGGAGCCACAAAGGAGCAGTCTTTTAAGATTGGTCAAGAAATTGCTGAAGCTGTAACAGCAACAAATCCCAAGCCTGTTAAACTGAAGTTTGAAAAGGTAAAAGAAAAGTATTTTGCTTGAAATGTTTTGGTGTTATCAAACCAACAACAACAAAACAAAAACTAAACAAAAAAAGCCAAAAAAAAGTTGAAGATAAAATATTTTTCTGAACCTAATGTACGTAAGGATAAACAAGTCATGTGCTGTTTCTGTAGATATATTGCAAGCTCCTTAATGCCTCAGGGACCTTTTCAGAGGAACACTGTAGTGTGAACAATAAAGAGAAATATTCCTAATTTCACATTAGTGGCTTGTTGTGCTGGCAGCATCAGGCAGTTTGAATTCCTGTCTCATCAGTTTTGAAATATCTCCCTGACTTTGGGATTGTATACCTACAATTGAATCAATGTGGGCAACTTAGCAGAGGAAATATTCACCATCCCCAGTTCCAGTGCATTAATTACAAACCTGATATTTATTTTTCAGCCTGTCTTAGCACACTCACTTCAGCATATGTCCACATGATACATACACCTCTAAAATGAAAAGTCATTAAAATCTATTCATTAGGCTTCTAAAAGAAATATTAATCACAACAAATCTTTATAAAAGAGTAAGGCAATATGTTAATGATTTTGCTGGAAGTTTGTCACTGCAAAGTCATTAGCAAGGTGTTCAGGTCAGTCAGCATTAGTTCAGGTGGTCTGGATATTTTTAAAATACATACCTGACTCGACAAGGTCAATCAGAATTTTTAAGCCTGAGGCAACCTAAACTCACTGTTCCCTCTTCCATGAGAGTCAGGAAGATGTGGTGTTGTTCTAGTAACACTACAAAGAAGAAATTGTTCTCCATTCTTTCATTTCAAAGTATTCAAGGAATGCTTACCACAATCAAGAATCAAACAAAGAGGTTGGAGAAAACAAGCAAAAGAGACCATGACCCTTAAAATCCATTCCTGAGAAAACTGTTCTCCAAACACAGGAATTTAAAAAGCATATTTGCTCCAAATGGAGATACTAGCAGATTTTTGGCATCTCCTTAAGTCTGAAAACAGAAAGTTCTAAGCCACTACTTGTGCTGGGAGCATTTTCCTCTGATGTTTAAAATGACATTTTCTTTATAAGAAAGAATGATAATAGAGTTACATTAGAAATGGTGACAGGTGCAATCCAGAAAAGTAAAGGTACTTGCAACATTGTATACTGTGTGTCACTTTCCATCTGAGCTTCAGCTAAATGAAATATAAAGTGATTTAAGAATGGAACACCACAGAATCCCAACTTCTTCAGCCATCCTTTAAGAGTCCTCTGATCTATTTTATCAGTTGTAATGATTTAACAAAAAAAAAAAAGCAAACGAACTAGCAGACCGCAACAAAACAACAAAGCACAGTATTCCTTAGGAAACCCTCTATGTTCCAAACACATTCCAGACTGGGCTGTCTTCTTTCTAAACATTCCAGGTCTACTTGCCATGTGTCCTGCAAACTAAGAAGAGGTATGTGGGTTACATGTATGAAACACTGGACCAGAAGGACCCAGTATTTGATGCAAAAGGCATAGAGACAGTCCGAAGGGACTCCTGTCCTGCTGTTTCCAAGGTAAACTATTCATAGATTTCTTCCTGAATGAAATTGTAATCTTCTGTTCTTTTATTTGTCCTTTCTCAGAGTTTCTAGTCCTTTGAGTTGTCTTAATCTTCATCTGTTTTTCTTGTGTGAGCTATTTGAAAGATAAATTGAAGATCTTTTACAGCATTACAAGAATTTGTATTTTACAGCTTATATTTCATCCCATAAAAAGCCATTGGCCCATGTAAGCCCTCTCAAAGACCATTCTTGATCCAGTTCACTTCATCTGGAGCTATTACTGCCAGATGAGTGGGACACACTGATCTGTCTTCCAGATAGCTCACTTACATAATTCTAGTTCAGCTAAGCTTTCCCTTAAAATACCCTTTTTTTGCCTGTTTATTTTAAGCTGTGTATTGAGAGGTTAAACAGAAATTAGGAAATATTGTCCTTAGCCAAATTAAAAGACATTTATGCCAGTAAAAAAGATAGTAACATAGAGGGGTAAAGTCATGGCAAAATATTTTAGATGGCAGGGTAAAAACATCTTCTCTCATACTTTGGAAACTTCTATAATTGTTGAAAAAATCTTAGTGCTGGAGTATGGATGATGTCATGGAAGATGTGGCAAACTGAGGAGAAAGTTGTCCAGTAATGTGTTTATGAATGTCTTTGAGTGAAAGGCATTGCAACCTATCAATATCCTGGTTCACCACTGCTTTTTCTAAGCACTGTATTTGTATTTCCATATAATTTTCTGAATTAATTGCAATTAATTCTTTTTTATTCAAACATACATGTTTTTCTCACCTTTCTCTTTTGGTTGTAAAGATACTTGAGTGTTCTATCAAGCTGCTGTTTGAAACACGGGACATAAGTCAGATCAAGCAGTATGTTCAGAATCAATGCATGAAGTTACTGGAAGGAAAAGCCAGCATGCAGGACTTCATCTTTGCAAAAGAGTACAGAGGGAGCTCAGCATACAAACCTGGAGCCTGTGTACCTGCTCTGGAAATCACCAGGTAATGAGATCAAAAGTTCTAATCACAGATATTTCTTATCTTGACCTTTCTGCTGACAGGTTATGGGTAGGAGCTCATAGGTTTTTTGTCTTGATCTTTGCATTGACACATTAGATAGCAGATTGTGGATATTTTTTCTCTTGACCTTTGTACTGTCAAGTTACAAATAGCAGTCAGTTGTCTTCTTCAAATACTGTTGAAGCAGTTGTCCCTAAATTTCTTCTGTGTGTGAAAGGAGATGGTCCTGGAAATAGGCAGACATGCAAGAGGAAAGTCTTGTCAGGACACTGATAGTGTGTTCATTTCTGTTACTTACAGCTTGGGTTTTGTACAAGGGCTGGACTCTCCAAGATTATTCATCTCTCCCAGTTATTAAATATGTTACAGATTGTGACAGTTGTGTCTCTTAGTGCTGTGAAATACATTACCAGGCATAGTTTTTCATTTTTAATAAAGTACCTTACCTAAAGTTAATATTTCATCCTGTTGATATCCTTGATCAGTAATAGAAAAGTAGATAATGTAAGCTGAAAGATTTTGCCACCTTGCTTAATACAAAAGGTCTTCCAGTTAAGCTATGCTTCTGTAATGAAACAACATTGAAGTCCAGAACTCATATCTACTTCAAATTGAATTGTCCTTTGCTTTCTGAGTGGAAGATAATTCAGTTTGAAGCAGATATCCTTCTACTGAGTAAGCAGTCTCAGAAAGCAAAGGACCAGAATTTGACCAGGAAGCAAATTGTACTTGAGCTCTTTTTAGTACCTTGGAAATATTTCAGGAATATTTCTTTAAGGAAGTGGTAGCTGGAAAACAGTCTGCATGCAAATCCAAGTGACCTGAAACAGATTGTGTCTTTAGGGTTTATGCCTCAGGTTCTAAAATTTAGGTCCAATCACAAGTCAAATTAAAAATGAACCATTTTGGCCTGTGCTTCATAACGGGCACTGACTCCAGCCATCTGGAGAGCACCTAATCTAGTCAGATGGGGAGGCTTACAGGCATTCTCAAGGCTGTGTTTTGGCAGGAGGATGCTTGCCTACGACCGTCGCTCGGAGCCGCGCGTGGGGGAGCGCGTGCCCTACGTCATCGTGTACGGCATGCCCGGCCTGCCCCTCATCCAGCTCGTCCGGCGGCCGCTGGAGCTGCTGCAGGACCCCAGCCTGAGGCTCAATGCCACCTACTACATCACCAAGCAGATCCTGCCCCCCCTGGCCAGGGTCTTCTCGCTCATTGGCATAGATGTCTTCAGCTGGTACCACGAGCTGCCCCGGGTGAGTGTTTTCTAACAGGGGTTAGCGAGTGCAGTGCATCTGGCTGCAGTGTTTGGCCTTGCTGTGACTTGCAGTGGAATGAGGTTGATAGGAGGCAACAGCAAAGGTTATTTTGTGAAGCAGTGTTTGATGCTCAAATATACAATCCTGATTCTTAGATCTTCAGGTGTGGGATTTTTTTTCATGTAGTAAATCAGTTTTTTCAACCCTCTGTGCTGGGCTGATCACAGTCATCCTCTGTTTCCTGATCCCTTCTATAGTTTAAGAGAATATTTTGCCATAACTCTGTATTTTTAGCAGTATGTGTATGTGCATCTGTTTAGCCGTACCACATTTTAAATCTCTCTATATTAGATGTTGGAACTTCTGTTTTTTCAAAATGTTCTTGCATCTCTTGTCTGTATAGAAAGGGTGGCATGCCCCAGCAGCAGGAACACTTGAAAAATTTTATCACCAGAAGTTTAAAGCCAGTAATACCCAAACATGACTTCCCTAAAAGTTAAAGAAGTCATTGAGATGCAGGAAAAGAAGCATTAGATAGCTGGATTTTAGTTTGTTATTCCCTTGACAAAAAGGGATGGTAAAAGACAGTGTATCTGTGTAGTTTGGTTACTCTGCTCAGAACAGACTTCAGCAGCATAGTAATACGTCATGTTCCCACTGCAGTATAGCAGTATTTCCCAATACAGCCTTGATTGACTTCAGTTCTTCTTCTTTTTTTTACCTTTCCAATGGCACCATGGCAGTCACCCTAAGTATCTCCAACAAGCTGTTCTAGAAAGGTAAAAGAGCCCTGGCTTTCTGCAAGGCCAAGGAGCAGCAAGGAAGTCACAGAGAGCAGAGCAGCAGGAGAGTGAAGGATAGCACAAAGCAAAAGTCATGAGCAGCCAGGAGTAAGTGCAGAGAACAAACTTCCCAGGGTGATGGGCCAGTGGTGGAGCCTTGTCCAAGGAAATCAGAGCATGAGCTGGTGCCATGGACCAAAGCACCATGGCAGAGCTGTGCTCAGGACAGCAGCATCCAGAAAGCAGCCACTGGAGCTGCAGCCAGAGCACATTTAGATGTGAATCAGACCAGCACCTAAAAAAGGAGCAGCTGCAGGAGGCAGAGTTTGAGGTGAGATCAGGAGTTAAGGATGTGTGACCAAGGATGTTTCTGGTTACAGATTCCCTGTGAAATAGGTGTTGGGGAGGGCTCTGTTCAGTGTATCACTTGAGGGCCAGTGCTGCACTCTTCAGAGTGCTGTGATCCATGTTCATAATTTGTGTATGAACCCAGGCTCTGCAGGCCATCTTGCACTTTCTTACTAAGCTAGGAATAAGGCAAGCTGCTCTCTTGGGAGTTCATTACCTCTTAATTATTTTTCCTGACAGATTCAGAAGGCTGCCTCAGCTGCCCACACTGAGCTGGAGGGACGCAAGGGCACCATCTCCCAGTATTTCACGACCTTACACTGTCCTGTGTGTGATGAACTGACCCAGTATGGGATCTGTAATAAATGCAGAAGCCAGCCCCAGCATGTGGCAGTGATTCTCAACCAAGAAATCCGAGAGTTGGAGCGTAAACAAGAGCAGCTGGTCCAGGTACGATTAAAGCATTGTCAGATGTCTGTCGGCAAAAGACAGGGGCTGAAATTTCAAAGCAGTGCGTTACTGAGTGCTCCAACAGAAATAAATGGTCCAGGTGTTACATGTGCTGCAGCTTGTTTGCTTTACCCATTGCTGTTGAAGGCAGCGCAGCAGCTGTTGCTCTCCTCGGCTTTGTGGAAAGCTAAGGCAAAGGAGGGGATCAGAACAGAAGACACTTCTCTCATTTTCTTCTGATTTTTAAGAGTACCTTATATGGTTTGTAGGTCCCTTTTTATAATGACAGAGAGCTGTGAGAGTGTAAAAAACTCACTCTTTTTTGCATTAAAATAACAGATGATGTTCTAGAAACAAAAATGTTTGGGTCATAAAATTTATTTATTTATATGTAAAGCATGGATGTGGTTTAGCTTGGGGATTTTCTTGTTACCTTTCCTCTCAATAGGAATTTTCCAAGGTGCTTTTTCCCCTTGAGCTAGAAGTCAATTAAGAGGGTAGCTGACTGTGCTCATGAATATATTACAGCAAAGCACAATGCCTCCCCTTGTGGAAACATATACATACCTTCACCTAATTTTCATATTTTATAATTATTAAATATTTTAGTGAAAATTTATTTTTAGCACTAGCACGTGAAACATGCTAGTGTCTGAATGTCAGGGAGTGTAAGGTTTTCGGTGTTGTTTAGGTGGCCTGGAAAGGCCCAGGGATGGCCTTGAAGAGCTGACGCTTCAAAGGACGAGGAGAGACTTCTGATCTTGTCTCGGTCTTGGTGTTTATTAATTGTTTATCTAAAAGATTTTCTTTCAGCCCGACAGAGGTCTGCACAGCAAGTCAGCCATGGGCACACTCCACAAGCCCCCGGGGCAGTCACTTATCTTTATACCCTAAGTTACGTGTACAATATTTATCATTTCTCTCCAATACCTTCTACCCTTATTAACCGGTGCACTTCTAGTAATAACCAATCCCCAAGTGCCACCATCACCACAGAAGATGGAGGCCAAGAAGAAGAAGAAGAAGAAGAACAGGACACGCCCCAATTCCTCCATCTTACTTCTTTAGACCCCCCTGTACCAAAATCCTAAACCCTGTGTTTTACACTTTAACTAACTTATCCCTTCACCATTCACCCAGTGAAATCCTTCCAGTCCTCATACAGGCGTCGTCTCCTGTGTAGGATCAAAGTCCAGCCACCAGACACTTCTGGCAACATTCCAGGACTCCCGAGCCCCCCAAGGGTGGTCTCGGCCTCTCTGCACCTCCATCCTGAGGTGCTGAGATCCCACAAGGGAGATATAAATGTTCCTAAATCTAAGCATTGCTTTGATAGGTTCTCATGGGGTTGCTAAAAAAGCACTGTCATTCACTTCATCAGTATTTCATTACTAAGGTGTGGACTTCTTGCTGTATTTTGTAATATTTGCCTTTATCTGCGCTGTGAATGGCAGAAATGAGGAATTGCACGTTCTGCTGTTTGCCTGTGGTACTTTGAACTCTTTGCATTGCTCTTGTTCTGAAATAAAGCAGAACTTGGCAGGCTGGTCCAGCCCCACAGAAGGGTCAGCGAGTTTGATTAGAACATTCTCTTGTCTCTGCACCACACAACAGCTCAGCAAGGCCTGGGAACCTGTCCCAGTCAGTGTTTGATGCCTCTGTAAGTGCATCTGTCTTATTTTACTGTGAAGGCTCATATATCCTTCACAGCTTAAATCTTTAGCCCTTTGAGATTTTAAACATTCTGGAGCCAGCAGAAAACTGATATAACACTGAGCTGTACATTATTTTAAAATGCACTCAAAAATTACGTGCTCTAGGTTAAAACCATAGACTTCTCCCCTCAACACAAACTGAACTTAGGGGTTGTCTCAAGTACCATTTAATTTGATCCCTTGCATTTAAACCAGCCACAGCCTCTTTCAGAAGAACTAGGATAGATGAAGTTCTGAGTTTACAAACCTGGAACCAGCTGTTAAAATCCTGTTCCTTCTGGTCACAGGATTGGTATCCTCTGAGGTGCCACCTGTGGGACTGGGCCAGGAGGGGCTGCCCCTCTCCAGCCATGGTCAGTCTGCAGGGATTTGGTGCTGATGCCGGCCTGGCATCACCAGGGAAGGTGGAAAGAGGGAAAAGAACTAGTTTTAAAGGCAAAGGGATACAATTTGGGTTTGTTGATCAGGCTATGCAAGTGATAGAATAAACTGTAACATTTTAATGTTACAAAAGACAGGTGTGGTTGGAAGCAACTTTCTAAGGTTTTAGAAAAACTGTTGCAGGTGCAAATGCTGCAAAGGTTAAAAATAAGAACAAAGCAGGGGCCTTTTGTTTCCTGAAGGTGTCTACCTTTGGAAAAACTGTCTGCTGCTATTTTATTCCATCAGGTATCTCACATTAAAAGTACTTTCAAGCAGCACTAACAAGTAATTCCTTGATCAAGAAGAGCAGTGCAACTACTGTGGCCTGTGTATTTTGGTGTTGGGATTGATTGACTCTAACTAGGTAAAACTAATTAAAGCTTATCCTGAAATGAGTAATTTATTTAAAGTCCCTTTTCTCTGCAGAGAATAACTGCTGGACAAGAGTTCTTTCTTTTTTCACTATGAGACTTTCATAGAGAGTAAGTTTATCACAAATAGAACACACTGCCCTGCTTAAACCCAGTCAACTTATTTACCTTGTTTTTTCAAGTGCCACCACATGCACAAGCAGGACTTAATTAGCAGGATTGAAGCCCAAGCTGTAGAGTTGTGCTGTTGCTCCTTGCCCAGTTCAGTGGGTGATGCTGCCAGCAGCCAAATGAGCTGTCTGGCAGCAGCCCAAGAGGCTGAGGCAGAGAAGGGAGCTGCTGTGGGGCCCTCCATACTGGGGAGCAGCTCTGTGCAGAGGGCTGTGCCTGTTCTGCTGATGCAGGCTTGAGGGTTTAGTAGTCCCTAGTGGTTTGTGCCTCGCTTGTGTTGTTTAAAATAATTTCTGCTTTTTCTTATGTGATACAGATATGCAAGAACTGCACGGGCTGCTTCGACCGGCACATCCAGTGTGTCTCCCTCAACTGCCCCGTGCTTTTCAAGCTCTCCAGAGTGAGCAGAGAACTGTCAAAGGCACCCTATCTCCGCCAGCTGCTTGACCAGTTTTAAATGATCTGTGTTACAGGATTCCAGGTGCTATTTTGTTTTTCCTTCAGTGTTTACCACACTAAGACTATTGTGCATGGTGCTTTTTCAATTCTCACCTAGTCCAGGATTTCCATTTTAACTGTTGGGTTTATTGTCTGAAGAATAATAAACGCTTACCATAACTAAATTGAAGAAAAAAAAAAAAAAAACCCAACCCATTTGTTGATCTATGAATAGCTCACTTTTTAAGATGTAAAAATTTCTTCTTCCTTTCATGTTTCTAACATACTGTTTTATAATGCTGATGTTGAAATAGCTCTGTGTAACATCTTGTAAATCCATTTCAAAGTAGAAGTCAAGTTTACTTCCTGGAGGAAGGAGCACTGAAAACCTCTTGAAATGATAAAACCATTCGTGTGTGTTCTTGAACTGTCAGTATCAAGACGTGTTACTTATATATTCTCCATTCACTTTATAATTTTGTCTGCGAAATATTTTGTAAATACACTTTTTTACTTTTCAAACAACTGAGTAAAATAATGTGCAATGACTTTTATACAGATAATTTTAAAGTTGGTTGGTATATCTCCTCCTAAGTTTTGCTTGATTCCAAGTAGATTGTTATTTTGATCAGACTGTGCAAGCAGGAGTACCATGTGTAGCATTTTGAAACATTATTTTCTAAAAATTGCTGTCTTGCTTTAGCTATTAATGGGGCATTGTGAGGAACTGTGCAAAGACATTTTTGTTACAAACCTGTGGGACTGTTGCAATACTTTAAATATAAAATTTTATTCCATTTTTGCTTGTTTTGTATAGACATTTCTATTGCTTCTAAATATGCTTAAAATATTTTCTTTCCTTACGTACTGTACAGTTAAATCTTATTTGCCACCATCTTGACAAAATGTGTATTTAGAATATTTGTATAACTGTATAAAATGGAAAAGGAATTATGTGGTCAGTGCATTGTTTTCTAAACTGGAAATCATTTTGTTTTAGAAGTTAATAATGGAAACCATATTAAAGTTGAATAAAATGATATGGTAAAAAACTCTACAGGTTTTTTTAATATTTACCCTCAATTTGTTTCCTTCTCTGGCACACACAATAATGTAAAAACAAGACTGCTCAAATCAAAGTTAAGATTCCATCTTAAACTTTGGGATCTAAAACATCAGTAGGAGTTCTTAGAGGCCTTCCCCAAACCAGAAGAGAAACATTTCCAGTTTTCCATTAGTCAGACAAAGACCAAGTTTTAAATTTAAAAGTCTAGAGAAGATTTGAAAAATAGAAGAAAACTTTATTTACATCAAGGAACCTGAGCGCCTTCTCCAGATAAGAATTTATTACAGTCAAGACACCAGTCAGTCTATTAAATGTCACATTACACAGTACAATGTAAAACCCACACCAAGCAGAATCAAAACTATTACATATACAATAGAAAATCTACAGATTGCAATGCACTTGTATGCAAAGTAACTCTAAAAAAACAAAACATCAAGGCAGAAAACTTTGCCTGGTCGTGCATTCACGCATTGGTCAAGTACAGAATAAAAGTGCAAATGCCAGGAGTGAGTGCTTGTAGTACACTCCAGCATGCCTCAGGATAAACAAAGTATTAAATGACACTTAGCTGCAAGAGGTTACCTTTCACACTGGAGCAGAGCACTCATCTTCAAACTGTTCCTGGGTTCGTGGACAAAAATAGGATTCTTATCAAATTCAGGTATCTAATTTATGGATTAAAGCTCTTGTCCTCAACAGAGGGATGGCTTTTCAAGCATAAGCAGGGCAATAGTAATGTAATACAGTTACTTCAAGTAATTTCAACCCCCAACATGTAAGTATTTGAGCTTTCTGGAGCACCTGTAACTTAAAATAGATCTGCATTGTAAATAGATCCTCACTTCAGCTGTAGATACCAGGAAGCAATTTACTGTGAAAGGAAATTTAAACATGAGAAAACCAATATTCATTGTCTGAAAACAAGCCTTGAGGAACGCCAAAATCCAAGAGCAGGGAGCTAAGCCTTGGCCATCGAGGGTGCCTAGAATTGGTATGAGCTGGACTCATCCTTGGAAATGTCCTAGATCTTGTTTTAAACTTAAATTGCTTCAAGCATTTTATTTTCAGTCAAGGGCAGCCCCTGCTGTTAAAAGCAGGCTGGTTAGGGGATAAGGACAACACTTTCTGTCTGTCTAGCCAGTTCAAGTTCAAGACCAGAACTAAGACACGGAAGGCTCCAAGTCCTCATTAAGATGACTCTAAATTTAGGCAGGTCTCCACACGTCAGTGGAAAGTGATTCCACATAGATAATTCTTCAGCTTCCACTGTCTTACAGCCACTGCTTTTTGGATCCTTTACTTGAGGGAAAAGGCTGCTCTTACCTTGGCATTCCTGCCTGTTGCTACATTCCTACTACACAGGCCTCTTGCTT
Organism: Ammospiza caudacuta; assembly: GCF_027887145.1. Lineage (NCBI taxonomy): Eukaryota > Metazoa > Chordata > Aves > Passeriformes > Passerellidae > Ammospiza > Ammospiza caudacuta. Next base: position 71,682,686 of record NC_080595.1, read on the forward strand.
TTTAAAGACGAAATGGGGATGAATTGAAGTTACTCTCACAGGAATTAATACATGCAGGAAAAAAAAGAAAATGTTTTGTGCAATATTTTTACATTTGCTGGGACGACGCTGGTCAGAAACACAAATAAGTGTCTGTATATGTGCAGTAGATCAGCTTCTAAGAGATTACAGCATATTTCCCAATGCAGCTTTGATTTCATTTTCTGGGGTTTTTTAGTACTTGATTATGCAAACGATATAAAATATCCATGTAAAGTATCCCTGAGAACAGTCTTACGTGTAGGACATTCCAATCTGGAATTTCATCAAAACTTAGCATATAAATTGGGGGAGTTTAGAATTTTCCTGGTTGCTCAGTATCTTTCTTTAAGTAATTTTCTTCTGGCACCATGATCTCAGGTATGGGGAAACTTTTTTATAGCAATGTCAACACAGGGGGATGGCAGGTCCAGCAAGGAGCTGCCATAGAACAGTTTCTGTATCTTTCATTCTGTATCTTTCATTTCACTGTATCTTTCAACAGTTTCTGTATCTTTCATTGTGTGCAGGTGTCCTGCACCTTCTCCCTGCCCCTGCACCAGTGAGATTTCTCCTCACCATCAGCTGACACCCCCTGCCTCCCACACACAGAGCAGCGTGCAGGAGGGAAGAGGAAAAACAGTGAAATGCAGGCTCCAGGTGCCCTCGTTCCATTCCCTCTGCCTACCACACTGTTTGCTTCCATGTCACACCAGAGGAGCACTCAGGGCCGCACAGACTCACTCGTGTCACCTGTGCCCAGGGCTGGGGCTGGCACTGACCATCCCTGGAAGCAAACAGAACCCTCGTGGCTCGAGTGAAACCAGGCTGCATTCTAAAGTGCAGGTCCATGCATTGCACTGGAAAAAGATGCCACAGAAGGAATCCATCAAAACCACAGTGGCATTTAAGTGCCAGCAGCAGAAAGAGAGGGAGGCTCTGCAACATGGCAAGCTATTAACAAAAAAACTTTCACAGCAAGTTGATTCTGGCTTCTTATTAACTTCTCAGAAGAAAAGAAAAAGCCATTCAAGCCTAGGTTGCATAGTTGAAGGACAAGAGAGGGAACAAAACCAGACCTGGAAATTCAGGAACATCTGACATTCTGTGCTGTTACACCTGGAGCCCTTTTGTTACTAAATGAAACCTCTTAGCAAGAAACATACTAACAAAAGTGCGAAGTTAAAAACCCCAAACAAAGCACATTCTTATCATATAGACTTAAAAAAATACTTAACTGATTTGGAGCTCCAAGCTGACAAATGACAAGATTACTGTTCAGAGACAGATTTGCATTTACTGTTACTTTTTTCCTCTTACACTGGGAGAGCTCTCTGGCATGGCTGCACCTGCCCAGGGTTTCCTGCTCAGCAGCAATGAACCTTCACATACAAACCACTGCTTCTCCACTAGGGAGAATCCATCTCCATGTCACCCCCCAAAGAAAAAACCCAAATGTCACCAAGCCAGATGGCCAGGGGCAAGTAGTCATTCTGGAAAGGATTGTCTCATTGATAATTCCCTCTCCTCAAATCTCCATTGTAACACATTACTCTGGTAAGTCTTGGGACAGGAAACCAGAGAAGTTGTGATAACCTTTAACAACTGGCTTTAAAATACCATATATTAAGCAATCTCTTTTACCTGAAGGGAGTCAGCAAGAAAGGTGGAGTGGGACTTTTTACAAGAGCATGTAGGATAGAACAAGGGGGAATGGCTTCAAACTGAAAGTAGGTTTAGATTAGAAATCAGGGAAAAAAATCTTTCCTGTGAGGGTGGTGAGGCACTGAAACAGGTTGCCCTGAGAAATTGTGGATGCTCCAGCCCTGGAAGTTTTCAAGGCCAGTCTGGATAGAGTTCTGAGCAACCTGTTCCAGTGGAAGGTGTCCCTGCCATGGCAGCAGGTTGGAACTGGATGATCTTTAAAGGTCCCTTCCAACTCAAACCATTCAAAGATTACATTATAATTTTATCATCTTCTGTGTACATTTTTTAATTTCAGTGATAGTGCCATAATAAAAATCAGAAATACTTTGGATCATTTGGATTATTTAGATTTGTCGCCACGGTTTAGTAGGTTGGAGTTATGCATTTGAGCAGATAAACAGTGGCCCATTTTGTGCCCTTTCTTCTAAACTGCTTTTAAGTGACCCAAAGGCATGATTTCACTCCTAAGAAATGTACTCTTGGGCGTTTCCTAATCTCCACGTGCAAATATGCCACCATTTCCCAGGGGGGTTTTTTGTCTTTGTCTCAGAACCAAAAATTCCTGTAGTTTGCCACAAGTTATTCAATTTACAGCTCCTGGGCATCACCAGAAATTTTAACTGATTTGATCACACACAACTGTCAGACACAGTAGGAACATTCCTCCTTCACAAGGTAAGAAAGTTCAGCATTACTGGTAACAGATGTCTCTGCTCTCTCATGAAACCATTTTGTGACAAAGCATCTCAGACCTTCACCTTTCACCCACCTTAAAAATCTGAGTAGTCTGAGCAGTCCCCTTCTTTCCCAGTTATTACAGCATCTCTTCCTTGGATGCATGCCTCATATTTAGAAAACATCTTTTATGTTTTAACAGTTTTGGCATAGCTAAACATTTATCATGTTGCCCCTTTCACATCACTGAGGACCTTCCCACTCCAAGACATATCCCCACAGGCTGAAAGAGGAGAAAGGACTGGGAAAATGAACATGCTGAGCTCTGCACCACTATGAAAGGGTTCCCGAACCACTTGACAACAGCTACAATTCAATTGCATTTCCATTAATAAAAAAAAGTCTGTTGTGACTCTATTCACTCTTGTCCCAGTTAATACTCCCATTTTGTCTCCCAGGGGAACCATCAGCAACCACTGGAGGATCACCCAAAGCATTGTCCAGATGGGGCTGGACAGCTGAAGAGTCCCCTGGTATCCTGTGGGACGTGTCCCTCAGAGAGTTTTTGAGCTCGTCATTCATTTCTACCACCTCAAAGTCTGCATCATTCCACTCTCTCACGTGCTGCTCCTCCTCCTCCTCATCCTCAGTGAGCCTGGAGTTCGACAGCAGCGTTTTCCGGGTCTCCCTGTCGCTCACTTCCCGCGAGTCGCGCTGCTGGGGCCAGTTGGCGAGTTTGTACATGGCGGGGAAGAGCAGCACCGTCACCATGGAGGTGACAAAGGCCGTGTACATGACGACAGGGATGTGGTGGTACCTGCCTTGCAGGTAGCCCACCGCCACGGGGATGCACATCTCGCCCAGCGCCGCGCCCACCACGAAGAGCGAGGCCGTTTTCCCTTCCACCACCGTGTACTGCTCGATCCAGGCGATGCCGCTGGGGAAGATGGTGGCCATGGACGCTCCGTACACGGCGCTGCCCGCCCACAGCGCGGCCCGCAAGTGGGAGAAGAAGGCCAGGGCCATGGAGGAGGTGGCCGAGCACACGAGGCTCAGGACGATCATGGTGGCAGGGGACAGGAATGCGGCGCCGAATATCGCCGCGCCTCGGCACACGGCAAACGCGCCCCAGAAGACGGAATTGAGGGCGGCTGCCTCGCTTTCCTTCATCTCGGCAAAGACCATTGCGTGAGTGTACACATAGGAGCCATAAGTGACCTCAGCTCCCACGTAGAACAAGAAGAACACGAACAGCAGACCAACGAGAGGCCAGTGGTATTTGGCAAGCTTGTCCTTGTGCGCAGAAGCCTTTGATTTGTCTTTAACTGAGCTGCTCTTTGAAAACAAAACAAAAAAGAAGATGGAAACTAAGAGAATATAGGAACCTATGAAAATATAGGACCACAAAAAGCTCTCATTGCGATGGTCGTTCAGTGCTGGTGTAGCTGATGCAGCTGATGCTATTGGCACAGACTTGAGGACAGACTGGTTTGTCTTTTCAGCCCCTGACAGTTCCTCAGATTTGGAACTCCCCAAGTCCATTTGAGCCACCAGAGGAGCCAGAAATGCGCCAGCAGCAAAACTGAAGTGCAAAGCCTGCAAGTGTGGCCCAGCCTCTGATCCCCAGGTGTACAGTGCCAGTACATTGCCACCTGCAGATCAGAGAGAAAAACATTCCTTTCAGTCTGAGACTAGATATTGTTTAAAAGAAAATAAAAAACCAACAAAACAAAACAAACCATAACAGATATTGCTAATTCAATGTACAATAATGCCAGGTTTAGCAAACACAATGTGTAAAACAGCAGTTTACTGAAACTCTACCTTAAATCCATGTGATTACTTCAGCTTTAGGAGGATATTCAGAGCAGTCAAAACAAAGAGTCACACAGTGGCTTAATCCAGCAGCAATGGACAGACATAACTGTGCCAGGGGAGGTTTAGATGGGGTGTTGGGAAAAATTTTCTCATGGGAAAAGGTTGTTAAGCATTAGAACAGGCTGCCCAGGAAAGTAGTGCCAAGTCACCATCCCTGGAGGTATTTAAAAGACATATGGATGTGGCATTAGGGACACGGTTTAAGGCAGGACTCAGCATTGCTGGGTTAAGGGTTGGACCTGATGACCTTAAGGGTATTTTCCCACTTAGGGACCCTATGATTCTATGGTTCTAATTACCCTCCTTGACAATTTGCAGCATTTTTCAGCCTTTTTTAAAAGGGAAATTTAACTGCTTCTCATTTCTCAAAGTATCAAAAGCAACAATGCCCAATGCTAAGAATCAGAGGAACAAAAACAACATTTAAAATTCATTAAACAACATCCCAGGAAAAATAACAATTCACTTGCTACTGATGGGCTGGGCCCACCACCCCACTGTGTTCAAATGACTTTCCAGAAACAGAAGGGTTTGCATCAGTACTGCTGTAAGCACCAAACTACAACACCATCAGATCAACAATAATGGTAGGAAATGAGATCTCAGAGAGGTGTTTTGAAGTAGACCCTCAGAGGAATGCAGGAAAACAAAACAGTAATCAAATTCCTGTGCTGCAGTACAGCAGCCCTTGTCACTCAGCACTCTTCCAAACCAATTCAGCTTTGCCTTACTGCCTTGCTGTGAGTTTCTTCTGCTACTCCTGCTCATCATGGAGAGTCTCTCTGGCTCTGAGGTCTGATCCAAGCAATACACCCACTGAAGGTATTTTGACCATTGGCTGACAAGATTTTCCCATCCAAAGAATTTTTAAACCAAGTGCCACGTATAACAATCTTACCAGAGGCAGCAAATACAGCTCTGCACTCAGTTTATTTAACACAACCTGTGCTGTGCAAAACCATCTCTTCACCACTGGATCCTGCTCTTTTTACATCTTAGCAGAGCTCCCTCAAACCCCACAGCATTAAGGCAGACACTTCACATGTGCAGCCATCGTTCCTCTTTGTTGCCAACCAGCCAGGCCCTGGCTGGGATGCTTCCAGAGCTGTTTGGATAAGCTAACACGTGAGTCAGCTCTGTCTCAGCAATAACCCTGCCCTGAAGGTGACCAAGCAGCTGCTGTAGTGATTGCTGGTTAGTGAGCCTGCCCAGGTCCTGCAGGAGGGCAGCAGAGCCAGCACAGCTGCTGGGACACGGCTGGAGAGGTGCCAGGAGGGGCTGCCTGCTCTTGCCTCACCACCACGTGCTGCAGCAATGAGAGCACTCTGCTGACAGATGCACTTTTGGGCATTTCCTAATCTCCATGTGCAAGTGTGCCAGCATTTCCCAGGCATTTTCGAGCGTGCCCAAAGCCTCTGCTGTGGCCTTGACTCCTGGTGCAAACTGCCTGCTAAAGCCTGAGCCGCCCTGTCCGAGCCTGCCCAGGGACTCCTTTGTGGGAGTTCATTTTTCACACCTCCAGCACCACTGACCTTTCTGACCACACCTGCACTGGCTCTGCAACTTCACCAACACATCTGAGGATCATGGAATCATTTAGGCTGGAAAAGATCCTCAAGATCATCTTCCTCCAATAATAAGCCTCTGCTAAGACACTGGGTTTGAACAGCTGTCCAGCAAACTGCTGGGTTTGGGGGTTTTTGCCCAGGTCATTTGCAGTACGCACATGCCACAGACTTAGAATCTGGGGACAGAACAAATTTGTATTCCCAGCCACCTAAGCATGGCTGGCCAAAGGTGGAAAACAGCCCTTAATTCAGGGAGATGGGCACCATGGTGCTGTGAACTCCCAGCTGCAGGTGGGCAGCTCTGCCAACAGCAGCTGTAAGAATCTCAAACACCAAGGCTTTGCTCAGGACTAGCTTAGGCACAGCTAATGCTAATGAACCATGTCCTCACCAGCTTCCTGCAAATGAGCAATTTAAAGAAAACATTGCTTAAAGAGCACAGGGCACTTTCTTTATGCCTGTAATGGCCCACTGAAATGCAAATTAATCTTCTCCAGGAACCAGCCCTAAAGGAAGGCCTGTCTCACACACAAACGCTGGAAGCCTAAGGACCAGACTAATCCAAGAGCCACAACCAGGTAAAACATTCCCCTCTTTTCATTCACCATGCATCACAAGAAAAGCCAGCAACTGTTTTGGTATGCTTGAAGTTTCCAATTCGTTTGCTGAAAGAACGGCCAGAGCACAGGGTGCCCTACCTGTGTCCAGAATTCCCATGGAACCTCCAATAACTGACATCAAGATGGTCAATATCAGGGACTGGTTACACCAGGGTATCACATAAAGACCAGCTGCTGTTCCAAGCATGGAGAAGGCTGCAAAGGTTAAAAAACAAAACATAACACTCTCATACTACAGCTTCCATTTAAATAACACAGAAGAAGAAGAAATACAAATAAATTCGTGGTTTTCTTAAAGTTACAGATAATCCTAATAAGGGATGCAATGTAAATACCTCAATCCACGGTGAGCAGCAGCAGCTAGAAAGTTGAACAGATAATTTTTTAGTTGGGAAAAAAAAGGAATTTCATAAAACCTTGCATGACAAACTTCTCTGGCTAAAGCAAAGAGAGGAGTAGCTCCTGCTGGGACACTAAGAATTCTTCTGCAAACTTCTGATTTAGAAAGTGACTTCAGTGTGAAACCAGTAAACCATGGGTTTGAGCAGTGTCAAGCCTGTCCTCTGAGAACTGCATAACATTTAATTTGGCTCCATTTCTAAAAGAAACCAAATAACTAACTCTTAAAAATGCTATAAGTAATTGCACCTCGTCCACCAAGTGATCTTCATATAAAGATGCTGACTTTTATTTCTATTTTGTTCTCACATGAGGGATGTATTCCAAGGGATTTCTGGGGTTTTAGACAGAACTACAACATTTCTCATAAATTAATTTTGCAGCAGTTCATTACCTGCATTCATTTCACCATTATTGGCTACACTTACAACATGCCATTTCAGAAAATATTTTTAGCAGATGGAAATTGCTTTTATTACCATTTGGGAGGAAGTTCAGTAGTTCAATTCTATGCTTATAATTGCCTCCATAATAAAACAACCTGCAATTAGTATCTTGAACTGAAAATATTAGGTTATTAGAAAGCTTGTACCAGTTCAACTGTCTCTATTCTTTTTAAAATCAATCCATGATCATAGATGCAGCAGATACTTGAAACATCAATGGAGCCCGATGTATTTAAGAATTTAGGTTGATTCCAAAAAAAAACCAACCAGCAACAATGTCCAGAACCCTAGAGACCTCGCAAGATACTTGGAATACATGCCTCAAAACATTTTTGAAGGTGGTGTGCATGCTGAGCTGCATGAAGCAAACACCAGAGACAGGGAATACTAAGTGCAGCTCCTCAGGTGCCACACTCAAACCTGAAAGTAACTTCCCAGCAAGGGCTTTGTTGTCCACTTCAGCTCTATGCCTGATAATCAGCGCTTAAAAATTTCCTTGACAAACACCGGTGATGTTTTTGATTTTTCCTCCATATAGAGTTTTTCTCTGTAGCAGAATTCCAGCAGTTGATAGATGGGAGGCAAAACTACACAAGCCAAAATCTCTTACAGGCAGCCCTCAGATGATAAAAATGAGACAAGGTTCAGTAGTTCAGATTGTGGTTCTGCCATAAGCACTGCTAAACTGGAAAGGATTAGGAGATCCATCATTTCCCACAGATTGTTAACAGACAGCTATCCTCAGGGAAAGAAGGAAATACTAAACTATTTCAAGTTAACCTGGGTTTCTACAGGTGTCTGCACTGATTCCATTACAGGAGGCAAAGTCTGACTTGGTCAGGTGTACAAGGGGGAGGTTAAAGGAAACCCACCCCACAACTGCAAACACTAGCAATGGGAAAAGGGAATCTTATCTGACCTGACCATGTGATTACAGCATGCTCCTTATGGGAGGCACAGTTCCCTGAAGGGGTGAAGGAGAAGAGTGAGCCCTGGTACACATTTTAATCCCTAATTTTGAGCACAAAGGCACTTGAAAGAAAAAAAGACAGAGCTTCCACTATTTTTGGTGTGAGAATGAGACGCAACTCTAAAAGGAGCCCCTCCTTTCTGGATGCTGAGTGTGGCTCCTGGATCCCTGCTGGCTGAGCAGCCTCAGGGATCTGCCTGCACAAAACCGGTCCTGTGCTCCTACAGCAGCAAGTTCCCACACGTCCAGAGAACTGTTACAGTCGTCAGCTGTGGTACCCACAGTTTAAATGTTTCCACCATTATAAACAATAATTAATGTTTCCCACTGTAAATCAGTTAAAACTTGGCTACAGCCCTCCATCAAAGGCCACAGGCCTTCGTCCATTGCACGAAGCCGATCGTGACTGATGAGTGTTGAGGAAAGAGGAAGGTCCCCCACAGAGCTGCGGGAGGTTTCAGCTGCACACACGGCAGCCCGGACACAGCTTCCTGCCTCACGCCTCGTACGGTGGCGCTACAGGAGCCTGGTATGTTCCAAGAGCACCCACCCTGGGCACATTACTTGATGCAAACTAAAAAAAGCCCAGCTGTTCTTTTCAGAGCGAGCCACTGGTCGATCCCTGCACATTTTGTCCGTTCGATCCCAGTTCCCGCTCGGCCGTGCCCGGCGGGCGGGGGCTCTGGCAGCGCTGCAGGCAGGGCCACATGGCGACAGCCGCGGGCATCTGGGGACAGCCCCACGTCCCACGGACCCTGCCGCTCCCGGGGCTGCAGCAGAAGCTGCCCCAGACGGTGTCCGGGAGGGCGAGGCCGCACTCACCGAGCAGCAGAGTGGCGTTCATGCAGTCGAGGAGCACCCCGCCGACCACCGACCCGCCCAGGGAGCCCAAGGACCGGCCCACGAAGATGTAGTAGATGTCGCTGACGTTCTTGCCGACATTGGCGGCCAGGGTGGGGAAGGTGGGACCCAGCACGGCGATGCTCATCCCCTGCAGGGGAGAGTGCGGGGTCACCTCGGGAGGGTCCGCAGCGCCCCCGCAGCGCCGGGGCCGCCCTCGCTCACTCGTTCACTCACCAGCCCCAGGAAGGAGGCGCAGAGGGTCCCGGAGATGCACCAGCGCAGCGCGGCCCCGTCCGGGCAGCGCCCGCAGCGCCACCCGCCCCCGGCCGCCCCCGCCTCCGGCTCGTTCTCGGTCTCCTCCGCCTCGATGAAGGGGACGCGCAGCTCCCGGTCGGCCTCGGCCATGGCTCCGGCCGCCGGCTCCGAGGGCCGCTCCGGGCCCGAGGAGAGCGGCCCCGGCGGCTCCGCCCCGCGCACGGCGCCGGGAGGAGCGGGAGGAGGAGCGGGAGCCGCGGGAGGAGCAGCGGGAGCAGCGGCGGGATCGGAGCCGGGGGGCGGCAGCGCCGCGTCCTCCTCCGCCGGGGGCTCCTCCGGGGAGCAGGGCTCGGCGCTGGGGAGCGACATTGCCGGGGCAGCTGACACTCCACACCGCTGGAAGTTTGTGCCACGGTGCCCGAGGAAGTGCCCTTATAAACTAGCATTTATTTTTAATCTGTGTTATCACTCAAACTGCACTCTACCTTTCAATCGACCGATCATAAACGGTCTTTGCCTTCCACAAGGATCGTGTTATGGCACGGCAATAAAGCTTCTCAAGAGAGAGAGAGAAAGCTGTCGAGTCTGCTAAGCACATAAGCTATTAACACATGCCTGGTATTTAAAGTTTTCAGCATTAAAACTACATTAATTCCTACCGCTCACGTGGAGCAGCTCACCGACTGTGCAACAGGTCTCAGTGCGTGCTCCCTGTCCGGCACGGAGCTGCTGCTCCCTCCAAGAAAGGCTCCGAGTTTCACCGCACTTGGTAAGTTTAAGTGTCACAAGCAAACAAACAACTCGAGAGAGAATTCCAAACCGCACTGCTTTGTTTTGCGAGGTGTCCCTAACAAGTAGATTCAGGGATATGGCAGCGCATGGACAGTGATGAGCAACCCATTCCCGTTTCTCCCGGCACTGGCAAGCATGTTGCAAGTGTTCGGAATAGCCTGGGTGCATTAAGCCATTAAAAAAAAAAAAAACAAAAAAAAAAAGAGTGGCTGCTTGCTAACAAGTAACACTGCCAGATAATATCTAAACCTGATCGATCCCACGTTCTACCTTCGGAGGAGTGCAGAGTCTGCAGAAAACTGCTGAGCTTCTGTTCATACGTAGAGACAGACTGCTCTGCCCAGCAGTAGAGACAATTCCAGATAAAATAATAATTTCAACTATAAAATAACAGTAGTCACACACAACTCAAACCACATTTCTAGATGTTTTGCCTGGTTTGAAATGCCTCCCCCAGGCTTCTCCTCACTGTTGTTTTACACACTTACAAAGAGGCTTTGTACATTGAAAGTGTACAAATGGCAACAGCACCCAGGCACTTAAAAAGGTTTTGAGCATCTTTTTCAATTCTTAATTTGAACTGCAAGTAGCCTAGGGAATAACCCCAGGAATATTTCACCTATATCATCAGATGTATTTATTAAAGAAAATAAATATTTGGCTCTACTACAAAGGAAAGGTGAATGAATTTTTGGGACTTACTGAAGCTGTCAATGAGGAAACATTTCATGAACTGTAAGTCAAGGGAAGGTAAGGACAGTCAAGGTAAGTCAAAGGGAAATTGGTAGTAGGCCAGTAAAGGATTAAAGGTCCCACTGGCAGTCCATGAAGCAAAAATCAGAATTATTTTGAAACACCACTCAAGCTTACTGTACCAGTTTCCCTCCCTCCTTCAATTTTCCTTCTGCCTTTTGTAAATGCAACTGCTTCTGCAAGTTTCCTATTAAGACCCAGAATGGAAAATACAGAAGATAAACTTTTCAGAAACAAGCAGCTCAGAAGCTAGCTTAGGTTTTTAAATCATTAGTCTTATAATGGGTTGTCAGTGCAATCAGAATAAAACGGGTTGCACCATATATTAATGTAGAAACAAATGTAATGGGGACATCTCAGTCAGACCACAGTAGCAACAAAAGCTGTAAAGACTTTTTGTATAAAAGTCTTCACACTAGAGTCAATAATTATCAGAATACAACAAAATTACCTTTCAAAATGGCGAGTTTTACACAAGAATAAGACCAAAAATGATGCATGCAGTAACAAATGGGGCAATTATGAACTACCATCTTTATTCTGAATAATTTGAGGCTGATCACAGTTACTTTAGCACCACAAAAAACATTAGACATTCATTTCTTACCCTTCTAACAAAGCAGAACTTGAAAGACTGGAGTTAAGGCTAGCAAAACATATATACCCTTTAATATCAAAAACAACATACAAAATATGATGTCTATAAAGATACTTAAACATGTCAGTGTTGTCAATATTAGCAAACATTTTAGTATAAATCACTCTAATCTTAGCATATGCACTTCCAAAACATCACAGCTGTTGACACAAGTTATGTATAGGCTAGAAGGCATTCTGCACATATGCCAAAGCTTACATGACTAGAAACTCACTGGCTGGCTGGAACTCCACTGGTGCTGTGCTCGTCAACAGGGAGGCAAAGAAAGGCATCACTTCTTCCTCAGCCATCTCACAGTTCAGAACTGCTTCTCCTCTAGTGAGATGCAGACTGTTCCTGCATGCCCTGCTCAAAACACATTGTATTCATAGATACACACACTCCCCTAATAGCAGGGGGTCCTTTCTGACTTGTGTAACACTTCCAGCTCTCCAGACGGGAATGTGGGCCCCAGCCCAGGCACTGCCTCTGTGCAAGCAGCAGGGCTGGGAATGCCCCGAGCCAGCACAGGGAGAGCCCGGCCGTGTATGCTGACCCGAATGGATGACCTGAAGGATTGTGGCACTGATCCCCAACCTGACACACACCCTTTGGGGCTGCAAGGAAGCCCCTCCGGTCCCTCTGGCATGTGCCACCCGAGGCAAGGACCTGAGCAGGGCACTTCTGCTTTGCAATGGCCATGTCCCTTTTTGACACCACGAGCCTGTGATCAAAGCACTCATCTGGTACCTGTGAGATGGCATCACCTGCTGCCTCCCGCAGGGGTGATGCAACCTCCCACCCCTCCAAAAGCTGCCTGCTCTGCCAGGCTGTGTCTGCTCAAAGGCTTCATCCAGGGAAGGCTGGGAAGTACCACCCATTCCCAGTGTGGTGGGCATCAGCCTGATGATCCAGTATCCCTGCAGGGAGGGGGGAATTAAGTGCCCACACATAGTGCATCAAGGGCCAAAGGAGAACAGTGTCACTTGTCTGCCTCATCTGATGCCAAATACACCCTGAAGAAAGGCCACAGAACAGCTACAGCATCTTTGACTCATGCGGGCAATTTTCAGGGACAATAAATTCTCACTGGAAATAAAATTAGAAAAATAATTTAAAGGCTAATGCTGAACAGATGAAGACCTGAATGCAAGAAATTCTAACTACATTATCATTTGAATTCTGGGTCTGAGATTTGTACATGTCTCCAAATGTAGCCAGGACAAACCCATCAATACTTCACTAGTTACACATTGAATCCTGTTGCATAGCTGAGATGTAATTAAGAACCCAAAGGGTTTCCATTATTTCAGACTATTTGCTGAACAGTTTTCTTTAGATTAAAAGGATCTCATACCTACCAAAAAAGTATGAAACCAATAAAACCTTGCTCAAAATTAGTATTGGTTTCAAGATCTGGTGTATTAAATGACAGCATCACATATGACTGGAAATTTCACACTGCCATTTCAAATGAACCCGTTTCTACGCATTTTCTTCTGAAGATTTACCCTGATAACATTCAATGAAAAGATGATTACTTTGTTTATAGGATACAAGAACAATGTCTACAGAAAGTACTCCATGAACTGTTCTCAAGAGAGGGATAGATTAGAGTGATTTAAGGGTCTTCTTGAATTAAGCTGCTATTTTAATTTTGGAATCTACCCCCAACCAGATTAAGGCTTGCATTATTTGGGTCATCAAAGTAAGATTTCAGCAGGTTCCCCATGAATAGGTTTTCACACCCAAAAATAAATTGTTACAAAATCTTATTTGCATTTATTCCGTTAAAATAAAATTGAATATTCAGTCCTTTTCTCCACTTCTACAATAATAAGTATTTTTTAAAATAAATTTACAAAATAGTTACTATTTGTGTAGGGTTTTTCATGTTTTAGTTGTTTGGGGATTTATTTGTTGGGTTTTCTTAAAACAGAGTCATCTAACCTCATTTTTAAAACCTCAGGGCATACAGAATCTAGTATCTCTCTCAATAAGTTTCTCAGTGGTTGGTCAGCCTCAGCACAATCTGAACTTGTTTTTCATCTTACCTAGTTTTAGGACATAAATACCTTATGCTTTTGTCCAGAAAAGAGCATGTGCTACTGGACATTTCCCCCACAGAAAAGAGCATGTGCTACTGGACATTAGCAAGAAAACTTGCTAATAGAGTTCTTAAACAGCAATTTACTTTACCTTCTCTGAAGAGCCTTTCCCATTTTAGCATTGTTGCAAAACAGGCACTGCATCAGAAATGGTTTTGTTATTCCAACATCATTACACCAGCGGAGCTTCCTTCCCCCCAAACTCTGCTTCTCTCTCATCCAACATCCCACTCACCAGGTGGTTCTACCACAGGAATCACTCCTGAACAATTAGTCATTGCACCCTTCTCACAGAGGTCATGATTTCGGCAAGTTTTTTGGATTGTTGGTTTGGGGATTTTTATAAATTTTATGTAAATATGAGAGTTTGGATTTATTTTTTTTAAACAGCATGGCAATATTTGATCCATACTATTGATATACCATTTCCATGTAATTTATAAATCTTTACAACAATTATTTAATATACTCTCCCAGATAATTTAGAGATGCAGAGCAGCAAGTTGGAAAGATGCCATAATTACACCAAGATATCTGGTCACAACCCTTTCAAATTGCACCAGTGATAAAAAAAGCAGCAGCTTTGTTTTTGGTATAAAACTCAGGGCTAAAAAACACATGAAATGCAAGATCCATGATGAACACTAATTTTTCATAACAGGACAACAGGAAACGAGAGTCTTGTATCACACTTAGCCAACACCACCTTCTGTGTTGCCCAAATGGAAAATAATACTGAATATCACGTTCTACAGGAACACTCCAGACAAGAGCATCATTGGCTGTCAGCATCACTTTTGTAATGAAGGCAGTAATTTTAATTAACACTACTATGCATATTTCAATGACATTTTCAGAAGTACTTGCAATGTGCCAAAGCACAAGTCCCAGTGAACCTGAAGGGACCTTGGCTTTCCAGACTGGTTTTCCCCCCCTCCCCACAACCACCTCCAAGTCCCTCCACATATGTCTCTCTAACATTTTAATATTCAATTCTTTTAGACCTCACTCATGCAAAGTAGGGTTTGAAATTCTGCAATATAAAAAATGCCTGAGATTTGGTCTACAATAATTACAATGCTTTGCATGATTATATTTAAAGAACTTCTGTTGGTTGCTAGATGTAAACATTAAATGCAATAGTATTGCTGTTTTATATGGGTTTTCTGAGCAATTTACTACAACACTGGAATAAGAAGAATGAAAAAAAAAAAAAAAAGGCTCTCATAAAGAAAAACCCAAACAGTATGCCTCCATGGTTTATGTAAAGAACAGTTGCTAATTAAACAAAGCACTTGAATATGCATTTTGCCCAGATCACATTTAGTTTACTCTTTGCTATGACAGTTTTAAAAGAAGCAACAAAAATTACTGGTATCAAATGGACCTGAAATAAAAAATTAAGTATTCCAGTGATTGCTGAACCATATCTATAGATAAGCAGTATGCTTAGAAGTGTTTATCTATAGATAAGCAGTATGCTTTTAAGTGTTTTATGATAAACTGAAAAGCAGTGTTTTCATCTCAAAGTATTATACTTTCAAACATTTTTCAGAAAAAGAGGTTACTTGCTTGACAAACAGCGCATGATACCTAAGGAGACATAAGCAATGGGGCTATTAGTTTAGGGTGTTAAGAAAGAAATAGGACATGCAAAGGCATTTCTTTATATTTGAAAAAAATATGGAGCCATATAATCTACAGGCAGTTGAGCACAGCTATAAAGACCTGTAATAAACCTGCATGTTCACATAGTGCAAAAATCTTGAATTGCTGAATGTTGTTTTAATAGCTCACGTATATTTCCACATTAAAAACAACGTGGTATTGCACTTAGAATGTATCCTTTAAAGCTGTCTTGGTTTTACGAACAACAAAAAAAGAAATCCTAAGAAGTACAACTGAATAATTTGAAATTTAGTCTAATTCACAATACTGCTCCAAAGAATTAGTCAGTACAGTTTCAAAACTATCCACTACTCTGAGGTTTGCCTGAAAAAAGATTTATAAACATACATCTTAAGGGTATTGCCTTCACCAAATAATAATAATAATAACAATAATAATAGTAACAATAAAAAATCTATTATTCAGCAGCTTAACTTCTGAACGTGTTTGCACTTGGAGCTTGGTTTGGATACATTCAAAACCTGAGCCCATCAAAAATGCCATCCTTAATGTTCTTTGGGCTACTGTGAAAGGTGAATGCAAACACAAGTGAGTGTTTCAACAGTTGTATAATAATTTAGCTTTCTAATGAAACAATCATTTCAGCAAAAAGATGCATATTTGTGTTCATGATAGAGAATTATAGAAGACTGTAAACAGCATGATAAACTTCAATAAAACAGATCAGTCATAAGAGCTACTACATTATCCAGTATAAACACCCAGGGGCATGCCTGCAGAGGATGGATCATAGACATCATTGAAGAACCCTGGGTCAGTGAAGGAAAAACAGCTTTCACATTTCCAGAAATCAGTTCTGATGGATTAGAAAAATATTCTCTTCACACACAGAATCACTACGCACGTACACACTAAAGCTACAAAACTTCAAATACCTTGAAAATGTGGCTTGAAATCAAATTCAAAGACTTGTCAAAAAAGTTCAATGGTATAAAAGATTCTTGTAGCAGTTCTGCAATTTGAGCAATAGTTCAAGACTTCAGTATCCTCAGCCAACAAGTAGAAATCTGGTTTCTGTAGGAGGAGGTCAGGATGGTATAGGGAAAAGAAAAAAAGCATCAAAAGCCAGAATCCAGTTCTTTGGCTGGCTTTTCTGTCGTGTCCGACACCAAAGTGCTTTCATTTTCCAGCATTTTCTCAGTAGTTTCTCCATCAACAGGTTTTGCTCTCGCTTTCAACTTCTGCCGCTCATGGACCCAGGGGATGAAGCACAGGATCGCTCCTCCAATGAGGGGAGGGACTCCAGCCAGGTAAAACGCCACATCGTAGGTGCCAAGCTTGTCCCGCAGCAAACCTGGGAATAGAAAGTGACCACTCATAAATAAAGGGGCCTCAGGAATCTACAGAAAACAGGCCATGGCTCTGGGTTCAGGAACCCAAGAGCTGGCACAGATTATAGCCACTAGAACTGACAACCTGATGGCCAAACAGAGGCGTACACGGAGGTAGAAAGGTATTCCAGAGTTGACTTGGAGCAGTAATGAAGAGCTCAGTATGTCACTCCTCAACCAATTAAAAATTGCTTAATTACCATCCACTGAAAACATGCACCATCTTTCCTATGTGAAAGTTGCTCATTTGAGCTTCTCCAGCACCTGTATCTTGCCATGACTTAGAGAAATTCTCCCTCCTTTTGGAAACAGCTACCTTTGATCAATGTGTCCATTCTTCTAATTCTAGACATACTCCATATATTGCATTCCTTGTGGCCTCTTAGTAAGAAGTGTGTTTCCCAATAATTCACTCTAATTGTTCTCTCCAAATTCCTCCCATTAGTCAAATTCTATTTAAGTATTAATAGCTGTGAAAGTAGGAAGCACCAAGTCTGTGCATTAAATGCATTAAATGTGCATTAATGCATTCTAGCATTAAAATTTTGTCCTTTATAATGCAGCATAGTTCAATTACATCTTATGAAGTATACCTTTCACTCACCAAACCTCAGGGTAAATTACCACTGAAAATCATCAGTGGTGAGGAATACACTTCTAGCTATTTCTACCTCCCAAGAACTTCTAAGTTTTCATCTTCAAAACCTGTACTTTGTCAGTCTCCCAACAAAGGATGAATAAAGCCACTTAATATATTAATAATTATAATTTTATATTTATGTATATATATATTTCTACTTATGAGGAGCAATTAAAGTGACTGGAGCCTTCAGCCTCACAATGGTTTTAACATGAGCAAACTTTGAAATCCAGTTAATTTTCAGATTTTAATTTGGAGGCCCTCTGTAACACATGCAACCAATAGGCTGTCAGTTGTACAAACTGGAAAATGTCAGGTCCTAAATCCAACTGGAAACCCATCTATCTTTCTTTTGAGGAATGTTTTACACCTGCATACAATGAAGAAGACTGAGCAAACTTTGAAGAGTGCAGTAAGTTAACAACTCTCAAGCAGCAGGTAAATTTCCTTTACCTTCTCAAGCACACACAGATACAACCTCTGATGTCAAAGCTCTGCACGTGATGCGGGAATGGGAAACATGGCCAAAGTGTTTCTCTAAAGTCATGCAAACAAAGGAACACATTTACAGCTACAAACCCTGCCTACGCTCACCTGCAACGGGTGGACCAACTGTCATAGGCACTGACATGAGTCCAAGCAGGAACCCGATGGCCTGGGAGACGTCCTGAGCCCCAACGAGCTCGAAGGCAATAGGAGCCATAATGCAAATGAAGCACCCATCAAACAGGCCCATGAAGAGACAGACAGCAACGAGAGCTCCAAAGACATTGCACAGTGGAATCATCATAGACATCAGCCCAATAAAAAAGAATGAGGCCACCTAAATATGGACAAGGGAAAAAAAAAAAATGCATTGCATCAAATTTGCAAATCCTTAGGGATCAGATGAACCTCCTTGCATTTGCAGTGAATTAGATTGCCTGCCTGTATTTACTTTAAAATAATCAGTCTCCATGGATTACCACCGTCAGAAGTTACATATTAAAATAAAACAAACATATCACTCATGACAGGCAAAGAAATTCCACCACCCATTTCACAAGCTTTGAAAATGCAATTGTAATCCTCTATCCTACAATGATTGTGTAAGGTCGTTTCTTATGCACTAATAGTTTTTGAGAAATAAGTCACAGAATTATTAAAAGTTTAAGATAGCTGGAATACTGCAATTAGACTCCTCGCTGTTGTAAGTAAAAATATCCGTATTATGAGTGGTTATTTCAGGGTGCTTAAATTCAACAGAAGTGAAAACATTTAATTTTTCCATTAAAAAAAGTATCCTGATGTACTGCTGTAGTCATGCATACTTAAAAAGATTTTCTAATATAATCTTAGATTATTTATTTGTTTCAGATTAAAGGAATAAAACTGTCTTTCAGCAAAATGAAGCAGAATTAAAAAGAAAATAAAAGCAGTAACAGTTTTGCCTGTGCACCATCCATATGTAAGCACTGGAAACCAATGTTCCACCTAACTGCAATAAAACATCAAAGAATCTAAATTTATCCATGACAACAAATACTCCAGCAGAACAGTAATACTTTCCTAAGAATTTTTTATTTCCATAATGCAGTGCAGACAACCCCCACTAGATGCCTCCCTTGCTATTCATTTTAAGAGACCAAATGAAAAACACCTCGAAATTGCCAATATGGAAGTAAATTAAAGCTTTTTGCAAAATCCCACACCAACACTGCTAGTATTAAAAAAAAAAATCACTTATAAGTGTGGAGGGAAAGAAGTATATATCCTCCTTCCTCCCCAAGCTTCAGCATTTCTGGAAGCCAGGACTCCTTCTGCAAAATCTCCTCAACTATGCACCGCTTGTATTGCCATGGCCATTTCCCTGTGTACTTGCACAGAACATAGCTGACACCAAATTAGTGCCTGTCAAAGATCAAGAGATCCAAAATCCTTACTAGAGAAACATGGTTTAATTTTTTTCCCCTATATGGGGAAAGCCATTATGAAATCATAATCTGGGATAAAACGGAGAAAGTAGAATCTAGAGAATCCCCAAAGGTTCTCAGTCACGTGTTAATGAACAGTAATTTCTTTCATTCCCAGCTGAAAACAGCCAGCAGGAAAGAGATATCTTTCTCAGAGAAAATGAAAAAAAACCCCAAAAATCAGAGATTCATAAATTTTGCACTAAAGGCTCCTAGGATCAAAAGCCATACACTGAGTTTCCTAGAGTTTTGAAACTTCTCAAATTTGAATCTCCAATCAGTTAATTCTGCTTACTTACTAACAGTACCCAAAATCAAATCCTTTGCAATCCACAGTTCAGAAGGAATATAGAAACAATAAACACATACCTGTAGATAGATTTTTTTTGCACCAGGAATATAATCTGCAACTCTGCCAAAGATCAATCTGCCAACTCCTGAAGTAATGCCCAGACACAGCAGAAGCACTTCTTCTGGCACGCTGTCACCAAATCTCTCTTTTACATGATTCATCTGTTTAAAAAGAAAAAAAATAAATTTGCTTTAGAATTAAAAAGATAGACCTTGGCAAACCTGAGTCAACAGAATTAATCTGTCAGTCACAAATTCAGCTACAGTCATCTGATTTACTCTGCTTTTACAGATTTTAAAATGCAGTATTTTGTGCAACACAATAAAAACAATCTGAAATGTGTTGCTGCTTTATCCACAACCAATGAATTGAATCAGGAAAACAGGAAGGCTCGGTCTAATTAAGGATTAAAAAAAAAAAAAAAAAAAGTAACTGAGAAGTGCTCTCTCCAACCACTCTAAATTTACTGATGATAGATTCAAAGTAACACAGAAACCACACGGGCTACCAAGCCTGCAACATAGCTCCGGGCAAGGAGCAAGAAGCAGAGAGCTGAAGACAAGACAGTGCAAGCAGGAGCGGCCCTTCAGGAGGTCTCATCCCAACATCCAAGATGTCCAGGGGCAAGGAGGAAGCGGGGCAGAAGCCAGCTGCAGGGCCAACCACAACAGCGAGCACTCCCACCAGGGGGAGCAGCTTCAGCAGCAACGAGCAGGGCAGACTGGAAGAAAGATTTATCACCCGCTGCAGCATGAAGAACTAAAGCAACGGACCATGGACCACAACAGGATGAACTACCAGTGCCAGTAATGCCAACTTTTCAATTCATAGTTAAAAAAAAAAAAAAAAAAAAATATATATATATATATATATATATATATACACACACACATATATGTATAAACAGACTGGCTCGATGGATTTGCATTTTTTTATATTCTCTCTACTTCCACAGTGTTTTTCATCTGTGGTTTTTGCTGTGATTTTTTTGGTTTTTGGTTTTGTTTTTGTTTTTTAATCATCCCCAAAGATCAGAAAATTATCCGCAAGAGATTTTTTCACTACCACGTTTTGGAACGTGCGTGGCTATGCCAAAATGGGCACTAGAAGACATAGAAATCATTTGCACAATCCTGCAATATCCATGTTCATCCAGTTTTGAACAAGAAAAGTAAACAAGTGAAAACAAGTGAAAGTTCAGAGATGTAAAAGACCAAACAGAAGAAACTGATTTTCAGTAAAGATGTAGTAAGAACATTTGAGGGACAAGGTAACCACAGGCTGATATTGCTTCAAACCAGAGAACTCCTAATTTCTCATCTATAAAATGAAAATTTTCCGTTTTAGCAAATACTTCTAAAGCAAAATAGTGTGAATTCTTTCCTGGCCAGAATGTTACTATACAAGCAGAGCTGTTTTTTCCAACAAGAAAATAGGACTTGCTGAGTAAGAGTAATTTTCTTAAATATAAAATCTGTTGGAGTTTTTTTACATGTCACAGAAAGCCTATTAAATCTAATATTATTTTGTCCAATATAACTGATTTTGTAAGAAAGAAAAAATCAAGACTTATTCTAGTTTTAAAGAAAAACTTCTAACTTAAATTGAAGACATGTTGCTTGCTCTTTCTGTTTTTTCCTTTGCTTTGTAAGACACATTTGGGAACAGAATCTGATGAAATTTTTCATCTGAAATGACATTTAAACACAAAAGATAAGCTGTTCTACTTACTCCCTTTCTGCCAAAGGTGAGAAAAGGGAAAGCTGACAGTTTTCCCACCTCTACCTTTGTGTGCTTGTCAACACCTGCTGGCCCAGCTGGCAAGAGAAGCCAAGGTGTTCTTTGCAATTTTTCTCACCTGTTCCACATCCAGGTTTCTGCAGCCTCTAGATGGTTTAATTAGCAGGCCTGATCCATCCACTCCCTGGAGGCTTTTCAAGAGGCAAAGCAAAGCTCTGTATCTAGACAACTATTAACCCTGCACCTGCAACTAAGTAACTGGATTTCTCAAAGCAGCACAGGGGGTGAAATGCTGCCGCTCTTCCACCAAGGAGGGAAAACTGCCACTACTTATCCCAAATTTAAAATATCTAAATTAGTTTCTGGTTTCTTTTGTTTGGTAACTGAGCGGGGGGTTTTTTTTTGTTTTGTTGTTGTCTTTGTTGGGTTGTTCTGGTTTTGTTTTTTTTTTCTTCCACTACTCTTAAGCACACGATAATCTTGAAGAAAGCTTCCAAGTAGATATATAGAATATAGATATATACAATTTTTTTCCTCAGGAAGGCAGTGGCATAGGCTGTCCAGAGATCTTGTTCAGACTCCTTCCTTGGAGGTTTTTCAGGACTAAGTGCACAAAGCCCTGAGCCACCTGGCCTGATCTCTCAGAGCTGATGCTCAGATGCTAAACAGCTTATTCAATCTTCAGTGGCACCGTCACAAAATAAGCAGCAGCAGTATTAACTGTCTGAAAATACAGTGATTCAGGACTAATTCAGTACTGTAAGTGTAACTAGGTTAAATATATTCATGAAGTAGCTCCAGCAAGATTCAGATTTCCACAGCTTTTTAGCTGTTAGAACTACTCAAAATCTCACGATGATCAATCAGTTGTGAATATTCTCAAGGCATCAACGCTCTCCTCACTGCAGAACTATACAGGTTGTGATTATACAACTCTCCAGGCATTGTCTACAGCAGCCAAATGGGGACCCAGCCACACAAAGGCCAAAGCATTTCAATGTGTGTTGTGCCTGTTCTCAGTAACATAGCTGCTTCTTCACTCAGGGCTCTGTGCATGCTGAAATGCAGGTCTGATTTTTCCAAATGTAGAAAAGACCTGGTTAGCTCAGGCAAAACTACAGTCCAGAGTAGCATGGTTTCTTCGTTACTTAAAAATATAATTTATCTTTGTACAACCCAGTTGTCCAAATAAAGATATACAGACAGTGAAAACCAGAACTGAATGCATCCCTGGCATCAGCATTTTCCTTTATACCTGTGCTCTCTACTATCAGGGTGACACACACAGATCTTCCCCAAATTCTCATTACTTTTAGAATGAGATTAGAAGACATAGCAGCCACTTGGTAGTGGCTAGAATGCTTTCTGATACACAGTTCTGGTTGACCTCTCTCCAACCAGCCAAGACCCAGGTTTTTCTAAGCCCTCTGTTGGAGAATTTTGCTCAGAAATGGCTTATAGAGTTTTGTTCAGACATGCCATAATCATATACAGCTGATGGAAAAGTAAAAGGCAGCTGTGAGGAGCAAATTCTCACAGCCTGTTTCTGTAAACAGCAGAGTTCTCAGGCAGTCTTCTCATAACAGGTAAACATTCTGTCCTTGGCTGTTTTGGGAACAGACATGGAGATTTTGAGAACCATTCATATCAGGGTGAGAACACAAATCTTGGTTTCAATAACAAACCACAGGTATTGAAAACAAAGGGAGGGGTTAATGTGTAATCTGTGACCAGTGATGAGCTCAGGTTTTGTAATATGTTTAAGCTTAATTAACACTGTTATAAAAATGTGCATGTTGGATCAATAAATTGGAGTTCGATGCTGATCAAAGGATGGGTCGTCTCCCTTCGCTTCAATAGCCCTCCCCTTCACTGCACATGCATTTCAACTACACTCATACAGTGAATCAAAGACATCAATCTAAGCAAAGCTGGAGCTCCTTTTTTTCCTGAACACCAAGAACCTGAATCTGAAAGAAGTGGTTATCAACTAGTGAGAAACACTTCTGTCAACAACTTTCTTCCCATGTATATTCTATTTTGGGGATTCTCAATCAAGCAAAGCTTTTGTAAGCTAAGTGCAATAGCCTCTCTGACCAAAACAGATGGCCAATGGCAGCATAAAACCTAGGAAACTCTGAGCACATTAAAACCACCTTTTTCTTCAATTACTGATGCAAGTCCTACTGTCTGACACTCTCACTGTAAACAAGCCTAAGGATAAAAGGAAATGTTTAGGGAGTACTGCTGGTACAATTTGTGTACTAGAAATGTTATTAACTGCTCCAAATCAAGTTTTCTGGAAGTGCTGAGGGGGTGTAGAAGCCTAGAAGATAAGGGGGCTTGTGCGCATGTCTCAAACACTGATAGCCAGATAGCTGTGGAGCCAACCAAGGATTGCTGGTAATAACAGCCAAGGATTGTTGGCAATAACATACTGTGAAAAAGAAACAGTGTGTGACTGGAGAAGGGGGCCATACAAAGGTAGGGCAGCACTTTTCCAGGACAAACGTCCTTGTTCTGGCTCCTGGAGATAAGCGTAACAGAACGGTGCAAGCGCAGGAATGAGGTCGAGAAGCCAGTATGGACTGTAGGGTGGAATCAGCACCAAAAGCCCTAAAACCCCATAGCCCATTTCCAGGAAGGGCTACAAGAACAAACTGTGCATAACTTCCTCACTTTCTATGCAATTTAGTTATCTCCAGGCCAGAGAGAAGCAGCCACACAGGGTCCAGGTGGCACCCTGGCCATCCCATCAGCTCGATCAATGCTGTAGCCAGGACTGGTGATCTCTTTATTTGCATTGAGCTGTCCTGGATGATTGGATGTTTCAGGAAACACTAAGAAGCAGAGCATAAATTAACTCTGGAAAGTCACTGTTTATTCTCCCACATATGGACTCACTACAAAAATGAGGGGTAAGGAGAGTGAGAAACAGAAAAAGAAACTTGGTTGCCAGCAAGCTTTATATGATACAGGGCACCAGGAAGATCATTTAAGGCAAATACATTTCTAGTCCAGACTCCACCAAAGAAACTTTCACTGGTAAGCAAAAAAACCAGCAAAATGAGCAACTCCTGCACTTCTACAGAAAAGATGATCTTCATGTTAAGAGACAGAAACAGCATTAGTAATACCTAACCTGGATCATTTTTTTGAGGGATTGCCAATATTCTGAGATAATTTCTATGAAATATTACTTTAGTTAAGTATCTTCA
This sequence comes from Ammospiza caudacuta, assembly GCF_027887145.1. Lineage (NCBI taxonomy): Eukaryota > Metazoa > Chordata > Aves > Passeriformes > Passerellidae > Ammospiza > Ammospiza caudacuta. The sequence goes on from NC_080595.1 coordinate 71,707,277, forward strand.
CATGACAAATATGCATATGCATATCTTTGAGAAACTCTTGCTGACACACTTGCCCCAGCAGTGCTAATACCTCTTTTTATCTCTTGTCAATTTAAATTATCTGAAGAACAAGGAAAAATTAAATAAACAAGGTGATTCATTGCATGCCAACAGTGAACTTTTCTCTTATTCCACTGAGTAAAGCAGATTAAACACAATAATTCATACATCATGAAGATTCAGAACAACCATAATCTGAATTTCTGAAGTAAAACTGAACACAACAGTTAACAGGTTAACTGTTAAGCCTATTTAACATAAAAACCCTAAGCATTAAAAATTCAAAAATACTCAAGGCTTACAATTACACAGTTAAAATAATTTTGAGTTTTTTTTTTTTTTCAAAAAACAGCTAGTGCTGAAGCCATATGCCTTAAATAGTAATAATATTTTTTTTAAATCTCAGAGCTGTTAGTGTTATCCTAAAGAGCATGTGAAGGAAGCCAGTGGCTTGGTGTGGCTTGGGCAGCAGCAACAAGGCAGATAAGGCACACACGCATCTTTGGAAGCTCACAGCGACTGAGCACAAGGATGCAGAATAAAGTCAGGGATCCACAAAAAATGAAGTGTTATGTACACAGGGATGAGTGTTAAATTATTGGATAAGACCCTTTAAAAACATTATTTTAACTTATTCCTGTTTGGGACTACAATCCGTATTTTACAGTCTCAGTTCCAGCCATTTCTTGTGGCACAAAGCAGTGTTTCCAGCGCCTACTTTACTCTCAAAACTCAACTGTGTCCAAAACCAGCTACTATCAGAACATCCTAGAGAGTTACAGGTCAATCACATTAATTTGAATTTCCAGAATAACAGCAGATCTATTTTAAAACATCTAACAGGTAACATCACAAACTAAGGACCAACAGGGATTTGTGGGGGAAAAAAGAAAACAAACAACCCACCCTAATTTCTCTAATCTCATCTTCCTATTGTCTCAACCATGTAATGAGACTGATGCTGCAAATAAAAGCTCAAGGACCATACCCCAGCAGTCCCATTCGTGAGAAACCTCCCCAACACACAAATCCTTGTGGCATTTACTAATGGCATAAAATGTTATCAGTTTGCAACTTATGCAATTAAAACCGAGCACACTATATGATATGCTACCATTAAGAAATTATGGAATAGCAAAGCAATGGATTAGGATATCTTGTACAAATCCTGTACAATGCTACTGTCATGCCCTAAGAGAGGTTGACATCATTGCTCAGCAACAGCATCTGTGCCACTCATATCACATCTCTCAAAAGTAGACTCCTTAAACCATTGGACCTAGGCAAGTAAAATCTAAAGGGATTCTCAAACCTCTGTTCAAGCACCACAGAATTCCCAGGGCATCCACAGCACTTCAGGATTAGAGATCTACTTGTGGACATGGTCATAATTCCCTCAGCTTTCACAAACCTGGGTGAAGCACCTGACTCATTCTACTGGGGAACAGAAGAAAGCTTTTAATTGTCTCAATTCTTCAAGACAGTCCTAAATATACTACCAAGTATCTACTGGATCGGGGCCTTGAATCAAAATTGAATCAAGTAGTCCAATTTTCATTTAAGTCCTAAGGAAAAGATGACAATGATAGTCTCTCGTCCTTATACAGAGATACAGTCCGTACTCAGGATACAGACATTTATGTTCTCTTTTTTTTTTCCCCCTTCCTAGAGCAATCCAAAACCACTTTCCCCTTTACAAGAAAATATTCCACTCAGTAGTAATGAAAAAATTAACCCAATAATCAGAAAAGAACCTGGAAAATAGCTCAAGAGCTTCAAGAGGTCAGTTCAAGTCAAGATGCTTCAAGAGTCCAAAGTTAAGATTTTGAGTTTGCCATTGAAATAGCATTAAAAAAAAATATATAACACTCTGAATTTACTCTGACTTTGAATTATACACTCCATCTGCTAGCAGAATAATTTGTACTACACCAGAGTACATGAAGTAGTGTGCTGTTAGAGACAGATACAAAGGAAATCACAATGAAACTCAGACCTTTCAACCTGCCAGTATTGCACAGACCTCAGGAAGACTCCTTTGTCTTCAGGGTCATCACATAGTTTGCACCTGAGCATACCTGCTGCCTTTTTTTTTAATTTCATTTACTTTTAATTCTAAAATATAGCCCAGAAAAGCTTTGGTTTATTCTTGTTTGTTTCTGTTCTTTCTGTATATTTTCAAATATTATTTGTCTTCAGTACTTATTTGACAAACATATCTAAAATATGCTTTCAATAGCAATTACAAATATAAAGTAGGAAATAATTTGTTTCGTTTCCCACCATCACCCCCAATGTCCAAAGTGGATGATCTAACCAAGAATAAATGCTTCCAGGTCAACATTAAGAAATATTGGAAAAGAAATGGGTACACAGAATAATGACAGAAATGGGAAAATAGAAGTGGGATAAAGGGGGACAATTTCACTAACCTGGGCAGTCAAACTGCAGCATATGTTGAGATCTGAAGGGAGATAAATGCAAAGATTAGAAAAGCAAGTAAAGCACAGGGAGCCACTGAAGATTTTGGGTCTCAGAGACATCTGCTTAATAATTACATCAGACCTTTACAAAACCAGTGTCTTGTTAGTCTTCCATTGGAGAAAGAAATACGATAGATTAAGTGGATGAGAAAGGTAATAGTGCTAAAACTGGCAGCTATACCTAGTTTTAGCTTTTTTAGAATATCTACATATAGAGAAATCTGTTCAACACAGTTATGGTTAGTACTGGACATAATTTAAAAGATAACTTTCCTACCATTACAAGACTAACAGCAGATTCTGGGAAAGAAAAGATGTGGTAGACTTCAGACAAATGACTGATGTAGGAGATCTGAAGAAATAAAGAGGTTTCTTGAACAGCAGCCCATAAAAGCAAGTGAATGGAGTGATGGAGGCTGTTTTTTTCCAGTTTGAATAAAAAAAATCCAGACACACCCATTGGATATTCAGCATTATTTTACACAACATTCTAAAAGTAGCAAATTTATAACATAATACAGGTGGTTCAAAAAACAGACAGTACTTACCTTACAAGAACTGATGTGTTACTGCCTTACAAGATGTGTTATGTGTATGCAGTTTACTGTGGACATGCAGACTTTGTACATGAAAGTTTAGAGATTTTTGGTTACTAGAGTCCTTAGAGTATACACCTGACTCTTCAACATGCTCTGCCCTCAAACATAGAGGAAAACATTTATTTCTGTGCTTCCATTTGTCTCCACTGTGGAACCCAGGGGCATAAGAATTAAAGGGAGGAGAGAGGTGTAGGATCAGGACTTTACACACAATACAAAACTTGAACAGCTTCACATACTGCAAGGTAAATCCTTTCTACTGTGACTCCTTTGGCAAGTCTCCCACAGCAGAGGACACAGAGCCACTGCCACTGTCTGTGGACAAGGGCAGAAGCTAAAACACTCATTTCTCAAGTGAGGAGATGTAATTTAGAGATATCATACCTAACAACATTCAGGGAACACAACATCAGTGTGTTCTCCCCTTAGGGGAGGCTTGAAGAGTTACAGAAATATTTGTAAGAAATGTTATGGATGATGATTAGGGTCTTGCTGGGCAGGACATCAAATACAGCATTGAGATTCATCCTGACTATCATACCTCATCCCAACACAGCAGCTCAGAACTACCTGAAGAGTCTTAGGTGGTTTCTATACTCCCTTTATATTTTTCCAGTATAATTCTTCCTAACAACCCAAAGCTTTTGCCTGGGGAGGGAGCAGTTTACAAGTGGAAAATGTCCATTTTTCTTAACAGGCAGAATAGATAGAATGTGTTGTACTGAATAAGTTTTAGAAACTTCCAGAGTATATGAAAGTAAATACAGCTTGCAAATTACAGAGCAAGATTTTCAGACAAGTTCCTATGAAAGCTGTAACTACAGAGGATCTCACAAGAACTTGGCTCTTCATTTCTCCAAGCTGATTGCACAAGACAACAGTTTTTATTGGCACATATTTTAGGGAGCAAAGGTTCAAACACACTGGATTTGCACAGCGGAATCTGATCTCTTATTAACAAAAACAAGGCACATCACTGATAGAGAATGAGACATGGGCCACCATTTATCCAAAATAGGTAGCTCATAAAGAACAGAGCTGAAGGCCAAGTCATCCTCAAGGCTCGATTTAAAAACATACTCCAAGGTGATAAGGTAGTTGTAGAACAGATAAATCACACAAAAGACACAGAACTTACACTATAGATCAGAAGGGGGGGGGAGGAATCAAATCTGGCAAAACAAGTCTGCATCAGCTCTAATCCATATCAGCAAGTCCTCCTGTTAATTATGTTTCTAAAGTGAAAAGACTACTTTTCTTATCTAAAGAGCAGGAACAAAATGAATGCTCCAGCAAAAGATAGGAAACATAGACCAGCAGAGAGCACTGTCTTTTTGTCCAAGGACAGACACTGTGGCCATAGCACTAGACTCAGCAACTTCAAAGTGACAAACACAAGATCTGGAGACAGACACAGCCACCCAGAGGACAGATTAATATTTATCCAAGTTGCCTGATTTTGTGATGCAGCCAAGAAAATGAGTTTGTTTATATGCATGAAAAAGTCCTTTTGACTAACGTACTCTAACCAGCTTCATGACTCTCCCATGAATAAAATTGCTTGGAAGCATCTTTACTTTTCATTTCTGAGATGTATTTTCTTTTCCAAGAATCTTAGAGCAGAGTCCAAGGTGATGCTTTGTTTCTCAGCAGAAGTATCTACCTTTTTCCCCCCTGAGCATTAGGTCTGCAATCTCACTTCCCTGTTCTCTAGAGGTCTAGATGAGCCTATTCCTGGCACATGCAGATTTCAGAGAGGCAATGAATCTTCAGCATCCATCTATGGAGGACATTAAATCCAGTACTTATTTGCCTACCAAGACAGAGTCTCCTAAGAAAGTTGTTAGAAAAAATGGTCAGACACAAACCATTTTTTCATCTCTTAAACATGAAGCAAACAGACAGAGAACACATGTACTCACATAGCTACTGCTAACCAGAAATGTCTACATATGCATGCACCCATTGTGGAATATGAGCATGGATAAGCATCAAAAGGAAAAGCCAGATCTACACGGTAAATTAAGAAACAGGCAGCAAAGCAAGGTGAGAAATACTGAAATCTTTTCCTGAGCTACTCTGAAGTTTTAAAAAGACAGTCACTGTCACGGGAACTTTCACACTGCATATCAATTAATGAATATCTTTGTATACAAGCCTGCAGCCGTATTTAAACCACAAACCTTATTTTCAAACATATCTAGTAATTCTTTAGGAGTATTTTCTTCATAACAAATATTTAAACTTAAAAAGGTAAACTTTATCAAGACACATTTTCATTGCATTATCTACTATCCAGATGCTTTTTTTAAAAGTAGAACACATAATAAATATGTGCACTTTTTTTTTTCAACTACTTGGTTGTTAAAGTCAGTTTTTCATCCTGCAAGGTATCAAATACTATAAATAAGGCAGGACTTATTAGCAAGAGGCATTTAATAAAAGTAACTGCTAAATCAAACCATACTTGTAAACACTCCAAGACAAATTACTACAGGACTGAAACACTCAAAGCATTAAGATGGTATTATCAGTCCTAGCAGTATTCCTCACAGTGGCTGAATATTGCTACATCAAAATTACACAATATTGGATCCCTTTTTGTAAGTGTGTCATAATTAATATTTTCCTAAATTCATACTGAAACCTGATAATGACCTCAGTCACTGCTTAGAGAAGACCAGGCAGTGACAACATCCATTTTAAGCAGTATTTCTTTTCACCCTGCTAAATAAAGCACAAAAGGCAACCACATCTTGTAAACTACTGAGCATGTGACCTTGTATCAAATTTTAACAGAAATTACCTAACAAGCTCCTAAGAATTAAGGATGCATGATACTGATTGAGTAAATATTTTTTAAGGGTAAGAGAACAACAACAAGCCCTTAACATCAGACTGCTGAAAAACAGAAGTTCTCTATTTATTATCAAAACAAGCACAGGACAAGTGGCACAGAGACTAGGTATACTTTCTTCCAGATATACTTCATTTCCTTGTGATACAGTCTTTAGTAAAAACACTTGAAAAGAGCATTTTCCACTGATTCTACAGATTGCTGCTATGAATTCACAATTTAAACCATAATAGACTAAGCAAGGATTTTACTTGTCTGTCTGCCTCTTTTAGAGAGGCACCAAAGCAAGAAAATCTCAGTCACTAGTTTGGACTGATTTTAAAATTGAGAGGAATAACAACCATTTGATTTGGTAATCTTATGATTTATTGGTTTGTTCTTCAACAATCTCAATTAATGCTGAAAGTATATAATAAACTTCAGTCAAAACTTATTTATAGTCTTCATCTCAACCCAATTCCCAAGTTACATGTAATGGAACACCTATTAATGGAATTTGACACCAATTAAATAGGGATAAGAAAAGCTCTCCCTTTTGGTTCTCCCCTGCAAGAGCCAAAAGGAATCTGATGCCTAATACCTACCAGTCAGGATTCATGCCAAGGAGCTGGCAAGAGTTACCAGCTCCTATCTAGCATGCCATATAATCAATTTGTTAGTGCATTTAATTTTAAATTAGAGCCTGCTTAATGAGCAGGTTGTTTCTTCAGTTTTAACAGCTTTTATTCCACACAGCAAACATGGTGCAGAGAGTTAAATTGCAAAGACTTGGCTAATTCTGTTACTTCAAAGCCCTAATTCTGTTACTTCAAAGTTTTTACTTCTCTTTCACTACAGGAGTCACAGCACGTATTCTCCTTTCCAACAGGCTTCAGGAAATGCAAGAGGGATGAACAGAGACTGGGAAGGGCACAGAAGCACACAGAGAGCCTGGCTGGGACCTCAGGATCTCCTGAGCAGTGCCAGGCTGGCAGACAGTGATTCCAGCCGCCACCAGGGGCAAAGCAGTGACACACAGGGACCCCAACCTGCAGGGTCTGTGCCACCTGGGTTTCATCACATGGTCAAACAGCCATTCTGGCAGAAGCTGTCTTTCCAGGTGGGAAAAATGGAACTTGGTGAGTACAGGTACCAGGTCAGAGGCTATGACATTCACTGTATTTTTTTCTGAGGGCACTTTTAACCAGTGTTACAAGTCTAGCAGTCTGGCTGCTGTCAGACACCCCTAACACTGGGAAAAATTCAAGAATTTTACCATAACAAAAGCTGTCACTTATCTAGAGATCATATCCCTCTTCCAGTTACCACATTTTTAAAAATAAACAATGAAACAATAGTAACTTTCATTTTCAAAAGATGAAGAAAGTAGTCTCAGGTTGGATAGATGTGCCAGTGAAAAACTATTTTTTTTCTTATAGCCTTTGACTTACTTGTAAGTACATACTTCTTTTTACTTCTGGAAGTACACAAAGTGTGGCTTTTTTATCAAAAGCAGACAAAACTATGATGAAAAAATCCAGAGCTATCTACTTGAGCTGAAGTATCTGTGTTGAAGGGCACAATCCATACTTTGCCTTCATAAACACTGATTTTTTTCAGATCCTCAGGGATTTTAAGGATAATCAAGTATTTAGACACACATAAATTAAAATAAAAACTTGTGGGTTTCAGGGAGGGGTTCTGACAAGAATTATTCAGTCTAAGTTTTACTGAGAGCTGAAGATTCCCCTCTCAAAGGGCACATACAAAGTTTGTGTCTGTCTCCCATTGAAGATTTTATGTTATATAAACATGTAAGCATCATGGTTTCTCTGAAACTCTGAGCAAAAAGAGTATCTTCATATAATTTTGAGGTAATCCTTAAAATATTAGATTCTAACATTACACTGAAATAAGTTTTACAGTGTTATCAAACACTATATTAGAAACAGCCTCAATCAAATTGTTTTCCTATACTAGAGATTTATTTCAGAAGCCAATCTGATTTATTTCATGTTCCAGTCGGATGGGGGGAAAGGACCCGATAAAAAAGAAAACTATATTATCATAATATTATATTGTATGGTATAATATAAGGGGCTTTGTTCTCTACAAGCCAACCAGCTGCTTTAGTCTGAATTATAAACAGGAAGCAGTAACACAAGCATCTTCTAAAAAAAATCACAAGCTTTTTGTTCAATAAATATATTTTAGAAGTTCTTTTTGCCTGCTTGTATAGTCTTATTCTTCAGTTCTCTGCAAGGGTTAACAATGATTTATGACCTACCCAATAGCTTACTCTAGAACACCTGACTCCTACTCCTCTGAAGTTGGTTTTATTTTAAAGCATCTCTACAAAGCTTATGGGGAAATAGCGTAAGATGTCATCTGGATTGTACAGTTCTTTGAAAAAGGCTAATTCGAAGTGTTATACAATAAGATCTACGTGATTAAAAACTAAGTTACAAGAAGTAAGCATTAATAGAAGTCAGTTTATAACTGCTCAAAAACACACTTGCCCCCCACCATAAGATACTTTTAAAAATAAATATCTGATGTAGAGTCAGTAATCTAATCCATTGCCAGAAAGCAGTGACAGCCATTTGTTATATTGAATAAAAAATAGCTTTTAAGGCATTGAAGATTTTTCAACAGAAATGAAGATATTTATTTTCATTAATCTCACTGTTCTATCATGGGTGAATAATGAGTATTAAAATGACCCTTGTGTTTTCATACTGAGTTCTACTAGCCCATGCTCCATCAAATACTCTTAATATGAGGATGTGTAATGGTCTCAAAGCAGCATCTCAATGGAGACTGTGGGCTTTTCCCCACCTTTCCCTTTGAAGCCCTTTGGTTCACACCACTTCAGTCAAGAGAACACCACCAGCAAGGTGTCCAGGATCAATTCACCATTTAAGCAGTGCAATGTGTGTCAGCCATCCTGATACAAATGCATGCATCTCCCAGTTGCACCTGAATTTCTTAGTTTAGGAGTGTACTACAGAAAAAAAAAAAAAAAAAAAAACAACAAAACTCTGCTAGGGAAATAACTCTAGTACATGTACAGGAGATGGCTAATTGACATCTTCCCCATCACCAGAAGCCAAAGCTCCTTCAGCTGCTGAAGACAGCAATAAAACACAGCTCACCTGGCAGCTGTGGGACAGGGTAAGAGCAGCAGTTACATGAATGCTATACAATGTAGTAAACTAAAAGGCTGAAGTTTGAGAGACAGAAAAATCCATGTATTTTGCTTTTAATAAACCTGAAACATGGTGAATACAACGGAGCCTGAAAATTGACACTTTAACAAACCTCCATACAAGGGACAAAAATTACACTTCTGGAATGTTTTACTCCTTTCACACTGCATCTAAAACACACAAGTGTCATTGGCCATGTATGCAGCTGAGTACCAAAATAAAGAATTCTCTTTGGAATAGTATAGAATATTTTTCAAATCTCTCTTTTCATTGTTAAAGTATTTTAAACCTTGCATTGAGACCAAAGAATAAAGATTTTATCTGGCTTAACTAATACTTCTGATTAAAGCACTCTTTTAATAAGACAACATCCAAATTAATTTTGTGTTTCTCCCCAACACAACCCGCAGTTTAAACCTGGCTTCCAATCACCAATTGCTTTCTTTAGCAATAACACAAAGGCAAGTATGTATAGTTTCAAACACATCACACCCAGGAAGAAATGTGCACTTACCAAGTGAACATAAGGCACAAAGTATCCAAAAAGTGCAGCAGGAATCCCTAATGCCCAGATTCGGTAGCTGAGAACTTTGAAAACGGAGAAATTGCAAATCTTTTTCGCAGGACGTAATTTGAATTTTCCCTTCTTTCCTCCCTCCTTGTCTTTGGTGTTGGGAACAAGAGGTTTGTACGTAAATCCAGCCAGGAAGAGCACAAACATAAGGATGCAGAGGACCCTCAAGGTGTTGAAGAGGTCGACAGAGTCGAGGAGGACCCTGAGGAGGAAGGGCAGTGACACTGTGAACAGGCTGCTGCCCGCGGTGACAATGCCATTCACCAGGCCCAGGCGCTTCTTGAAGTAGTGCCCGAGGATGACCAGGGAGGGCTGGTAGGCAAAGGAGCAGCCACAGGCAAACACGATCCCGTAGGTGAAATACAGAGGTTCAATGGTGCTGTACCAAAAGAAAAGAACAAATCAGTGTTTGGTAAGGCAGTGGATGCTCATGCACCTGGAAGTGACAACAAAACAGCTTCTCAATCAATCAACACAACTCACTACTGTAAATAAGAGTTTGTGTATACTTATAGTTGAATAGCACTGTATCAGCTTAATTCACCAACTACTCTATCTCCTTCCACTGAAAAATTTCACAGAATTTACTGAACAGGTAAAAAAATAAAAATTAAATTCAATTCTAATTACATCAAATAGTGTAGCTAAAAAAAGTTTTAAAAATCACTGTCAATGCACATTAGCCAAATGTAAGTTCAACCATTGCTGGGTTTTTGGATTTTTTTTTTCCCAAAGAAAACTGTACTGTTTTGATTTACACATTTCTTCACTTTGCTAGCAGGTCAAATGTCATACTGAACTCTCCTCATGAACCCATAGAAATCAAGTAAACAATTTGTCATGAAAATAAAGTAACAAATGTGGCAAGCATCATTAATAATGAAAAATAAAATATTTAAATACTGACAAAATTTTGTAATGTAATATATTAATAAATTATAGACTCTTTAGGTATTAATTTTTTAGACAAATAGTCTCCTTTTGAATAAATACTTTAAATTCAGTGGTTTGGCACATATATTGAATATGCTAAGAAAGAACTAAAGAAAAATGTTAATAAGAAATGAAACATTTCATCTCATAGGAAGGTGGATCTTCATTATAAAGTTCACTATTATTACCATTTACTCTACAACTGAAACAAAGCAGAGCCATTTTAATTGATCACAAACATGTGACATGAATAAAAAGTTCTTGTGCAAGAAATGTTAAAAGTAGGAAGTAACAGCAGCAGTATAATTAATTAAATTAGTGCTGTAGTACTAGTTAGTGAAAGAAAACATTTTTTAACATTTAGATGGAGGCAGGGTGCAAGAAATTTTTATGAGTTTTCTGAGGTAGCACATGAGAGTTTATATAATTTTTTTAATGTTATGTTTACAATGAACCCTCACCTCTTGTTTTATCAGTTAACACCTGCATTTAAAGCACTTCTGGAAAACAGTTAATCTTTTTAACTCTTTAACTTTTTTTAAATGAGCATGAGTGCTTTACATAGTGCTTTTTGTGACAGGATGCAACCTGCCAGCACCCCTCTGTAAAAAAATAAGATACCACAAGCTCCCTATGCATGAACTTCTTAGGAAATAGTAATTGACTAATCAAGGTCTGACTCCAGGTACTGGTATTTATATATATAAATATTTATAGATATTTATATATAGAAATACCTATATATTTATTTATATTAGGTATTTATATATATAAATATTGTAGCGAAAAATAATTATTTGTGTAACATAATATTGTCACCTTCTATATTAAGCTATCAATTTCTGAAACTGATGATACACAACATAAGCCAGCAGAAACAACAAAAGGGGAAACACTTATTACCTTTATTAATGGAAAATAATCAGGAAAATAAAACCAGAAGTAACAAAATGAGAGGAGTAACATCATGCAGTGAAGACAGTGAACTTTTGCTTCCATATGTAAATTCACTCAAAGAGTCTGCAGCACAACATGCATATTAAAATATCATCCTGCATTATAAACACATCTTAATTTCCTAAGACAAAATTTATATTAAGAAATTGGAGCAATGCAAAAGCAGTAGATCATATGACATTTGCCTGCTTTACAGTATTTTACTTCCAGAACACTGGCTTTTGTATCTGAACTATGCTCCTTTAATGAACTGATAACATCACAGGCATAAATCATTTTAGTGTCAGTAACATAATGAAACACCAAGTATGCACATCAACCTGGCATGTACTCTTACAAGAATTCACCTCTCAAAGTGCTCTTCAAAGTTCAGTTAAGCTGAAATATTTTTAAAGCCTTTACAAAACAACTTGCTCTTGCGTGTCTCTTCTGTGCCCTTGTTCCACTGGGTATCAGACAAACCCAAGAATGATCTTTATCTAATGACAAGGGTGGTTTGGTATTCATCACTCAACATACTACTAGGTAGAAAGGAGGAAGAAAGACTTTTCCAAGACACATCTTCTAATTTTTTTGTTTAATAAAATTAATTAAGCCAAATATTTGCACCAGGATTAACCATTCAGATCACAGCAGCTCACATCCATCTGATTCAGAGTACGAGCACAGAAAAGACATTGACAAGTTTTTTGCCTGCATCAATACATTTGCACCTAAGTGGAAAGCTCTTCTGAATGTAGCTTGATTGTTCCTATACTTATTCTGCTAAGGGTGGGAACAAAAAAGGTCTCTGAAAATTAGCAGTAACTGGATTATTTCCCCACTACTTTTTACACTCTACCTTCACTAACAAATTTCTGACAGTGACTAAACTAAGTAAATTTCCTGTTTCCTCATCTTCTACAGGGTACATGCAACAAATGAGTCACTCTTTAATTCCTTAAGATTTACTCTGCAAAAGTTACATGCAAATGAAAAAAACGAAAAGAAACACATAAATTAATTGTAAACTAGAAGAAAAAAATTCTAAAATTAATAAGTCTTAAGTATAGTCAATGCACCAAGGTTTTCTCTATCTCCATATTTGGCAATTGGACCAGTAAGAACAGAAGAAAACATCAAATTTCACTAGAATTTTAACAGCTTCCTGGAGGCTCTACTGTGTTTTTATCACCATTAAAACTTTCAAAAGAAAATTAAGGGGACAGGCCTGGAAGGGAAGACAACAACAATGTTTATGTACCTGTTACAACACAATGTACATCAAGCAAATACATAAAGTTTATCCTGGACAATGCTGTTGATCTTATAGCACTAGTCTTGCTGTTGATATATTTATAAATAGTAGTTCCTGTTAAATAGGTACTCTTGTTTTTATTTATAAACAAAAGTATTTTAAAATTTATTAAGTTGAAAGTTTACAAGTCATAGTTTGAAAGACAAAACCAAACACAAAAACCACAAGTTTTCTAAAGATAATTTAAGGTAGCACTGTTTAACCCTTCTACTGATTAGATCAATATTACAACACTAAAAAATTTATAAAATACATTAAAAATTATGAATTTCAGTTTTTTACCTAACAAAAGAACTTGAAAGGAGTCCAACAAGCCCCACTGCAGCTCCAATAACAGCTACTTTCCGACAGCCAAACAGGTCTGTGAATATGCTGACTATTGGGGAGCAGAAGAAGACCATTCCCATGGAAAGAGAGCTCACCCATGCTGCAAAATAGAAAAGAAAAGACAACAGTTTAGAAGACAAAGTGATTTCAGCTTTCAGTTAATACTTGTTTTCACCTAGGGTTTTATGTTGCTGAACGAAAGTTGGGTAGCAATTGGGTAACTATTTTAAAAACATTTAACTACATCTTGAAATTTATTTACCTAACATGGTAAAAAAAACCCTAACAATTTATATAATCAACTAATTTAGATTTTATCAGCTCAAAGCATGCAATTAGCTTTTTTGTAGCTATTACTCCTACTTTTTTTTTTTTTCTTATAAGCACAAAAACATTTCTCTAGTAACTAACCTATTATTCAAACTGATGCCTAGGTCATTAAAGACACCTTTGAGGATTCATATTCATTCTGACATCAGTTCATTCATTTCACTTGACTTCATGCTAGACCTTAATGACTTTAAACAGGTACATTAGCTGAAAAAAGAGTAATAATTTTTAAACTTCATTACTAGATGTAGATCATACTGAACATCAATAAGGAGTAATCAATAGGCTTTTAGACTGTAATAGGAATGTGATTTTACTTTAGACAAAAACTTGAGTTACTAAAACCTCTTTCATATATATAATGGGAAAATTTCACTACTTTTGATACTGCTTGAGCTTTATAGACATTGTGAAAACTGTACTCGGTTTATTAGATCATTCAGATTCGATTCAGGTGAGTCCACTATAGTTTCAGCCACAAGTGGGGTTTTTTAGCACAGCTAGTAGTTACAACTAATATGTTTGATATATATAGTCATGTATATATTGGAAATGTCCCCACCAATAGGGGGGGGAAAAAATTGTCTAAACAATAAGTGGAAAAAGTTGCTAATTCAAAATGAATTGGAAAAAATATTTTATCTTCATTTTGAATTATACAGAAAACAGGACAACTCTTTCAACCTGAAAGAGTTTTAAATTTGTGTAGCTGGAATTTTGTTTAGAATATCTTTCCTAAAGACATAGTTAGATAAACAATTGTGATTCAGTGATGAAGCCAAAAAAATCATCTGGAAAAGCTTATAACCACAAGACCAAATAAAGTGTATTTGCAAGTAGATCTACCACTACCAAGGCTTAGGAGATGAGTTGCTGAAGTGCCAGGGAGCCCTATACATTGACTGAGACCTCATCGTGCAAGGCACTAACGACAAAAAAAGAAACCAACAAGCAAAAACTTGTTTCTTCCAAGAACTTACAATGCAAATGAAATACAAGAGAGTAGATAGCTACAGATAACCAGAAACGAGTACAAGAAACAAAACCTTTATTTTAGGTCAAACAATGCTTTCAACAAGCCATGGCCTAACTGTCTAGGGAAGGGAGGGAGGGATGTGTGTCACAGGGATTTTTTGATCATGTGATAAAATAATAGAGTTTCAAGGCACAATCTAAGGCTGATGTGCTTTTATGCCCATTTCCTGTGTAGGGCTACCCCATATATGATGCCCTGCTGCCTTGCACCTCTGCAGCAAAATCTCAAACTGTACAAAGGGACAGCACAAGAGATTAGGAAGAACAAAGACCCCATGACATTGCCTGAACAGCAAAGACCAAGTTTATGAAAAGTCTAGTTCCCTGCAGTAGGGGAAAGCTCAAGAGCACCTTGGGTGTGGCAGGACACAACTCTTCTGAGATCTGTCGCCTATTACAGCCCCAATGGCTACTGATGGGACAAGACATTACACAAACCACAGTTTGTAGGCAGGAGTAAGGGAGATGTTCTCACACAGCCTGGAGACCAGGCAGTTACAAAGCTTCTAAGAAGTCCAACTTCTACAAGACTTCTCATCCTTATCTTTCCCAGAGTGAGCCTGCAGTTTTACTGTTCAAAGGAAACTGCAAACACCAGGGGACAGAATGTCCATTTCAGCCTATCACCCTCCCAAATAAATGGTTACACCACCATGAACAGTCCTCAGCACCTCTGCATGATTTGCAGGGCAGCACTAGGAATCAGAGTCCCCCTCTGCAAGGCCAAGAGGCAGCTAAGCCTTGAGAAGCATCCGTCACAAGTTTCACATGGTATGAAGGTACAAGGAAGGGCTGAACCACCTGTCACCCTGCCTGTCCAGGTACAAAAAGATTAAAAGGCAACAGACAGGAGACAAGCCCACCAGGGATAACTGGTTTGGAGAATTCAATCTCACATGGCCCCCATTCATGGAGGCAAAACCAACAAAGAAAGTGGGCACCTAAAACTGAGCTTAAGTAGCTTGCATAAAGTAACTGACTAAATTACTTTAGAGCTACAGGCTGTGATTTTATTTCCATTCTTCTTAGTGAAGTCCAGGTTTACAGTGTATTTTTATGGCCTATACAGCTAATAAAATCATTGGAATATAAAAGGCTGAAGACATTCAGCTCAAATTAAACTAACACATTGATTTTGTCTCTTTGTGCTTCCAGGCACTCATGAAAAAACTATGCCTTTTTCATCACTTGATTCTCTTTTTTTATTACAATAATGACGGGGCAGAGTCTAAAAGAGAAAGTTTCCACTGGTTTTCAACACAACAGACAGTTAAGATAAATGATGATGCCTTATCTGAAGCATTTCAGAATGGAATGTTCATGTGGGAATAAGTCCCACTGCAGAAGTGGGAGACCATTTATCTACCTAACGAAAACTGGAGCCCTTCAAATTACTGCTTCAGGTTAGTAAGTTGCTCTCATTAATCTACAGAAATGTAGTTTAGAGATGTGGTTGACATGTTTTGTATGAACAGCTTTATTATCTATTGAAAAGAATATTCCTGAAGTTAAACTTCACCTCTATACATAGATCAAAAAAATGTACTGCCATCTTCCTTTGTGAAGAAACCTTGCACCAAAAATAAACATAACAGTACATGAGCAAACCTTTAAATGCCCTAATGCAAATAATTCTTGCTGTGATATCTTCATTCTATAAAGAAATTTTTGGCTTTTAAATATATTCAGTAGATCCAAGTAATTTTTGATCTCACTTCATTTAAGTAAGTTTTCAAGCACCCTTATACTTTTTCATGCAGTATGAAAAATGTACATTGAATTGTCTTCCACACTTTTTCGAACAGATATTACAACTGTCCTAAGTAATACAAAAAATTACAAGTGCAGCTTGCCAGAATGCTGAGAGCTCTCTAGAGCAGTTATTACATATTAATTAAAGTATTTCTCCTCCAGGCTACTGGCTGCCTCCCTGGCACAAGCTGGCCATACTCCAGAGCTGCTAATTCAGATACTAATACAGCACCTAATTGCTACATATAACTGTATTCATATTCATACACAAAACATTTTGATTGCTATAGAAGAAAACCTATTTCTACTTTAAGGACTTAAATATTCCTTAAGGCACTGAAAGTTAAGAATTAACTCCTCAAAACATGTAATTTTCTGTGGATTTAACAATTCCCAGGCTTCCCTAGAAGATGGAAAAGTAGTCATCCTTAAGATAAAAGTATCAGACCAGAGAGCACCTGTACTGAAAAGTCTGTTTGTTCTGTGCCAGTGAAACACACAATGGATTACAAAACCCAAAGTTTCACTATAACTAGAATTATTCAAACATGAAAGTCACAGCTACGTGTTCTTTCCTGATCAGTTCACTGAAAATCTGAAGATATATTCTGATATTTCTTTAATTATTTTCTCTGTTCAAAAGTCTACAGCAATGCAATTATACTATGTACTCCAAAATTATGCTGCTGTTCTACCATGACTCTTTAAAAATTAAATAACTATTATTTTAAATAGTGCCTTTACTATAAATATAGTATCTAATATCTGAGCACTCTCAGAATTATTCCCACTGTCACAGTTAGATTACACAATGAATATTTATCTACCAAATTATAAACCAAGCTATTAAATATTTTAGTTCACTTTTTTAGAGTCAAGCACTAGGATTTACAGGACAACAAAAAAGAAAACATCATTATCATGTTCTATTAGAATGCTTTATCATGCACAAATTTAAATAAAGGCTACTTGTCCAAAACCTTCTTGTTTAAAACCATTTTTTTCTAAGAATTACAATAAGGAACTTAGCAGTTTTATCCTCAAGTGCCTTACAAGTGTTTGGCACAACACAGTAGTAACACCCTTCATTCTTTAACAAGCTTCAAGATGGTGTTTTTTTTTTATATTTTCCCTTGAGATTGTTCTGGTTGAGAAAGAGAACAAAATGCTGCTGTCTAGAAGACAAGCAATGTGGGGCAAGAAAAATAAAGGCACTTAGTAACTTCTAAAAGCTCAATAAGCTTGAATAATATTTAGCTTTCACTAAGTTATTAGTTACAATTTATGCAAGCATAAGGAAGCCTGTATGTACTCTCCCAGCCTCAAACCACTAACAGCTGAGAGACTTCTTAAGCCTATTATTATTTGTTTTTCTTTATACATAAATTTGGACATTACTTCTTTTTCCACTGCATTTTTCAATATTCTGGCAATTTCTCCTCCATGAACGGCCAAACTTCCTTGGAACACTGGTGTATTTTCAGCTTCCACAACTTCTTACAGCAAAAAACTCCATAATTTAAATATGGAATGGGTAAAAGATCCATACTTCTATTATGGCCATTTACACAGATATTCTCTTCAGCAAAGCATAAGATTGACTGCCATAAAAAGATTTGTTATGAGAATAGTTTGGAAATTTGAGAGATCCTGTTCTGGAGGAAACAAAAGTGGTTGTTGAAAGTTATTTATGGAAATAATTTGCGTGTCTCCAGCTAGTATTAATAATTCCTTGCCTGTTAAATCACATTTACATGGCATTTAATTTTTAAAACAACAAGATAATTGCAAAGCCATGTAGATCAAAGATTGATTTAGCCCAGAATCCTGTTTCTCACCACCACAAAGTACTTAGACAAAGACCTCTGGATAAAGGGCTAGCATGCTTTTCCCTGCTACATCCTTCCAAGATCCAGCAACAAGCAGCTTAGGAACCGCCTAAGCAGAGTGCTGCATCTAACAACGCAACAGGAACATTCAGTTCCATCAATATTATTTTGGCTTCCCTGCCTTTGTTGTAATCAGTTACAGAACATGCTCAGGGCACCAGCACCACATTAGAAATAACTCCCCTTGGCTTTGAACTTACTCATATTTAATTCCTCCACTATAAGAAACAAGAATTAATCATCCCTGCTGAAGTTCCTCTTGAAACCCATGATTTTATGTGCCCTAATCAGATCTGTTTATACTAATTTCTTCTCCAAAATGAAGCAACTTTTTGATTCAGTCTGTCTTTGTACAGAAGATGTACTTTGCCCCTTTATATTGAGTACATCCCACTGTTTCTGAGACCAGGTAGCCAGAATTGCATGCTTATTATGCAATAACTTATGTAATAATAAGTTTCTTTATTTCCCAGTCTCTTTGTTCTAATTATACTGCCTTGTTTCTCCATCTTTTTGTTCTTTATGTATTGCAGCTACTTCTGAGTAAATATGTTTATAAAACTATCCATTACCTTATTTTCCTACAAATGCTTATGATGTCTGAAGGTGCAGACACCTTTTTTTTACCACTCATTTGGATTACCTTTCTCCTCATGAGACACATACATAAGCTGAATTTAATCTGCCATATTAATCACCCAGCAGTAACAGAAGAACACAGCAAGTCTAGTGGTCAGCCACCAACACACTGAGGACACAATAGAGTTTGAAGACACACCAGAGTTTGGATTTGTTCAGCATGCAGAAGACACACAGCTCAAAAAGAATCTAATCAGTGTCTGCAGGTATCTAACAGGTGATTATTACAGATATAAAGCTGTCTTCTTTTCAGTCATGTACAGCAATGGGACAAAACCCCAACTGAAACTGCAACAAAGGATATTCCAATTAGATGTCATGAAAATTTTCACCATAAAGTTAATCAAACTTTAGAAAGTGTGACCCAAAAATGTAGTGGAAATTCCTTTCTTGGATGTATTTAAAACTTGACTGGACAACACTGAATAACTCAGATCTAGCTGATCTAACTCAGAGGTTCAATATATTTTAACTTGCTGGCTTTGAGTGAAGGGTGTCAGACCAGATAACCAGAGTTATTCCATATAATTTATGGAACAGTACTGTTCTAAATTCCTGCTTCTTGAAAAACTGAATTCTGAAGATCATGTTAAACATCAGCAGTTCTTCAGAAAAAAAAAAAAAAAAAGGAAAAGGTTGGCAATATAAATTCCTTCAGGTAAAAAAAAAAAAAAAAAACACCAAAAACCTAGTCATGGGAATAAAACTGTTTGTCCCCTAAAAATAGGAGGGAGTTGAGGGTATCCTTGAATTGTAAACCAAATAGATCCTAACAAGCAAATCACATGAGACCTATTATTAAAATTAGAGATGTAAAATTCATTGCTTAGAACTACTGTATCTCCCTCCTATGATGCAATTTTTCCATCGGTATTGTTTTATTCTTTTTGCCTTGTGTCCAGAAGCACTGGGTTATCCTCTGCCTAAGGCACTCCAGATACATTCTCTTTTATCCACTTCTTTTTTTTCTTCAGAGAAAGCCAGCAATTTCCAAAAGAGGGAATTGCTCAGCAGATATTAGTTACCTAACATCAACACAACCATTGGACCCAACAAATATTCCAATATCCTCTGAGAGCCTCTGTAGGTCAGCCTCCTGGAAATTGCCACCCCATTTTTATCTAACCTATCACTACCCAAAGACAACATCAAATACCTTGTGCTACATGTTTTGCTTACACCTGCCTGTGAAAATTGTTCCAGAATCTGCTCAGTAAATTCTCATGAATTGTGAGGAATTTCATTAGTTGTGGATGCAAAAGGGAGAGCAATTGGTTTCCACACTGCCACTCCTATTATTGAGTAATCCACAGATCCCAGAACAGTATGTCAGTGCAAAAGGAAAGCAGATGTTAAAATGCATGTACAGACACACTTAGAATCCCTACTGTCAAAAAAGTCCTCTGCTTCTTCTATCCAAAAGCGAACTGCTGATCCCATTAGAGAAAGTATGTGTTTAAGGACTAAAAATAAATTTATGACATAATGCTACCACAGGAAGTATCCTATACTCTGAACTCAGGTTACATGACTGCAGCTTCCAGTTTGCTTACTTTCCCATGTTTAGTTTGCAGACGTCTGAGCTAGGCTCTCCCTTAAAGCAATACTATAAAGAAAAATTTTTTTTTATTCTAAATTAAGCAGAAATTAATTTAATTAATTAAGCAGAAATACTTTGGTCAAAGATAATTGAGTGCAAAGAAGTACCAACTCTTTTGGATACCAAGCCGATCTTGCACATGCTTTGGAAATCAGAATTATCTGTAAAGGATCTAGTCAGATTTCCATAACACACTCAGATCATGGTCAACACATGAAGATTTATGAACCAGGATCTAATGGAAGTATCCAACAGGAATACAAGGCATTGGGGGGTTTCCTCACAACGTTCTTTTTTTCTTGTCCCTGAGGAAAAAACCTTTTATTGAATAACCTTATTACTGAAAAATACTGGTTGTTACCATGCATCTGAATCCAATAATTGAATATTAGTCACTGAATCCCTATAAAGAGACCTTTCAACAGACACCTTGTTTCCATATCACAAAGCATGAAAGCACAACCTCTGCTTTCAGGTCATTATCAGGTAGTTTGAATTAGTTTATTCTGAATGAAAGACTGAACACTCCCAGATTTTGCCAATAGCTGTAAGCTCTCCTGTGTTTATGTATAGCATCTCTTCAGTGTATTGCCTCTTGACCATCCAAAATGCTTCTTCAGGTTCGTGTATGCCATGTTGAACTTAATGCAAGAAGGTGGAAGGAAGCATAAACTTGCCAACATGTTGTAACATTGCTGTGCAAGCAAAGCAAGCTTGTTGGTGTAAAAAACAAAACCAAACATTCTGTCAAGTCAAATCATAGGCTTATTTCTTTAAAGGCTTTTTACACTATATTCTTTCATATGATGTGTGACAGATACACCAGCAAGTGCCAAAGAGTCACACATATCCCTAATACAGTGAGCCTCACCAACCTTCCCACTTATCAGAATTGGACTAGACTAATTTCACCCTCTGTGAAAGTAACGACATGACAAAATCAGAATTTCTACTAATTCCTTGTGTGCATAAGCAGCAGGAAAACAGAACAGTGGAAAAAAAAAAAAAAAGAGTATTCATATACTGACAAAACATCCCACACTACTGCAACTAGCCAATTATTTAAGTACCTTCTGATTTACACTTTCTGTATTAACACAAGTTTAGGCAGAGTGTTGTAGCTTTATTTTTTTTCTTGTTTGCTTCCCCTTTAACAAAAGGGATAGTAATGGTGAACGCAAACCAAGTTCCATGGGAACCTATCACAAAATCCCACCTACCATGGGAAGCTATCACAAAATTTTCACAAACAACAGGGGAGAAAATATAAACCTGAAACAGTTAAAAATGTACTTATAGGCCAACAATTCTTAGTACTAGAGAAACTGCAACTCTTCTACATATTTTGAAAAGCTAGATGAAAATAAACAAATGCTTAAGTTAGCAGAAGCTAAAACAAAAGCTCAAAAGCATAGGGTTAGACAAAATATTGCTGCTAGAGATTTTAAGTGTTAAGCCTTCAGGAATCTTTAAAGGAAGGTTGAAGTAAATCATTAACAGAAAAACACGTGCATTTGAGTTTCATAGCAAACTGAGCTTGACCTTTGACACTTAATAAAGTCTGAAAATGCTGTGGTAGGAAGAATAAACAAGGAACAAATCGATAAGAAATGGCTGTAACCACTTGTTTTTCCATTTAGGAGTCATACTAGAATGTTTTCTGCTGAGACTCTTTTCAAAGTACAATGTAATCACATTTTTAACTAACAGCCTAAAAAATTGAGCTCCAGAACTGATTTCTAGGCACATTTTTATCTTTCCTTTCCTCCTCTCAAATTAGCACTGGTTTGTTTGTTCATTTTTTTTTAAATTCCAAACAACTGAAGGCCAAGAATCATGTTCTGTTTTGATTTAGGATCAGTAATTTTCTGCATAAGGAAGTAGTAGCTATTAACTTCAAAGAAGATACTCTGATTTTTCCAGATTTAATCCTTACTGCTCTCCCAACCAACAGCTGTATACATTCCAAACTTATCTGCAACCAAACATTATACAATGGTCTGGTGTTTTAGAGCTATAGCATAGATTAAAACTCAAGATTCAAATTCCTAAACTCTTAATGGGGCTAGTCTTCTTTCTTTCCCTCACCTCACTTGCACTGGGGCAAGACGTGCAAATCAAGGTTGCCCTTTAACTGACATGGGCATTCATTTCACTTCTACAGTAAATCCTTGTGAGACCATGAAGATAAAAGCAGCATGGTAAAGAAATCTTACTTCGCAAGTACGTTTGGTTCACTATTGGAAGTTCAGGAGGACAGACTGCCACCAAGCAACTCGCAAACTAACTCTGACTTTTCACATTAAAAGATCCTTCTGAGCCTCTCAGGATTGGCTAAAAGACCCCAGTACGTGTCAGTACCTTCAGTTGGACAGATTCTAACAGCTTTGCTTCCCTGATTCCATCAATGTAGTCCCCTTATGTTCTGTACGTCCCTAGAAAATAATCAAACTTTAGGTTTTCAATCCCTACTCTTAAGGCTCAAACTGTTATCTAAAAGATATTCCCATGTTACAAACTAGCCTTTTCCACCCTCCACCCCAAAGCAGCCATCAGCCAGTAGGCATTTTAAGCAAGGGACAGACTAGTTACCATAGAGGAAAAGGTAGAATAACAAAACTCTATTATGCAGATCAAATAAAACAGAAAAACAAGCGACTTTAGGGCAAATCATTTAGTTGCTGCAAAAAGTAAGTATTTTTCAAGGTAAGATCTGATTGTTTAACTTACACCTGCTTCAGAGGGGAATCTGCATTTGCACAGAAACAACAGTGCCTATTTTGCAACATGACTTTACAAACCAAAAACCAGACAAATGCCTGCATTTAATAATACAAGTACAAACTCTGAACTACACAGCAAATTTCTGTCTTCGGCCTTATAACACTATTTTGTGGTATTGTTATGTGGAAAGCACATTTGACTTTAAAGCCAGGAACCTTCAGGTGAAGTGAGATGACAATTAAAAAGTTCAGTATGTGTTCTTCATAAATAATGCTTTCTTGTTTTTCCAGATAATTTTAGCAATCCTATCACAAATACAATGCCAAGTCAATACAGAAGTCCAAAACTGGATTATTTTTAAGCAACACTAAGAGTTGGATATTGTTTTCACAGGCTGAAGTAAAAAAGGGGACTTCCATACATTTAATTTTCTTTTACCCACCATCTCCTACTCTCCTCCCTTCAAGCACAGAAAACTTAAGACAAACAACAGGGGCACCTTAAGTTTCTGGACAGCAAGCAAATGAATTAAAGTAACCTCCCTTTCAGAGGATTAATAGTGAGAGGAAATCATTTGCATGGAAAGCTTGATAAGAGCAGACAGCACGTGTGAAGGAATAAATCTTTATGTCAGCGTGTGCCCTTTATATCAGTTACACTCACGTGCACTCTAACCCTTGCAACCAAGTGAACCAGCCACTGTTAACTCTTGACCTTGTTCTTCTCTCTCACTCCCATGCAAAATTTTTAAGTCTGCCAATATGACTCACTGGGACAATAAACTATTTCTCATTAACTTAATACCCAGCTACCCAGGCAGTTATCTGTCTGACTTCCAGCAATCCAAAAGGCCAGGTTGCCATTCATCTAGAAAACTTGAACAACTTGCTACACTGCACACACAGTGAGTATTTTTATCTTAGCTAAGCAGCTGGATGTGACTTGCTGTGTAGGTCAGCCTGACAGATACAGGACACGTACAATACAGCTTGTTGAGGTACTCAGCAGATTTAGAGCTCACACCTGCATATTTTTGGTTATTATGAACAACAAAGGATTTTGAGTGGTGTCTCAACATTGCAAATATCACAGGTTGCAGTTATAATCTGGATGATATTTACAGTTAGTAAAGCACAAAAATTTTTTAAACAAAATGCTTTCCGATAAGCTGTTGAACCAAGACACCCTTCCCCAAGACAGAACATACTGTCCAAACCCTATTTTCTCGGCCTTAAGTCAAACCAATGGGCAGGAACTTGGGAGAGTCACTTTTTATCAATCTTTAATGTTTGTTTTTCTTTCCAAGGAAGGTGGAAGAGATAGGAAAGGAGAGTTTGTACACCTACTGCTGAGAAAGGCAGCATGGATTGAGCACCTACCACAGAGGGACTTGCTCTTATAATGCCAGCATGCCCTGGGGCTGTAAGATATTTGTATTTCTAAACATGCTACTTTCCCCTAGTTAAAAACAAGCCACAAACCAGAAGTGGTTTCTCAAAACAGTGGTTCCCAAACTTGCTTCCCAGGAGGTAGCAGGAGGAGCTGCAGCTGTAGATTCACCCTGTGCTCCCAGAGCCGGCAATGCCATCCTGGTATCCAAAATGATTACTTCCAGATTAAAGAACTGACTCCCTAAAATGCCATGGGGTTCTATGGGCATCCCAGCATGGCATTAGGGGAATTGGAACTACATGGTGTTTAAGCTTCCTTCCAACTCAAAGTATGCTACAGTTCTCTGATAAAAATGGTTTGGGATTGGGTTTTTCCTTAAGAAACACTACTGAGAAGCATGAAAGGAAACACTCCCTAAAATCTATTTTAAAGGAGCACCATACTTATTTCAAGCTAATAATCTAGAGCTGAACATTTCTATTTGTGGTGGATTAATCTTGGTTAGACATCAGGCACCTACCAAGCCATTCTAGAACTCCCCTCCTCAGCTCAGGACAGAGGAGAGAAAATAACTAAAGGCTCATGGGTTGACATCAAAGACAAGGAGATCAGTCACCAATTACAGTCATGGGCAAAACAGGCTCAGCTTAGGGAAATGAGTTTAATTTGTTACCAATCAAATCAGATTAATGAAAAATAAAACCTAATCCTAAAATATACATTCCCCTTCCTCCTGGGCTCAATTTCATTCCCAAATTCTCTACCTCTTCCCTTCAGTGGCACAGAGGTACTGAGAATGGGGGTTGCAGAGAGTTCATCACATGCTGTCTCTGCTGCTCCTTCCTCCTAACACTCTTCCCCTGCTCCACCATGGGATTCCTTCCACAGGGGACTGTCCTCCACTAACTCCTCCAGTACAAATTCTTCCCATGCCCAGCAGTTCTTCCTGAACTGCTGTGCAGACCCCTACAACATTTTTCACATATGAGAGTCCTCTTTAGCATTAGAGGTTCTCTCCTATTCTGTATTGTATTACTTTCCAAAAATTATATAGTTATGCCTAAGACATCAAATCAGCTCTGAAAATACTGAGTATCCTTACAAATTAAATACTTTGGTGAGTTTTTGTATAGATAAAATCCCATCAAAGATAAGGGAGTAATAATGCCTATATAAAAAATAAAAATTGTGTATAAACAATCATAACTGGAATAAATTTGTTGTTTTAGTCAAGAACCATATCTTTCTAGTCCAATAATGCTTGTACTACATTGCTTATTCTTTGACTGTGCATCCACCTACTAGCAATTCTTTACCCAAACTGTGGTTAAAAAAACCCAAGAACACCACAACACATACCAGTCCATCAAATTTTGGTTAGGGTTACAATCTTCTGAAGATTGTTTTAAAGAAAAAAAATAGTTTTGCTTGATAAAGATCACACTATCTTAGTAATAAAACTGATGTTTTTACTGACTATTTTGCTGTATTCTGGAAAAAAAAAATCAGAAGTCCAAAGCTCTTATTTATAAAATAAGTAGGTAAAACAACACAAAACTGAGCCAATCATACTGCTGGTTCTTTTCCTCCCCTTTTTTCACCAATACCTTTAGCTCTTCAAGCTTCTGGATGCCTGTTTTAAAAAGACTCTGTACCCGCCATGAGCAAACAAATGAGCACACAGTGTCCAGTATAATTTTTTTTTTAAGTCCTGGATTAAAACTTTGTTTATTTCTTCCTTAATGTAAGCTGGCTTGGTGTTTGGGGTTTTTTTTAAGAGAAACTATAAAATTTAGTCAAGGAATCAGATGTCTCCTTCAAATATCTGATGGAAATTGGAAGATCTTAGGAAGTTTCAATGCCCTACTCCTTTACTGCTCACTAGAAAAACTTTTTGTTTGTTGAAAAGAAGCCTAAAAACACCACTCTTCCTAGAAACTAGCAGTCTTGCTTAAGTGGGCAAACATTAAATACTTTCTTGCAATGACACAGCCATTTTTCTTCTGTCAAAAGCAAGAACTGGTACATGAACTGTACAGATTTTTTTCCAGTTATTATGCATACTAGCACATTACCAAACAGTATAACAGTTATCACAAAAGACAAGCACCCAATTATTTCTGCTGAAGGCTCAATCTCCATGCAATAACATTTGACTCTGATATCTTAGAATCACTGCGTTTTACACATGTTCTATTTTATCAGCTTCCTACCTAAGCACTAAGTAGCTCAGCTACTACCACCATTTCTACAAACACATTTACTTCAGTGCTATTTCCAGAACTCTATCAATTAAGGAATTATGCCAACAATTTTCCACCTATGCAGTTTAACTCCCTATGAGTAAGTGAACTATTATTCTCTTTTTTCTGATTTTAGGAGAAAGGAAGCAGTAAAAATAACATTAAGCCTAACAAAAGTACTATTACAACAGTAACTGTCATTAGATAATGTGTATACAGTTAGATCAACATTAATAACACATATACAATATATACGTTCACATTTCATACAAAAGAAAAAGTCTCACTCTTATAATGATCTAAAAAGCATAAGACATAGGGCTTCTTTCACTAACCACTAAATTACAGTTTGTGAAAGAAGAAAAGGGCAGAAAAAGCAACAGAACAAGAAAAGGGGTGTTAAGTGTATTACATGCAAGTTCCTGAACAAAGATTTTGACCCCTGCTGCTCATGGAGTACAACTCTACTGAGCTTGGCCAAGGGCTGCTGCCAGCCCCACGAGTGACCTCAGCAGGTTGTGTCTTGTGTGGAGCTCCTGCTGCTCAGTGCTGGGCTATGCAGTGCAGGATTGGCTGCAGGCACACAGGGGCACAGAGAGGCAGTGGCAGGACAGAGAACCCAAAGAGCATCCTTCTTCCAGAAGCCTTCATCCCTGACAGCTCCAGCCTGTCTCCATGCCCCAAGGAGCACTGGGGTGAAGGCAGGGAGGGAACCCAAGGCACAGGCCCAGAAGAGGGGACACTCTGGCCTGTTCTCCTTGGTCTGTCCCTCCCAGGAGGGCCTGAGCCCCCATGGCCAGGTGAGCCCATGACAGGGCACTTTCAGAACCAAGGGAGAGTACTGACTTGGGTCATGGGACACACTGGGGGAGAAAAGCATTTCAGGATTACACAATTAACTTAGGGGATGTTTATGGGAGGAACCAGGGAGATGTTTAGGGGTTTGGGGGAGGAACAAGTGTGGAAAAGTAAGAATTATGAGGGAGTAAAAAGCATTGCCCATACGTGAGCAGTTTGCTGGCTATATGGTCATCTCAGCACACCCTGCCCCTGCCAAGCACAGCCTGTCCTGTCTTCCTGTCTGCTTGCTAAATTCCCATTTAAACTTCTCCTGGTAAAGGCATCTGTGTTCATATCTGAGTGTCTGAAACCAGCAGGAAGGACCCACATTGCAAAGATGCATACATATGTTATAAACAGAGATAGACACACATTCACACTACCAGAACCCCATTCTGTTCAGCTAGAGAGGGGAGTGGGATGTCACCAGTAGTGCTGTGTTCATGTGAATGGTTGGAGCGCCTGCCAGTTAATCTGTACATATGTACATGTGGTGTGCATGTGCACTGTGTGACACAAAGCTGCAGCAACTTCACTGCTCTCAGGCTGTCACATCTGGCCTGGGATTTTCCAAAAATTTAGAACCAAAGAAAAAAATTATAGCCCTACTTGAAATACACTAGTCCTCCCCTTCTGGTCTAAGTTTGTATTTCCAGAAAGTTGCACTTGTCACACAACACAATTAGTTCTTTCTTACACCAGTCAATGAAAAGCTAGTGACATAGCAAAGCTCAGCAGAGCTGGCTAAACAAGACATTTTCAATTCTGAAAGCCCAGTTTTAATTCCACCATCTTAGCAAAGGAGTTTTCATGTACAGTGTCCACTTGGCAACAGGTTTGTCCTCCAGAAGAGCCAACTGTAGCACTTACTCCCAGCCACTATAGAGTTAACTCAGGTGTCATCAGGAGCTCTGAATTGTGTCAGAGGGTAAGAAGGCATTGTACAAAAATCCTGCTGGAGATATCCCTGTCAGATAAATTCACTAGTAGCTTTTAGCTGATAAAAAGAACATTATTCCATCATAAGGAATACCTCTGGGAAGCCCTGCACTTCCTCCCAAAGACAGCACAGCATAAGAGTTGCTAGGACAGGACACTTTCCTTGCAGCAACTGGAATACAAGTTACAGAGCTCAGCAGCTGTTCTAAACTTCCATGAAGTCCAAATGTCTTCACAGAAAAAAAAAAAAAAAACCAAAAAAGAAAAAAACCCCACCCCACCACCCCCAGACTTTCATGCCTGATCCCTAAACAGAAATATGGAAATTTGTTGTGCATAGCTTGACCTTGATAGCATAACATAATGTAAATTAGTAATCAATTACTTTTACTAGTAGGTAAAAGTAATCAAATAACATGAATTATTAGCATGCCTGCTCTTGAGTAGTGTAGGAGAATTTTCAAGTAAAACTGCAAACACACGTATCAACCCAACAGACTGCACAAGTAATTAACTGCTGGGAGTGCAGACAGCAAAAGAACAGTGCCTGTTCTTTAATTATTCTAAAATTATTAAAAAGTAAACTATAGCAGGCATGTTTCTTTAGCTAAAGTGTTTCAAAGAAAAGCTGTTGACATTCACCATCCCCCAGCCAGCCCAAAGTAAACAAAGAATCAAAAGGCCTGACTGGTTCCAATTCAGGGTGCAGACTAGAGTGCAGAAAGCCCTGTGGCTTGTGCTTTATTCAGTGAAAAGCACTGGGTGCCAAAGAAGGATGAAATCAGCAGTGATGTGAGGAGCGCCTGGCAGTTCAAACCTGCTAACAACCACCCCACCAGTTCTCTAAGAATCCATCTCCAGAGGAAGGTGGCTGCTCTTCAGAGTTTCTTTAAGGGAAAGAAGAGAAGCTTCACTGTGCAGGGAATGCATACAAAGCCCACGAATCAGGAGCCTGAAAATGAGGAATTGCCAAGTATTGAGCAGGTGTGTAAGATCTGAGGATTGGTAACTCTGCAGGTATGAACAAGACAGGAGTTGCAATACCAAAACCAAGCAAAGCATTAAGCTGATAAGCTCCAACACTAAAGCTAGTGTGGCACTGGAGTCCTGTGTTTCCTTTGGCACCAGCAAGGTAGAGGAAGCAAGAAAAGGGGAAGAAGGAAAACTGGGCAGATTTCATGGATGATAGGATAAGAGCAAAAAGATTCTAACAAACTGAAGCCTATACAAGAATGCGTAGGTGAAGTAGTTACCCAAACAAAAGGAAGTAATCTTAATAACAATTCATGGAATAGGTCTGAAAAGCATATTTTAATAGTTTAAGTGGTATAACAGATGAGAAACAGCTATTGTGGAACAGAGGCATGTGTTCTTTCCCTCTTTGTACAAATGCAGAGACATTCATGCAAAGACATGGAAACATTACAGCTCATTGGACAATGAATGGGAATGGCTGGGTGTGGGAACACCAGGAAGAACAGAGGAGAAAACAGCAGCACATGTTGATCACACCTAGATAAGCAGATCAAAGATCATAGTACATCTACATATCCGCTCCTCGAAATACCTAAGTCAGTAAAACAAGGACTACATTTACACTACAGTAGGGGACAAACTATAGGTTAGGTCACAGAGAGATAATGGTGGGAAGATAAACAACAAAATTGGAGATATAAGGCAGCCAGGAAAGGGACACAAGAGACTGAGTAAATTCTAATCTCAGTAATGACTCAGGGGTGGAACAAGATTAAGAGATCCTCACCACTATGATTTCCAATAGGGTACAAAAGTCCAAATTCAGCACATAACTACTGACCTAAGAAAAACCCAGCAGACATGAGGATTTTGATAGCAGCAATCTCCCATCACTCATCGCATTTGGAGGATTTCTAGCAAGACCACTTGGACACATTCATCTGTGGTCTGGTTGCCCAACAGCAGGTACTGAGTATGTGGGTAGGACTGTGTGCATGCACAGGGGCAAGGGTTGGTTAGGTTTTGGGTTGAGTTTTAGGTGAGTTTTTGGGTTGGTTTGTTTTAATTTTAAAAATTACTTCCCTATCTTCTAACAGCTTGCAATGAACCCTGCTTCAACATTATTCACCATTCAAATGGAAGGAAATTAATGGGACAGGTAAGAGGGGAAAAAAACATATACTATACTACCAGGGGAAACAGTCCATAACTTCCATCACCATATCATTCAGGCATTAAGGAATTGCACATACCAGCTGTAGTACAGACTACTTTATGTCTGACTCAACCTTTCCCACTATTTGACTGAGGAAAAAATTTCATTGCAGGAGAAATTCCTGATTTTCTAAATAGCATATAACACTAGCTTATTGTGAAACAAAACCTGATGCAGCAATTTAAATGCCAAACCACTCCAAATTCAATCTTCTTTTAAAGCTGCAATTTAATTACTTCTCTCCCTGGGTATTCCTGGCTTATGAACACCACAATTTAAAGACCAATTCAGATAATTCCATGTACCAATAAAATTATACTGCATTTTAATACATTCTTAGCCAGTAAGTTACATGTGGTATCTGACATTTATACTAGACAATGCAATGCAATCCTTCAGTCATTTCTTAGAATTACTTATTCAACCCAATGACATGGGCAAAAAGTAAGAGCTGATAAGAAGGCAGTGAATGCAACAAAGTAAAGCTTGTAAAAAAAACAAAGGGAAACTAATTAGGAACAAAAATTTGATCTAATAAATTATTCTGCATTAATAATGATCAGCTTGTCAAAATTCATACTGTTTGTTCACAAAGCTCACAGCTGGAAACAGGAGGGATATTTCAGGTCAAGAACAAGGAGGTTCTTTGGCAAAAACTACACAAAGAAGTTTGCACAACTCCTGCCAACACCATGCTTAGCTTGAGGCAATGCTTTAACTTTCAGGAGCTCTGAAGTGAATCAATTAGAAAAAAAAAAAAAAAGAAAAAACACACCAAAAAACTTCTAACATAGTTACTAAAGGATTCTGGTAGTTTTACACCCAGTTTACCACTCATAAGAATATTACAGACTTCATATGAGAAATTACAGAAACCAGAATATGAAAAGATCCAAAGCAACAATGTTATTTTTACATGTTTCTCTTCCATTTGTAAATGCAACTAGGGACAGCTCTTAGAAGACAAGAGGACAAATTCACAGAAGCTGGTCATATTCAAGATGGCTACTGTCAAACTGGGCCATTCCTACTTTTCAAAAGCCTGGATGGAACAAGGCATGAAAGTCTCTATCAATCCTTCTCCCTTGTCCCTCACCCCCAGCCAGAAACTATCTTCACATAACCTTGCCAAGGCAAACAGATGATGCCATACACGGCAGTATTGCTGAACATAAATAGTAAGTTTCCTGACAATCAGAACCAAATACTTGCTAGGTGCCAGTTGGTAGGAGCTTCAAGACCACCACCCTTCTCATGGCTTCAATATAGCTAGATAAAAGTATTATTTTTTTTAAATTTAGGGATAGGATTTTTTCTTGTTTGACGGGAAAAGACCCTAGCATTTCCACATGACAAAGATACAACTACAAATTCTTTTTAAAACTACTCCTCAAGAAGAACAAAGGCTCTTCAGTACATGATTAGAGAATTGATATTTTCAAGTATGTTTTCTGCATTTTGCTAATAAACTAGAATAAAACTTAGAAGAAGTGAGAGATGCTTTATTCTTTTACAAAGTTTATTTCCTTTCTAAAGGAGTACTCTTCTCCCTCATCTAATTTTTATTCTAGAAAGCACTAAAACAAAACAAGTAGTTCTTCACCACAATGAGGTCATCACCTCTGATACAAAGACCTCTTCAAAGCAGCTGAATACCATGAACTTTTGCACATCTAAAAGCAGCTTTAAATACCTATCACTTATCAAGCAATTATGAATCATGCGATTAAACTTCTTTTATTCAAAAAGATTTAAGAAAAACAGTGTTTAGATATAATCACTTATCGAGAATTATCTGGATATGCTAAAGTAACATGCCATTCCAAGTATGTTTAAGATGGAACTTCTAGCAGCTTTCAACAAAGGGCTCATCCATCACAAAAGATTCTTAGAAAAACAAAGTTTCCATTTGATAAGAGAAAAGCCCGGGAGGTACGAACAAAGTAGGTTAAAGAAACAAAGAGGGGTCAAATCAGCATAAGAGAGCAGTTACCAGCAACATCCAGAAGGAATCCATTTTGAGTCCCTTGCTGTTTGGCAATATTAACTAATCACCTGGGAAACTGAGAAGAGGTGAAGAGACAAAATTCCTCATCTTAAAACACAAACTCAGGTGACTGCAGCTGAAAGGTGTTTTTTTGCTTAGTTGGCTTTATAGTGTGTTTTTTATTGTGGGTTTTTTTTAAGAGAGAGATTATATACAGATGATCTAATAAAGTAATTTACTTTTTAATTTCTCATCAAACAAAAATGGGATGGGACTCCAGAATGATCAGAAAGCACATTTAGAACACAAGGAAGCATGGATTGTGTAAAGAAAGTAAGTTTTAATGGTGCATCCTTTACAACTGAACATTCTGAAGTCCACCTGCAATTGATGTCAGTTGGACTTCAGCCTCTCCAAGTCCAAAAATCACAGACTGACCAAAGGGAAGAAGGTGTATAACAGCAGAAATTACCTTTTAAGCTTCATAAGCATCAATTACTAGATACAGAACGCTGTCTTAGATTAATTTCCAGTGTGAAGGTCTCTTACTAAGCATTAAAGACATACAGCTGGTTTTATAAGAGATAACACATATTAAAAGAAACACTTCACATGTACCAACTTGTATCACATTGGAAGGAGTGACTGATATGCTGAAGGTCAGGGTTGCTATGAGCAGGGACCTCAACGTGCTGACGAAAGGGACAACAGCAGACAGAAGGAATTCAGAGGCAGATGCAAAGTCTTGCACCTGGGATGAAAGAACAGGAGCCTGTACAGACTGCAGGTCAATTGCTTAGACAGCAGGTTTGCAGAAAGGGACACGTGGGACCTCATGGACACAAGCTGAATTTGAGCCAGCACGGTGCCCTTCAGCAATAAAAACTGACTGCACTCCAAGCTGCATTAGCAGGAGCATTACCAGCAGGCTGAGGGACATGGGCTCTCCATTTTCATGAGGCTCCATCTGGAACTGCTCTGAGTTCTCTGCACCCCAGAGCAAGAGACAGACATTGATATATTGGACTGAGAGCAGGAGAAGGCCACCAAAGTAACTGAGGGTTGGAGCACCTAATGTTGGAGGGAAGACTGGCAGATTTGGGAGTTTTCAACCTTATGAAAAGTTTTGGGAGGCATAAGGAGTGCAGATCTTACTGACATCTACAGTTACCTAAAAGGCAGAGAAATGTAACAACACTGCTCGAAGGTGCACAGCTATAACACAAGAGGCAGAAGATGGAACATGGGACCTCTATCCAAACTCAGCCAAAGGCCCCAAGTTATCTGATCTGACTGAACTTGCTCTGAACAGGAGATCCTACCCAGCCTATCATTAATACAGACACCACAGCTAGGACCTTTCATAAGCAGGGCTATTTCCTCTAAAATCCACTGCCAGTAAGCTTGAAAGGAAAGGTCATAAATCTTCCTTGCAAATTAACAGGAGGATCCATGCAAAGCACAGCCTTACACATGGAGGTCTCAGAACGTTTTTATGCAATGAGTTTCTTTTCTCCATAGCTACCAAACACAAGGAAGAAGATACAACAGAAACAACAAGCAACCACATTTTTTGATAAATTAAACATTCCTTAGTTCACCCTAGAGGTTTGTTCCCAAGTGGCTCAAGTTTATAACAGTAAATAAAATATCAAATTTAATAATGAATTTGCTGCCAGAAAATTACAGCATCTATTACATATTTCAGTCAGCAGCTCCCAATTCTCCTTGGGAGAGTTCTCATATCACTGAAGACATTACTTTAAAAGACAAAAGTTGAATTCAATTATTCAAAAATCTTTATAATCAGGTTTAGCACCAAGTCAGTTTCTTTTCTCAAGTGCAGTCATGCCAGTGAGCACACTGACACAACACAACCACGCATTAGTCACAGCAACACAAATCCCAGCAGTAAATCACACAGCCAGGGATGTATGCAATAAGTTGTGTGCAAAATAAAAGCCCCCACTGCTTCTTATTATGCTGTGTTCCTGGTTTGCATTCAAAAGTTAGGATCTGGAAGTTGTATTGAGGCAGGGGTTAGTCCCTTCTCCCATGCAGGAAGTCACAGGACAAGAGGAAATGGCCTCAGGTTGTACCAGGAGAGGATATTGTGAACTGCATATTAGGAAAAATTTCTTCCCCTAAAGGGTGGTCAGGCATTGAGAACATGCTGCCCAGGAGGGTGGTGGAATCACCATCCCTCTAAGTGTTCAAAAAACACATGGATGTGGCATTTGGAGACAGACTTTAATGATGGACTTAACAGTGCTGGGTTGGTGGTTTGGGCTTTGAGGTCTCTCCAGCCTTATTGGTTCTGACTGCACAATATGTGTGCTGATTCTTTTGCATATGCTAACTTCTTCATAAAATTCAGAATTTGAACCACCTGGGTTTAAAACCAACCTTCAAGTGCTCAAGAAAGGTATAAAGCAATTCTAATTAACTCTAAATTGGAAATAAAAAGGCGTTGGGAAATACCATATCAAGGAAGTCTCTACTAGCAGTAGTCCAGGAAACTCAAAGACAGCAGTGGGGAAAAAAGTAACATTGTTTTCAATTTATTCTGCATTTGATATGCTGTACATAGTGCAATACTCCTGACCACCAAAAATTGCCAAGAATAAGCCATTTTCTTGTTTGCACAACTGCATTTGTGAAGACCCATAAGTTTGAAATAACACACTTCTACCTTTTGTACCAATCTATTCAAAGACTTTTTTGATAGATCTAATTCTAATTACTCTAATATTTTCACTATCGAAATTCAATTCTGCAACAATAAATACATACAATATTGACTGTTTTCCCATAATAAATTTATTTCCACTGTGTG
Organism: Ammospiza caudacuta; assembly: GCF_027887145.1. Classification (NCBI taxonomy): domain Eukaryota; kingdom Metazoa; phylum Chordata; class Aves; order Passeriformes; family Passerellidae; genus Ammospiza; species Ammospiza caudacuta. The sequence goes on from NC_080595.1 coordinate 71,742,928, forward strand.
CAGCTCTTATTCAAATTTTTTTAAGTACTGGGGCTATGCTGTGGCAGAAATAAACCTGCAAAGAGTAGGCTGGGTTTGATTCTGGTTTTGTACTTTCCTAAAAGCATGTGTCTGCATTCAGAAACAGAAGTCCCTGAGTGCAAAAGGAAATGCTGTCTCTTTCTTGTATGTTCAAAATAAAACATTGTGTATTTGCAGCAAGTACCTATGACAGTACATAGTTTTTACACTTCCAGTGTTACCAACCTGTGGATGATACCTGGACATTGACTGGAGGAGGGCTCTGAAGCCTCCATCCCACTCTGAATACAAGTCAGACACAACTTACTGGGATCACAGTTTGTCCCTAAAGAATATCAGTAATAACATCCTTATATGACAAGTCTGCTATATCCTGATATTTTGACAGTAGTTAAAATAAATGGAAGGAGAATAAATAAAGCTTACTTCTTTAAGCTGAGCAAGTTCCAGAGATCCCGCAATATAGAGACTATAGGACAGAAGTGCAGTTCCCACTGACAGGCAGAAACATATTGCATGTAACAATTACTTCCAATCAGAGTAACCCAGGATATTGTTATCACTTTGCCAGAATCCCTGTGGGGTTTTGATCAAGTGTAATGTATTAAACATCATAATAAACAGCATAAAAAAATCTGAATGGCTATATACTGTTATTTGTAAAGACCAGATATAGAATAGGAATTTGAAAGAGAGATTTTTATAGCCTCAAAACAATGCATTGACTGCCCATACCAGCAATCTACAGAGATTAAAAATACCCATCAAGACAAAGATGCAGGAGCCCTTAAAGTACTCCTTAGTTATCCTGCAAAGAAAAGGTTTTGAAAATTAGTTAGCAGGCATTTTATTCTACAGAGAAAATTTTTACATGTATTTGAGGCTTACTTGCTTATCTAGGTATTTTTGGGCTCTGAATATTTTCAGATATATGTGTGGGGGAGGATGTTTGCTCCCAGACACAGAAGAAGACTCCAGTGAGGTCAATGCCACTGAGCAGGAATTACGAATGATGACTCCTAACACCTCCCTCATGCTGCTCTCCAAAGGTAAAGCAGTTGGACCACCAGTGAAAAGCAACATGACTTTCAAATACCAATACCCTAAAACCATAAATCATGAGGCCACACAGTTATGAAGGACTCAGAAACAAATTTTGGATACTAACATGCCTAAGTCATGTCAAAAGAAGGAGAATAAGGAAAACTGATGTAAATGTCACCCGGTAGACTGTCTAGAGCTAAAAAGCACATGCCTTCATCTATGTCCAAATCAGAGGACCAACCCAAAATAACATCACTTCAAACCCAAAATGGTTTGGTCATTCAAATCAGCAGTACATAGTGTATCTTACTGCACATACTTCCCACCATTGTACTGCCAGAAACATTGACAAATTTCAGTCTCCAGCTTAAACTTCAGTTGATAATAGTAAAACTCATAAGGGTGTCCCAGTTTTGGCTGGGACTAAACTACAACAAAGGGGAATAAATAATATTTATTTCCACTACATATATTTCTATATTGCAAAGTTCAGCCACAATAGTCAAGAATAAAAGACTGAAAACTCAGCTGCTGCTCATTTGTGGTTAACCTTTTTTTAATAGTTCACTAGTTCTGACAGATCCATAAACTTACAAAACTAATTTCTTTAAGAGCTAAGATCTCCTGCTCAGCAAGCAATTATCCCAAGATTAGTGTCTGGTAATTAATTTATTCTCTTCAATGAGCAGAAATAATAGGAATTGGGTTTCTGTGACTTTAAGCAGCTCATGCTCAGTTACCACCAGATGCTCAGAGTCATCACAATGAATCAGAGCAGGAAAATACATTAATTGGATTAAGTGTTACTTCTACATTTCCCACTTTCCAGTCAAAAGTGGAGAACATCTTACCTCATTTAATGTAAGGAATCTAAAAGTAAATGTAATAAGAGTAGTAAAACTATCAAAATAACAGAAGAATATTTCAATTTTCCTGCATTTCTCATCTGGTTTGAGAGCTCAGAGAAGCAGACAGCTGCAAACAGAAACGGTAGAATTCATCTTGGCAATTCTCATCAGTAAAGTATCGAGAGCTGATACACACAGGAACTCAGAAGACCTGACAATTTGCTGCTGAAGATCAACAGCACAGCAAAATCTTGAGATTAATTGTCTAGATAACATTCTTAAGGAGAAATCTGAACCATTTCAGGAAGGAAAAAACCAAAATTATTCTTCAAGCCATTTTGTAACAGAGCAGCACTGATCTTTCCAGATACTGCCCATATACAGACAATAACTGTTAGGAAAAGAAGGAAGAGGCTCTTCATTTCCATGCAGATACCCAGCAGTGCCACTGGTTGCCTACACCTGTTTAAGTCAAAACCAGGCAGCATGCTATTCCAAAATATTTTCATAGCAACTGGTCTATTTCAAGGGAAACTAAGAGAATTACAGAACAAAACAAAAACAAACCAGTCAAAAACCAAAACAAACACACACAGCCCCCCAACTTAAAAAAGGCAGAATGTTCAAGTTAAATGATAAAAACAAAATAGAAACATTTGCATATATAATATATACTGAGCATACATAAAAGTGAGTACCAATGGGATTATAATCAAGTTTTTTTACATCAAGAGGTCAGCTAACAATGTCTAGGCTTTCAGATTGAATTTTTCTATTGTTTTATTTAATCTCTAATACCAACAAAAAAGTAACTACAAATTTCTTGTTGCAGCTAAATACCTCCAAGTCTTAACTACTGCAAGGTCTTCTTAAGTGGTTTCCTTAGAATAAGAAAAAAACATTACCAGAATGATTCCACTTGTACTTGGATATATCCACCTAAAACCTAGTTATGTTATTTATCTATTAGACAGCTTCCTCCTAAAAATCATGCCAAATTTAATTTACAAATATTTGGTTATCCTCCTGAGATGCAATTAACGCATTTGAGAAGCCTCAAATAGCATATTAGCCCTGCCAACACTTAAGAAAAAATTGAATGGCAGGTACCAACTGGCATCTCTCAGATACTTTGGCAAAGAATTAGGTCCTGCCATGACAAATTTCAGAGAAGCAATACACTGCTTCAGAGAGGAAGCGATTTGCAGTTTCCAACTTCTACCAAATGTGGGACTCAGCACAAATTCCCTCTCCCAGAGACAGGACATGACTGGCTGGCATCTGTGTCTGCCAGCAGCTCTATAACCATGCCAAGACCAAAACTGGAAACAAAAAGGTTACAGGGCAGTGGGAGGGTGGGGAGGACACACCAAGCAGCTCTATCTCGCCTCCAAGAACAAGATTTACAAGTCTACCCAGTACTGGTTGGTAAACTACTTCAACTTTCTGCATGTTTTCACACTGATTTTTTTACTCTTCTTTGTAGCCTAACTTTGCTCATCAAGAAACCACTCAAACATACCTGGAAAAGCTGCCTACAACTACCTCATATATGGAAACAGCTGAAATGGATCCAGCACCTATAATTACAGTCTAACTGTTGGGAGTTATAGAAATGAATTTAAGCATTCCAAATACAAAATGAACTTACCTTTCAAGAATCATTCAAAAGTGTTAGCTACGAAGTCAGCATCAGCCTGTTTTCCATATGCCATGAAGTAAAGATCATCTAACATCACATGGAAGACCCACCAGCAAATAGAGCTAAATTACTGACTACATACAAGATCAGAGCATCAAAGAGTTCCATGGGGCATTGCTTTCCGTATTGATCCTATCAGGCTCTGATAAACCTTCAAAAGAAAGATAACTTTAGCAATAGTTCCCTAAATATCCAACTAACCAGGTTTGTAAATGTGAACTCTAAGTAGCATGGACTGGTGCATGTGCCATTGCAGATACTGTTAGAGCAAAGTCCACAAAGATGTACCATGTACTCATAAGGTAAGACAGCACTTTTTGGCGTTCTACAGGACACCTGGAGCTGGATTCCAGTTGCATGTGAAAGCACCCGAGCGAGGATGCCTGTGTGAGTGAGGAGTCAAAGCTCCCACTAGAGGCAGTGGAGATCTAGGCAGCACAGCTTGGGTTAACTGTAGAATTTCAGCCCACCCGAAAGTTAAAAGCATCTACCCAGCTGAGTAACTCTCCACAAACCACTAAATTTACTCCACAGACCTCCAGCTAGTATAATCTGCCAGATGAATTCCACACCTTGCCAGTTTTCTCCAGGTGTAACACTCTTGCATCACTGCCTGAAAATGTCACCCAGTGATCCAGTGCAACAAACACAGACAAGCAGAGCAAAGCTAAATAAAAAAAAAAAAACACCCCAAAAAACTACTAATGACAGCAAAACACACATTACTGGTACAGTGTGATGCCAAGCATCACTGAATGACTGGCACCTATGCCATTTAGGAAGACTGTGTCTCACCTCAATATATATCATGCCTTTCAGAATATTAAAAACCCTCCAACCATCACATTTGCTTCAGCACTCACATAGTGACCCAGATAAATACAGGAAAAAAGGTAAGGGAGAGGAACAACTATATATAGTTTACCCATTATTTTAAAACAGGCCAGATATAACTACTGAGGGCAAAAAATATACATATAATACTTGAAACTCTCCTTAAATTGGAGGCAAGCATATGAACAGACCAGGTCTAAAAGCCCACGGTCTTCTATCACAAAATATTTGCGGTACCCTTGTCTTACACTACACTGAAATTCATTACTTACAGAACTTCACAGAAGTTATGACCCTCTAAGCTAAACCAATTACACACAGGAAAGTGCTTTACAATTATGAAATTACTTTATAAAAAAGGGAGAGGTAGCTAAAGACAAAAAGTAACTGCCAAAGCAAACAAGAATATCAACCGAACATAGCTGTAATCAGAAGCAGTACAAGTCAGTTTAGAAGACAAGCACTTACATGAACAAGCAAATCAGTGTGGATGCAGCATTCCCAATGGAGAGTGGCTTAACAAGATGTCCCACTTTTAAAACAAGCAGATACCTTTGATCTCCTCTTCACTAGCCCTAACAAAAGTGGATGCTCCTTTTTCCTTCCTCTGCATTTACTCTAGTCCTGAACTCCACGTATCTTTGTGTAAACACTGCTTAGCCATTCTGTAACTACTTCTTAGCCTCCCACTAAACATTCATTTACTTCCCCAATCAGTAACTGATAATCCCACAACTCAATTGATGTTTTTTTCACACAAAGCTACACCCAACACTTCACTAAAAGGTTGGCCACTTCAGCCACTTATTCAAGAAAAAAGGACTTAACTCATTCTATACTTTCACACTTGGTGGCAAGATTACCTTAAAATGAATTCACCACTCCCAAGCTATAAGTTTTGCACACAAGACAGGAGGTAGTTCTGACAATAATGGCATGGAGACCCTGAGAGAAAAAGTTAGTTCATGGCCCCTGTGATTTTTCCGTCATGCAATTTAAAATTCATAAAAAGCAAATAAACTGAAAGGCAAATCATATCCTGGGGTGCATCAGGCACAGCATAGCCAGCCAGGCAAGGGAGGGGATGGCCGCACTCTGCTCTGCACTGGGGCAGACTCACCTGGAGTCCTGTGTGCATCTTTGCAATAACCTAAGAAGGGTATAAAGTGTTAGAGAGCATCCAAAGGAGGGCCACAAAGATAGTGGAGAGTCTAGAGGAGAAGCCCCATATGAGAAGGGACTGAGGTCACTTTGTTCATACTGGTGGAGATTGAGGAGAGACCTCATGGCAGACTACAACTTTCTGGTGAGGGGAAGAGGACAAGGAGACACTGATCTCTTCACTCTGGTGACCTGAGGGAATGGCCTGAAGCTGTGCCAGGGAGGGTTAGGTTGGATATTGGGAAAAGCTTCTTCACCCAGAGGATGGCTGGGCACTGGCACAGGCTCCCCAGGGAAGTGGTCACAGCACCAAGCCTGACAGAGCTCAAGAAGAGTTTGGACAATGCTCTCAGGCACATGGTGACTGTTGGGGTCACCTTGTCCACCTTACTCTTACCCATTTCTAAGTATGACCACTCCTAATTATCTTTTAGAGTCCACTGAGCCTCCTCTACTTCATATTTTAGTTTAACACACAAAAGAAAAACAGTAGCCAGGTTTTAAGCCACTGGAACCAAGTTGTGGTATCTTAGTCACAGAAAATCTTCTCTTTCAAAAAACCAAGTAAGTGTGTTGATGAGGAATTCCAGAACAGTTCATGCAGTGCTCTACAGATCTCTGCAAAGATGAAGAAGCAAAGCCCTACCCGTCTTTTGTTAAAGCAATGTCTTGATAAAAATAGTGTCTTGTCATTTTAAGAATGCTGTTCATATTATCCCTGTCTTTTGTACAATAAACACTGACCAGCAATCTCTCAGGCTGAGACTCTACCCAAAAGAACTGGCACTTAGTTTCCAGAGAATTCACACTGCCTATAAACAGCAAGCTGTGAGAAATGCTAAGATTTATCACCTTCAGAAGACAACATAATTTCAACACAAAAATTCGCTACAAGTTCTAAGTTTCTGTCCTTTCCATTATGATTCTTAACTCAAAATCTAAAGGAATGCTGTCCCATTAAGAAGCCACATCATTTTTTATCTGAAACTCTGGAACAACCACATAGGTCCAGATGGAGGCAGTTTTAAAGACATGAGAAAATTTTTCACCTGGGTTTTAAGTTTCCTGTTTATAGTATAGCAACTCTCTTACCTACTCTGATCAGGAAAATATGCACCTGGAATACTGGTAAGTGGGATACCACATCAATAGAAAAGAAATCTCAATTGCTCAGAGACAGTACCCCAAAGAACAAGCAGCAGAGTAGTTTGTAGAATATCCACCTTTCTTGACCTTTATTTTCCCAATACAATTATCCTTAGTAAATACAGCTAAATTATCTACAAAATATTTTAAAATATTTTGAACAACTGTTGAAATACTGACATTTCAGACAGAAAAGTAATTAACACAGTATACAGTTGGTGGCACAGACCTCAATGCAGAGACTGAGCATAACATACATTAAGTTAAATGCCTTAAACCACATATACAAAAGATCAATACTGCAGCATGAGGTTGCATAAATTGCATGCTACTTACTATTTTCTTTGCCTAATATCAGAAAAAGCGAAAAAAAAAGGACACTGAAGTGGGGCCACGCTGACTAAACTTCTGACTGCATACAAAGACTAACATCATCCATACCAATTTTGTGCAGTTCTACTCCAGCCTTTCCACTAATTTACCTAATTCTGTCCCAGTCCCCCCACATACCTCCAAGGGTCAGTGATTTCATTGCATCAAACTAAATGTTCATTGAACTGCTTCACTATGAACAAAATACTTTTATATGTACAGAGGTGTAAAAAGCTGATAATGCTTCATGCTTCAATTTGTAACAAACGGGGTTACTCTGATAGGATTAGAAAACATATCCCAGGTTTGCACATTTAAGCTTCCAGAAAATGTCCTAGTGTTGATTTAATTTTCTAGATCACTGCCAGTACCCAGCTGTGGCAGAAATTATAAGCTGAGAGTTCTAATTTCTTTCAAGTCTGGAATGCAATGCTGGGTTTTGAAGAGCCTAAGCTAAATAAATATTTCAAAGGTAAGAAATTACTTGAAGTTATAAAAGAACAAAGGGCAACTTCAAATTCCCTTTTGTGTGCCAAGATCATAAAGGCTTTCTCTAAAGTACATTACCTTCAGTTTTGTCACACACATGACAACTTAATCCAATGAACTCAAGGGCCACAGGCAGTATTTTTAGAGATAAATTGAAAGAGAATCCAAAAGTCATCATATAAATAGTACACTCAAGATTCAAAAAAATATTATCTAGCCATACTAAATCAACTTTCTGATAAGGCTGTTGCTCTGAACCATGACACATACCATTGTCATGTCCAAAATATGCACCACAGGTCAAGTCTCAATTTCAATCTCATATGCTTTGAGGTTAACAGCATCTTTAGGTAAGGCACTGCTACCACACCTTCCTTCCTCTCATAAAAACAAGCAGCCCTGTATAGAAGCAGATCTCATCAGCCAATTCCAACCACTTTGAAACTACTACAGTATGCACCAAACTGGAGCACACTGACAACAAACAGGCTCAGTGTGACCAGTGGAACCCATTGAGATTGTTCCAACCCCAGCACCTTCAGTTACAACACAGGATCAAGTTACTGTCCTAGACAGCCCTGGCTGCCTACCCCAAGCACACTTAGTGCTTCCAACTCTTTGGAAAAGAGCTACAGCCTCCTTGGAGCATGCTAACCCGTTTGTTTTACACCCATGCCCTTGCTGCCCAACTGCTCACTGTAGGTGGCTTTGCTGCCACTCAGACTCTAATCTAGAGCAGACTGAGCAGCTCCCTAAGAGACACATGGCTGGTACACACCTGGGTACAGAAACCACTCAAGGCAAAGGCACAGAAAGCAGCCCAAGGACAACAGGCAGGTTTAGAGTGCTGACACCAGAGACAACACAGACAAAAGTCCCCAAAGATACAGCCCACCTCCAACACCTCAACTCACTCGGGATCACTTGGTAATGAATACTAACCTGTGCTTTTCCTCTTGAATTCTTCGACTCTTAAGCTTTCAATGCAATATAGGAAGTGCTAAAACTAGGACATCACTAATTAGAACAATCTCTTTTGATGTTGTAGTTAAATAAAGTGGGTTTTTTTGGTTTTTCTTTCTTCAAAACAAACTTTCCTACCTGGTACACAAGAACACTGTTCCATACGGTTTCATATAATGAACTTGCCACTAAGAAAGCAGTGTTTTGCTCCAAAAGAAAGGACTGTTCATTCATTTTAGACTGCAAAAGCTTGAAGGTCACAGTTTATTTAGAACATTATATCATAGTGTTTTATCCTTGCTCAGCCCCAGCACTGATAAAATACAGCTAAAATTACATGGTACCAATATCAATATATTTCTTTACAATGAAGTAGGAAGACTTATTTTATTTACACAACGCATTTTCTACTTGCAATGTTTTTATTGAAGCATCTTGAAAAAAATTGCTAAAACACAGTTTAGGAGTCAGAAGACAATCTTCACTGCATGTTTTACAAATCATTTCCCAGAGGAAAACAGCTAGAGACTAAGAAAATTAAATTAATAATTAACGTGTTTTGAATTACTTATTATTCCTCCAATCTATGTTCTTAAAAATGCAAAAGAAGAAAAAAACATATTTGGCACTTGGAAGATATACATAGAGTACAGCTCTGCTGAATAAAACACACTCCAGAAGATAAACAGCCAAAGATTGCACTATTTGTGCTTACTCAGAAAAAAGGCAGCAAGGAAATTACTTTACAACTTCCAGTCTAAGTACAAGTCCCTACCGTGTAAGTGACACCATGTTCCATGGGATTATAGACATGCTGCTGATAACAGAGACTGCAATCAAAATCCCAGTTATCCCTTCCTGTGTGTGGGAACAAACTAGCACTGATCATTTTTAAATTGGTCCCATCCTTACTAAAGGGCTGCTATTAATTTAGCTATTAGAACCAGCCATTCCTATCCAGTTCCCACAAAAATTAAAGGCAATATCCAAAACAGAGCTGCTGCTATTGTAATAAATTATATTTCTGAAATGCAAACAGATAGGATAATTCTGAGAAAACATTCCCTTGTGATCTTGTACTTTCTGTACATATTTGCTGAAGGTTGAACTGCAGTGGTCTAAGGCTGCATGGTTTGTTCACAAAATTAAAGAATAAAAAAAAGTGTGTGGAGGACATAAGAAAGAAGCTATATCATTCCTTCACACAAAGACTATTTTAAAACCAGACAGTTATATTATCAGTGCTACATTAGCCTGGATGCAAGTAATCACCACATCTCCTTCCCTGAAATTCACAGAGCAGAAGCAACTTCAAATTGGGTAATTATTTGCTGAGCATTATAGATGCTTATTGAAAATCCTTGTTTTCCTTAGCAATACACAGCAATAAAAGTTAGAATTTTCTGAACATTTTTCTCATTTCAAAGCATGATCTTTGGTGTGGAGAATTCTATTAAAAGAATGTGGCAGGCAGCAGGCACGCAGACACTTGAGGAGGTGTGTGCTGGTGCAGTATTTACTGCACCAGTATTTTATTTACCAGTATTTATGTCACCAGGTGAGGGAAAGGGGGGAGGGGGTCAGCACAAAGCACGACACTGGAGGCGACAAGGGATTGACTTCATCTTCTCTGAGACCTTCAAGTGTCAAAAGCCTGGAAGGAGGCAGGAGCAGGCAGTCTGATTACTACTGTGAAACCAGCAAGGGGATGCAGAGATATGGGGCTGGTTAGGTTCAAGCAGGAAGGGCTGCAGGGGGCAATCTCAGCATGCACAAATACCCCATGAGAGGATGCGAAGAGAATGAGCCAGACTTCTCAGTGGTGTTCTGACGAGAAGCAAGAGACAATGGACACAAATTGAAATAGAGAAAATTCCATTTAAAGGTAAGAAAAATCTTCTTTGCTCACAGTAGCCAAACACTGGCACTTTGGAGGCTGTGGAGTCTCCATCCTTGGATCAAAACCCAACTGGGCAAGGTCATTAGATGCCTGCTCTAGTAGACATTGCTCCAAGTGGAGGCTAGAGTTTGTTATTATCTCTAATTAACTCAGACTGGCTAAGAGTAAATAGACATATATACATATTATGCTATCATAGTTTAAGAACAATGCTTCATTCAAGACTAGTAACTCAATAATATTTAGACTTCAAGATGGCCTTCAATAACACTCCTTTCAGGAGGCTAAAGAAATCATGATAAAAGAAACTGAACATTATCAGGAAATGGAAAGTGTCCAGAGGCAAGCAGACTGCGTTGAAAGACGAAAACATGTTTACGGATAGGCAAACACTAAGCATGGGTACAACTTGCTAAATCTAAGAAAAAGGTTACAGACTTTGCTAACTTCCCCTTTAAACAGCACTTATTTAAGGCAACTCAAAAATGAGGAAGGGATCTGAGAAACCTCAAAGAATGGCAGCCAAAAAACAGATGAGTAAGATGGCATTGAACAGACTACAGGGACCAATTAAACAAAACAAAGTTGAAGAGCAAGGAGTAATGCACATTGGAAAACTTCAAAGTGAACTAAGCTTCACTGACTGCAGGTACTAATAATAAGCAGCAAGAAAAACATTATGTTATGTAAATAATGCAAAATCGACAGCACAATGTCATTAGAGTGCATCACTCATGCCAGAAAACAGCAAGGCCTCATTTTGTAAAATGACACAGTACCTTTCTTCTCTACATTACAGAGAGTTAGAGCAACAGAGATATTGACAAAGAAATAACATTGGGAGTATGAAATGTATTTCACATGCAACAAAACTGTCATGAGTAGAGCACAGTAAAACTTAGTATTTCAGTGGATTTGCATGAAGGATATTTTAGAGGATATAGTTTTGTCTGACAGGCAGCATACCAGAGTTCATAACTTGAGGCACGTGGATTTAATGCAGAGCAGTGACAATTCCCAATCATCTTTAGAATTCTAGAGGGATGTTTCATCACTATGAAATTCAAGTACTGCCCCCAAAGAAAACCACAAAAATTAACTGGAAACTAGCTTTCAGGCATATTAGAAAGATTATTCTCCCTAACAAAGTTGTTTGTTGCAAGTTAACCTGCAGTTGGAACAGGAAGAACCTAACCAATGTGAAATTTTATATAAGGGAAAAAAAAACTCACAAGAATACAACCTAAGTAATCACTCTGCAGAATAGTTGACAAGACTACAAGAGAAATGCTCCAAAGGTACAAAGACATTGCATGTGTGCATGCAAAAACAGTAGTGGTATTAGTCATTCTGGTCTTAACAAAAACAGCATACTACAGAAATTGCCTTCAACTTTCCAGTTTGACCCAATCATCATACCAACTACTCCAGAATCTTCATTTACATAGGTATTTATAATCACAATGCCAGTCAAAGGAATACAAAAATTACTACAGCTGAATAAAATTAAACACTATTTATATATCAGGCTAGTTTTCAGGTTAGAACTCACTGTTGGTTCACTGCTCTTGTTTCAGCAGCCAAGCAAACATGAGAAGGAAAGTAGACTACAGCAGCACTGATAATCATGTGCACTATATAAGCAATTCCATTGTTTCCTTGTGTAGCCATGTTCAATACTGAAGTCCAGGTTTTTGGGGAACTACATCCTCCACTCCAATGTAACCCTTATTGACCAAGCTGTTATGCAGTTATACACTTCCTTGTACCTCACACAAATTATACTTGTGTACTCTGATAACTTCTGTGTTCCAAATTTGACTTACTACTTCTTAAAAAGAAAAGTCAGTTGCTTTCTCATAAGCCACGTGACACAGGTCCAGCCTGCCAAGGTTCCCAGTTTACTGGATACAGCAGCCCATAGATTTAGAAACATAAGTGTGGTTCTGAAGGACACAACAGGACTTGAATTATACCAAAATTGCTGATGGTCTTTATCTCTGGAGGGAAACTCAGGAAGATATCAAAAGATTGTAGAAAAGAGTAAAGGAAAACTTCAAACTCTCCTGTGAAATTATCTCTTGTAGATCTTTGTAGTCATTCAAAATTATCTCCTCAGTATCTGAATTACAGCCTGAATGTGAAAGTAAAATCAGAATTCTCCTCCCTGCCCTATCAAACTCTCAGCAACCCAGGGCCAAGAGCTGTGATGGTGCCAACAGTGCTGAGGCAGCCAATCAATCATGCTGATATGCAGATATGTCACCAAAGGCTGCACCTAAGAGAGCCAAGCCCAGAGGCATAAAAGCACACAGATAACCAGTCCAGGCAAGGTGAGGGGGTGTTTTCCAGGAACACTGGATAACAAAGCAAACACATAGATGCAGAACTCTAACAGCAGTACATGTTCCCTGTGCAGGTGATACCTGTACTCACAGGTATATTCAATACTTGCACATGAGAGAAAAATCCAGTGGAGTTACAGAACCAGCACTTCAAATCATAGAACAACTACAAACATTGCAAAACATAGAAGCAATTAAAGTAGTGGAACTGGTAATTTTATCTTTTTTTTAATGAAGCCTACAATTTTTATCTCTGTTACCATTAGAATCATAGCATTTATTTGCCTTTTGAAAACAAGTATGGGTACATATGCACATAAAAACCTATACAACAGAGGCAACTGTCAAGAGAGCAAAACACAGGAGTAGATGGGGCTCACACAAATATCTGAGATAACAACAGGACTGGCTCAGTGCCCCTCATCCCCATGTGACAACTCCAATAGGGAAAGGAACCAAGTGCTCTTCCTGTCAGACCCTGGACTGGTCTGGACCAAATCTTTTCCCTTCAAGGGTGACCAGACTACAATTGCATTTAAACACTAGAGGCCAGCTAGGTCTGCCCTATTTCCAAGGACCACGAGCCTCCTGCACTTCATTGCCATTGGTTTTTTCCACCCAACTTGTTTCTCAAACACAATGAACTATAAACAATGAACAGAGTAGTTTTCTGAGACTTCAGGCACAGCTTTCTAGAAGTTTTATACTTACTTACACCAGGGGCCTTTCCTCTTCTGGAGTTGTGAATCAAGTACTTTTTGAACAAAAAATGGCTACGCAAGGAAACAATGGAATTGCTTATATAGTGCACTACATAAGCAAAGAAATTTGATTTTTGCTAATATAAATACCAAAATACTGTGTACTAGTTACATTCAAATTTTTTTCATAAAAAGGTGTCCCTTGAAGGAATTTTTGAACCCTCTATGACCCACAAGTTTTTTCCATTAATACTCCTAAATCCAGCAACAATGTTAATAATACTTCTTTAACTTATTTATCCAGTGCTGATGCTGCATGCTGTAAACTGCCCTGCTCATACTTCTGGTTTCTTCCACTCCCCATCTGCAAGGCAGAGTCACTTCTTGACTACATCTTCCTCCATCCTGCCTCCTCCCTTTTTGCCTTTCACACTGAAAAACACCCACCCATCTACTAACACTAACAAAATTAGCATAGCCTATGATATGTAATGCCCTCCCATTTTGCCTTGCATTTTGACTTTTAAGATATTACACTATGTTATTAAGAGATACCAAAAGCAGCTTTTATCATAACCTACTTAATTCCTCTTTTCAGGAAAAACACCAGGCAAGAGATGACTACTGACTGGTCTCAAAAGAGCAGGCACACAAAAACCTCTGGCAACACACGTGCTCTTGGCAACAGCTAAGCAATCTGTAGTAAAAAAAAAAAAAAAAAAAACCAAACTAAAAACAAACCAAAAAAACCCAAACAACTAACAGACCTGAATTCTTCTGTGCTGTGGATCGACTGCAAAATTCCACAGACACCTGTGGTCCTTAAAGAAATTACATGGAATACTCGTGCCTCTCAAAAAAGCAGCATTTCAGATATTAGAGGAATATTTTTTTCCAGAAGGATTAGACTATTAAACTTTGCTTTCCAAAGCAAAGCCCCACAGCAAGAAAACTTTCATTACAAATTCCAGTTTTCCAATTCATTAAACTTGACTAACTCAGTTACCACTGCCAGGTTTGAGTTGCAATCAGTCCAAACACAAGAGAGTCCGCAGATTAAGTATTTGAATCAATACCATGGGAATGATCAGGCTAGACTTTTCTCTAACACTAAAATCATAAGTGACTTTTGCCTTCCAGTACCCCAACTCATCAAGGTACTTTCAGGAAGGGAAAGGAAAGGAATGTTTTTTATCTGCTGTGCTTTTTTTTTACAGGAGACTCCATGTATTTGCCGTCCTCCTTCACATGCACACAAGTCATCTAGGGAAGGCAGCTATCTTGCAGCATTTCCCCCAGTTTGAACCCATTCGGAATAAAAAAAAAAAAAAAAAAAAAAAAGCAGAATTAGTGCCTTCTGCATTACTCAAACCAGTACATCTGACAAAGCAAAGTGCAGCTGTAACTATTTTTTCCCCCTCACATCACTTAAAAAGCAATACAGGAGGTGCTGGTTATATCCAGGACTCAGAACTCTTCCTGCTCTTCTACGCAGGATGCAAACGTTGGCTCTAAAGCCAGGTTCCAAACCCCCACCCCCCCATCCCCCTCTGTTTTCTGCAATTGGGCAAATCTTCAAAAACAGGAGTGAAGCACACCCACAATCTCGCCTCACTTAGACATCAGTGATGCAATTACCCTTCTGGAAGGCAGGAGATAGGCTGAAATTTTCTCTTGTTGATTATTTTGACTACTGCACTAGCACCTAAAGACCGTTTTTATTTTTTCAGTACAAGACAATTTTTAAGAAATTGTTACTACCGAACAGATACTCGGAAAAAGCAATTTTTACACTTCCCTACAATGAGCAGGCAGAGTATCAGCCACCCATTTGCTCATGCAATTCTGACTGGCCAGGAGCTCCCAGGGCAGCATGCAAATGTTCACAGCACATTCTCTGAATCTCATTCCTCTCCTGTGCAGGCTAAGGAGCCTAGGCACCTACTTCTGGATGTGCATTTCCCTTCTGAGAAACAGGCACTGCCCAGCCTGACGTGCAAACGTAGCTTCCCATCTTCCTAGCTCAAGAACACTGGGGAATACACCTTGTACATCACTGCAAGCTGTTTAAATGCTGGAGAGGACATCACTTAATGCACCACCACAGCTTTTCAGCTTTCCTACTTTAGTCTAAACACCTGCCCTGATTTTCTACCTCAGACAATAATAGTTATTAAGCTGCAGGAGGAAAATTAACTTTTTAACATTTTAACTTTAGGCCCACCTATGCAAGTATTAAGGAAGACATAAATTTCAAAAGGTCTATAACACTCACTCTATACTGGAAAATTTTTCTAGATGGCTTACAAGTCTCTAAGGCTAGACATTTTTTAAAGAAATTAACAAAACCATAAAAGACAGTGTTTATTTTTCAGTATTTCATTTTAATAATTTAACACGAAGCTATCGTTTACGCAAGTCAACTTTATTATTTACTATAATAAAATATAATTTTCATTCTGCCCCTTAATTTCAATTGTTGTTATGCCAGGGGCCAAAAACTGCATTTCCTCAACTTACAAAGTCAGAGCACAAGACACTTTCCACAGAAAACTTACATAAAATAAAACAGAATGCACGCTCACCTCTTAACTAATTGACACTTAGTGCCTAAAGTGCTTTAGATCAGTAACATGTGAGAGGGCTGGTAATGTCTTTAAAGTTTAGTAAATATCATTAACGTCACTGGTGAGTTGCATGACACTGGTTGCAGCAGCAAATCTGCACTTCAAAATGCCGGGTTTGGAAACTGTCAAACCCATTCTCGACCCATTTTAAGTGTCACTATAACCCACTCTTAATTGATCTTGATTTAGGCTAACCTTAGGCTAACGGGGGCAGGGCAATAAGAGTTTCTGCGACCAGAAGTGTGCATTGTAACCCATAACGCACAACAGCAGATGCCTAAAGATGCAGCGGTGGAAGAAGCGGGAGCACACCTGCTCCTCTCCCGCAGCTTCTCCCCCGACACCCCGGAGGTGCTGCCAGGGGCAGGGCTGTGAGGGCGCACCCCTGCCGGGACAGCGGCCTTTCCCCTCGGGTATTCCCGAGTGCCCCAGCAGGCTCCGGCCCGGCCCGACCCTCCGGAGGGGTCTCGTTCCTGCGGCCCCCGGGGCTCGGACACTGCCGGCAGCGAGAGGCCCCGGGCCGGGACCCCGGGACACGTCCTGCGCCCGGGCTGCAGGCGGGGAAGGCCCGAGGCGGAGCGGGCTGGAAGCCGCCCCGAGCCCTTTTCCGGCCGCCCCTCACCTGTTTTGAAGACCAGCTGCTTGTCGTCGCTGCTGCCGAAGAGCCGGAGCATGGAGACGAAGAGGACCCCGCACGAGTTCTGAATGCCGAAGACGGCGCCGTTGCACCACATGGCGGCCAGCATCACCACCCAGCCCCAGCCGCCCTCGGGGGGCTCCGGCGCCGCAGCGCTCCCGGGACAGCCCGGGCTGCCGGGGCCCTCCTCCGCCGGGGCCGCAGGGGGCTGGGCCCCGCTCTCGCCGCTCCCGGGGCGCCACTCGCCGCCGTTCTCCCGCCGCGGCTCCTCGCCTGCTGGCGGGCCGGGCAGGGGGGTCGCGGCGGCGGGGTCTGCCCTCGCGCCCTGCGGCTCCAGCTGCTCGCTCACCGGCGCCATCCGCGGAGCGGGCGTGAGACCCTCCAGGCGCGCCGCTCCCGCCTTCCTTTTCCTTCTCCTCGCGACCTCTCGTCCCCCGCTCGCTTCAGCCCCTGGCCGCGGGGGCTGCGGGCATCCTGCGGCGCTCGCTGTCTGTTTATCTGTCCGCCCGCCGGTGTGCGGGACCGAGCGAGGCCAGCACACACCCCCCTCTTCCCGCCGCGCCGCCGCCGCCGCCGCTTTATTTTAAAAGGGGGGGCTCCCTCGGGGGCGTCAGCGACAAGAGCTCTTCCCTCCGCGCCGATTGGCCGCGGGAGGGGAGGAGGGAGGGAGGGGGGCCGGGGAAAAGCAGGCGAAGCCACGCTCCTCTCCGGGCCCCCCCCCCACCTCGCCCGCCGCTCTGGCTCTCCGGTGGAGGGGGTGGAGCGGGGCGGGACCGCGCCGTGGCGGCGGCGGCGAGCGCACGGTGCGGCGGCCGCCCGGGGAGGGGGAGCGGGGAAGCGGAGGGCGAGGCTGGAAGTCAGCGGTTAACGGCCGCCGAGAAGGGGCGGGAGGCGGGCGAGCGCCCCGAGCCTGCACACAGGTACGGCAGAGCGGTAAACAAGCCCCTGGCCCCGCTCCCGGGCCCTGCCCGCTCCCCGCGAGGCAGGGCAGCTGCGCCCAGCGGTGTCCCGCCCCAGCTGGGCCAGGGGGAAAAGTCTGAAACTCCCGCCCCGGCCGTTTGCAAACAACAAGGAGATAAGGAGAAGCCGCCCCAAAACGCGCACCCTCCGGCGCACACGCGCACCCTCGCAGCCACACGCGCGGGGAGAGCCGCTCCCGGCCCTGCCCAGCGCCCTCGGCCCCTGCGGAGCTCCAGTGCCCACCCTCCTGCCCCGGGAAGGGCTGCCAGCCCCGGCACGGAGGCGCCCGGCTCCAGGGCCCTCGGGGCATCCGCTGTCCTCCGGGACAGCTGTCCACCTCCTCTCGGGACACCCTGTGCCAGGGGACACCGTGCGCGAACTACTGCTGCCCAGTTGTCTTTGCTCCTTTTTAAGAAAGGAAGAGAAGGTGCTTGCTTCTGCACAGCTCTTGACATGTTTCCCATTTGCACAGAGGCATCAAGTCTTGACCTTTCCTCCCCACAGCCAGGGAAATGAGAGGATAGGAAAAGCACAGGTCAGGAGTGTTAAATGACAAGTTTTGGATTCATGATCCTGCTTCCAAGCTTGCAGACGCGCATCTGTTCTGCTGTTTGGCAGCTACGTACGTTTTGAGCACTTCGGGTTGGTGAGGCAGAGAGCTTCTTGAAAGAAAATCAGCAGATTAAATCTGAATGCTTTGTCCTTCCCTGTGAGATCTGGAGGGCTCAAAGCATCCTTTTGCATTTATGCACCATCCTCCCAATTTCTTCCCTGAGAGCTTGGGCTGCTACTGCTATGCCTACTGTGGCATCCAGCTCCCCAGCCTGCCTGCCAAAGCCTCTTCTTCCTTTTTTATCCCTGAATCACCTTCCCCACTTTACCTGCCAGTGGCCACATGGAAAAACAAAGCTTAGTCCAAAACAAAGCACAGCTTCTTAAGAACGTGTCTTCTGGCTCAGTACACATTGCTTTCCACATGAAAAGTAGTAGTAGCTAAAGAAAGAAAACCATACAACGATCTTGAATGCATTTGTGATTATAATGGAGTGCATTTTATAGGTGCACTAATCTTGCTGCACATTCACTGTCTTGTTACTCGTGCCCTTCTGAGTTAAACATAAAAATATTACACATAAAGATACAGCAGTGGAATTCAGAAAAAAATAAAAGCCCAGCAACGAAACACAATACAGTTCCATGAAATACATAATGATTGTCAAAGCAAAGAGAGACTATTTGGCCGACCACTGAAAAACACATCTGTTCCCCCCAAGGAACAAGTCTGGATGCTTATTAAAACCCCAAGCCTATGATAAGCTTAACTATGCTCAAAATGTTTCATAAGCAATTTAACGTGCAAAAGTTAACCGTTCACATTCTCCAACAAGTCTTTGTCCAGAAGCTGTTTTCTAAATCTGTTGAGCTTTCTTAAAATAATTAAAGCTTCCTCCACCACAATTTTTTGAACAGTTTGAACTGTTCAATTTTTTGAACAGTTATGACAGAGCAAACAAAGCTTTTTTAGTTTCAGATTCTATCTTTCTTATGTGTGCCAGCAACGATTAACTTAATTAAACTTTCAGTTGCATAGAAAGAAACAAGGGTAAAATCCAAGATTGGCCCTTAATGTGACTGATCCAAGGGGTCGTGGCTCCACAAATTCTTAGATAAGTTTCTAACTCTTAGTGAGACTCCTCAGATGGGAGTCCTGAATGGGAGCCTGTGAAGTGCATGATGGAAAGTCAAATCAGCTTGAGGGAACTGCCACGTATTTTTTCCGTTTTGGACAGTGTTCAGTTAAGCTCAAGACTTAATTCCTTCTCTGTGTATTTTTTCAAGGTAATATTTATGTACTGCAGTTTCATTTGCGTGTTTCCTATAAACACTAATATGACTCCCCCACTTTTTAAGATAAAGGGTGTGTCTTTAAGAAAACCCATTATGAATATATTGTGTGCAGCTTCCTCTTTGGTGCATTTTTTAAAATAGATTCTATTTTCCAGTCATTAAGTTTCTTATACCCCGATTAGTATGAACAAATTATTTTCCCTTTCTCCTCACATTTGGGAATGCATAGTCAGAAAATCAGATTTTCCAGAACATACATTTTTTGTAAATGTGATGCCTATAACTATTTTGAATGCTTCTTCAATGTTCTGTACCTTATTGTCCTATTACTGTTTAGCTAAACTAAAAAAATATGTCATATTTATATATTAAAAAGTTTAAGCTTGTGAAGTCTTCCTTTACAGACCTTAAGTAGGTATCTAGAGAAACTTTGTACCTCTTTGGTACATTCTGCTCCTCTCAATAGCTAAGCCTCTTCCTTTTTGAGAGAGGTCTCTTGAGATCTCAGCTATTTCCCTAGTAGTTCCCAAGAACAAGAACAATAAAATCTCGCTCTTCATAGTCAGATATTCCATAGAAGATGTACTTTGCAAACAGAATATGGGCAGGTTTGACTGCAGTTTGATTTCTGAAGTTTTTGATTTCTGGTTTTTTGTAACCCCAAAGATTCACAATAAAAGCACTGTTGTTTAGATTATTGCTATCAAAGAATTTTAGAAGTATTATTTGAAAAAAATAATACTAATTCTGGAAAATTATATAAAAGGAGAGCTACCTTTGTGGCTCTGTATGTTTGAGCCCTATATGTTCACAAGAAAAACAGTTAAAAAGGAAAAAGAAGGAAGATGAGCAGGAGATAATCACCGTAAAACAGTGAAAATAAAGAGGTTACATAGATATAGAAGATATACCTCATATATAGATAACTAATATGTTTCAGCTAAATTGTCGTTATAAACAAAAAGAAAAAAATCATAAAACCAACAGCAAAAAAGGGAGAAAAGTGGAAAAAAACCAAGAGAGTATGGATAAGCTGAGAATGTGATGTGAGGAAGGCCTTGGGTTTGTCTAAGATTCCTTCCTGTTTATGGTAATGTGATTATTTTACATGTTTTATTAATACCCTACAGCTGATAACAAACAGCAATTGTGCACACAAAAGACATAATGCTCTGCAACAGACATCTGCCATGGTGGTACTTAGGCTGTGCCTATTTTAGGATTAATACATAAAAGACCAATGCCAAAGGAGGAATTTGCCCTATCATTTGTGGACTTTGAAAAGCCCCAGGGGCCAGGAAATGGCATCTTCTGCAACCCTATCTGAAATTCTAGCCAGCTCCCCATTAAACATTGACTCCCTTTCTCACAAGCTATTGAAAATAGACCAAGACTTCAGTAGCTTTCACAGGCAGCATTTTCTTTGACCATAAAGAATATTTCAATTACCTATGGCTTAAAAAAAAATTAGCTATATTGTTGAAGCATGCTGTTGGTGACACACCAAGACAGCTTTTCCATAAACCATTTTATTTTTAAAGCTTTTCAAAATCATGTAGTATTCCACAAAAGTGCACAGAATGTCAAGCCTGAAGAGTACATGTTCAGAGAGATTAATTCTTCCTTCTTCTGTTGATCTGATTAGAATTTGTGCTGTAATCAATGAAAACAGTATGCCTACATCATCCAGAAAAAAAAAATAGGTCTTCAGCAAGATGCCTAACTTTGCCACAAATTTTCAACAAGTACAGTAGAAGCAAATCCAAGAAAGAAAGGAACTGTGCAGAGAGGACATGAGGCTAATATAAAATCTTGTCGCCAGTTAGACTAGTGCATGATATTAATGATTAAGCCTTTCTGTTCTTTAATTTTCAGCTAGTATTATTAAGACACCTATTCAGGAGAAGGATTTGGACTTAGGTCAGAAAGATGAGATAAACAGGATAACCATTAAAACACAAAAGCATATGGTATCGCCAACTGCATGAAGATCAACATTTGATTAAATGCTATTCAGTGAGCAGTGTTTATGCCTCTCTCAGCCAGACAGGATGTTCTACTGATGTTTCAGACTGGGCTCCAGCTGAGTCGTGTGAGCTACCAGGGCTGCATCTGACTGCTGAGCAGATGAGTCACATTTTCAAAGGCAAAACCCACAGATTTTACTTGTTTACTGAGGGGACTGTTCAAAGTGTCTAAATTTGGTAATACCTACAGTAGAAATTTTCTAGACGGCTATTAGTTGTCAAGATATAGGATCCTTCCTAATTGCAACCAGTATGAGAAAGGGAAACAAAGTAGACTAAATGTCTAAGTGGTGAAGCTCAGGAAAAGCAACACATCCAGTTCCCACTTCTGCATTTATTTAAAATACCAATTCCAGATTTAACATCTTCCTTTTTTAAGTTTGCCTTATGGCTCAGGTCTGGCTCCTTTACAGAATTAAACTCAGGTTCAGTTTATCATTCAGTGAAGAGTGGATGGGACTTGACTTGATTGTTGTCTGGAATGTGGTTGACACATAACTGCTACTATTAAAGGTGAGCAAATGAAAGAAAATGGCAGTCACTACCAATCAAAGCCCTCTACCCTTGCCAATCCCCAGCTGCACAAAGATAAATTTTTGATGGCAGACTTTTAGTGCAGGATTTCTCTAGCCCACCTCGTCACTATCTCCATTGTGAACATCTGATCAGGGATGTCATCTATGTAGTGTTGGTAGGTGGGAAAAGGGGTGCAAATTACTTCAAACATTAACATTTACGAGTGATGGTGAAGGAGCCCAGATGACTAGCTTAGATGTACAAGTGAGAACTCTAAACACCTAAAATTTGGTGAAATTAGTCCTGCCCATGGATATTAAGTTGAAGAACATCTTAAGATAATTTTTATTCTGACCTCAAACTCGGAATTTGTTTTGATCCTATTGCTAAATGAGGAAGCGTGAAGAATACATTGTCCTAGCATGATAATTCACCTCTCTTGGCAGTGAAGTAACTAACAGTGCTGGCAGCATTCTCCCTCAGCTTCAAAGTTAACATCTCTTTCAAATGAGCAGGAACAGCTTCAAGCCATTGTTTTAGGCTCTCTTCAGGCTTGGTTTGGTACCACTGCGCAGGTCAAGTATTTCATATTGCCTGCATTATCATAGGATCTAAGCACCTCAGAGTTCCTTCCGTTGTTTATGTAGATTTAATATCTTCCAGACCACCTTTGCAATCTCAAGAACTCAATTTTGTTCTCAACAAAAGTTTGGAGCATCTGAGAAGTAAACGTTTTACCAAATCAACCAAATCAGACTGTTGTCCAGAAGCAGATTTTAGTTGGTTGCTCAGTGGCCACTCAGCTAATTTTTCAGGCTGCAAAAAGCTGAAAAAGAAAAAAACTACTAACTCTGACAGTACTAAGTTGGAGTGAAAAACCACCAGGAAGAGAAGTGAAACTAATCTTGCTGACTTGATGTTTAAGAATTCTAATTTTTATGGAAGTTAAATTAACTTTGTTGATCACCATTGTCCGTTTGTCCCTCTGAAAGTGTTTCTGTATTAAAGGCTATAGCAAAGGCTGGCAGGTGGTAGTGGCCCCATTTCAAGGTATGATTTACAACACTGTCAGCATTTTACTTAACTAGGTAAGCAAAACTGTGTATCTAAGTGAGTCAATTCAAATATTAAGGCATATGAAAACTGTTAACAAAGTCTTCCGTGTAGAAAGTCTACTTGCCTTTGCAAATGGAACAGATTTCCATTGAGAAGTACAACATTAAAAAAAATCTGACATTTTAAGACTGTTATAGGAGTACTAAATACAGCAAAGAATAGTTTCAGGCTGTACATATTTGCATGGAAGTATTTAAACTATACTGGACATAAAATATATGGTAAATAATTTCATGCATTTACTTTGCAGCTGGTTCAGAAGGACTTAATTCCATTCTGTTTTTCTACTCATGAAGAGTTTCTTTAATATGTGAAAGATTAACAAATGTTATCTTTTTTATTTTTTAATTCTAAACTATTGTTCTCAGTCTACATCTACTTTTCAACTATCATCTGAAATCCTGAATTTGAAGTTGCGCATCCCACAAGAAAAATCCAATCTTTTGCAGGTCAGTAAAAAAAAAACAAAACATACTCTCTCTGGTTCACTTTTTTCCAATTGATAGGTTATTTAATGCACTATTCATCTAATACATGGTAATATGGGTAAAATAGATTTCAACAAAGGTGTGTGAAAATGCAACATTAGTTTTCTATGACTGCGTTTTGTGAAATAAACATAACAATTCTTGTTAGCACCATTAAATATCTCCTCTCTTTCAAAAGCAGAACTAAATTAATCCTTCTGTTGACAGGGATTTTTTAAAAGTTAAATAAATCCTGTATCAGTGGCCTTCCTCTAAATATGTATTTACTTTGTGGTTAAGTAAAAATATACTACTTGTTTAAAAGTAAGCACATTCATAGGCCCTGCACTTTCTATTTATACTCTGATAAAATCCCTCCCTACCAGATTAATGGGATAACCATTACTTTACATACTAAAATAAAATAAATTAGTACAGAAAAGTTTCTAGTACAGCATATATTCACACAAATCAATTTCATTAAGGAATCTTAAACTGCCCTCCCTATTACTTAGGCTGAGCAGGACAATGTGCTACCTACCCCTGGCCAGTCTCACCCATGAGGAGTACAAGGTTATCTTATGGCTGGTCGTTCATGGTGCAGCATTTCTTTGAAAGCCACATGTGAATGGTTCAGGTTCAGTGGCTCCCAGGTGCTCTTTGTTCTCCCTCTGAAACTGCATTTTTCGTAACTCAAGAGATACACATAGGCTAAGATTCCTCTCTGGGAATCCTAGATGCATTCCCTAAGACAGATAAAATTAACAGTCAATTTTCTCTATCATCATAATAATCTTCCCAATTGTTTAAAATAAAGATTTTGCATTACATAAGCTTCTGATCACAGCACTGTGACATAACAGGTGCAGTATCCATTTTCAGGCAGAGTTATTCAGTATATAAAAGGTCTAACCATTTAGATGTCTGTTTGTGTCTTGTATTTTAGTTAGGAACACTTTGAAGAAAACACTTCCCTCCTTCTCTCATCAGGGTGAAATCAAGGTCATTTTATTTAAATTCCTTGGGATAGTAATATTTAAAATGAAATGACACTCCACCTAATTATTTTACTAAAAGCCTTCAACTCTTGTAAGCTCTTCAAGTGACATCTAAACCTTTAAGAAGTTGCCAACTGTTTGAATAATACAGTACACAGAGAACCACCCTCTGAGGGAAAGCTTGCATGTTCAAATTAGGCCAAATAAGCAATAAGACAATATAAACCCAAGCCACTTAAACCACATTAATAATTCCCAGACACCTAGAAATCGGATTTATAACCATGCACAGGCAGTGCTATCATCATTCCAGAATTCACTTTGCTGGAATTTACTGAAGGATACTGCTGTGTACTAACAGGACTGTACAATTAATGAAACCTATAATGCTACTGACTGGGCATGAACACTGTGTACTAAATTATGTACAATTCTTCTATTTGAGGTAAATTTGCTATGAAGAATAACACTATTAATCTTTAAGTCATCTCAGGTTTCTGTATTATCAAAATATGCCTTATACTCCCACTAAGAAAGCCAGCCCAACATGAGGAGGTGATCTTAAAAATAAGCTGGGACCCTTAGTTTTACAGAAGGAATGTTTGCTGACCTTTAGTGACCCACTTTGTTGCCAGACACTGTAACTCAGTAGTTCCTTAGATCTTAAGACATTTTTCTAATTGCATTTCTGCAGGATATTTGATGTGCTGCCACCAGTCAGTAGAAAAGCAGGAAGTTAAAGTAGTACCAACCCTTTCTTATATATACCATTATATATTCATATATACAAGAGGACTTTGTTTTTCATGAGCTAGCTTAATATTCCAGGGACGTGGGAAAAGTTAAAGAAGAAAAGCAACTATTCTCACATAAAACTGTTTATATATGAATGATTATGGAGTAAAACCAGACCTTTAAATTGTGTTTGCACATGAATTATTATGGGGTTACTACAGAGCTTTAACTTTAGACCATCTTTTACTTCATGCAATCTAATAACTTGCACCCACATAGCAAATGGGAATAGTTAACCTGGTGTCAAACCTCATTGCAGAAACACTTGTTAAAACCCTGCTCACCTATATACATCCAGCCTCCTATCTGCTTTTCTCCTTGGGAAAAAATAAAGTTCTTTATTCAGTGTTAGAAGGGTTGATCCACTCCAATTTAAATACAATTAGCAAGATTGTTACACAGGCTGCAGTTGCCAGATCTTTATGGCTGGTAATACCTCTGCCAAAGTACACAGTATTTTTTGGTTTCAGTATGACTTTGCAGGACTATTTGCTGGAAAAAGCAAGTTTTCAGTTCTGCAATGAATCCAAGCATAGCCTGGAACTACATACACTTACAAAAAGCCCCAACCTTGTGTTTGACTTCAACTTGCTCAGTAGGACTGATACTCTAAGGTAACCTCCGAAGGGATTTGAGTAGAACTTTTCCCATTTAGCTTTTACTGATGTGCAGAATCAATGTGAGAAGTAGACTTCAGATTTTTTCTAATCAAGATGTGTGCTTCTCGTAAAGATGAGCTGTCAGCCTCCTTTTGGAGACCAAAATGTGAGGAGATATTGACTGGAAGCACTAGTTGCCACAGGAAGCTTGATGTCCGTTCTCTGGTTAGACATCAACTTAGTCTGGCTGTATCCAAACTCCATCTCCCACATTTCAAAGCTTTGCTGATACAGACAGACACAGTGTTCCTAACTCTGGATTTCTCAAGCAAATTGCCAGGTGCAGACCCATGTATAATTCCATTTTCACCACCATGACCCTCTTCTCTCCTACCCCAAAACCAACCCTCCTAATTCATCCTCCTGGATGAATTCCTCCTGCTCTTTCCTAATACCATGGTTTCCTAACAGTTTTCAGAAACAAGTTTGCTGTTAAAGCAATGAGCACAGGCTTAGAGCAATAATTTCTTACCCATTAACATGTAAGAGTTACATGTTTGTTTGTTTCTTAAACAAACATTTGAACACAGTCCTTGTAGGCTAGGTCTAAACTGTCCACCAACAGCAGCAAATCCTGTAGGGCAGACAGTCCCTCCAGATTTCTGCTTCAACTGGCTTGTTTCTGGTGGTCCAGACTCTCCCTCACTCAAGGAAACATTTTCTTTTCTGGCAATGAGAAGGCTTGTAACTCAGGGTGTGACAGAGCACAGGCCATGAATGACAGAACACAAGGGCAGGCTTTGCACACTTCTGGTCTGTGTACAGTACCTTGGGAAAAGCCCTTGAGGTAAAAACTGTCACTCACACTCTCGGTCTAGGAATGAATTCACTCATTATATTTTGATGGTATCAGTACACCTGGTAAATAAAACACAGTATTTTGATCACTTTCAAATATTGAGTGTTTAAAAGTAAACCTGGCTTCTTGGCAGGACCCCTAGTACCTCTTCCAATAGTTTTCCTTTTTCCCTCCCTTCAGCCCTCCATCTTACATCAGGACAACTAAACTTTGAGCCACATAAAGCTAGATAAAGCTTGCTTCATATCCTATTTATGTTTCTCCAGGCAAAAAGATTGACAGAAATTATTTTAGGAATTTTTTCCCCCCACACTTACTGAGAACTTCTGGCCCAGTCATTTCTGTAATGTCAGCTTGGACCCCCTTCTTAACCTTTCTTCCTCCCTACATTGGGAGTTACCAATCCTGAGACATAAAACTCACAACATTCCCTAAATAAGACATTGTAGTTAGTCCTACAGAGCCATTTCAGTGTGAAAACGAAACAGAAATTCAGGTAAGGAAAATATCAATGTATTTGCCCATTAATCATTGTTCTGTTTTGCTGACTTTTTACATCATTTCTGAAACTTTTTCGTTTTACAGCAAAGAAACTAACTTGAGTCTACATTGATTTCTCTGCAGCAGTCTTCTCTGCAAACCTCCTCCAGAAGTCTGTAATTTAATACATATATTATCTGCACCTGCATGCTGGTTTTTTTTTTTTTCCCCTTCTGAAATGAAATCGGTCATTTCCCACAGATTTGTAACAGCAGGAAACACCCTCCTGTATTAGCTTTCATTTCAGCTCTCAGTGTCAATGAATGTCAGGAACATTTGATGTGACAGAAAACGTCCCCAAAGCGATGTAGATTCTGCAATACCATTAAAATGGGACCAAAAGTTCCTGTGCTGCTTGTTAGAACAGCAAAACAGAGTTAACTGCTGGGTGAACAGAACAGTATTAAGTTCTTTCCCCCTTAATGTATGACAACACTGATTTCCCACACTGAGTAGCTCTGCTATCTGATTTGGTAGTAGCTGACAGTAAACATGAGCACAATTTCCAGAGGTGTTTTTACGTTTAATGAAGTGTTATGGAGACTTTGCCACTGCAAACTCCTCTTTCTGTACGCCCTCAAGGCCGCCTAAGGATATCTTACAAAGCAGGAATTGCCATCTGCTGGCCGAGCCGGGAATGGGCTTTGTCCACAATTTATTACTACATCTCCCTGACTAAATTTGGAAATGGATTTGAGCGAAGGAGACGGTGCCACTGCCAGCTGAGCCTGCCCGCGGGACAGAAGTATGTGCATACTTCTCCAGCTCACGCTGCAAAAGGAGGGGAAAAACTGTAGAGGAGGAGATGACTTCGGGGGGAATCCATGATGCTGAAGTATGGATTTTAAAATAGATTGTAAGATAGTTTTGTCTCCATCTGGAAATTACACTTTAATTTTTATACTTTGGAGTGACAAAAAGAGAATGTAGGGATGGCAAAACCCATGCTGCTGGGAGAGGAAGGCTAAGTCTCTGCAAATTTCTGTTTCCAGATAAGAGCTGCTTAGAGGCAGCAGGGAGGCACCACGGTAATCCCATCAAAATCCTGTATAGCACAGCACAGTCATCCCCTGACTCTCTTCTCTCATCTGCTTTTTCATAGCTGTGACTTTTTATGTCCCAAACTCTTCTATATCCAAACTCCTTTCACAAGCTACCTCCCCCCTCTCAGAGTCAAAACATTTCTCCTCATTCTTTCAATCCAGAACCCTTCACACTTTTCATCATCTTTCCCATCCTTTTTTAAGTTTTCTATTCTACCAAGTCTTCCTCCTTTTCCCCTAACTCTTCATGCAGGCACAGACATTCCGCTGCCCAGCTGGTTTGTAAAGAAGTAAAGTAGTAACTTCCTCTTACTATTCCCCAGCCTTAGTAGAATTATGATAAATGGAGTTCTTTCTATCACTCATATTTTCTAGCAGGAGTTCCATAGCTTAAGTGCCTGTTTTAAAAAATTGCATCCTTTTATGTGCCACCTATTTTCTTCATTGCATAGTCCCAAAACAACTGTCTTTTCCAATGAAAGAACAACAGGGACAAGAAAAATGGCCTCAAGTTGTGCCAGGGGAGGTTCAGATTGGGTATTATGAAGAATGTTTTCACAAAGAGGGTTGTCCAGCATTGGAACAGGCTGCCCAGGGAAGCGGTTGAATCACCATCCCTGGAGGTATTTAAAAGATGAGTGGATGTGGCACCTGGGACATGGTTTAGTGTTGGATGTGGCAGTGCTGGGTTTATAGATGGCTGGATCAACAGTCCTCAAGGTATTTTCCAGCCTAAATGGTTCTGTGATCTCCATATCATACATTAATTCCTGTATTTTTGCAATGTTTGTATTTATTTTCTGTTATATTTCCAAGCAGAGACCTATTTATTCTTCCTGTAGAAGCCATTTCATACCTTAAGATCAGCTTTGGCTTTCTCTGGCTAGTTCTATTATAGCCCTTTTCAAGGTGGAGGACAGGGAGAGCTGAACTGCACACAGCAGGCAGAGTATGGGCACACTTTGGATTTATACAGCAGCAAATTTTTGTACTCTATTTAATTTTCCTTGTACTCATTCTTATTTCCCCATACTAATTCTTAACATTTGATTTCCTTTTTTGATTATAAGGATGACTTTTCACCTTTCTAATACAATTGCAAGGTCTCATTCCCTTTTTAATTGATGTCAGTTTTGTCCATTGTTTGTACGTAATAAAATGCATTTAATTTGTGTGGCATTAAAATGCACCTCCCCAATAGTCTTAGGAAAATCTTCGCAGGTGCCAGTCATCTTTACAACGTCAATCAAACTTCATTGTAACAGGTTATCAAGGTACAAGTTATGAAAGAACATAGCAATAGCTCCCTAAACCATGTCTAAGAGGTACATATAATCATAGGATAATTGAGGTTGGAAAAGACCTTTGAGATCATTGAGTGCAACTGTAAAAATGTGACTGCCCTGTCCACCACTAAGCCATGTCCCTAAGCAAGGCATTTACAAGTCTGGAGCTGAGAAAATGGCCCAGCTGCAGCTTTCTTGGAAGGGTCCTCCTGTTTCTGCAGCTCTTTCATCTGCTGGCCTTGGCATAGCCAAGACAACACTGCAATAAATATTCAGCCTCCATCTGAACAGTAATCTAAGAAGAGAAAATAAAAAAGAAAGTGTTGCAGAAGTCTGAATTACTCATGTAAAAATACTTTTGATATCACACACAGTTCTCTTCTCAGAAAGAACATAACAGAAATAGAAAGAGTTCAAAGAGGACAAATAAGCAATATTTACAGTTTGTGTGAAAAACATTTAAATTGACCAAGACACGTCAGCTTGGGAAAGAAATCGGTAAGGAAACTGAGGCCTGTAAAGTCATAATAGGCATGAAACAGGTGAAGGGAAATGTTTATCTGATAATACTCAAATAAAAGACTTAAGGAAGATCTGAGAATATGATCAGACCTCAAGTTTTACCCAGTAATTCCTGTGCCACTCAACAAAACTAAATTATTAAACTAACCAATACAGAGTATTTAAGATGCCAAAACTGCATACTTAATCAAACAATAGGAAGAGTCATAAAAGAAAGATGCAGTAACAACAAAATACAATAAAAAGATTACCTCCAGCTCAGGAATTTTTCAAACTGTGGATTTCTCTACACTAGGAAATAACAGGAGAGGTATTGAAATAAGGCTCCATTGAGTTTCTCCCTGTTCTCACACTCTTCCCCAAAGTAGCAGGAACTCAGTGGAGACTTAATGCTCATTTTAAACTTTCAGAGTGAAGCACAAATGCAGTTCCACACTACCGCAGACACTGCAGTGAATTTTCTCACGTTTGAGGAGATCACAGGGACAACCCATCCAGCACGTAAGAGGTAAACCTTACCTTTGGGAAAGGAAGTGTCTCAATCATTTATTTCCCTCAGATGAAATGGACTCTTGATGCCAATTGAGTGTAGCTCTTTTTTGGCTTCTGACATGGGTGGAAATTCAAAATGTGTAGAAGTAAAAATGTCAAAGTAAAGCATTGTGCTTTCACTAAACTGAATTTCTTTTTCTTCAACTTGAGAAAGATTAAGATTGATATTTGCATTATTGTTAATGTTGTACAAAGTTATGAATATTTCAATGGTAACAAATCAACTTTCTCTTTTCCTCAGAGTTTTCATACCATGGGAAGTTTGGCCTTTTTATTCTGATTTGGAAAAACACAAAGTCTGCAAATATTGTGATTCTGAGAAATTCCATTTTTCCAACAGCTTATTTTTCTCATGGACTGACTATGAAACACCATTGTGTTTGTTTGGAAAAGGAAGGTTCCTGTCACTTGAACACATTCATCTTGGAGATATCTTTATTCACACAAGTGCTAAACCTTAGCGATCTCTCTGAGATCTCTCCCTCGGCAGGAAGTGAGAGCAGCAGTGAGCTCACTGAGATATTCTGGCCCATGGCAGCTGGATGTATCCCACACCCAAACCATCGATCTAAAACAACAAACCACCTTAATCAACAAGTACTTCTTGGCATGTACAAAGCACAAAGGAGGAGTAACATTCCCAAACAAAGAGGAATGCCTGTTCTCATTAAGGGTTTCCCTCAACGTGGGGAAAACAAGGAGCAGGGTTCTCCAGGACAGACTGTGTTCAACACTCTTCTGCAACGCATGGCTGCAAGCAAACAGGAGAGCTTGAAGGACAAGGTCTGAAAGCTTGTTTGTTTTATAAGTAGAAGCTACCACCATTCAGGAAAACCATGTGCAGTCTCTGAGCAAGGCTCCAAGTGTCTGGTTCAGTGTCCAAGAGGGGACATAGAAAATCTGATAGTTTCTGATTTCAGTCATCTGGCTTTTATTGTGAGAAAACACTTCCCCCATTGCCTTGTGTTAATAATTTGGCTGGTCCTTCTTAACGCTCATTTGTTTTGCTGAAAGAATTGGGCTCCTAGTTCTTTACCTACTAGGTTGAAAAGTTCATCCTGTTCTACCTTTTATTAGAACAGCAAAACTTCCCTGTAAACTCAGCTCCCAGAATTGATTACAACCCTAGTAAAGCTGGCTCTGACCAAATGTTGGCACCATTTTCATAAACCACAAGTTTTGAACAAGCTTTTTCCTTCTTCTCTGCTAGCATTTAATACATCTTTTTCTCCAGGCATACCAGTCAGGTGGCATAAATCTCCTGCCAAAAGCATGAGTCCCTAAAGGAACAAGAATTACCTTTGACAGAATGTCATGCATGAGATCATCTTTAGGGTAGGTTTATTGTGTCCTACGCAGCTCACAGCTGAAAAAGAATTTCACCTTTTACTTTTTCATAGTATGCCTTTAACTATACTCTTTTCTTAACAGCTTTGTCTACACATGCTTAAACCTTTCAGTCACCTAACCACACAGGCCACAGAATAGATTTCCTTCCAGGAATTGAAAGAAAAGTAACTAAGAACCTAAACAGCTATTTCATCCTGAAAACCGTAACATAGATAACAAAATGTAAATGAAATTTCAAATATTTTTCATAGCTGGAGAAAATAACTAAATCTGCCATCAAAAACTTGAGGCTCATGCTAAGATGTAGCATTAACTTTCCAAACTAAACATAACAACTTAATCTTTTATTCAAGTTCATTAAACAAAATCACTTACTGCAGCTCAAAAAACCTTGTATGTTGAGAAATCTTCATAGTGGAGAAAATCCTTCCAGTTAAACCAGAAACCACATAGGGAGTTTTGTCAGAAGGTTACTCCTGATCAGCAGAAGTTTCCTGAATATTATTTTGAAGGCTGCCTTAAAACCAATCTGGACTGATTTCTTCATGTTTTGCTAAAAATGGCACAGAGATGACCTAGCATCTTTCTTACAACTGGTGTTGGTCTTTGTTGAAAAAGCTCAGCATTTCTGAGAGGGTGTTTTTGCAAAGAAAATGAAGAACCATCAGCGATTCCACTTGAGTCAATTTTTCCCTGACCAAGTGATGCCGACAGCTGTGCCAGCTCCACCACAGCAGAGACAGCAAAGGCTTCAGCCACAGGAAGGCACATGGAAACCACCAACAGAGACCACACCAACAAGGAATTCATGACTTCCACATTTTATCTTTGTTCCCAAAGCAAATCTGTTTGCTTAACCTTTGCTATCACTTCTGTAAAATGGTGTTAAAAGAGACTGTCACAGGGAAAGCTGTTATGAAGCTTTCTGGCAAATATAGGTCTCAAACCCCATTCATTTCCTTAAGAGCAAACTCAGAACTGTAGTAATTCTCAAACTTGGGCACTGTCTTGCAGATACTGCTGTAAGCAGGAACTCAAGTGGCAGGAGTTCCCCTACATCTCCCATCCCACCCCCAGCCTTCTGCTGCCTGCCCAGTGCAGCAGTGCACATCCAGTTGTGCTGTGAGCCAGATCAGGGAGCTGATCCAGGCTTCAAAGCAAAGCACAGCCCCTTCCCTCTCCCCCACCTGCCTTTCCAAGTGAATTCAATTCCCTGACCTGATTGCCAATCCCACAAACAGCTGCACTTTCCTAACTCCTTATGTCAGCACTGCTGTTGCACTCCCCACATGGTGTTATCTATAAAGTGTTTGGTTTGTGGGTTTGTTTGGTTTTTTAAAGAAATATTATTATGTATGACCTACTGCCTCTGAGAAATTGGAGAAGGCTAAAGGCAGGAAGGGTGGGTATCCCTCTCTCTCTGGAAGGAACGAGAGAAGTGCCCAGCAGTTACCAGGTCTCTGAATCTTTCTTCAAGTGAGCCTTTCTGCACAGCCCTGAGGAGGTGACCATCTGAAACACAAAGACAAACCCTTCACCAATCAACTACAGAACACATTTGAGTCATACCACTATTTTCCCTACAATATCCTAGAAGTATCCTTAGGTATTTCAAGTATGTTCAGAGAAGAAAGGGAAAAAAAAAAAAGAAAGAAAGAAACAAACAAACAAACAAAAAAAGAAGTAAAGCATCTACAAACATCTTCTCACAACATAACACATAAACCCTAACATTTCTTTAAAATAACTCTACTGAGAAAGGAATTATTCCTGTGTGGAAAATAAGCCAACAGGAGCTGAAGTCTATTGCCTCTTATGAATTTAAAGCTCATTCCTATTTATTGGCATGTTGCATCTGCCCTTTGGAGACACTCATAAATTCTTCATAATAATCTATTTTCAACTGGCAAAAAATGAAATGGCAGCAATGGGAGGTGAGTTCAAGTTCTACATCACACTCTTTGCAGCAATCTGTCCCAAGGCAGACCCCTGGTACAGTAGCTGTGACTGCCCATCTTTGGCAGTGACTCACACCAAACAGGTGAGAGGCTCATGAGAACTTTGCTTAGAGATGTTTGGAGTGAATTTATACTGCCCAACATCTCACATTTGTTTGTTGCATTTGGGAGACTAGTTTCTGTCACACACAAGAACATGACACACCAGGGGAGAGAGGAGACATTTTGCCTGAATCTTCCTCCTCCCACTTCTGTGGTCTCTCCTTCACCTTCCTCCAGAGGAGAGAGCAACTTCCAGGACAAGAAGCTCGGTTGCCACCGGAGAGAAACATTAGCAAATTGCAATAAAGCTGAAAAGATACAACTACTCATGGACTACTTTGGATCAGGAAAACAGGGAGCCTGACTTAGTTCAAGAAACATGCATTTATCTGAAAAACAAGTGGAGAGGGAAAAGGGTTTTAAACTATCTTTTGGCAACAGACAGATCTTGGGCCCCAGCGTGGCTATCTACAACTAACACAGATAGCTGCTGCTGCAGCAATAATTCCAGGGCATACAGCAGCATCTGCCTAGAGGCCAGCAGCAGAGATCAGTGGTTTAATTTTGTGCATTTAAAAGGGGGAGAAATAATGTCAGTGCCTAAAGCAGCCTTAGAACTGATCATAGAGCTCTGCCTTAAGTGACAGCCCTTTCACCGCATGGCTGCTGAGACTGCCTTCTCCAGGGAATATATCTAAATGTTGGGAAACAGGGAGAGAAACTTGGATTCTGAAGTTCACCTTGCTTTGCATTGCAGCACTGTATATGTAAAAAACACCATTTATTGTGCATAAATTACCGGACAAGAAACTCAATTTCTTGCCAGTGAAAGAAGTCAAACAGTGGAAAAAGGGCACTGCAGATCTGTCATGTTTGTTTTGGAGGCTGTGAGGGTAAAAGGAGTCAAGAGGAACTAATTGCAACAATCAAAACAGAACAGAGGGCCCATATTGGCTTACTTCAGGATCATGGATGAAGTGAGAAATCCAGATTTCATAGGTGCTGTTTTGCATCACAGAAAGAATTATGGGGTTATCAAGGGGGAAAGTTGGAAGAAAATGAGATTTTGTCATTAACCATGTTAAATTCTACTAAACATTTATTTAATGTTTACAAGGAATTTAACATTCTCTGTTAAATTCTACTAAAAACTTTGTGTCTACTTCCCCTGAATTACTTTGTGTTTATCTTAGAGAAGCAGGGTGGGGGGGGGGGGGGGTGTGAAGGTCAAGTAAACAGAATATCACCAAAAGTCAAACAAAACAAGAAATGAAGAAGAGACACCTTAGAAATGTCTTGGTCAGAGAACACCTGTTGTGTCTTCTGATTGCTCTGAGTATATGATGCTCGTGTTATTTAGGACACATTGTAATCCCAGATTACCTACATATTTTTCCTTATGCTCTGTATAGATGTGTGACAGCAAAGCTGTTCTTCCTATGTAGTGTTAGTCATATTGCTAACTTGGAACATTCATCCATTTAGAAAGGCAATCCTACAGAGACTTCACATTCAAAAGCCTCATGTCTCTTTTCCTTGTACATTTTTAGGAAATCTGACTTCTGATGCAATTGACCCATTTCTCAGCTATGTTTTTGGATTGCATCTGGGATGTGTCAGTACTGCTAGAGGCACTTTAGCAAAGTTCAAAGGGAGGAGATAAATTACACTGGGGGACAGGGGAGAACTCTCTGCACCACATGTAATACACATGTTAACATGTATTATGTATGGCTACGTTATATATATTATGCACAGCTAACATTTTCCACTTTCTTCTCTTTAATAATGAAAATGTCTCTAACAGAGTTCTGCTCTAGTCTCCTTACCCTGCTCCCTTATATTTGATAGCATCTAGAATAAGCCTTTTTTCCCCTGGCTGAAGGAAGCAGCAGTCAGTGTGACACTCAATGTGTCTGCAATGTCCTCTTTTCATGCTCTTTTCTAACCCTTCCCAGCTGCAATGAAGCCAGTGGTGGAGGGAAACCCTCACAATCAAAGTCAGAAAGCACTTACTGAAAACAAATAAGGTTGCTAAGGTACTGTAAAGATAAGCTCAAACCTACCAAATCCAGGAAGGAGAAGAGAGTTCATATGCTCTTTTCAAACACACACCTCTCATTGCTCAGTCTGTCACATTATTCTAACCCAGAGCTAAAGCTGTGATTTTGTGCACCCAGGACAGATTCCCAGAAATATGGGAATCCCAAGAACCTAGCAGGTTTCAGCACTCAGTATTTACCTCTCTTCCTACTTTTTACAATTCCACCACACCTAAAAAGAGCCAAGAAGCCTTAAACTGCAGGTAGGCTGTATATTATATGTGCATCATCAGTTACTTATAATGACAGGAGCCTGGATAACAGTAGCAGTAAAGCCACCAGCAGCACATCTGGGCAACATCAGCACAGAGACCAGGGGTTCACAGAAGGCACAGATTGTACCCTCCTTGCCCTGGCCACCCTGCCAGCTAGGCTAAAGAGAGTGTGGGCTTGACTGCCTATTTGCAGCTTCACCTTCCTGCACAGGCACAGCCTCAGGAGCCAAGCTTTGCCCACATGTGTTTGCTTCAAACCAGAGCTATTATAGGCTCAAGCCATAAATAAAGCTGACTCCTGTGGGTTGGGAGGTGGGAAGATGAAAGCCAGAGGAAAAGGATGAGCGTGCCTGTTATGCCTTGCCTATGCCAGGCAACCCCTGGGGCCGTGTTTAGGTATTTTCAGAGCCTGGTGAACTCTGGAAGCAAGGAGCAATTGAGGTAGAGCAAGCCCCTTTCATCAGCTGCCCTTTGAGTACTGCACATTCTGTTCCTCATGCAGACAAATTTCCCTACACTTTGAAAGACTCTGGGAAATAAGAGCATTCCACTAGAAAGGTTATATTTAGCCTTCCTATCACCATTCACCTTGAGTTAAATCAGATACTGGGAATGCAGCCATTGCCTATAGAGCAGATGTGTGGTTGTACCTGCTGAACCCCTGAAATTGCAACAACCACCAGCCCTGTGGCTTTATCAGTGCTTCACAGCAAGGCTGAAACTTCTCCAAAGGGCACCAGTGATCTCATTCGTGAGCTTGGCTTCATCCTATCTCAACATACAGAGATCAGAGCAGCTCATTTCTGCTGTGAAAAACAAGAGAGCATTTCCACTTCACACTCAAGAATTTGCACCAAAATGGCACTAGGGTACTTACAAAGTATCTCTCAGAAATGCAGTAAATTTTAATCCTTGCTAACAACATACCCTGAAAGTGATTGGCATGAAAAAGCATAACCTAAATATCCTTACACTGTACCCAGAAGAATTTCTCCTTGCCTCGCATATCTACCACATTCTGTCCACCATGTAACTGTATTTTAACAGTACAAAAAGCTATAAAAAAAAAGGGCATTCACACAAACAGCCACCGGTGAGTGACCTCTGGCACTACTAATTCCACCTGCAAAGGGCTAATAAATGCACCTGGGTTCTCCCACCTGACTGATTTCCCATGCTCAAGGACTTCTCACCCCCTGAAGCTTTAAGTAACCACACTCAGGTGCTGGAAGGTGTAGTAGCCCTACCCTGTCCAAAGCTCCTCTTCATACAAGGAACAACCCAGCAGCAGCATTAAAAAAAACTACACACCAGGATGCAACAGCTTCTCTCTGAGGGCTGCTACTGAACAACTGTTACACTTTTTACATTAAGAGGTAGCAGGATTTTAGATGGTCTACATTACTGCTAAGAAGTCAAGTTTTAACACCCAAATTAAGCACCAAAACTAGCTTCCAAATTAGGAAAATATGGAAAATTACAGTCTTTTAAACTGTGGGCATGCTTTTACGAATTTATAGTATTTTGCTATTACTTCTACAACTCAAACCTTGTAAAAGACAGCATTGCTAGTAGGGTACTAGTCAGCTACTGCTAGTAGGGTTCTTCTACAGCTTTCAGACAAAAGCCTAGTGATTTGTACTTCAGAAATATACAATTGGAAATACAATCCTGAAGAAGTTTATGGAATCATCAATTTCTCAAAGACATGGTTATAGTTTGGAGAAAAGGGTTTGGAGAGAGACATTGAAGATAAATATGCTTGTGCCCCCAAAATGAACCCAAACTTTTAAAGCCCTTCCCTTTTCACACTACAAATTTTATCAAATGAGCATTGCAAGAATGTCATGGGTGGCATTTGCACAGCCACAGCTCCAGCTCAGCCCTCCCATAAGGAAAGCAAAGCTGCCCAACAGCTTCCATCCAGGATGCAGAAGACAATTGAAAATAACAAACCACCTATTTCTGATGTGACACTGATTAGAAAACTAGCAAGGAAGGTATTAAAAACATAAGTAGGGTGAGCAAGTTTGCTGTTCTCATGGTAATGTGTGTATACTTCTATAACAATTATGCTTACAGGGCAGAGAAACAGCTTCCAAAGAGACAAGCAAAATTAAAAAACCTGTTTTTCAATGTGTTCCAAAAACAGAACACCACGCCAAAGTCTCATTAAACTCTTAAACTCTCATCCCCTTTATACAAGTCTAGCTGAGTCTGCACTAACTCATGAGCACGAAATGGGAGGAAAGCAGGGTAAGAAGAAAAAATATTTGAAAAAATGGACCTTTAGTGGTTGCTTCATATATTTCCATTCTGGGCACAAATCAGGCAGCAAAGACTGAAATTCAACCTGTAAAGGTTTCATTTATGCCTAAAGTAAATATCAGGTACTTTGCTACCATGGTGATGAACACAGTAAAAACACCTTAAGCACTCCCACTTCTGCCAGTGCAATAATCAGAAGCAAAGCCTGGCTATCACATATATATTGAGCTCACACTTTAGAAAATGTATTGAATGTTGCAGCTGTGCAAAATCTGAAATACATAAACAATAAATGAACAGAGAGGTTGTGCATCTTATGCACATTCATTGCTCTGGTCCTCCAAAGAATGTGTAAGAACTGACTGATCAAGGGCTCCCAAAAAAACAGCAATAAAACAAAAGTTTCTGGGGGAAGGGAACCTCAATCCATCCCACACTGCCCAAAGCCTGGAGAGGGATTGCAGTTCAATAGAAGAGCACCTGAAGGGCAGCACAGAGGAATTTAAGCCTCTCCCACCAGCAAGGTGCTTCATTGGAGACACAATTTAAATGCCTCTATGCTAAAAGCACAAAGCATGGGGGATATTAGGAAGAAATTCTTTTGTGTGTGGGTGATAAGGCACTGGAACAGGTTGCCCAGAGAAGCTGGGGATGCCCCATCTCTGGAAGGGTTCAAGACCAAGTTGGATGGGGCCTTGAGCAGCCTGGTCTAGTAGAAAACGTCCCTCCTTATGGCAAAGGGGTTGGAATCAGATGATCTTTAAAGTCCCTTCCAATCCACTCTGTGAAATTGTCCATGATATGAGTCACCTGTCTGACTCCCATACATTGTTAATACCAAGAAACAAACACTCAGCTTTGGAAAACTAAGAAAGTTATATCATAATTTTATTTTAAATAACCAAGCTCCGTGTTAAAGCTCAATACCTCAGTGTTCCCTTTAAAATGACAAATTATTTAAAAGATTTTTTTGTTACAAAACTAAAGCTAACAGCAGCTCAATCTTTAATGTCTGACAATTTATATTACAACATATATACTAAATTTGAAAGCACTAAGAGTTCTGAAAACTGTCCCAGACTGTCAAGCTGACTTTGACTTTTTGGGAGTAGCCCCACCATCTTGAGCTGACTTCTCTGCTGGCCTCTTTTTTAAGCCTTTCATTTTCCGTGTCTGCAGTTTGCTGAGATCCTGCCTCTGCATGTGGATTCGGCCGTAGGTTGTACCAAGCGCATCATGGGAGATATTCTTTTTCTTCTTGGGCTGCAAGGGAAGAGCAATGTTAATAGCTCTGAGTACAGTCCCAGGGCTCTGGTGAGAATCAGGTGCCCAAAGCAAGGCCTCATACATTGGTTGGAGAGACTAAGATTTGTGCTGTGTGTTCTGTGTGCTTCCAGAGGAGAGTCTGGCTGCCAGCTGAGCACCACAGAAGTGCTGTGGCCCCAGGAATGTCAGCTGGACTCGATGAAAGTAAGCTCTGGTCAAACACACAACAAGTAATACTTCAGCCTTTGCTCTTCTTCAGAGAGATCTGAAAGCAATGCCCTTCCCAAGGTACATACCTTCAGGCCTTTTGGCTGTTTCAAAGACAGCTTATAAAGGTCATCTGAGGCTAAATGTGTCCTCCTCATAACCAGATCTAATGAAGGTCCCATCTCTTCCAGTTCAATTCTGGGTATTTTACAGCCAGATTTCTTCAGAAGCACTCTAGGAGGAGAAAACCAATGAAAATCAACATTGTCCCCTGTGCCAGAGATTGATCCATCTTCCTTAACAGGTTATTCAATCCTGCAGTTCAAAATACTATTGTATTTTGGGAAGGCATCCATCAATAACAGTTTATAATAAATCAGTCCCATTACAATTTGAACACATCCAAAATATGACCTGACTAATGTAATTTTTTTTTAATGGGACTAGTATAATCAGAATTACTTTTAAAACTCAGCTCCAGTACCCTGAAAGCCATATCACTTTTCAAAATCAAAACAGCACCCTGGGTATTATTAGACATAAAAAATTCACTATAATTTACAGCAAAATAACCTGAGCACTTATCTGAGGAAGTGTTTTGGTTCTTTGTTTTTAAGAGTGAGGCTGATTAAAATGATTTTATATTAAGAAAAATCAAAATCACATGGAACACAAGCTATGAATGTTCACAGTCTCCTAAGGTAGGGAGTGACTGTGAGGGTGAACACCAATGCAACAAGAAAGATTTCCTTCTCCTGCCTTTTCCTGGTTTTCCTTGTGCATCTCTGTCTGCAGCCTATCCCCTGTTGTTCCCTGGCAAACATCTAAGTGAGGAGAGTTGTAGAAATCAGCCTGAGAACAGACTAAGGCCGTCAAGTCTAAGACAGTACCCAGAATTCACTAAGTTAATTCACACCACCTTACTAACCAAGCCATATGAAAGAGCAATCCTGAGCCAGGAGGAGCTCAACAAGGAAGGAGGCAGCAGACCTAGGGCTTATGTGCTTGTCTTCTGCTGTACAAATTACACTGGAGCACCTCTCAACATTGCATGTTCTAAATGCAGCTCAAGCCAGTTCAATTTCACAATTAAGGTTTTGTACCAAAACCCAGACAAACAGATAAAACAGATACTCACTTGTAGCTTCTCATGTAAATTTTCCCATCCACAGCTGTGAAATGCAGAACGTACTCTAAACCAGCCAGACGAATATTGGGCACAGTGGGACCTCTGAAGAAATCTGAGAGAGTATTTAAAAGGAATAAATGGCAGGTTCTTGGCTGAAAACAAAACCAACAGATACCTGTAACAAATTGGTGATGTGATGTGGGCCCATTCTGAAACAGGAATCTCAAGAAATAGCCCCTACTTCCAACTGCAGCCTGGCCGGTACACAGGACAGAAATTTAACATCGCACATTTTGGTGAATCCAAATGTGTGTGGATATCCTGACAGGAACTCAGTGACTTCCCAGAGATAATTTTGTAGGAATATACATGCTACTTATATATATACTTCCTGTATTAAGTGCATAGAAAAGAGCAAAAACACTTTCAGAGAAGTAACTTAGCATTATTGAGTTAATGGCAATAATTGCATTGTCTATTCTTTTAAATAGCCATCTCTAAAATCAGGGGGGGAAAATCACCTTATTTGGTGTTTAGGCCAGTCAAGGCTCAGACAAACACAGATCAGTACAGAGAAGCCATTTCCTCAGGTATCTGTTTAAAGACATCATTCAAACCTAATACTTAAATCTTAATCATAGCCAGATTTGGAACAGTAGAAAGAGGGATCAAAACCAGTACACAGCAGAACAAAACTCCTATTCTTACCTACATTTTCTCTCTCTGACTTTGGGAAAAAGTTTAGATATAGAACTTCTTTCATATGTCTCTCACAACAAGGTACTCCTGTCCTCTATATAAAGCAGTATTTGTCATTATGTCTAATGTTTTCTCTATTAATAAGCAACACATCTATGAAAATAAGGCACTTCAAATATTTGCCCAGTTTGCAAAGAGAATGCTGAAATACAGGTTAAATACAAAATGGGCTGCCTCTAGCAAGATTCTTATATCAGGCTATGAAAATATACTGTGCAATCAGAGAGCAATGAGCACAGCAATCTGTCCAACATATGCAGAGGGTGGAGAAAGAATGTGACCTTGACCAAGGGAACAAGGTGTGCTAATAAACTTGACAGGGCAATGCTGAAACATAGGAGAACAGCTAACAGATGCAAAACACATCACTCTTTTCTGCTCTGCCCTGCTTTCAGACCCCTTGGCTACTTGTCTTTTCCTTCACCTTTTTGAAAGAGTATAAGCACTGGAGTGCTTATACTCTTTGGAGTATCCAAAACACAGTTTGGCTGGCAAATAACAGATGGAGTCAGCCCAGGAAACTTTCTTGGTCAATTAAATACTCTCTTATTTCAAGTCTAACTTGTAGTTAGAGGAAAAGTTGCAAATAAAACATTTTGTTCACTCGTGGCATATTTTTTTCCCTTCAGTTAGTTCTCTGCAGGTACACAAGCTTACATTCACAGTGGTTTTATTGGCAACACCTCCCTTTCATATTTTCCTGTGGCATCATACATCTTTTTACCCACAGGATCATCTCTTCCCATAAACGCCGGTGGTCAGGAATTTGTTTCCTGGCAACACCAAACAGCTGCAGAAACCCTACACTTCAGTACACCCAGAGAGTTGAAGTTTTTTAAACATACTCTTAATTTACAACTCTTGCTTTGGTTGGACTGGAGACTTGCTTTCTCCTTTCTTTCCATTCCTAGTTCTCTCTGCCCCTGGTCCTCAAACATGTTTCCAGGAAGTCTAATTTACTCTTTCATACAGAGAGCTTTTCAGGACCTTTCTATTTCCAGATTAAATTCTTAACTGATTTTTGAATGTAACTCCTTCTGTATCAATTTGTATCCAAAAGCTGGTAGCACTGTATTCTATGTAGCTTTGGTTAGCATGAAAGCAGTTTAAACATTTCCCAGCCATCCCTTTCCTGGCCAGAAAAAGCTCTCAAATCCTTTCAAACACTCAAAAAGAGTCTGTGTGAGGAAGGATGTTTGAAGACCAAAGGCGACAGCCAATTTAAAATTGCAGAAATCTGCAAATCAACATTTAGAAAGTGTATAAGCATGCCCTATAGTGGTCTGGCCATTTTTAGGATAAAATAGATGTGCAATAACAGAACTAACAACAAGCAGGCAGTGTTGTAAGAGTTGAAACATCTTATAGATGCAGGTATTAGAATGTC
Organism: Ammospiza caudacuta; assembly: GCF_027887145.1. Lineage (NCBI taxonomy): Eukaryota > Metazoa > Chordata > Aves > Passeriformes > Passerellidae > Ammospiza > Ammospiza caudacuta. The sequence continues at coordinate 71,786,529 of NC_080595.1, forward strand.
ATTAAATGCATTCCAAGACTTACATCATTTAAATGAACTACACTACCACTTGGAGACCAACGAAAACCAAAAGAGAAAAAGTGGTATGTCTTTCTCTTCCACGTCTCTAAAGAAAATGCATCCATCATTTATTTCTCCTAAACAGCTTCTTCCACTTCACAGTTTACCCAGACTGTAGCATTAGGTTACCACGAAGACAATAATTCACCCTTGCCCTTAACTTTACCAAGAAACTGCTGTAAGATGATTGTCCAAACATACATAAGCCCTTTTGATGTCACAAAAGCCAATGAAAGCTTGGTTGCTCCTCAGCATCACTGGCATCACTGCTTTGGCAACAAGTAGCTGTCAGCTATCTGATATTCCCTCTGGGATCCCAACAATACTGGTACAGCAACAAAATATTTGCAGCTGTTGTTATAAAGACATTCTTGTATCTTAGCAAGAGTAGCAGCTTAAGGCAACCATCTTTTGCAGAAATGGAACAAATCACTTCTTCCTTATTGGTTAAGGGCAGTTTTGAAGCAGATCAGATTAATACCCAAACGATTTTAATTTGTGAGTGATACCTTCGGGCCTTTACTCTCCTTAACTTTTTTCTTTGACTACTGTTGTGCATCTGGGTATTTCACAGAACTCAGCAGCATAATTAAGACCTGGAGTACTTGGCATATGTTCAAGAAGAAAGATTGGGTGTAGAATACATTTGACTGCCAAGTCATTCATGGCTAATAAACAGGGGAGGAGAAAGGACAGGCGAACATCAAGAGAAAGAGGAAGGACTGCTCAGTTATTTGGCAACTATCTTACTATGCATGTTTGCCATTTCAGCTGTTTGATCATGGGCTGTTTGAGCACATCTGGATGCCCAAAACTGTACAGATGCCTGAACAAGATACACTTCAGAAAATGCACCTGCTTCCTGTGTCAATACCCATTTACAGTGACGAGCATGCAGCAGCAAAACTTACTTATCTTTGTATTCAGGCATCTTCAAAGATGCACAAGCTCAGTTATCACCCTTTCACCCATCCCCAAGAACCAATCAACTGTATTGAGAGGAAGAAAATTTACTCCTCTCCTGCTCCCTTTCAGTCTCATTCCAAATGAAACATCTTGCTTTAAGGAATAATACTAAGGAAAAAAAATCTCTTTTTTAGGGGGTCTGTTTTTAAAGAGCAATCTTTTACCCATTTGCCTAGAAATCTAGAAACCCAAGAAAGGAACTGAAAGAACAAGACTGCGCTTACTGGGCCAGGTTCAGTATTTTACCAGAACTTAAAAAAATAGACCAACAAAAAACCTAATCTACTTTTAGGAAAACTATTAAAAAGAAAAATCACTCCACCTACTTACTAGATCTAGTTTTGCCAAGCAAGAAGCATTTTTTCAGTGCCAAGAGATGCAATATCCTGTAACTTTTTTGTCTACATATAGCTTCTATAAAGCTACAATGTGCTTTATCTTCCAGAGCCTCCAACTTAAGGATAATAAAAAACTTCATGCCAGTTTGTTCCCTAAGCTCCAAGCCTACCTTAAAGTTAGGGCACAATTTATCTACAGCTGATTTTTACTGCAGGTGTTCTCTCCAAATATTCTAAACAATGGCATGCTTGTTAGAATTGGTGGAATTACCAAGAAAAACTGCTTTCAACACAGAAATTAGACTGAATTGACTTTTCTGTAAACAAAAAACATCCCACTTTCTGAACTTAATCCACTGATTTTAATTTAGATACTTCAAAACATTTGGTTAGAAAAGTGAAACCCAGTACAATTATAAGAAAAGTACATTTTGGAAAACCAAGTATTCCCACAACCTAAGTAATGAATTCTAGTGAATATGAAGTTTCATCTTCAGAGTCTTTTAGGACATTCTTTTTTCCTCCCTTTAAAAGTCATAATTATTAGTTAACTTTAATTTTATGTGACATGAAACCTACAAATGCTAGTTCTTGTTTTCCTTCTGTGCTGAACATAAGCAAGCATTTATTGACAAACCAGCTTTTCCCAACAGATCACATTATTACAGATCCATGCAATCCTACTGCCCAAATAATCAAAATACTGACCAATAAGCAGGCTCTTCAGTCTTCTGTATTCTTCATTCACATCAAACATGTCACCAGCAAATATCAACATAGGTTTTGTCCCTTCAGGACACTTACTGTTCTGTGGAATAAGAATTTTAAAACAACAAAAATTCAGACAGTTAGGGAACATATAATTGATTTAATAGCTGGCCAGTCATTCAACACTGAAAGAAAAACTGCTGTGACCTGTCATCAACAGGGACAGAATAGACTAACGAAACTAAATTAAAAAGCAGAGCATAAAATTAACATTCTGGAGTACACAAATTGACAATCCTCATATACTGCATTAAACACTTCTATTAAACACCGTGATTCATTTCAGGGAACGGAAGAAATTGCAACCAAAAAACCCCACCAGTAGGTGTCGCTGAAATACTGAATTAGCAATTCCTTACCTTGATATCTTTTAGGGCTACAAACTTCTCAACGCCCAGCTCAATCATGTCCAGCACGTGGTAGTCAAACATGCGACCTGTGAGAGTAAAAAAGAAAATCCAGCTATTTAAATACTCACTGAAAACTACACCTACCATCCCAAAAAAAGCCAAGTGAGATTTATTACCTATTATCAGGTTGTTAGGTCGCTTCTTGTTGTGAGATCCAAAGAGAAACAGAGAACAATCTGATTTCTTGGAAAAAAACTCCTGCAATTGAAGAATATAATCAAACTTTTGAGTTGCAGTTCACAGGGTTTAAAACATTCTGCAAAGGCATATGGCACAAACATATGGGTTTAGGAGCTACTTAATGAGAACAACTGCACTTACCAGAATAGTTTTGACCATGGAATGAGTGTTTTTCAGCATTTATGTTAAACTGACAGCTGGATTCAAGATTCAAATAATTTCTTTTTTTATTTACTATTGCATCTTAAAATACAAGTCAGGCAATTTTTTCTTGCTATTTTATCTATTACCCTTTCTTGTAATTCCTAGTTATTTGATTTTCCACAAGATACTTTCAACCTCTTCTCCTTGCCTGACAAGTAAGTATTGTCAAGCTGGCTACCATTTTAATGTCTCACTGTAGTTTCCCACCTAAGCTTTATGCAGCATATTGACCTTGTCTGACAGCTTCTGAACAGCCAGTTAATTCCCTCAAGAGCCAGGCTAGCAACATCTGCACTTGGCACAGGAGCCCTACTACAGAGCAACTTCATGTCAATTTATTATTTAAGACTAAGATGCTACTTAAAACCAAGCCAGTGGTGACTATCACAGAGATCTTTTCTCCAGGAGGAACCGATTAGAGAACTTACTATGGTACAATGTCCACAGCCAACATTACAGCAGTTCTTTCTAAAGATGTCCAGCTCCAAAGTCTTTTTATACACTTCTGCCTCCCAAGTCAGCTCCTCATCTTGTGTATCAAGAGTGACATAAACACAGAGAACTTACCCAGTGCTTCCCACAAGCACTTGGCACTTGTGAAGCACACAAGGACATTTTATCTCCCATTCCTGCAACAGCAGCAGCTCAGAGAGGACATTGCAGCTCTGACCCTCTGAGAGGTCAGAGAGACACTTTCAGAGGCTGGACTAATTGCATGTACAAATCACACAGCTCAGCACCGAGTTTTGCCACCAGATCCCTGAGAAATGCTGACTCTAGACAGGCCAAGAGCAGAGGGGACTCCCCTTGAAACATGTGCTCATACAGCTCTGTTAGTCACTGTGTGTTGATATCTGTGCACTCTCTAAAAGCTGTATATTTTATTAAAGAGATGTAAAAAACTCAAATTCTTTGAATGTGCTCTGCAAATATGCAACAACACACAAATTGAAAAACTGCCCTTTAAAAAAAAGCCTCTAGCCAGCCAGCCATTCAGGATTGCTGCTAAAGGATTGAAAGGGGCTTGGTGAGCTTTTCCACCAGCTCCCTGGGCACCCTTGATGGATCCCATGTAGCCCCATAGACATGTGTGTCTGAGTGGTGTAGGAGGTCACCAACCATCTCTTCCTGCATTATGGGGACTTCATTCTGCTCCCTGTCCCTGTCTTCCAGCTCAGGGTACCCAGAGAGCAACTGATGTTGCTATTATAGGCAAAGAAGGCATTAGGTACCTCAGCATTCTCCTCATCCTTTGTCCCTGTGTTTCCCTCTGCACCCAGTAAAGGATGGAGATCCTCTTTGGCCCTCACTTTGCTGGTGATCTAATTGCAAAAACATTTTTATTGTCTTTTATGGCAGTAACCAGATTAAATTCTAGTTGGGCTTGGACCCTTCTAATTTTCTCCCTGCATACCCTCACAACATCTTTGTGGTCCTCCTGAGTGGCCTGCCTCTTCCAAAAGCAATAGACTCTCTTTTTACCCCTGAGTTCCAGCAAAGCTCTATCCAGACAGGCTATTCTTCTTTCCTGATGGTTCATCTTTTGGCACACAAGGATAGCCTGCCCAAAACTGTTGTAAGAGAAAAATTGTTTATACTTACCAATGATGTTTGGTCCTCAAAAGGCCTGGTAATATTTTTCCTGAGAGGAGGAGAAAAAAACAAGTTAGAAACAAAACCAAAACAAACAAAAACCAAACCAAAACAAAAACACACAAACAAAAACAAACAAAACCAAAAAGCCCAGAACAGGCCCAGATAATAATTTCTTATTAATTCCCTGATAATAAAAAGTTTTGCATTCTACCACAAACTCAGCAGTAAAAGCTCAGTTTGAGTTCAAATCACAAGTCCTATGACTACTGCCAGGAATGCCTCAGTGCCATCTCTGCCATTCCAAGTACTTTCCTCCACATTTCCTGTCTCCCGGGGCCTGACCTGCAGAACACCACCACCACTACCACCAGTGACACTATGAGTAAATGCCTTTGCCTGTTCATTCATTAAATTTAGACAGCAATTTACAGTTGTTTCTGCACTACATTCATGCAGACACTGGGTTCCCATTTTGAACAAGACTTAGAGCTGAATCCTGCTCTGTACCAGCTGCCACAGAACAGGGCTCAGCACCAATGCTGATCTCAGGTAGCTTGTTCCTAGTCTATTGAAAATTATGATCAGTCATCTTCTGCACCCTGGACATTGTTCAAGGCCCCAGGCTATCCTGAATGTCTATTCATGCCCTGAAACTACCCCAAAACAAAAGCTGCTTGTCTGCCAGAAGACTCAAAGATGTCAAAGTCAGATCCCTTACCTTTTATACAGTACAGCAAAAGGCTTCTTCACAGCATACTGCAAAACACAAAGTTTAACACATGTCACCTCTAAAACATGTACAGCACTGCTGTTTTTACAACCCAACAGTTTACAGGAACATGTGAAACAGTAACTATGCAGAGCAGCCTAGAAGAAGGTACCTCAAAAGGCCTGCTCACCGTAATACCCTTTGAGCTGGTGACAATCTTGTTTCCAAATTAATTGCACAAGAAATTATTTGTAGAAACTGAGAAATAAAAAAATAATTGAGAAATAGCTGAAATCAAAGCAATCCCTCTGCTTCTAAGGGGCATAAGGAAAAACAGGGAGAGAACAACAACTTGATTATAGAAGCATAAAAGAATAGGAAAACAACAAAGCAAAGAGAAAACAAGTGTAGGAACACCTATAATATTTTGAGGTATAGAGTTAGGAGACACATTTGGTAACTTAGTTTTAGGAGAGGCTGAAAGCTCCCTATCGATGCACAAAGTCAGCTTACAGGATTCTGGGATATGACTTAGCTGTGTGATACAGTCCCAATTCTGTACCTAATCCTCTTAATCCTCTTGTTTTCAAACAGACTTGGCAACACTTCACTTATATACTAGACAATTGTGAAAAAATAAAAGAGCAAGCTCAACATTTCTGGCAAAGAAGAAACTGCAAGAAAGCAATCTTCCTTAAGAAGTAGGTAATGACACCTTTGGAGTACTGGCCATTCTGAGATTTGGGGTACAGGGAGAGTATGAAAATACTGATAGTGCAGCAGAGACAGAAAATTGGAAGAAAGAGAGAGGAAGGTTGCATGCTACATCCAACAACTTACAATGTCTTTAAGCACTTCGGTCACTGTTAAATTTGCATTTCCTCCTTTTATGAGCATAGCATTTTTTGTATTTTCATTTAGCTTGGGTTCTCTCTTCTCAAGAAATCTTTTTGCTCTCTTAGTTTTCGGCTTTCTGTAAGAAATTAAAAGTTAAAAACTTAATATATGTAACAAGACTTGACACTACAGAAAAAGGTGAATCCAAACAAGAATTGTTTCCATGTAACTTGTTTCAATGACTCAAACTAATCCCAACCTGCAGAATAACAATCAATGCCAAAAGCCCTGTGTCAGGTGAATGTGAGAAGAAAACAAAGTTCCTCAAAGACCACCAACAGCCCCCAAAATAAAAGCTGTTGTCAGGAAACAGCGAGGAAGGCTGAGCACCATCCAGGTGAAACACCGCAGCCTGTGCAGGGGCACAGACCATACACACATCAGTGCTACGTGGCTTAACAATTACAGCTCTCCACTAGATTATCTTCTCAGTAAAGCATTAGTTTTATTTTCTTCTTTAAAACAAACAATACCCCCCCCCTCACACACAGGTATCCTAGCATCGTCAGGGGTGGAACGGCGCTTGGAGATCATTGAGTCCAACCCCCTTGCCAAGGCAGGGTAACCTGGAGCAGGTGCCACAGGAACGTGTCCAGGTGGGCTTGGACTGTCTCCAGAGAGGGACACTCCAGGATGTCCCTGGGCAGCCTGTTCCAGCGCCCTGTCACTGTAAAGGAGTTCCTCCTCACGTTGAGGTGGGACTTCTGCTGTTTTAGTTTATGGCAACTGCTCCCCATGCATCACTGAAACTTCAGAAATGAATTCTCTGAGGTGTGTGCAAACACAGAGATTCAACGCCAGCTTGTCACCGCGGTTATTTTAAGCCACCAACTGAGCAAGGGCTGTTTGGCCACCACTAAAAAGACGGCGGCGCTCGGCTTCCTCTCCCCCGCACGTTTTCCATGAGGCTCCGGCAGTGCATCCCGCCCGGGCCGCCGCCCGTCCCGTTTCCCGGAGCGGTTCCCCGGCACACTCACACCACCCGATCCAGCGCATCCATCGCTGCCCTCACGTGCGGAACGCCGCGCCGTAGCCGCCGCGCGCGTCACATCCGCCGGCAGGGCGGGGCGGGGCACGGCGCATGCGCGGGGCGCGGCTCCGCGCCATCGTCCCACGGGGCGGAGGGGAATTCCTGTGGGGAGCGGCTGAGGGTGCTTGGGCTGTTCAGCCTGGATCGGTGGAGGCTGAGGGGAGACCTCATCGCAGTCCGCCACTTCCTCCTGAGGGGAAGAGGAGGGGCAGACTGATTTCTGGTGACCAGTGCCAGGACCTGAGGGAATGGCCTGAAGTTGTGTCAGGGGAGGGGTTAGGTTGGATATCAGGAAAAGGTGTTTTCACCCAGAGGTTGTATGGTTGCAAAAGTTAGGGTTAACAGTAATAGGAACAAAAGCTCGACCATTAGAAATAACACTTAAAATTAATGTACTCATTGCATGTGATATACATAAAATGTTTTCAAAAAATAATACTGATTACCAGATAAACTAGAACAAAGAAACAGCTTCAGTGTAATGCTGAAAGAAAAGGGCTGAGAAGGCAGAAACCAATGCTGTTGGAATACTCCTTGTACATGGGGAAAAAACCTCCCATTCATACTGCTAGACTAAGTAACAAATTAGCAAAACATGGGAGAGTTGCTGTGTTTGCACTCTGTCAGAGAGCAAACTCCCGAAGCACCTCTCTGCTCTCGGTGGCTGAAGCAGCCATAACAAGAGCCCTCCCTGCAGGAGGCTCAGCTGCCACCGAGCGCACCACAAACCCTCCCTCCGGCACTCAAGAGCCTGTGTATTCCCAGGATCATTATTCCAGTTATAATTGTCCTCTATCTATCAGCACCACACAAATCAAGCATGAATGATGATGTCTTTAAACTTCCATGACTGCAGTTAAATCCAGAGGGATGGCTGTGCGGTCTCCTCAAATGCAACACCACCATGTGAAATACCCACACCCAGGCTGAAGGCACACAGAGCATGTTCCCTTTCCTTCCTCTCCCTGCCTCCCTTTCCCCTAGGATTCAAGTTGCTTCTACACAGAAAAAAAAAAGGGAATAATGGGATTGATGGTTTGAAACTGTTACTGTTTTAATGACTTTTCTTTACTGATGCTGTGCTGTGAACAATGCTGTGGGTGAGCTTCTCCTCTGCTCATTACTAATTAAGGTATTACATAATCATACTGGAATTAATCAGGTGTTCTCATTCTCACAGCACTGTTGCAGTTACACTGTTTTGAGGGAGACAGAGAAAGGTAGGAAAGAAGAAGGGTCAGTGAGAAAATGTCTTCTGTTTTAAAATTGTGCTTTTGAAAACATTATCCCGAGTGCACCACACACTCAACTGTGATACAGAACGGTGTGTGGCAGAACAAATGATGTAGCAGTATCAACCCACAGACTAGCTAGGCAGCAGAATACAATCACATGGACTAGTCTGGGAACCACTGATGCATGGGTACAGGATCTTAAGCATAAAACCCTTCAGGAAAATGCCAAAGAGGAAGATTAGAGATAAGAAGTTACTGTGAGGAAAAAGAAAAACGAGGTGACCGCATTTCCTTTTGTATAACACGCATTGTATTATACAGAAAATGGGGGAAGCAGTGTGACAGATGCCTCTTTAAGACATGGATTTAATTTGCTGACACGTTTGCAGAGGTTTTCAAGGCCTGAGTGGAAAAGCCCTGACCAGCTTGCCCTGAATTTCAGTGTTGATCCTATTTTACATCGGAAGCTAGATGAGAGACCCCCTAAAGTCCCTTCCCACATGGAAGATTTCTAAACTCCTTCAAGGAGACAAAGGACACTAGAAAGAATCTAAACTAAGCAATTTGAGGAGCATTCAATAAGCCACACTTACTTGATTTGTTCTCTTTCAATAACTGCAGTACAAGAGCAGACAGAGTATGTGGCTGAATACGACACACAAGGTGAAGCCATAGTTGAAAAATTCAGGTCTTTATTTTAAACAATGGTGTTTCTTTCTTTTTACAAAATGTTTCAGACTGTACAATACATCAACATTTTTCTAAGCTAGGAGTTTCTTTTAATTATGTAACCACTTCCACTTGTCCAGTTTTGAGGTAGTGATACATACATTTCCAGTCAGTAATTTTAAAAAACAATTAAAGCCCTTCCCATTATAATTCAAACACAAAAGCAATGCACAAGAACATAATGTCTGTTTTCCACTATCCTTTTTTCAGAGCAGGTGGAAACCATGTCATGGTCTATAAAGGTTGGCCCATTAATTCTGTGAAGAAGTCCTGAAAAGATCAGATTTAGTATCATGGAGGTACATCCTCTAAGGCAGCATTTCCAGAAGGAGATTGCTCTGCCCCAGAAGCAGAGCTGTCAGGCAAAGGAGCAGGGGCATGCATTTCCAAGTTGGGCTGCTTTTCCAGGTCACAGTTCATGTTAGAATTGCCTTGGCCACTCACCTCTCCCTCTGACTCTTCAGTCAATTTATCTTGGGCCTGAGCTGACTCCTCAGAATCATCCTTTTCAGGCAGAAAACTACAAATCATATTAAGCCTGCTGTAGGAAAAATCTCTGTCCTTGATCTGCAGCCACTCTACTCCACCTGATGTAAAGAAGGAAAATTCTATTAGTGACAAAAGGAGTTAACAGCAGTTTTTAACTTAAGTTCACTGTTATTAAGGCTGAGCCAGACCAAGATTGAAGTAAAAGAACCACTTAGAATAGAAAGATGTGCATATTCCTCTCCTATTACTTTTCACATGCCCATTTATTACTTCTCATAGTCAGAAAATACAATGCAGGGCTAAAAAGATCTTTCCTCTGATCCAGTGTGGCAGTTCCTGTTGTATTTAGGTGTCTGATGCCACTCTCAGGCTCTTAAAATAACTTAGACATTAATCAAAATGCAGAGAAAATATTTCACAAATGCAATGAAGAGAACAGAATATTTGTTCACCTAAATATTAGATCTTCAGGCAATAAGTAATGACAACAGAGATAGTACACAAGTTCTTGCACTCTCTTTAACTCAAGTGTAACAATAACTTGGAACAACAGGTTGAAACCAACCCCAAATAGAAATGGGATTCCACTCCCATTTTGATTTTTACTCAGTACATGTTGTCAGTTCTCAAGATGTTACAATTACTCTGTATGCACAAGTTAAATTCCTGTCATGGTACAGAAACAAAGTGGTTTTCAGTACTTATTAGCAGTACTGCTGCTCCAGAATAAAAAAGGCCTTTGTATTAAGCAAAATACTCTCTAGTCTCAATTTTAGACTAGCAAAATAATGCTTTCAGTTTAACATTACATAATTAATTCTACAGAGAGAAGTGGTACTTGGTGGTGATAGGAATGCTGATATTTGGTTAGATTCTAATTGACATTTCATTTTATACCTCCTATGGCCAGTGTCCTGCTGACTGCTCATATTTAAGGTAAAATGGCTATATATTCTTAAAATATGAAGCAGTAACACTGACTTGAGTGAAAAAAAGAAGCAAAAAGCAGTAGGTCAGTTCTAATGAATACTGCTATACATAGTAATACTATATAGTATATATAATACTATTTGACTACATAGTCAAATACACTCGGTATTTGGCTATGTAAAAGTTCTGACTTCTGTACAAAAAAATAAATAAAGCAAACATATGAACCCCAAGTTCTGCCTACAGAATGAAAATCAATATAAATAGGTACTTCTAAGTACGTCTTTGCAAGTAATTTGCATTCATTTCCATTTAACTGTAAATTCATTAAGTGCAATTCAGTTCTTTTCAACAATTACAGAGATTCAGAATGTCCTTAGAAAAAATTATGGAAGTAGGGAAAAAAAAATTCAAGAAAGAACAACTAAACACCACCTCTGATTTTGAAACTTCTAGATGACAGAAGAATATACGATGGAGCATCAGTGTATGTTTTCCCTGCTCTTATACTTCTTTGTATTCATCTCCTAGTAGTGATTTCTGGAGGCAGCACTGGTCAGAAATGTATTTAACTTTTTAATTTAAATATACCCATATGGTGCCTAAAGAAGCAAGTTCCTTTAAATTCCTGCATGCTCTTGAATCAAACACTTAATAAAGGCTGACTCTCCTTGTGGATTAAGCATAATCCACTCATGTCCACATGCATAAGAGCAGAATCACTCACCAACATGCTCTTCTCCTTCCTTCTTTTCTGTCAGAAGGGTCCGTGTCATGTTCAACTTCTTCACTGTGTGGCATTTGTACTTCAGCTGTACTTTTTGGTTGCCTTCTGCATCTACTAAGAAGAGAGGAGAAAAAACAATACCCAAACCTCAATCATTATAGTGAATTCCACTGGCAACTGAAACAAGATAAATATTTTTAACCTCCCCAGCTACTGAAACAAACAGAACATCAAATCACAACAATTACCTTGCTCTGTGTTTTCTTCAAAAACCACACAGGTTCCCAAGGCATCTATGAAAAACAAAGCGAGAGAAAGTTTTAGAGACTAATTTGTATCAGCTGCAGGCAATGCATCAACTGGGCCAGCTGTGGGAATGTCCTGACTTCCAGCCCCTCACAGAGGCACAGCACTGTTCAGGAACTCAGAGCAGGCAGGAGTGTCACAGTCATTGGGATCACTACAAAGGAGGGTCCCAGACCATTTTCTCCCAGACCAGTGTTGTCACCATAGAGCAAATGACATGCCAGTCCTGCTCACACAGGAGACAGCAGCACTTGAAGGCATTTTATATCCCACATTTTTGTCTGCAGTAATACTGGCTGATGCACCCCAGTCAGCTTCCACACATACTTTCCCTAGAAGTACCACAGATGCAAGGCTAACTCAGCAGTGAGCTCAGACTGCTGCTGCTCTACATGGTGTTATACAACTGCCCACAACTACGGCATCTCACAGGACCAACTGCACAACACCACCTGATGTTAAGGAAGTTCCTTGGGTCACGTGAAAAGGGAGAGATTGGATTCACATAAGTTTTCCTACCTTCATATTCTCCTGCAAATACATATCTGTCCACTTGTAAAATGGGCCTCTCTGTCTCTATTCCCTATGTAAAGAAGGAAAAAATTGCATAATGTCAGGTCTGTATTAGCCCAGGTGCATTTCTCACTGTAAGACCAGCAAAGACAGACATAGCAGAATTTAGATTATATCAATTCCTCATCACACATGTTTCTTTAAGTATATTAAATACAAAAAAACCCCAGATTATACTCTTTTAGTAATCATAATAAAACCTAGTACAGAACAGTATAGAATATGCTCTAGTATATTAAAACAAGTTCAGATCAAATGGCAGCCAATAGTCTATTTAAGTTAAAGTACTGTTACTTCCTCTAGGAAATTAATGTAACCTCCATTTCAAATTAACAAAAATTTAGGTGTTTGCATGAAGATTATGTTATTTTCTAAGCTTCAACTAATACAAGTTCTAGAAAGTGGAATAACTTTAAAATAACTTCTTCAGACAGGGCGAAGAAGTCCAGCATAAGGCATTACATCAGCACCAGAAGTGCCACTGCAGGTCACAGAAGCTTCTGTGATTACTGTGTGTCTCTGTTGTGAAGGGGCTGGAAATTGTTGCTACCTTATATTTTTTTAAACAAGGAGTGGAAGAGTAAGGAAGCACTTCTGTCAGCTCATTTCCTTCCTCTAGAGCACAGGTTTTCCAAATACACAAGCCAGCATCCCATTTTTCTTATATAATATATATCTACATACTGTATTTTGATAAAAATCAATGTCTGAACAGAAGACACTAATTAAAGCAAAATGTCTTTGAATAGTACCTTGTGAACATCAGAATTATTCAGGACATGAAGACAAGCGCTTGCTAAAGGTTTTGAAGATAAGGCATTACATGGTAAATTGCATAAAATACAGAATATCACACAGGTTAATATGAATTTGTACAATTTTCCTCTTATATATTTCTGTGTTTCAAAAATACAAAATCAACAAGATTTAAGCTCTGGGATTCCCTTTCTTCTGCATAAATTGAGAACACAAATAACACTAAGCTATCACACAGAACATATTTTTGTGGGTTTTTTCCTTCTACAAGAAATAAATGCAATCAATAACACATCAGTACTAAACAATAGCATTATAGGGGTTTTACAGTCAAAATTTTATTTCTTTGGCTGATTTGCATTCCTTTGTGGACTATGCAGACTTGGAGACTGTCTTCCCCTGATGCCACCAGCGACACAGAAAACTTGCTAAACACAGCAAAACAGAGCAGACACTTTAATTAAAGTGTTAACAACAGCTGTCTCTTAGGAAAAGTCTCAAGGAAAGCTTACTCCGCGGAGTGAACTCAGGTAGACATGGATACAAGTAGGACACAGCATGGATACTTTAAGCTTTTACTAGTAACATTACAAGGGAATCACAAAGCACAACATCTGAAAGAATCCCACCAGCACTGCAGCATCTGCAGCCATTCAGCCATCAGTATGAATGATACATGTAACATTTCAAGAGAATTAGATCAGCGCAAGGGGGGAAACCTGCATATCCATCTAAGGATGAATATTTCATGAATTTTGATTGTATTTCTACTTCTGAGACATTCAGAATTGACTACCACCCATCTATTGTGATCAGTAGCACACTCAGATGTTCTCTCCCATCTTTTCAGCCTATAATAAAGGTCTACTTTGAGAAAGTACAAGTGCTGCTGATTTGCAAATACTATCTATACAACTCTCATAGCCTACATAAGTTTTGAAGGGCAAATAAAATCTGTCCTATACACATAAAGTGATTAAAAAACTCAAAAGGAACAGGACAGGGAAACCAGCTTCTTACAACAACCTTCCAGTGAAGGAAACATCCAAAACTGTTCATGAAAAGCTTAATACCCAGTTATCCTTTACAAAACTTGAACTTGCCAGGACACATCTGCAAAAAGCCCCATTGTAAATACAGTGCAAAACTTAAATATTCTGCTTTACCTGTCTGCTGTTTTCCAGTTATTCGAATAAGTGTGATTAACATTTATGGGTTTTTTTAACATGTGCAATACATAATTTAAAGAAAAATTAACTTAGAACTTGAAATCAGAGTAGATACTGGTCCAAGCTTATATATATTTTCTTCTGAAAAAGTTTCCTTATATTTATGCAATAATATATTCAAAGACTTTATGCTGTTTCTGAGAGCCCACAGCATGCAGCCAAGCACAGCATACATAATTCTCTATCAAAGATTTGATCTAATGTTATTACATCAAAAAATTTAGAAGCAGCCTCACTCCCTTGTTCACATCCGTAATAACTTACCCCTTTCCTATTGTGCTGTAATCACTCACCAAAATCTTGCACTTGTTTTCACATTTTTCTAGGAAGTCTGAATCAATAATTCCTGATAGCTCAACCATGACCAGTTGCTCCTACAAGAAAAGTTGATCATATACAGCTATAACAGATATGACAGAACTCAGGGGGGAAAAGGCCTCCCTGAAATCAATCTTTACCAATAAGAACAGCATACAAAGACACAGCCTTTCAGGACAAGCAGACCCCAAAGTGGAGTTTATGCTGCATTTTGTCAAGAGACAGAACTCTTGTAATACCCAGGGAAATTTCGTGACTCACTATTCCATGAGACACCTGTTTCACACCCAAATTTCCTGGTCTTTTCTTCCCAGCGAGCAATGGGGGAGCACTTTTTTCACCCTTGGAAAACGAGCATCAGTATGGCTCTGGGGGGATCCTACACCACCCTCCAGTACCTAAAGAGGGCCTACAAGAGAGCTGGAGAGGGACTTTTTACAAGGGCCTGTAGTGACAGGACAAGGAGTAAGAGATTTAAATCGAGAGTGGGTTTAGATTAGATACTGAAATTTTCATTAATGAATTATTTTTTTTTTACTGAGGGGAGAGGTGTGGCACTGGAACAGATTGCCCAGAGAATTTGTGGATGCCTCATCCTTGCAAGTCCAAGGCCAGGCTGGATGACGCTTTAAGCAACCTGGTCTAGTGGAAGGTGTCGCTACCCATGGCAGGGGTTTGGAACCAGATGACTTTTAAAGGCCCTTGCAACCCAAATCCTTCTCTGATTCTGTGATTTTATAGCAATAGGAAGAGACATAAACTGCAAGTGCGCTCTCTAAGCACGCCGTTTTCGGGGAAGCCCGAGGAAGAACAGCCAGAACCCCACAGCACGGCTGTGGGGACTGAGAAACCCTCCGACCCCAGGGAAACGCGCTCTGTCCGCGGCCGGCCCCTCTCCCTGCCTCCCCTCCGGCCGGGCGGAGCGGGGTCGGGCCACGCCCCGCGGGGGGCCGGACCCTTCCCCAGGGTTGGGGATCGCCCCGGTGTCGGCATCCACCAACCTCCACTTCGTCCTCCTCAGCTCCGTCGCTCCTCCCGCCCTCGCTGCCCACCGCCGCTGCCGCCATGTCGCCAGAGCCCGCCCCGCGCCCGCCTCAGCGCGCACCACGTGGGGCCCGCGCCGCCATCTTAGAGCGGAGCGGCCCCGCGGCTGGAGTGGGGCGGTGCCGCTCCTCCTTCGGCGCCGCTCCGCCCTCGGGGCCGCGCCTCCCTCAGCGCCGCGCCGCCCTCAGCGCCGTTCCACCCTCAGCCCCGCGCCTCCCTCAGCACCGCTCCGCCCCCAGCACCGCTCCGCCCTCAGCACTGCGCCTCCCTCAGCGCCGTTCCTCCCTCAGCACCGCGCCGCCCTGGGGTCCGAGCCTCCCTCAGGGCCGCGCCGCGCACTGAGCGAACCTGGCCTCGCCTCAGCGCTGAAAAGCCAGAACACGAGCTGCTTTATGGCACTCCCGAACGCTCTGCGAGTTTTTCTTGAATCGCAGATGTGGTACTGGAAGATGGGAGTCCCTAAAGTGGCATCCTTCCCTCACGCTTTTATTAAAAAAAAAAAAAAAAGGGTAACAGACACATCTTATTAACACAAACAATGTCCTGCTTCTGGTACAGACCTTTAGTTTAGAAAGCTTTTAGTGAATAATAAAATATGCAGTTAGTTTTTGCCACTCGTGTCCTTTGCATGATGCTTTCTAGTTATTTTGGCAGGTTCAAATACTCCCCATCAAATACATCCTTCCGACCAGGGTTTCTGAGATAACATCTTAATTTACAAGGGCAGGATGTTGTTGTCCACAAAAATTGGATTTGTTTCCCAGTGTGCAACAATAATTACAATATAAGCCAATAATTACACATGTGACAGAGACATTGATTATTTTATTTTAGAGTTCTGCAAGCCTGGGTCCCCAGTGGAATTCCACAAATCAAGCACAATAACTATCACAGTTTTTACTATTCATACATTTCAGCAAACAATAATTAGTGTTCATTGGCTACAAGTTTCATAGTTGTCATATATTAATTAGTGTTCTATCTTCTATTGGTTAATGATTCTCTCTCTTCTCATGCTAATCAATCCCACGGTGTTTCTCTTCTCTTGGGCTGAAGGGTTTTTGGGTCAGTGATCTGTGAGTGGTGGTTGGGCTCTCCCCCTGCAGAATTCCCTTTTACCCAGTCACAGCTGGCTCAGCACAGTTGCTGGGTAAGGTTTATTTGTTTCTTCCTTATCTTGGGAAGAAGTTCTGCCCAATGTCCTTGTGGCCCATAAATTCTACATTCTTTGTGTCTGCTGTGAATGGTACATCCTTCTACCCAGCTTTTTTAACCTCCCTCTGGGTGTGAGATCACTGAAACCTGCCAGGCCCTAAAGCTTAGCAAGACAATTCTACCAGTTAGTAATTTGTCTTTCTAACACTTGCACATCACTTAGAGCTTGTGGGCTGCTGTCTGTTTCACAGACTAAATCTCCCATCTTGTTGACAAAGCTTGAAAGTATACAAAAATCAAACATTAAAGAACACCCATCCTTGAGAAAATGTCATATTCCACATTTTGCTACAATGTTGCACTCCATAATTATGTTTTACCCTGTTTTTTTTAAATTTCCCCATTTTCTTTATATATTCTATATTTCTTATTTTGTCTCAAAGGTGTCTTTCAACTCATTATATTGAAGTAATTAATTAAAATGTTATTTTAAAACTGTTTGCAAGAGAAATTGCTGTCATTTTCTTCCAGCCTCTCCTTAACTTCCATAAGATAGACATAAATGTCAGCATTTCACCATATCAAGTGTTTATCTATGTCCATATAGCTGTGGTCTAATGCATTTCTCCTTTTCCTAGAAAAATTACAAATCTTAATAATGTCAATAAGTTTTGCAGGATTTTTCTTTGGCTTTAGGCTTTGTCTCATTTTCTGTTAAGCATCACATTTTAAATTACTTTTTCTTAGAGCTTGTTTTGGAATATTGTATACTGCTGTGGCAAAAACAGCCCATAAATCTGGATTTGTTCTAAATACAGAAAAAGATGCTGGGTCATGTTACCTTTTCAGCAGGCAAATTGCAAAGGCTTGAATTTTGACTGGAGGGAATAAAAGCTGTGGAACAGATGTTAGATTTTCTATAAGTGTTAATTATCAGATATTTCAAAATAGCGTTTTGTATCATTGTCTGTATTTAGCTTTAGTTTTTTGCACCAGGTCTTCCCCACTTTAAATAAATTTTTTGTTGTTTTTAAAAAAAGGCTCTACCTCAATAAAGCAGAATCAACTCTCTATTCTGAATATTTTTTAAAATTAATTGTCATAACTGACAGTGCCTCTGTAATGTTACGTTAATACCATCATTCTCTTTTTATAGCTGGAGGGAGGTGAAGTGATACGGTTAAAAACTACAGAAAGACCTCACAGGAATGTAAATGTGTGCCAGATCAGCCTGTGTCAATCATAGACTGGCATGAACTGCTGTGAAGGAAGAAGAACATTTATTTGCTTTTAAATCAGCCTAAGTGTCGTGTAGACCGGGTTCATCTCAGTCTCCCAGTTATGGGGATTCAGGGCATGCAGTTGGATGATGGGAAATTTTTGGTGCATTAGTGCCAAAGGTGTTGAAGTGAGGGGGAGAACGACCATCCTATAATGCATCGAACTCCGACTTTATTGATCGATCCATCACTTTAAATAACAGTGTTAATTAACTTCATGCATATTCCAAAATACAGCTTTATGATAGGCTAACAGAGAAAACTCTAACCACTCCTTTTGTTTTACAATACCGTTGATTGTTTACATCAAACAAAATCAGTGTTCTCACTGTGATACGAACGGTTCCCAAAACTTCCATAACTGTTCCCAGGGTGCCATCTTTTCCCAGAGAGGATGTTACCTTTGTTATGGGAAGACTGCCTGAGAACTTTATTGCTTATACAAGGATGCCTGAGAGAGACTAATTGTTTATAGAAGTCAGGCTGGAAACTGCTTTGAAACTGCTTCACAGCTACCTGTTACTTTTCTCTCAGCTGCATGGCTTCGTGGCCTTTTTCTTTAAGCCATACTTGAACTAAACTCCCGACATTTCCCCCGTCTTTTTCTTTAAAAGAAAGGAGGTTAGTTTGCCACATTTTCTCTATCATCCTACTAACCATCTTTTGGATACAGCTACAGAAACAAGGTAATATAAGTAAAAGCAATAAGAGTACTCCTAATATCCCTATAGCATATGTTATAAGGTTTCTTAGCCAGGGTCCCAATCCGAAACTTTTAAGCCACCCATCAATACCTAATCCTTCTTCTTCCTTAAGCTTATTAAGTCCTAGCCGTAGCTCTTTTATCTTAGCATGAATAGATACAGAATGATCAGATAAATTCATGCAACACATTCCTTCAAACTCTTCACACCCATGGCCTTGAGCTAATAATAAGAAATCTATAGCAGCTCTATTTTGTAAATCAGTGTGGTTAACACTTTGTACATCTGAAGATAACATATCTAATATCTGTGAAGTTTTATTTAGTTCACCCTTAGCCCAACACCCTATTTGTTTTGCTAGAGTCAATGCTTTGCTTGCAGCACCCCAGGGTAGGAAAGCTGAAACCATCACTTGTTTAAATTTACTCCAGAACCACGGATCTCCTATTTGACTACAGTCCAAATTGTGTAAGCTACGCTTTTGCCTGCTTACCTGATGACTTAATTGCATCAGCACAGATATATTAGGGTGAAATAGTGATAACTTGCCTAAATAACAAGGTCCACCCTGAGGTTGAGCAGGTATACCATTCCAGGCTCTATCTCCGCAAATTAGAAATATTCCTGTAGGTAATTTCTTAGGTGTCATGATGCTAGAGCCTTTACAATGGTTGTAGAGTTGTTTAGACACTATGTTTGGCTTTAGAGCTGAATCCAGAGTAGCCCATGTTTGTTTATATGGATTCATCTTTTGAGGATTAGAATAATCAAAGTTAAACCATCCACCATCAGAAGTGCTGGTCATGCTAGCATTTGCACTTCCAAAAAGCTCTAACTCCTCAGGTGGAGAATGCAAAGGAATATTAAGAGATTGAACTAACAGGCATTGACGGTAACCATCACTCTGACTGGCAGTGTACCCTTTAGGCAATTTAATATTTACCATACTGTGCATACATAAGGCACAATTATTAATAAGACTGCAGAATTCTTGAGGAGACGATACTGGCAATGCTGAGACAAAGCGACGACTGATTAATCTGTCTAGCAAGTGTTATTCATACATTATCTCTAGGTTGATTAAACTGTATTACCCTTAATTCTTCAGCTACCACTACACCTAGCAATATAACAAAAGTAAACCTCATTTTTCTGTTTTTACTTTGACCTTTTTTTTTTTTTTTCTTATCAGTTTTTAACCTTTAACCCTTTTCAAAATACACTGTACCTCCCATCGATAATAAGCCAAGATTTTCTGCTCATGTGACTCATAAAGACCTAAAGCTGAGGCAGTGTTTAGTCCTGTTGCATTTCGTAGAACCCACTCCCAATTATATTCCCAGTTATGTCTATGATTACAGGTATCACACCATAAACGAGAAAGTGACAACTGATCCACCCAAAAGGTCTCATCACAACCTCCACAACACAGTGCAACCCAAGCAGCACAATGTGGGCTGTGACATTCAAGGCAGTTCTCTTTTGCTGATCCTTTTATATGGAAAGATGATAATGATTCAATAATGTCAATCAGTTCCCCGGTCGTCTGGCAACAGCGTTTTATCCCAAAGGGTTAAAACCACCCTCAGCTGAGCTACAATGTCCGGCCTTATCAGGCATTGCACGGTAGGTGGTAATTGGACTAAGAAAAGAAAGCTGTTAGCTGTTTTCATTCATGTGAACCTGGAGAGGAGGTGAATGACAAGTCTGAAAACGATCCTTTCTGTCCTTGAGATTTTCACATCCACCTCTTCCCTGGGTTTCTCAAAAATGTTCAAAATCAGTTTTATAGTCTGTAATCCTTTAGTCATTTGGCTGAAATGGCATCAGCTGGGCGATTCTCAGTCCTTTGTTGATTTGGAGTGGTGAGAAAGTAGTATGCACTTGAAGCACTTAAAATACTTAACTTAGCAGACTTATTTTCAAATTAATAGAACTTAACTGGCTTCAAAATTCTATGGGCTAACTGTGCTACACTCTTTGTAACATAAGAATAGGCAATTCTAATAACTAAATAGTATTTTCAGCTAGCAAGGTTTCTCTGATGTTTACAACAACACTTTGAACACAAGTCATAAAACAAACACCTATCGTAAAAGCATAAATCTATCTAACATCACTTAAACTTAATAGCACTTATACTTAAAATACTTAAACTTAAAATATTTAAACTTAATAGAACTTAACATTACTTAAACTTATCTTTACTTAAACTTAATAGAATTTTAAATCAACAGAACTTACATGTAAAATCTCTTAATTCTAACAAAACTATAACAAAATCTAACTGATTTTAGACTTATTTGTGAATAATGTAAGATCAAACTTAACAGAATCTAACTTATCTTAAACCTAATATGATTTAACCTTAACAGACCTCGAACTTAACAGAAAATAAACTTAACAAACTTAACCTTAATAGTATTTAGCATTTAATTTAACTTAAACTACTTAATAACAGATAAAACTTACTATAGACATAAAATATAGCATTTACTATAACTTACTTACAGGCCTGATTCTAAAATATTAAGCTAAAATAACTTTGTTCACGTGTTTGCTATAGCATTTCTATATCAAAAAAGCACACTCACAACATCTCACTCATACAATCAGTCTAACATATCTTAACATTTTTAAACTTTTCAAAATATAATTCTAGAGTCTGATGTTCCACTGACTGAGCCATCTGGGCTTCTGATGTTAAAGTCTCTGCCAATACAGGTGATTTCAAGACAGCAACCAATGCCGAGCCAAACCGGCCGAAATTTGACCCATGCATACAGTACGCTGATTCCTGTTTCACAGTCTCTGCCAGGAAAAACAAAAGTGCCTTTAACTTTCCTTGTTTACCATCACTTGTTTCTTAATTTCAACAGGGATCTTTTCCTTTTGTTGACAAAAGTTACATCCATTAGGCTGTTAGGTCTTAAACTGAAGCTTTTGCCGGCTGTGGGGGGAGGGAGAAACGCTCCCGCTGCAAAAAGCGCTCCAGTCCCGCGGTGCGTGTGACGGAGCGGGCGAAAACTCCCCCCCTGCGCTGGATTCTTTGTTTACTCGCCGGCAGGCTGACTCTGCTGCAGGCACCGCTGCACCCGTGGCTGCTCCCCCCGCGGCGGCTTCGCTCTCTCCCCGCGGCGGCTTCGTGTGGTGTCGGGTTGGAGACAGAAGAAGGTGCCGATGCTGCAGCGATGACTTCTGTTGGTGCCTGGTCGTCCGAGCGGCATTTTTGGGCCCATATTATTTGATTTGCAAATGCAGCTGACGCTTGGTGAGGTGCAAGAGCAGCTAATACCTGACTCTGAGAGGACTTTGCCTGTTCTTGCAAGCCTATTCCTGACGTTGATTTCTGTTTGATCGCATCTACCACAAAAGCCTGCTGTCCCGTAGATATGAGGGCTATCTTCTCTAATGCCTCTTCTATAGTCCAATTAGTACCTAGGGTGTTAAGTACTCTCCTAGTAGTAGAATTACAATTTCGGAGAGCACACTCCCTGAGCAATACTCCCCTAAGATATTTTGGCACCTCAGCTCTTTCAATTTCTGCAGCAACCTTGTCAACAAAAGAGCTAAATGATTCCTCTCTGCCTTGCTTGATTCCTATATATATAGGTCTCTCTTCTGGTTCCTTTACCCTTTCCATCGCGAGTCTGACTAACCTTATTGCCTCCCGGCACTTCTCTTGACCTATTAAGGCTTGTGCCTCAGGACGAAAGAAAGGTCCCAGACCCATAAGCTCACTAACAGTGACGCCATGGAGAGGGTCACCCTGCTGCCTTTGTACTGCCACGCACTCGCTAACGAGCGCTTGCCAATGAGCATTAAACAGCAATTGCTGATGTTGGGTAAAGATTAATTTAACTATGCCACGACAATCATTAATAAGAAGAATACTGGTGTCAAAAATATAGTCGAGCATTTGCTTGGCTGGTTCACTTTTAAAGCCAAACTGGCTAACAGTAGCTCGCAACTGAGATAACATCTTCCAATCTAAAGCACTAATTGTCGCTTGCATACCTCCGCCAGCCTGGGGGGTGAAAATAACCGGACAAGCCAGTTCGCTCGCTAAGCTTATCAACTCCTGGTCTCCCTTCTCCATTGCATCTTTGGCAAGAGCTGCCCACGCATCCCGTCTTTCCCGTGCAATCATCACCGCTCGATCGTTTTCCAACCCAGGGCTCTGATTACTTTTCGGGAACGGGACACACGTTTGTGGCCCTGGCTGCTGTGATGCAAGCAATACGGGAGACTCAGAAGTGCTATGCGTAGCCTGCGGCGAAGCGGGCAATAAAGCACCCTGCGGAGCACCCTGCGGAGCTTGGCTCGTCAGGGGGGGCTGGCTCGTTAAAGGAGGCGGTAGAAGCGGCGCAGAGGGTAGTAAAGCGCCCTGTGGAGCCTGGCTCGGCGCCTGGCTTGCCGAGGGAGGAGGCGAGGTCGGTAATGAAACCGTCCTCATTGCAGGGCCAGGAGGAGTCCCCGACTCTTTATCAAACTCCCTCTCTTGATCGTATTCTTTATTACGATCGTGAGCGGCAGTAGCCTGATAGGCAGCCCTCTTTTCCGCCTGAAACTGCAACAGTTCGTTATTAATAACCCGCCATAATTTACCCATTTTCCTAGCAGTTTTATCATCGTCTAACGTAGCCTGCCATAATATATCACCAAATTTACGCCACTCCGACAACTCGTGAACCGTGTGGGGATTCACAAAGACTCCCCTTTCCAGACCATAAGCCAAAAGACCTTGCAATTCTTTCTGTAAGTCTATACCCTTAATTTGCCTTTTTTGCAAAAATGTAATAAAAAGTTCATATGCGGCTTGTCTTTCCATACCTCTTTTTAAGTGCGCACTTTCACCTAGCAGCGTATTCCAAGACTTCTATGCCGCACGTATCAGCTGGCCCATCTAATTATGGTCGCCAGGGCACGGCGCGTATCGGCGGTTTTCTTTTTTTTCCTCCGCTTTAATTTCGCGCTTATTGCCGCTCCCGCTGCTTCGGAGCCTGAACCATTCCTCACTTATCCTTTGGTGTTCGCAATCCCCGTGATGGCCGCGATCGTCGTGGTGTCCGCTATCACGTCGGGGTCACCAATTTGTTGAAGTGAGGGGGAGAACGACCATCCTATAATGCATCGAACTCCGACTTTATTGATCGATCCATCACTTTAAATAACAGTGTTAATTAACTTCATGCATATTCCAAAATACAGCTTTATGATAGGCTAACAGAGAAAACTCTAACCACTCCTTTTGTTTTACAATACCGTTGATTGTTTACATCAAACAAAATCAGTGTTCTCACTGTGATACGAACGGTTCCCAAAACTTCCATAACTGTTCCCAGGGTGCCATCTTTTCCCAGAGAGGATGTTACCTTTGTTATGGGAAGACTGCCTGAGAACTTTATTGCTTATACAAGGATGCCTGAGAGAGACTAATTGTTTATAGAAGTCAGGCTGGAAACTGCTTTGAAACTGCTTCACAGCTACCTGTTACTTTTCTCTCAGCTGCATGGCTTCGTGGCCTTTTTCTTTAAGCCATACTTGAACTAAACTCCCGACACCAAAGGTATTTTAGAAGAGATTATTGCCTTGTCAGGCTAAATTTGCTGTGGGCATTAGTAGTTTACCTTGCTCTTTCCTATCCTGGCAGGAGTATTTTGACAACTTATCTCTTAGAAGAGACTGTCCTCAGAATCTGCAGTGAGATTGAACTGCTTGATGAGATAAATATGGAAATACACGTCTTGAGGACCCAGATTTTGGGTTTCTGAGGCCTCAGCTAACAGTCCTGTCAGTGCTTGAGCAGATTTATATGTGTGTGCTGCCAGAGGCCAGTTCCTTGGTGGCTCTTACGTAATTCTGAGTCAGGGAGAACTAAATGGTCAATTTAAAATAAATGCTCGTGTTTGAGATCGACGTACGCAATATGGACGCACTGGTTTTCGTGGGTCATCTCCAATTTAAGCACATTAATATGTATCTTATGTAGTTTGCAAAATTTACTTGTGGGAGCTCATAGATTAGAGGCTTGGACTATCTATTTAGCAAATAAACATTGTTGCAGTTAAGTTACATTACAGGAAATCACAGAAAGTTCACTGAAACACATAATGAAAAAATTCTGGCTTCCTACTTTGTCTCAATTTTCCATTTTATTTTGATTTTATTTTCATGTTTGAAATTCCTTCTCAATCCTTTTGCAGAAGGGAGGTGCCCTTTCTCCATTCCCTCCTGAACACATTACTTTCTTTGTGAGGCCCTGGCACTAGTCTATCTAAGTAAAAGGTTAAATGTTTTATAAAAGCACAGAGTAAGATAAGAGTCTTTGTTTAAGCTCTTGTGTTCTTTTCTGTCTGTTTAGATTGTGAGTGTCTCTGGTTGAAAGCCTTTTGTATTATGTGGTGAAAAAACATAGGATTTAGCATTCAAAAAATTATAATAGATCATATGTGTGCAAATATACACACACAACTTATATTTAATCTTTATATCTGAGCTATTTGCTGAATTGACAGCCTTGGGAGAAGGGCATTGTAGTTCCTAGGCTTATTTTCAGTTGGAAATGTAGCTAAAAGCAATGATTTGACAAAAGGTGATTGCCTGTGGATGTCTGAAGAAACTGTCAGTAAAATGCTACCATGTGAAACATCAAAATGCCATAATACAGCATTGTAAGGTGCAGAGAGATGCAGGAGAAAGCTTGTAAGAGACTAGTGTGTGTTTCTGGCTGTATCTGGGATTGCACAAGGTAAATCATCCCCAGGACAATTTCCTGATAGTATTACAGAAGATGATTTCCTTTTCTCTGCAGCTACATTGCTGAGCCTCTTCAGTTAGGAATTTGCAAGCCAAACCAGCTCACAGGTTTTGATAAAAATAACCCCCAAACAAACAAACAAACAAACAAAAAACCCCACTCCCACCTGTTTGTTTCCTTTGCACATGTGCCTTTGTCTTTTCCAGAACTCCTTAAACATTCTGTAAGGACATCATAGGAATGATATTAGACAAAGAAAAGAAGGGTAGGTACTGTAAGGGGTACAGAGCTGCTTCTATTTACTGTGTCTAGTCTAAAATAATGGAGTGAGATTTTATAGTTGCAAGAGGAGGGGGAGCAGTAGGCTCACATTTTTCCCAGTCTTTTGTTTGTCCCCTACAGAAGCACTTCTTGTTTTCTTTGACATCCAGCCGGGCTTTAACTTTTGGGACCTCATCCTGGCGTACCTGAACTGTGTGTCTGTATTCCTCACAGGTTATCTGTCCTTTATGCCACCTTCTTTATGCTTACTTTCTGTGTTTGAGTTTGGAGGTGCTCCCTGTTCACCCACAGAGGTCTCCTGGCATTTTTGCCTGACTTCCCTCACGTTTCCTGGGCACCCTCTTCCTTCCAGGGCCTTATTCGATGGGGGTCCAGCAAAAGTCCTTGAAGAGACACATTTTGTTTTGTTTATTAGGGAAAAAGAGCTTTGCTCTTAAAAGCTATCAATGCTGCCTCCTGCACACAGCCAGCTCAGAGCTTCAAATGCTCCTTCCTTGGGAGCACCCTGAAGAAACTTGGTGCTGTATCCACATGTGGAAGGGATGCATCTTCATGTCTGTGAGTGACAGGTCAGGAGGAGAGTGGTGTGGCAAAGCTGAGAACTGCTATGGTGTCCTTCATGGAGTTCTGAAACAGGGATCCCTCTCAGTAAACTTGGCAGGTGGCAATCTTCTGAAGCAGGTGGTAACAGATAGGGAGTAAATTAAATTACTTGTTATCCAGCTGGATCAGAAGGGGATGTCTATCTATAGAGCTGACTTGCTAATTTATGAAATGTCAAAGTTTGGGATCTTTTACAGGACCTCAGATAATCTGGCATCAGTTATTTGAGATACCAGGATAGAAATTCTTACTCCTGTTGGGTTGAAAGCAGCTGACAGCCCTTGACTTCAAAATTCACCAGGAATAATTATTATTCAGGGCTAAGCTCGTATATAATCCCAGCTGTCCTCTCCATATTTCATAGAATCAGAGAATGGCTTGGGTTGGAAGGGACCTTAAAGGTTACCTGGTTCTATCCCCCTGCCATGGGCAGGGACACCTTGCACTGGACTGACTTGCTCAGAGCCCCTTCCAGCCTGGCCGTGAACACTCCCAGGGACTGTGCACCCACAACTTCTCTGGACAACCTGTTCCAGTGCCTAACCACCCTCACAGGAAAGAATTTCTTCCTAATATCTAATCTAAACTTGCCCTCTCTCAGTTTAAAGCCATTCCCCCTGGTCTTATCACTTCATGCTCTTGTAAAAAGTCCGTCTTCAGCTCTCTTGCAGCCCCCTTTACATACTGCTCAAAGGTACTTCTGGAACTTTCTCTTTTCCAGGCTGAACAGCCCCAAATCTCTTAGCTTTTCCTCATAGGAGAGTATTTGTTTAAAGCATATTTTAAACAAACTGATATAAATGACCTTTGGAATTTTTTTGTGTACAATTATGTAAAACCATAAAGTTATTTCTATTTCATATTTATTCACTGATTTTGATCAATGTTCCCATGGCTTACTTTTTATTGAAGTGAAATATTTGTATTGAATTTTGTTTTGGTTTCCATCTACATGAACACCTTTTGCTTGTTAGTGAAGTGCTGTTAAAAGCAATTTTTACACACCTCAAGAACTGCCAGAGTGCTTTGCAGTGCAGGAAATAAAAATCAGTTATTAATCAATCTGCATCAGAAGCATCAGAGTCCTGATTCAGTAGGCTTTTATTGAAGTGTAACTTGGCAGCAATTTGGAATTCCTGTTAGTTTAGTGCTTGTGTAGTTATGCCCACTGACCTGCAGAAATGTTTCTGACACAGTAGGAAAAGTAAGAATCATATTGCTGAAGCCTGAGGGTCAATACTATATGTATTGTTTTTTCTTACTGCAATATTACTAAAAGGTGTAAGAATGTTGCTTTTTCAGTGTTAGTTCCTATTGTGTGAGTGAAATCTTAAATGCATTCTGTATCACTAAAGAAGAAGGGCAGAAGTGCCAAAAGTGAGGTAGGATAGAGAGGAGTAGCCTGGTATCATAAATAAGTCTAATTGTACAACCAACAGAAGGATACATTGACTCAGTTATTTGTATGTGTGTATCTTCTTTATTACTAAAAATGTATTGCTCCACAAACATCCAAACCCCCAAATCCAGAGAAGGAGACTAAGAAAATCTAGTTTAAATGGGGATAGTGTGACACTGTGCATATGAGACTCTGGAGGGAAGGAGAATAAACACCAGGTATAAATTATGTAGAGAAAGTGAAAATAGCCCTTTACACTACCGAAGGATGTTAAGACAAATAAGAGTTTAAATGAATTCTAAATAAGAAATATATCTTGCTAGGACTGTAATATCTAGATGGTGGCAAACATTTCCTGATATGGAAAATCAGGCACTGTAAAAGAAAACAAAGGAGAGAAGATTGTCTGCGTACTCTTGAGGGCTGTAGGTGAATGTCATATTGATCAGAGTCATAAGACTAAAATCTTTGGTGCCATAAATTTTAGGCTTCTTAGCCTGGACTTGATTTTTTTTCACCATTGTGCATGGTCTATTTCAAACTGTTTTAATAGAAGAGCCATTCTGAAATAGTGATCTTGTTGTACTTGCAGTTGATGCACTTGCATTAAAAAAATATCTGTTTGCATAACAGATTACAATGGACTGTGGCTCTTAAAAGAAACTAAACTGCCAAGGAATAAGTTGCTGATACAACTTAGGATAAAATGGTCTGTTTCCAAAATGAAGGGTGACTATTAGTGTATTTTCATGTAAATTTGAAATATGAAATATATTTCTAAATTATTTGTTGAGAAAAGCCCCTTTAGAATCAAAGATGGAAAGTGAGGCATGGAAGTTAGATGATGGTAACAGTACCATCATCTAACATCCATGCCTCACTTTTTTTGGGTTCTAAAAATGAAAGCCTACTGTGAGATGTAACACATGACTGGATAGTAAAAGGGCAGGTGAAATGTAACCATTCTCTGTCAGGAACTCCTGAGATAAAGACTGCTGAGGAATGAGGAAATAGCTTTGCATGCTAGTCCTGCCTGTTCTGCTGCTTTTTCCAGGCATTCACTGTGGGCTGATTTAGGTGACAAGGGCACTGGCTAGGTGGATCTTTGATCTGTCTCACTGTATGACTGTTCTAGGCTCTCAAATTTGGTTCAGAACAACAAACCAAAAAGCTAGCAAACTTGTTACATTCATTTCCAAAGTCTATAAAGGCAAAAATTTTTATGAACTCAATGAGAGATTAGACAAGTACTTGAAGGAGGGGTCCACTGGGAATAA
Organism: Ammospiza caudacuta; assembly: GCF_027887145.1. Classification (NCBI taxonomy): domain Eukaryota; kingdom Metazoa; phylum Chordata; class Aves; order Passeriformes; family Passerellidae; genus Ammospiza; species Ammospiza caudacuta. The sequence continues at coordinate 71,815,483 of NC_080595.1, forward strand.
TAACATAGGCAAGTCCTATCAGGCCAAGGACACAACTGAGCTGACAACTGGGAGCACACCATATGTACTTGAGCTCTTCACTTGGTGGCCACTGCTGCACACAGTGTAGTGAGCGAGCTAGACCCAAAAGGTGAAACCTTTTATGAGCAATAAATTGTGTTCAGCAGCTTTATTTCTAATTCCAGATATTTAACTCCACTGACTCTTGTACAGAGAAGCACAGGAGTATAACAGAGTAGATAAATGACAGCAGATAAAAACCCAACAGGAGGAAACCCCTGTGAAGTCCCCATTGTTACTTAACATATCATGACATTTGGTATGCCTACAATTACTACTTTTACTCACAAAGGGATCAGAACTTGGAAAAGACTCTTTAGGAATTCTCTGTAGGAAGACTGAAAAATATTGTGAGTGACTTTTAAGACTTTAAAGCTACTGGAAAAGTAATTTTGAGGAGTTGTGTGCAAAGCTGATGCCCTGACCCACTCACTGCATGTCTTGCCTTTATTTTCAAGAGGAAGGAAGAGTAATGAGTGGTGAAGAAGGACCTGAATCTATACCGAAGCACACTTACCATTTACACTGACTAAAGAATATCATTCAGAAACACCAAGCAAAAAGCGGAAAGAAGGACACTGCCACAGCTACCACATTTTTTCAGTAGTCCTTCCTTCCTGACTCACCTTACTGTTTTATAGATAATGTGTTTGGAAAACAAGGACAGAAATGCAACATGAAAATCTTTCCCACGACAGTTGGATTTCTTAAAATGCTTTATATTTGCATGAATCTGTTTGTTTGGGTTTTTAAGTTAGTTCACAGACCAGCTTAGGCACCACACTGTTGTGGTGATGTTTACAAAAACTTCCATTACCATATCCTGTAAGATTTCATTACTCCATTTCCAGTTATGCAATTAAAATGCCATTAATTGGAGAACCAATTCCTAAAACTAGCTTTTGTTACAGCACACAGTGCCTGGGGTCATCTGAGGGTACATCCACATGGATGGGTGCAGACAGTGGCAGGTTCACTGTGCCTGTGCCCTGAGCCAGCCAGTGTAACAGCTGTGTAGCTCTGATTTGTGTGTTGCTGAGCCTGAGTTAATAAGTTTGGCTGTGAAACAGAATACATTAGCTTGGGCTCAGGACTGTGCAAATGTGGCCACATGATTTCTGGAAAGAAGCTGATCTTACTTATGTCCAGCTGGCTCAAAGCACGAACAGAGCAAAGAAATGGCAGTCTCTGTAAGCTAGTCAGAAATGCAGGTCAGGAGATGAAGTGTGAAAGAGTTTATCTATACTGTTATAGCTGCTGTGAATGGAATTTTCACTTTTATGTAAGAAAATAAACTCATTGCTGACAATTGTCTCATCTAGCTTGCAGTAAGCTCATGATATTTTCAGTATGTATGAATGTACACTTTTGACTTCTAACATTTATCAGGACAGATTATTTTAAAAAAATAATAATTTTAATTTGTTGGGGATTTTTTTTCCCTAGAAAAGCAGGCAGGGATTTTTATAAAAAACCTAAGATCTATTACCTTTAAGGCTTGAAGACCTTGCTATCCTTTATTACTTACATTTGCAGTGAAGCATAGATGTTTTCTTCCCAGCAACCAATCAAGAGGGAGTTACAATTGTCAGCTCAAATTCCAAATTGGACCTAGGCAGCTCTGGAGGGAGTTATTAGCTGTCTGAAAATGCCTCAGCAGCACTTACTGCTGAAGTGATCTTTATTTTCTTTTTCCGTAAAGATCTGCTCTTACAGGAGAATAATTTATATTTTCTCATAGGTATTTCCAAATGGTAGATAGACTTGAGGCACTTCATACAAGGCTGTAGTGAAAATGGAAAATATTGAATTCTGATGCATTGACTTTTTTAGCTCTCTTTATTTGCTCTCCTGGAGATTCTGAAGGCAAGTTGTTTACACTAAGGATCATCTTTTACAATCAGTAGCAACACATAAATACCCTTTACACATAATTAATTCAGGACTTTCTGTTCCTACTTCTGCTCTTACAAGCATGTGTTTTATTTGTACTAGGTCCCCAGTGCATCACTTTATAACACCTTCTTTTGTAACTAATTTCATAATTTTTTTGCTGTTTTTGCATTTTGAGTAGCTTATACTGAATAAAAGGTTATTGATTGAATGGTGACTGATGCTAAAGTACATTCATCTGAACATGTGCTACATGACCATTTTTAAAAATATTGCTATTAAGTACTGCTTAATCTGCCAGGGTCCTCATACTGTAATTGAACATCAAAATTATAAGAGATGAGAGAAGATGCCCCTAAGTTTGTACTGTCATATCTGTATTTTAATCCAATATTTTTGCTTTATCCTCCTTAAAGGATTGAACATAACATCCAAATGGCAGACTTGAACATCTTAGCCATAAGGTCAATCATTAACATCTATCATTGGCTAAGAATTCCCCTGCAAACAAGACAAATAGAAGTTTATGTTGCCATTTAGATACATATGTACTTATGAAAAAACCACCAGGTACCAATTTTAAGACACAAAAATAATTTATTTTTGAAGAGGATAATTTTTCAGAAAGTATTATGGTAAACCCCAAAACTTTCTGTCTGTAAGTCCTAGTTATATAATATTGTGCACTTCCATTGTGCATGAAATCATGCCCAGTCCCTTGGAAGCAGGAGAGTTTTTCCCCTTGTAGAAGCTAGAGTAACACTTTAGACTTGCTCTCCCTTGTACTCAGTGTGTTAAAGCACATAATGATGTGTAACTGGCACTATTTCAGTTCCTTTAGGTTTATCCAGCCAGCAGCACTCTGGAAACCAGAAAAGGCAAGGCAAAGCATTACAAATACCCTTCTGTCATCTTCATTTTGGGAGCAATCCAGATGGAAAGATACTGCTGGAAAGACCAGCCTTAGACCAGTCTGGGCAAGGGATTGTGTGCTTGGCAAGAGCTGCAGAACGGCCAGATCTGGCATTGCTGACAGGAGCAGTGGTCACTGCCAACATCTCCCTTCTCCTTCAGTTTCTCTAATCAGCTCAGAATTAACAGGCAACAGCCCTGAATTTGTGATTAGAAGCAACAAATCATTTTCTCTCTTTCCTTCTTCTATGCTATTCCAATCAGCTCTTTCCCCCATATTAGCAGATATACCAAGTGACCAGCAGTAAATGATTCATTTACTTATTTACTTGGCTTTGCTGCTTCTCTGGAATTCCCAAAGTGCATCTTTTTTTCCCCTTTTTTTTATTTTTTTCACTCAGAAGAGAGTGAGTAGTTCAAATCTCTCAACCTGATTTAGAATGTAAATATATATATATATTCTTATGTAACCTTAAGATTGTCTCATGAAAAGAATCCTCATAATCATAATACTGTGCATTTAGGGCAACTACCAATGAAGGATCATTGCACTCAGCCTCTCCATGTTACCACCTTTTCTAACATTCAAGTTGCCACTGGTGCCTCTGTGAAATGAAGTAAATACCATAATTTCCACACTGTATAACTGGTTTACAGGACTGTGAAAAGAGTAAACACTTCCATTCCTGCATGCAGTCCTCATGACCCACTGGCAGCCCAGGTCTCAAGAAGACCCATAGGTCATGTCTCCTTCCCACTTGGTCCTTGAAGCATTTAAAGAGACAGCTGTCTGTCTTCCTGTGTGGTTTCAGATCACATTAGACTTAAGTGTATTAAATCCAATGTAATTTGAATCAGGCTGCTTATCACTACAGTAAAATCCTGAATGGATTTTTTTTTTTTGTATGGAACAGAACATCCTTTTAAGGAGGAGATGCATGTGACATTTCTATTCTCCTCAGCATACAATACAAACATAACCATTCCACTGATTCCAATAAGGTCCCTGAGGAAGCAGAAGGAATAATCCAGCATCTACAAAAAGGCCTGACTTAAAATCTTCCCATTTCACCCCAGAACGCATTAAAACGTATCTTTCTGGGGATGGCTAGAGGTCCATGAAGAAATTGTATGGGATGTATGGCTCCTGGAACTGCAGCAATTTCCCAGCACACTGTTTCAGAGCTCATGCTCCACTGCTAGAGTACAATTTGGTTAGATTTGCAGGTAGAGCGTTCAAAAAATTCAAAGTGCCTATGGAGTTTAAAGCAATCTTGAAAATAAAGGGCTCCAAAACAATAAAACTTGAGTTACTGCTACAAAAATGGTAGTCTAGAATTGCTTGGTTTTTAGGTGTGATTTATAGTTTTCCATAATTATATATATAAAGATATACCAGTGTGTATTTACTTTGTATCTAAAATGTGTATTACACATGGAATACAGAGATTGTAAAAATTTCTTGAGTTGCCATCACAGAAACTGAAAAACAATGAATATTTTGAGATATTCAGTATGGACTGAACATCTGTTTCTGTAACCATCTATTTTTTTGTCTATTAATTCACCTTGACTATTGCAAGAACTTGAGCAGTGGCTCAATGAGATGGCAGTCACCCAAATTCAGTAAGAATAGCTAGAATTACAATTCTTTAAAAATGAGTTAAGAGAGTTTTATTAAAGCTGGTTTAAATATGATTTCTGTGTGTCTCTGGACTATTCTCTTTGTGAAAAATCAAACTGGATAGCTCTTTCGAGTAGTTGATTAATTTCTTACCAACTGCTTGACATAGTAACATGAGCAGTTGAAGAGAAATTTACTGGTTTGAAACTTCTCTGCTGAGCCCTTCTGGGTGGTCTGCATAGTTCAAATATTTCAGGAATGAAGTATTTAAGAGATTACAATGCTAAGAGAGCAGGTAATCAGGAAATATATCTTTCTGTTATGTAGCAGCACACTAAATGGAAGAACTGAAAGGCACAAATATAAACTGTTCAGCTTTTTCATGTCATGGCACTTAACAACAGAGTACTACAAGTAAACTTCTTACCGTGCTTAAAACTAGAACATTAAAACCTGTGAATTTGCAGTTGATTATCTGCCTAAAACCAGTGCAGGCACAGCTGAACCAATGAAATACTAACAATAAAACCAGTGTTAATCAAGAGCACAGACAATTACAACACTGGCTGTTTGTCTGTTTGCTTTACTGCTTTTACTAGCCCCATCAGCTTCCTGCTCAGTATCCGTCAGTTGTAGGCATTGTAGCCTCAGCAATTACACCCTGAAGCCTTTGCAGCTTTACCTTCTTGTTATATTTGCCAGCTTTCACTACAGCACACTAGGAAAAATAGACCTTCTGTAAGGGGAATGAGTAATTTTCTTATTTTTCTGTCCTTTTCCTCTAAGCCCCCTCATATTTCACAACAGTTTAGGGGAATAAATAAATCAGGCCTTTATTTAAATCAGCAACTTCATCAACACTTTTGGTTTTATGTCAGATTTTCACTCTAAATAAGATTTTAAGATTTGAGAATTAGAAACAATTAAATTTTAGAGAACCGAATAAGATGAAAAAATAACTTCTGCACTATCTGAAAAATATATGTCTGTAAGAACCCTTAGAATTGGCAAATTTTGGGCTGTGAGAGAGATGTTTGGATAGAGCATCCTATCTATAATGCAGCTGATAATGTGGCTTTAGGAAAAATGCATCCTAAAAGGAGCCCAAGACTCCAAGCCTAATCAAGCGAACATACAATAAGTAGACTTGATGACATGTCTTGCAGGATATTGTATTGAGGATATTTCAATAATTGAATAAATACATATTCTTCCCTCTCCTCTAAGATAATGCAACAGCACTATCTCAGCTTTAGAACAGCATCATGAAATAAAAACAGGAGAGAAGCTTTCAAACAAAAACAAAGAGTTTGGATAGAGTTATCATTAGACAACAGCCCTCAAGGGCTTAGGCCCTCTGGTTAGATTTAAGTTTCATCCTGAAATAGAATGGAATACATGTGTTATTGCTGCCTGGGCTGTTAGGGGTTCTGGCTGCAAAATATCACAGCAGCTAAGAAATAATCCTTTAGTTTAATCTACCTTTTTATAGCTTGGATTCTAACCTTGTATTTGAAATCTGACCTTGTATTTGGCTGAATATTTCCTAACTTTTAAGGCCAGTGCAGTTAAAAATGAATCTAGTGAAGCTGACAGGTACTTAGCAAGTTCCTCTTTGAAAGACACAAGTCCAAATTTAGGGACTGGAGATGGCTGTAAAGCTACAGTGGCTGGTGTGTTGATGGAGCTGGCATATGGTTTGTTTCAATAAATAATCTCTGGCAGGCACAGAGGCCAGTGCCTCTTCTGGAAGAAGCAGATAATGAAGAGGCATCAAATTGCTCCAAGTTCTAAACAAGAACAATGGATTTGGAACATTTTGTCTTGTTCTGTTACATCTATGTTACTCCTGTCCACACAGAGAGGAAGCTGAAACTTAGTCCTGTAACTGGAACTTTCAACTCTGTTCAATGCTAGGCTGGTTTTATCTTGTCTCTCTAAGGCTTTGTTGGTGCCGCAGTTCTAATAGTGTAAAACAAGTACCAAATACTTACTTTTGCCCATGAAGTAAGGCAATGAAATTGAAGAAGGAAATTAGACTGTGGACCCAGAAGTCCATTTCTAGAGGAAATAAGAGTTGAAAGTTCTATTTCTCTGGCTACCTTGCAAACTCAAGCCAGAACTTCACACCTTTCTAATGCAGAGGGCAATATTGGATGTCCATATTGGGATCAGTGTAATTTAGTATCTTCTTTAATGACATAGATAAAGAGATTTAGTGCACCCTCTGCAAAACTGCAGGTGACACAAACCTGAGTAGTGCAGTTGACACACCTGAAGGATAGGATGCAATCCAGAGGGACCTGGACAAGCCTGAGAAATGGGTCTGTGGGAATCTTATGAGGTTTAACATAATGAGGTGCTGGACCTGTGTCCTAGCAAGCCAGGCTGGGACATGGAGAGTCCCAAAATGCCGCTGGGCTGCTGGTGGGTGAGAGGCTGGACATGAGCTGGCTATGTGCACTCACAGCCCAGAAAGCCAAACGTGCCCTGGGCTGCATCCAAAGCAGATTGGCCAACAGGGCAAGGGAGGGGATTCTGCCCCTCTGCCCTGGTGAGACCCCACCTGCAGGGCTGCATCAGCTCTGGGGTCCCAGCACAGGAAGGACATGGAGCTGCTGGAGCAAGCCCAGAGGAGGAACACCAAGATAATTAGTGATGTGTCATCTCTCCTGTGAGGCAAGGCTGAGAAAATTTGGATTTACTCTTTTCGAAAAGAGAAGGCTTTCAGCCCTCCAGTACCTGAAAGGAGCCCATCAGAAAGATAGGGAGAGACTATTTACAAGATCATGTAGTGATAGGACATGGGGAATTGCTTTAAACGGAATGAGCAAAGGTGCAGATTAGGTATTAGGAAGAAATTCTTTCCTGTGAGGGTGGTGAGACACTGGGACAGGTTGCCCAGAGATGCTGAGCATGCCCCATCCCTAGTAGTGTTCAAGGGCAGGCCAGAAGGAGCTTTGAGCAAGTCAGTCTACTGGAAGGTGTCCCTACCCATGGCAGGGGGGTTGGAATCAGATGATCTTTAAGGTTCCTTCCAATCCAAACAATTCTGTGATTCTATGTTTTTAAATGGGCATCTGCCCATTTAGCCAATTTGCCCATTAGTCTTACATACTATTTTGAAATCTTAATATTTAAGAAAAATTTAGAGTGATGGACAGAGAGGATAAATATAATCTAGAAAAAGATGTGGGGAAAATAACAGGAAGGCTATAAACAACGTAATTTAGAGTTAGGGATTAGGTAAAGCGTCTGCATTAGGAATTACATGATACAAAAATATGTGTTCACATTCTGGCTAATCCAGGAATGAAAAATGCTGAGTTTATGGTATTCATTTGTCTGGTCTTGCTCCTAAAAGTGACTGTACACATTTCACTTGTACACATATATTTAAAATTAATAGCAGTTGCCAAAGGCAGAACTAAGCATGTTATAGAGAATGCAAAATTTATATAAATATAGGGATTTCAGGCAGCTGCAGAAACAAGACTCTCTAGGGCCTGCTTAATTTAAAAAAAAATAGAACAGCAGCTCTTATTTTTTTTTAAATATAACAGTACAACAAGCAATAGGAAAAAATGGAACAGTTCACTTGAAATAACTTGGGAGAACTCCACACCTTGGGAGCATATCCTCAGCATTATTTCTAAGCCTTGTGCATTTATATATTGGTGGCATTGCTTTTGGGATTATCGCTAGGGAAACCCAAGTTTATACCACCCCAGTTGGCGAGCTTCAACATTTCTGCCCACACATTATCCTGCACCACCAAGGCAGCAGTCAGACTGACAGGCAGTAGAGTTTTAGAGTCATCCCACTCAGATACAGGTACCAGAGCAGTGTCATCTCTTTGGCATTACACCACAGTAAAGGTGTAGGATTGAAAATCACTGGTTTTTAGTGCCTATTCAAGTGGCCTGGTAACAGCACTGGTGTCAGCATCTCCCTTTCTGCCCCATGTTGACAGGACATGAGAGTGCTCAGGCACAGAACTGCCTTATCCTCTTTCCTGCCCCAATCATGCTACCTTCAGTCTGCCCATCCCCTCCATTCCCACACAGTCTAATATAGAATCATAGAATGGTTTAAGATTGGAAGGAACCTTAGAGATCCCCCCTGCCACTGGATGAGACACCACCAGCTTTGCAACCACAACCCTGAGCCCTGTGACCACCACTGGTGACCAGCCACGGGCTGCATGTGGCACACTCATCCCCTTCTCTGGGCCTGATGACCCAGCCTGCATGTTGTGACACAGCATCTGAGGATTTACTGAAGTCCAGATGTGCACCATCCACCTTTCCCTCATCCCCATGAGTGGGTCAGCTTGCCATCAATGGAGAAGGCTGGTTAATCACAAGACAAGACCTGTCTTTCACAAACACATGCTGCTGGGCCTGATTATCCTGTGTGTGCTGCATGACAGTACTCAGTATCATACAATCCATGATATTCCTGGGCAACAAGGTCAGGCTGCCAGATCCTCCTTGTGGCCCTTTTTGTAGGTGGACATCACATTTGCTACCCTCCAGCCAACTGGGACCTTTCCAGTTAACCAGGGCAGCTGCTAAATAATTGAAAGTGACTCAACAAGGTATTTCACCAGCTCCATCAGTATCCTTCAGAGGTAGATTACCGCTCATTTGTCATGGCTGACATTGTTAAAACAACCTCTTGATGCTGCAAATTGGAATTTATTATTCTCATAGAGTTTGTTGGGCTTTTTTAAAAAGTCTTAAGTACTTGAAATAACTACAAGTTACTATTTACTATCCAGAACCCCATTAGAGATATGTAACATCATAGATAAGGTTCTGGATAACTAAATATAAAAGTTTTAAGCCACTAATACCAACATAATACTTAGGTGATTGGGGGATATCAGCACTACTGGAGCTTTAATCAGGTATGAATAAACTGCAGCTGCTCTTCCTGCAGGACTTAACACATGAACTCAAGGAATTTTCAATTGTGCTGGGTGCATTTGCTTAGCCCTGACATTGCCAGCCACTAGCTTCTGGTCTAGGTTACTATGTAGATTAGACACCTGCCCACTTTACACCTTAAGAGATAAATCTCACCTTGAACTCTCAAAGCCAGTCTAAGCTTAAGTACATAAATGCACACCAGCTTGTTACTTAGAAGCAGTTGTCTTAATTCAGAGGGCTATTTAGAATATTTAATGCTCAAGAAAAAGATATAGGTTAAATGTAGGCAATAAATTTTGAGTTAATTTAGAGAAACAGTTTTAGCTGCACAACAGCATAACATGTTCACTTGACTCCATTTCACATGCTGCCTCATTTTATGCTGCCAGTGTGTAGAGATGCACCCCCTACAGGAGCAGTGCAAATAAGCAGTAAGGACACAAATCTGTTTCAGAATTAAACCATTTGGTACCATAAAGCATGAAGAGAATGAAGGATAGAATTGCTGGATCATCACTACAAACAATTTAAGCGAACTTTTATTGAAGCGTTAAGTTGTGGTACAGATATTTTTAAATGATCAAAGTCTAACACCACAGAAATTATAAACACCATACTCCCCCCATCCTGATCACCCAGATAGTTCAATAACCCATTCAACAGCTTTCATTTTCATAGACGAGGCTTATGCTTCTTTTTCTAAGATGCATTCTCTTTCAGTTTTACTTGACAAGGGATCTTCAGTCTACTTAAAGGACCTCAAGCCAAAAAAAGTCAGAACAATTGGGACAATGCAAGAACAAAAAAAAAAAAAACCCCATTGAAATATTGGTCCTCAATATTAACACCAAAAAGCTTTAGTGCCATTTACAGCATGTAATTGGTAACACTGGTAAAGAACATCAATAATATGCTTTTAAAAAAAAATCAAAACATTCCAACCACTTGATTTCTAACCAAGCAGACTTTAGTTTAGAAGCACTGAAAAAGTGCTTCATTTATAAATACAGAAGGAACAAAAGAACCATTGCATCAAACCAGAAAGAGTCAAAACATTGCAAGGACAAGAGGGGAAAAATAATCTCAATTTTGTTGCTAACATGCTGATCTCACAGCTGTTAAAATCCCAGTATTTGCAAACAAACATAGCTGAAAGTGTGCCAGCTTTTCAAAGCCTGCATTTTAGTCAATACTCATTAAAGTGACTTTGAATTACACACTTTTCATGCTCCATGAATAGCATTCTACTTCACTTCTGTCCAGATGTCCCAGACAGTTCTTGCTCTGTACCTTCACTTAATGCCCTCAAGTCACAGTAAGAGGAACCACCTTAGCAATTAGGAGGAAAAAACAGATGAAGTCACAACAATCAAGTACAACATAAGTCACATGCACAACAATGTCACAGGACTGTCACAAGACAGAGGCATTAGCTTTGCTTGGAACAACAAAATGAAGTGACACTGGACCGGTTTAGAAGCACTCTTTACAGTCCAAAGTGGCAGGTCACAGAGAATAATCCAAACCAATCAACACACCCAGACTGGCAAATCCCACTCCTCCACCAGCCCTACCTGCCAGGGCTCAGGATCACCAGCCTCCTGTTCTGACACAACAGGTGACTGGGACAGAAAATGCCCGCTGCCAATATCAACTTGCACTTTGCAAAGCTGTCACACAACAACATCAAAGCACTTGAAGCCTGGCTCAGCTCTTCCCCTGTCAAGTCTTGGACCTTCATCAAGTTGTGCCATTGCGTGGCGGTGTGACAGCTCGGGGATGTGGACAGACAAATGGCCATTGAGGTGAGACAGTTTAGCCTGCTCTAGTACCGATACCCACGTCACTAAAGGTGAAAGACCAATGTGTCAGCCCAGCTCTACAGGAGAGCTGAGCTAACTCCCAGAAGCTGTATCAGAGCATGGAAAGTCAGTCTGATTTAAAAATAAATCAACCACCACCTGTAGTAGCAAAACAATTTGTAACTGTTTTAAGAAATTTCTCCAAACATGAAAGTGTTAATTAGGAATCAGTTTCATTAGAAATCATGGAAGTTCATCAAAAACTGTTTTAGACTGAAATCACAACATAGATTAAAAAAAAAAAGGAGTGACAATTTAACAGAGAACTGTCCCCAGTGAGTAGGTTGAGGCTGAAGTCTAATGAGGACGAAAGCCTTGTCTGTGGGGAATTTTTGGTGATACTTGGAGAAAAACTATACTGTGTGTAATTCTACCTGAATCATTTTTACAAGTGTTGTAAAGTTTCATACAGTAAGATTTTTCTACATGCACTTCAATTTCACAGCAAGAGTGGCATAGAGTACCTAAACACAGAAGAGAGCATTCATGCAAGATATCTAACTCCTTGATATAATAATGCATACAATTCAAAATGGTTATACTATGATTACACCTAGGGCTTTCCACAACTACAAGGTGGTGGGAGTGGAAAGCATGGCCCCCTGAATCATTAACTAGAAAGCAACCACCACCTTTTATATGGGATTTCTTTTTGCGCTTTTTCTTCATTCTTAATCAACTGTGCTGTTGCTGGCGATTTTTTGTAAAACTGGTGAAAACAAAATTATAATCACTGAATTGGGCAATCTGGTGATCAAGACGTTTAAACCCCTCAATCTTCTGGGCAGAGGAAAACACTGTGCGACATTTAGAGCTCTGGAAAACAAAAAAAAAAAAAGTGGGAAGTTACTTTTAAAGCTGTAATTTAGAGATGGATTAGCACACTGCATTTCATATGTGGTTCATACTAACATATTTTAACACTCTTCCTGACAGTGGAGCAGAAAGTTTCATTCCCAAGCAGTGATTCTGCTCCCTATATACAGTACTGCTGTTCTGTGAACAATTATGGGATGTGGAGCACCTCTCCTATGCACACAGGCTGAGAGAATTTGGCTTGTTCAGCCTGGGGAAGAGAAGGCTCTGAGGAGACCTTACACCACCTTACAGTATCCTAAAGGGGGCTGCAAGAGAGCTGGAGGGACTTTTTTCCAGAGCATGTAGTGGTAGAACAAGTGGCAACAGATTTAAACTGAAAGAAGGTGGGTTTAGATTAGGTATTGGGAAAAAAAAAAAAATCTTCATTGTAAGGGTGGTGCGACATTGGAGCAGGTTGCCCAGAGAAGTTGTGTATGTCCCATGCCTGGCAATACTCAAGGCCAGGTTGGGTGGGGCTTTGATCAACCTGGTCTAGTGGAAAGTGTCCCTGCCCATGGCATGGGGCTGGAACTAAGAGGATCTTTAAGGTCCCTTCCAACCCAAGTAATTTTGTAGTTCTATGATTAGCTGAGCAACACTATTAACAGCAGGTGTTCTACAACTGACAGCTGCAGGCAAATCCAGGAAAATGCCAAGGAAAGAAATTATACCTATACAGAACTACATAGGAAGTCATTAGAATTCTGGGACTGGGACACTGCATCTTACTGTTTCTGAAATTTGCTGAAGATCAGATTTAGTACATGCCATAGCAAGACTGAAGAGCGTATTTACTTTCTAAAAAAACTACCGCTCAAATATAGAGGCAAACTAGAAACTGTTAATCTCCAGTAAAATCTCTAGCCTTGCTTCATTTGTGTCTGTATGTATTTCATCAGCTGCTAAGACAATGCAAGAAAACTCACCTGATTAACAAAGAGAGTTGTCACAAATTTTCCTGGCTTGAAAACCTCCACAACTTTTCTAATCAGGTCATCGTAAGAGGTCTGACTTATGTTTGTTTCAAAACTAACATAAGAAAACTCTGGTTCTGGAGTGATGTGAATAGTCCAGTAAGTTCCCTGAAAAAAAATAAGGTATTATTACCATCAAATATTTATTTTTATTTACCAATGCTAATTATTAATGAGTGCAAAACTTACATCCGATTTCATCCCGTTCATTGAATACCCACAAGGATTGAACATTGTAGCATCAATAACAGAACCTGGTATCAGGTCACGAATTCCACTCATCTGAAACAAAGTCAAACAACTCTGTCTATCATGCATCCTTAGACATGTTTAGATTTACCTCAAAGGCAAAATGAACATCTATTTAGCAAAGAAGACACCAGAATTCTCCCAAAACCAGGTAAGTCTGACTACATGTACCACTGTAGATGAGCTTTGTGTGCATCCTGTCACAGCATCAATAGCAGTGACAAGCTGCAGGCAAGCTATCACACTGCCTCTTACAGAGCCCAGCTGCCTCCATCCAAGACAAGGAAAGAGCTTGGAACTCCAAAACATATTTGCTTTTGCTGCTGAAATGGAAAACAGAGCTTCTCTTCAAGCACTATCCACAAAGTGAAGTCTGTTTACTTTTACTCCAGAGTAAGGATACGCTAGTTTATACCCTAGGAAGGAGTGCAATCCCAAGCATTTTGATTTACCACACAGTACCTGAGCTACAGCCAAATCTCAATAGCAAATACAGTGTGAGAAGCAAAGCCTAAGATGGAAAACAAGACTAAGTCAGTGTACTCGTCAGGAAAACTTGCTCACGTCACATGACTTCCCCATCTGGGTAAAGGAGGCAAACACAACCAGTTATGCTTAGACCCCAAATGTGCCCTTCCCCTCATCCAAACATCTCCCTGATTTAACCCAGATTTTGATACCTACTTAACCTTTGCATTCCTTAGCTCCAGCATAAGCCTTACTTCTCAATCTACATCCTTGAAAGTTACTCAAATTGTGGTTTTATCCCTACTCCGACATTCCTCAGAGTAAAAGCTTCCCATCACCCAAAGCACTGCATATTGTTGCTTTCACTAAAGGAAGGGCATTGAAAACATGAAGTTATAGTCCCCAAAACACCCTTGGGTTAAATCCATTTTCCTCCCAAAGTATTAACCCAATACTTTCTATGACATCTCTCCTACCACAAAATAAACCTTGTCTTAAAAGGAAAGTGAATGAAGCATTTTGTTGCCCAATTTCCACCATTTCCCAAAGTGTTCAAGTTTTCAAGCAAACATACACGAGTGACATCATTTGCAGTAACACCATCTTTCATGTAGAACTGGTCCATAACTACTGGGTCAAGCTCACTCATCAGAATTTCCAGTGTCTGATCAGGCTGATTGGATATCCGACTCTCTGGGAAATCCAGGGTGTACAGGTACCTACATAAAGCACAAATCAAGTATGTAACACTTACTGACAGCACCAGGTTCTACTGTAAAGACTTCAAACACTTCACATACATACCAGCAATCAGAGTTCATACGCCCCATGCAATAAGCTGCTCCATCTAGACAAGACAAGAGGCCTCCAGTTAATTAACACAGCTGAACATTTATGTATAATATTATCTTTATTTCCTATTTGAAGACAGGGGTCTTTCACAGAACCCCAGGAAGTTCACTGATGCAGTCAGCAGCTGTACCAAATAACCAGGCATTCAACTTCAGGAATGCTAAGTTAATAATCAGAAAAGCAAGCTTCCTCAGAATGGGTCTGCACACCCCAGCTAAGAGGCTACTATCAGGATATTGATATTACAGTTTAGCTATGCACAAAGAGAAACCTTGAAACTCTTAGAGCCTCTATTAAATGCATTTATGATCATAATTTATTTTCAAGTAACTCAGATGAGTACCACAGCTTCCATGTTCCTTCAAAATCCTGTCACTTAAAGATTCTTCTTGTACTCCTAAACTGCATTAAATGTTTGAATTCAGGTTTTAGCATAGTAACTTCTTCACATTTCACAACACTTCACACATTGCACATAGCAATGTGTGAAAAGCCCACATTTTTCTTCAGTGTATTACTTACTTTAAATTACCATCCTAGCTTTTTAATAGGGCTTTCAGAATTGTGCAGAGTGAACTGGAAGTCTGAAGATGACCCCAGTTTAGACTAGGTGTTAAATGTCAAGCTTAGTATAATTTAAATTTTGGTCTTGGCAAGCTAGTATCAGAAATCCAGAAACTAATATTGATAGCTTTTGACTTTTATGCAAGGACTGCTGAATTTTTAGTCTGGCAGCCTGTACCTATTGTACTGCTCATCACTTCTCATGTAACATCAACTTTGCTGAAGTTGTATCAACTTACTTGGGAAAATTTCATTAAGAAACTCGACTTCTTCCTGGAAATTCCTATGTGGGTACTCCTGGTGGGAAGGCTTCATGAAATTCTTACGTGAATAAAAGAAGCTCTGAAAAAATAAAGGTTCATTTTAGGTATTGAGTATTAGCCATCCACCTTGAATCTAAGAATCTAGAAAAATGCAAACATTTACCATGAATTTTCACAGGACCTAAGTTTCCATTGTCAAAACACTGCTACCTGTATTCCCATTTCAGAAGCACAGGGTTATTCCTACCTGAATTTCTAAGTTTCAGGAGACAGCTTACTTACAAACTTGTTTTCCACGAGACAGAGTGGGCACAGTTACTCTTAAGTAACTCAGCTCAGTGGCATTTGTTAGTTAGCACCCACTAAGAGACAAATAAAAGGGCAACTGCTGCAGCAGAGCAATCTTACATTACAGTCTTCCCATTATGGGAAGCATACATAAGTATCCAGATCCAGAATATTTAATAAAAATGTATATACATTAAACTAATACATTTGAAATAGCAGCAAAAAGCTTTTTGAACATTCCAAGGAAGATTTCTGACACCTTACCTGAATTGAGTCAAACCCACTGTACTCCCTAGCAAGCTCCAACAGGGGAACCAGTGCTTGCAGTAAGAGGGTGGTACCACACGTCTTCAAAATGAAACGTCTCTTGGAGACAAACATGCTACTCTCACTGTAAAAGAGGGGTTAAGAAGATATTCAGTGCTCTACAGAAAACAATCCAGGAAGGAGTTGTTAGGTCTTGGTCCTTATCCCAACCAAATGCATTAATCTAAGTGACCAGCATATGGCACAAACATACTTAGCAAATAGATCAAATCAATAGAATGCAGCTAACATTTGAGAGCTGTTATGATTTACCAAAGCAAACACCTGCTCCAAGCATGATATTACAGAGTTGTCACACTACAGGAAAGGGCACACACAGTAGACACCCTCAAACTACCTGAGAAATACAAACATGCTGTGAAGTGGGTACACAGGCACAGCTATATGATATGCCTCATAAGCAAGATACAGAAATTAACTATATATAAACTAAGTCAGATACTTAACTACAGCCCAGCTGAACTGGAGATAGCATTGATGCCACATCCAGGACATCTAAACATGTGTAACAAGTATCTTTTTATCAGGTAACTGAACAACAGGAGTAAAAATTAGCTCAAGTAACTCAGTTTGGAATGCTGTTTACAAATCCAAAATCAAGGTTAAATTTAATCCAGGATGCAGTACAACTAGTTACTCTTTCCAGAATTTTGTTTTAAATATATGAAGCTTGAAGAAACAAGACTTGAACACAGTTTCTTTGACTAGCTTGCTCTTAGCACAACCTTGCCCTCAAGGCAATCTTTTAGAGTACAAGAACTTCAATATTTGTAATCTGAAGTAAAACAGAGAATGTCAAATGTGTCTGTAAAGTTCATGTACAAAAAGCAAGAAAGTATTTTGCAAGATGAAAAACACATGGCAAAAGTAGTGTCCTTACAACTAACTGCTGCACACACAACAAAAATTGCAGGGTTCCAGGAAAGCTACAGTTTACAGCTGGAAGAGCTGTTCCACTTGATTGTGTTTATGCACAGCTAAGGCTGATCTACCAGTAAGGTTTTTTTGCCAATCTGTAAGTGACACCTACAGCCTATTCTGCTGAAGTAATACTCAAATTCTGTACTGGGGACACTTTACCCATGGACAAAATTAAGTGATGCCACCACAGCTCCGCCCATCCTTTTGGTTAAAGGAAAAGAGAAACACAACTATGAAGAGATTTGCACCTCTGAGCAGGAGACCCCTGCAAGTTGTAGCCATCAACCTGCCATTAACTCAAGATTGGATTGTCAGCCCAGTGAATCACAAATGACAGCTTTCGCTTTTTCCTTTCCTAGGGACTAAAAGAATGAGCCAATGCCTTACCTGAGTACATAAGCTTCCTGCTTGTCAGTTTTTGTCACACTTATGATCAAACAATGCACATTCTCCAGAAGTTTGTCCCACTCAATCCTGTGAAGAAATTACAGAAGAGCACAAACAACAGGTTAAACAAACCAAAGCTTGCTGAAGCCTGGGGTAAAAAGCCCGAACAAGACCAGAGTCTTGAGTTACTGGATCTGACAGCACAAAATGGGAAGAGCTTTCATACAGAGACTGATTCTCACAATCCAGTAATACTCCATTCTTTGCTCTTGATGGCTCGGTAGTCCTAAAAATCTGTTACCATGATCTGCTGCATGCGGAACCTCAAGCTTCTAACCAGGTGAGTCAGGATAACTTTAAATCCTGCTTTTCGCTGAAAAGCTAAAAACAAATACATTTCAATGGCCTGAATTCAATGAAACCAGGATCACAGAATTCCTTCATACAGTGCAAACTGTAGCTATGGTAATAAAATTCCATATGGTGGCAGAGGTTTAGTATTCAATTCTTTACTTATTCATTTCACAAAGAATCTGAAAAAAATAAGCAAAAAACAAGGGCTCAAGTTAAGCCAAAAGGCTTTCAAGTACTCAAGAGAAATGATGGGCTTGCAAAAAAACTACTTTGGTTGTCACTTCAGTCTTGTGTCTACACCAGACTAGTAGAATTCAGTGTAGTCAATTTTGCTATAAATAAGACAGGAACAGATACAGCTTCCTGATGTCACAAAATTACACGACTGCCAACTGTCCTACTTCTCCCTGCCCACAGCATATTCCACCTGCAGGTTTGTGCTGGCTCTTGTCCTCAGAGAAGTCACGATCCAAGAGATTTACTAACCCAGCACAAAACTAAGCTGCTCATCAGTAGAGCTGGAAAAACTGCAGGAGCTAGGAGCACAAAAAAATTGCCAATTTTTCATCACCAAGCAAGCTCAGCTTGCCCATATAAAACCGTCAGCCTAATCCTTCTTCAGGAGGCAGACCTCTCACCCTTTACTGACACTGCAAAAGCCCTGTCTGTGGCTGTATGCCAGGACAGAGCACTCACTGTTAATTCCATCAACACACTTTCTCCTGCAGCCACCAGTCTTTCCCCTCAGAAAACTGGTCAGTTCATGAAATTGAAGTTTTAGATTCTGTTACATGTATAATGAAATAATCCACATATTCTTTAGCCTTTCTGAACAGTCAGCAAATAAATGCCTTAACCTCTCCCTCAATTAATTAATTCATTCAGGAGAATGCCTTTTGAAACTGAATTCTGTACCTTTAATAATACCTGAGGACTTTCCCATTTAAAGTACAACAGAATAGTAATATTCATATATCTGATTCAACCAGAACACACATTAAGAAAATCCCATCCATTTAAGAAAATCCTATCCATTTAAGAAACACTCATAATCAATGCACATCTGATTAATTTAGAAATTCTGTAGTATAACCAGATACTTAAAATCAAAGTGAGGTTTACCCCAGTTAGTGACCCTTGATGAAATGCTTTTCTGCAAACACAGACATGACAGCACAGACACTCAAATCTCCACATCAAATTAAAAAGGTTATTTTGAGTGCTCAGCTCAAGTCCCACACATTTACTCAGCTCTATACTTATGTCATTGACTGGAGTTAGCTCTGTTCCTAAAACTCAAATGGCTGCTCACCTTAAAAAGGCTGGTAAATGCAAAGAGTGAAATAGATACAATATAAACTATCTTCTAAATGCTCCTGGAAAAATCATACAATTTTGCTAGTAAGAGTACTAAAGGATTAACTTTTCTCTGGCTCCAGCCTAAGTTTGCCAGTCACTCTTCCTGTAAATTGAGCTAGGTAACAGATTGTTCAAACCATTCCAGCATCCCTACCACCATCTTATCTGCCATTAAATAAACACCCAGAGTCTGACATTGCACTTGGGAAAGGTGAGGAAGAGTTCCCTGATGCTGAGCTGTACTAACCCCATTTGTACATTACTACAAATCTGATTTTGTACTTGTCCAAGCATTAATGGGCATGTAGCTATCTTAGGCTTTGCAAGAGCACACGTCTCAGCCTTCACAAGCTTCTTACCCGGTCAGACAGTCAAAACCTCAGCCTCAGGCAGGCAGGTGACCCTTTTTCTTTAAGCACCACTGTAGTGCAGCTCTGTGCAGGCATTTCAGGGAAATGTCCGTGCTCCAGACACATTAGCAGAGGAGGATGTCACAAGTCTGGTAGTTCAGTGAGGGGTCAGTACAGCACCAACAGTGACTATTGTGTGTGAGGTGCAGAGCCCACAATGCAAAGGAAGCCCTGTTATGCTTACTGGTACCACAGTTGGTATTTAGGTACCATGGCTGAAATCTGCAGTTGCACAAGACCTTTGCATATCACAGCTTTGCTCAAGTGCTCACTATCATACTACAGAAACCATGGCTAAGCATACACTAAATGCTGTGTTCAGCCTTTACACAAATAAAGGGCCAGGTCATAATTTGTCCTGTCTGGAGCAGCACTAAGGAAAAACGCTACAACTTTAGAAGCAGACAGGATGCTAGGCTTGCTCTAGAAGCATACACAGACTAACAAAGGGTTGCAGCACCCAGGATGAGACTTGGCCACATTAGGGAGAAATTCTGCAGGGATACTGGCCTGTATCTGTCTGCATTTTAAAGCTAAGTACAGAAAACTACAGAAAGGCTGGATTTGATCCAACATAATCTATTTAAACAAGATGACCTTAGTATTTGGCATGTTCTATTGTTTAAAGCACAGCTAAGGAAGAACATCTGGGACTACTTTGTCCCAAGTAGATTAAGTTCACTACAAGTCTAACTCTTGTATTTCTTCCCCCCCCTTTTTTTTGTTCCATATAATTGTCACTAGCTGAGACAAACAATATATACACACACTTGAATGAAGAAACAAAATCAACGTTTAAAGTAGTATTTCAATGGTTATCACTACATCTATTGCAGCTATTCAATAATTAGTAAAAATCTGCTAAGTTAGTAATTTAAGTATTTGAGAATACTACTAATTTCATAGCTGAGTTAAGTTTTAACTTGGAAGCAAAGCCTGCAACTAAAAAAGGGTACCCAAATAAGACTGATTCTCAATGAAGTGCCACCATGGACTTCTGCTCTTCAAAATTCCCCCTTCAATGATCAATGTGCAAGGCATTACTATTTCCTAAATTATTTCCCATAGCCAGACATCAGAACAATGCCAGTTTGGAAATTGCTTTCCTATACTCAAGAGTCACAGGCAGCTCTTCCTGGAAGCAAGTTCTGCAGCAGACCTGCAGACACTGACATGAGACTGACTTCTCACTTATGTAGGCTCATGGACCACTTCATTCCAAAGTTGAAAGATCCCCTTTCCAAATTTTCAAATAACTGCTACTTATCCAGAGTCAAATTAGTTTCTTGAATGGGCAAGCACGATGCACCTTAAATGACTGCACCTTCTCAGAGAATAGCAAATGAAAATGGAATACATCTACTCAAGTGTGAAGACCTGTCCTTGCTTGAATGGTAAAAAGCTATTTGTTCTACACCTGACTAGCAGAACATCCCAAAAGGGAAGAAAAAAAAAAAAAAATCAAGCTTAACAATTTACTTCTATACCTGTGTTGTAATATTTAGTGCCTTATCAACAGATTTTTTACCAGAGTACAAATAAGCTCCATTCAAACTGCCAACCAGGTATGTGTAGGGAAGAGCTATTATAATTGAGAAGAAGCTTAATTGAAGGAAGTATGCTTCATGAATAGTCAATAGTTCCTCTCAACCCAGTTCCAAAGCATCATATCTGCTCCTTTATTTCAGAAGGAAGTTTTCCTTGACAGATAAAACCATGCTTTTGCACACAAGTTATTGGCCTCTTCTGAGCCTTTACCTTCAGGGGCAAAACACATTCTTTAACAGGAGTCAAGCACACCAGGCACAATAATGCTGTTTCAGGCCAACTGGGAATGTGCTAACAGCAATTTGAAGAGATTAAGAACTACATCAAGCACTCTTTCCTGTCAGCAACCAACAGCCTCCTCAAGCACACCACCCCACCACCAGGAACTTGCTAAGGCAGCCAGACAGCACTGTGAAGAAAAGCTGCATTGCAGTAGGGCAGGAATTCTTAGGAAAGAAATCATATGGAACTTCTAAAGACAGTTTAAGCTACATACATACTCTTGCATAGCTTTTCATTAAATAGAACAGCTGACAATTCTATAGTACCGTAAGGTTTTTAATCTTGACTAGGTAAGACTTTGTTTTAATGTCAAGCATTCAACTGCAGAGCAAAGTCTTACCCCTACCTGTTACCTACTAAGTGTTTTTAGGAGCCACATAGGTATCAGTTACCTCATTAGCAGGCTACAGTTAAATAGGCAAATTCCTGCCAATACCACGATCCAGACAGCCTAAAACTGTCTAAACTGCCTACACGGAGGGGAGGCAGCCAAGACACATGAAGCTGGCTAAACATCAGTGTCAGCAGAGCTGGAACATTGCTTTCAAGCATCCCAAAACAAGCAGAAACAGTACAAACCACACAGAAGTCACAAGCATTTTAAAGCACCTCTCAGCAGCTTGCGTATTTCTCTGCACACAGCTGCATGTGAATTATTACCTCTTAGAAACAAAATTTAAAAACTGCTGTTTAAGATAGGTTACCCTGAACCACAGCCTGAGTTTAGGCTAAGACCCTTGCAACATGATAAGTTTACATAGGCAATATCTGTGGGGTGCACAAAAGTGTCACACCCTCTATATGCTCTGAGCATAGATACACAGAGACTGCCCACATCTCCCTTATCCTAAACCTAAGAAGCCTTCCAGGGACATGCACTTAATCTTGAGAGACAGGCACCTGGGTGGAAAATTGCATCCACATTGAAAGCGACTCTATGCAGTACTGCTCACAAAATCCTTCTTACCTACAAAGTCCCAAGGCAACTACTTAGAGCATCTCTCCCAAATGAAACCAAGATATTTCAGCAATGGCACAAAGATGGCCACAGCTGGGCTCTGAAGGCATTCTATTTCTCCTCTTGTGGGTCTAACACCACTATTGCAGTTACATGGAATGGGGACTCCATCCTTTACATCCAAAGACACTCAATGGGTATTCCCAAGTCTCCTATCCAAGGACATCCAAAGTGCTCGAGGAAGCATGAGCCCCAGGAGGCACAGCAGGACTTGACAAGCAACATTCAGGGCAAACTTGAGTGTAATTTTCTCCAGAAGGAGCACACAGCAAGTATCTATCAAAAGCCCCAAGTCTTCCCGTTCTCCCGGCTGAGCAAACAACCATTAGGAACGCCCTCTGAGGAATACGCCAAGAGCTGCTTATTTATTTTCTACAGTCTCACAAGGGCCCAGACCTTTGCCAGCCAGTGAGTACCCAAATGCTTCAGCACTTTGCGTGATAACGTAGGAAAATGTCAGAAAGGCTTCAACATAAGTCTTCACTTTCTGCAAGCAGGATCAGAATCACTAGAAGTGAGAATAAAAGGGTTTGTTTCCATCGTGTGAAACCACTCTTTAGGTACAGTTTCAAGTAACAAGAAAACATTTTACCAGTAGTTTTGAACCAGATCTAAAATCTAATTGATATCCATTCTGATAAGGGGAAGACTGCACTCTACATGAAGTTCTCCAGATAAGCTTGCATCGTCCATAAAAAAAGCCCCACAAGTACACTGGGATAGAGGCTCATAGCACAGCCCTGTCTTGTTTCCAGAGTCGCTCCAGGTTTGTTCCAAAGCATGGCAGGAGCAGACCATGGCACAGCACGCTCCAGCAGTGAGCTGCTCGGGCTACAGGGTGCAGCACACAGCAAGGATTTGCAGGGCTCCTACCAACTCATGAGTGCCTCAGGGCTTGGGAGCTTTCCTGGAGCACAGGATCACAATGTCCTATCGGTGTCACCCCATACTGCTCATTGCTGCAGTTTTCTCCAGCTTGTGTCTCCACGTAATATAGACAAAAAAGAAGCAGATTAAAAGTCCATAAATAAGGTCAATTTCAGAGTATTCCTCAGGGCTGAATGCCTGAGATATGAACTTCTAACACTGGCATCATTTATTTATGGTTTCAAACTTCTGTAAATTCGAGACCCTGATAGTCCTTCAGATGGAAAATGCATAGCTGCACACCATGTGAAGGAATACACAGCTGTGGGGAGAGTGAATGCACTACACAGTCACCATGGAAATCCAGGGCTTGCAGCAATTTTTCAGCAAACCCTGTTTTCCATATAGAGTTTAGGGCTACTTTTTTAGGAAAAAAGCATATTGAGAACAAGCAATAAAATTACAAAGCATAGTGAGAACAAGCAATAAAATTAAAGCAAATTATTTTGAGACCACAAAACATTAACTTCATTTCACTACTGGACATAAGCAGTGTAGGCATACTGAGATGCTTGCCAGTAACTATTTCAACCACAAGACCTTTCTGCATAATTCATTAACAAGTGAGCAAAAACACCCCAAAACTTAACAACCAAGTAAAAGCTCAAGTTCCATACTTTTTAGCTGGGACCTTTATTGAAGGTATTAATTTGACAAAGATCTTTTCTGAAACACATTACACATAATCCAAACTTTTATCCAGAAAGCGGGTTTGCCCATAGGAGGGAAAAAATGTGGAAAAAGTCTCAGCTGCATCAGCTCAAGATATCCAAAGACTTTAAAATATCTAATCCCTAACAAGCACACACAACATGGAAATTTTTAGCTTTGAAAACCAGCTTAGTCATTCAGTAGATGAATGGCTCACATTTCACTACTAAGCAGGTATTACAATACAAAAGGCAAGCTCAACTGGTTTGCAACTTGATTCTAATTTAGCTATTGTTCTACAGTTTCAGCTTTGATTTCAGATTCTGGTCAACATAAACTAGTCCATTCAATCACCTTTATAGAATTAGCATAGCGGGATAGATGCGAATGAAAGTCCTGAACACAACGTATCAGCTGTAACAGGTAATTTAATTTGACAGTTTTCCAAAAGAAAATGTTTGTACAAGGTCATTTCATGCTAGAAACACTTTCAGACATGTCACAGTTTCCTACCAAGAAAAGCAAGCACCTTAGATTAACATGTTGTATTAAGAGCCAATTAACACAAAAAGTCTTCAAAGCCTGCTCACAGCACTGACACTGTGTTAAAGACCACACGTTCAACAGTTAACAGTTTTTATCCACTCTATTAAAACTTTACAGCCTTATCTAAACCACACAAAGGAACTATCCCAGTACCCACACTGCAATTACATGAAACGCTCAGGGTTTAAAAGTTAAGTTTGCAGTTTTGCAAACACGAGTCTCAGCTGACAAATGGAGCGCCAGAGCACGAATGTGTCAGCGAGGAAAGCATTCGCAGAATGCCGTCTCTAAACTACATCTCCGTCTTAACACAAAGGCAAACGAGTACTTTTGCAATCTTTCACATTTTAAGTCAAACACTACAGGACTCCTCCAGCATCTAAGGGGCTCACATCATCTGCAAGTATTTTAGCTGGGATTTTCCTTCCAGGATTGCCTGGACATTACCTATACAAGCTTCTACCCCGTACCTGCTATGCCACTAAGCCTCAAAGAGCCATAAAACCACATTTGATGACTTCCATGTTAAGTACATTATTCAGAAAGATCTAAATAGCTTCACAAGTCAAAGTTACACAAGCAAATTACCTCAGAGGTAAAAATACTCCGCAGTGCTTCTGGTACAAAAAAAATGAAGCTTCCACTAACCATGAGCATTCAGACATGCACACACATAGGCTATTCATTACTTTAAAAAAGAGGCAGTTATCTGCTCACTGCCAATTCAGATCTGTGAACAGCTAATTCCACCAATATATGCACATGGGAAATTTCCCGAGAAATACCAAAACAAAGGGAAAAACAAATAGGATACATCGCTGAATGGAGATGATTAGCATATTCCAAACATTGAGAGCACTATTACAAGCTCTCTTGCCCAAACTCTGACAAGAGACCTTTGGGTAACGGTGATATGCACAAGCAGATCTGGATACACTGAGAGCCAGACCCTCCAGCAACCACCCGAATCTGAACAGCTGACCATACTGAAGGTGAACTACTCACATGAGTATAACCTTCAGATTTGCCCTGTTTGCTTAGGACAAGCCTACCTTTCCCAACTATGTCAACTGATCCACCTACATACCATTTTTATTGTCACTGCAATAAAAATGAACTCTGCCATAGTTCTGCAGATTTTGCTTTGTACTTCAACCTTGCAGCTACCATTTTCTGACACTTCCAGAAGAGTATATTTTGTGGATCTACAGCTGGACCCTCACAGTCAGAGATCTAAATATTCCACAGAATCCTAGAATGGTCTGGATTGGAAGGGGCCTTAAAGACCACCTAGCTCCAGTGATTCTACGCTGTCCTCTCCACACCACAGTACCGGCAATGTGCAGCACAGACGCCCCGTGCCAGCAGGGCTCCCGAGCCGCCCGTGCGCCGGCAGGTGGCCATCGGGCCCTGCGCTAACAAAGGCGGCGCGGGCGCATTCCCGGGCGGCGGGCGGGGAGCGGCGGGAGCCGGTGCCGAGCACGTGCGCCGGGAGCGGAGCGGGCCCCGGGCCTTCCTTCGCCCGCCGCGGGCGGCGCCGAGCGCGGCGCCAGCGCATTCCCCACATGCCCATTGGGTGACGGGCGCGGCCCGGCCCTCCGCGGCGCCCCGCTCCCATTGGCCTCAGCTCCTCAATGGGGGAGAGCGACGGCAGCTGCGGCGCGGCCCGGGAGCGCGGCCAGGACACTCACGTGTAAATCGCGGCTCCAGCCACACTTCTGCCGGGGGAGGCGGGGGCACTGCTCTCCCGGTGCCTCCCTCGCTCCGGTGCCCACCGCACCGCTGGGAGGCACGGGAAGGGTCCCCGGGTGCCGCCTGCTTCCCTCGGCGAGAGCCGCTCTATGGACCTGTCCGGCTACGCAGTGCCGGAGGTCGCCGCCACACCGGCCATGTGAGAGAGAACCATCGACCCTCTCCGCGACAGCCACTGGGAGCTCCCTTTCCAGCCTGCATTACTGGGAAGGGGGATTCCTGAGCCCCCGCTGTCCGCAGTACGGCACGGCCAGGGATTTCCCGAGCCTTCTCATCCCGAAACTGGCCGTAGGAGCGGGACGAGCCGCCGCAGAGCGGTGGGCGCCGCCGCTGTGCCCCGGCCGCCAGCAGCACTGCGACACCGCGCCCGCTCCCCCCGCGGCGCTCCCGGCACACGCCCGGCCCCGCGCTGCGCTCCGCCGCCACCGCCACATGTTGCCAGCGGGAACCGCGCGGGGCTGCACGAGGTGGCGGCGCGGAATGGCTTCCGTCCCCGGCACCGCCACCTCCCGCCCGCCGGGACGAGGGGAGCCTCCCTGCCCGAGGGTCTCTGGAGGGCGGCGGAAGGTCATCCCCCGCGGGGAGATGCTGGGGCTGTCACCGGGAGAGCGGGAAGGCGGCCGGCAGCCCAGCCCCCACCGACGGCCACCCCGGAACCTGCCTTCCCCCGGCGCGGCCGCCATCGTCCCCCAAAGCGCCGCCACACCCGGGCCATTCAGGGACCCTCCCGCCCCGCCGGCCGCCCCCCACGGGCAGCGCTGCCACCGCCGCCGCCTCTCCCCGCTCCGACCCCACCCCGCGCCGGCCGTTCGCGGACCTGGGTATGGTGCGGAGGTCGCCGGACCCCTTGCTCTGGTGCGGCTCCTGCTGCGCGGGCTGCTGCCGGGCGAACCACACCTCCAACAGCTTCTCGGTCCCTTCGAAGAAGTGTGCACCGCTCTCCTTCATGGTGAGACAACTCGGCAACCAACAACCACAGAAATTAAACGACAACCAAACTGCCGCCCCCGGCCGCCACCGTTCGCTGCTGCTGCACGGGCCGCGCTGCTGCCGCCGCCGGGTCTCAGTCCGTCCCGGGCGGGTTTCACCTTCGGGGGGATTTGTGTAATATTAATTAAAAAAAAAAAAAAAAAAAGGAGGAATAAGTAGAAGAAGGAAGGATTTTTTTTAAACGGGCGAAAACCACCCGGAGTGCGCGGCGGCGGATGCGGCGTGAGCGTGTGTGAGCGGGTTACAGTCCGAGCGGGGGTGCGGGCGGGCGATGCGGTTCGGTTCCTTGTAGTCCGTGTGTTCCCCTGTTACAGAGAAGAGCGTTGAGCGAGCGCTAGCTAATGTCGCCGGCCATACTGTGTAAGCGAGGGGCCAGTGCGCACGCAGCCGCCTTTATACCCCCGCAGGTAGCCGCATCACGCCGGGCCGCGCTGCACATTGGGCGGCCGCCGCTCCGGCCCGCCCTCCCCCGCTTCCCATAGGGTGGCGGCGACGCCCGTCAAGGCATTTGCCGGTTCCTCCGGCCCCTCCCGCTGCAGTTCTCCCGCCCGCCGGCCCGCAGGGAGCGGGAGATGGAGCGCGGGCGGCGGCGGGCCGGGGCAGCGCTCGGGCCGCGCTGTGGCCGCGCTGTGGCGGCCGCACCGGGATCGGACCGCGCCGCCCCGAACGTGGGGGGGAAGCACGGGCTGTGGTCGGCAGGGAGCCGTGCCAGGGCAAGCAGGGCTGAACATGGCCTAGAGACGGCAGGGGAGCATCCCCCGAAACCGTTCGGCGCGTAGCGAGGGGCGAACCCGAGAATTTGGGCTCTTCCGGGGCCGCGGCGGCAGCGCCCGCACCCCGCGCTCCTTCCCTCTGCGCCCGCCGTAAGGCGCTTCCCTCGCTCGTAAGAGGAGTTCAGCCGAGCGTTCAGGCGTAGTTCCCGTTCCCTTCGCCCCTTCCAGGTGCCCAGCATGTGTGACCGAGAAATGGGGAGCCACTGGTACGCGGGTGTGTGGCACAAGGAGCGAGTGACCGGGCAGGGCATGTGCATCTGTGTCCGCTCGCTGGAGCGACCGCGGATCTGTGTGCGCGGGTCCTGACAGCCTGCCACTCCTTTTTCTAATATTTAGAAGAAATTGTTGAAAACCACATATGTCTATGGTCTCCTAAAGCATTTTCTAGCGATACTATAACACATTATAAACTCAGTGCTGCAATACTCCGTAGTCTGAGGAAAGGCTCGCAAGTGACCAAAGGAAGAACAGAAAATCCCATCTTCCCCGAAGAGCCTACGGTGCTCGCACTACACGGGACAGGCAGCAGCAGATGGCTGGGGACAGATGAATGAGTCCCTACTAGGAGACAGTGAGACAGTATCGGACGGCATAATAGGCAGTGGGCTCTGTCCACCAGCGGAGTGAGTCACTAAGCCAGTGAGTCATTGCCAAGGCAGCTGGACGTGAATCATTCCCTAGGTAGCTGCTTGCTGTACGTTCCCATGGCACAGCCTTAATAGCTGGCAGAGAACCATGTTCTCCAGTGCTGGGGCTTCACTGGCTTTTATTAACTTAGTGTGAGTTGTGACAACTCTAAATAAAAAGGGTTTTCCTTTCTCAGCCGTTTTTCTGTACCTCCATGCTGCCTCCTTCCTTGTGCCAGTATGAGCACTTGCATGGCTGTGCAGTGGACTGCATCAAGTTTAATGCTGACTACTTAGTTTTAATGATGGTTAATAGTTTTTAATTGTGATCAGCTTTAATTGGCATCAGTTTCCCAAGGCAGTTTGTGTCCCAGCTACATAGATGCTTGTGTTGGTATAAATAAGAAGCTGTGCTTGGGCATGCACATGAAATTATGGATGGGGAGTGCAGGACCACTAGTTTCAGTAGTCACAATGGATTAAATCTGCTTAAAGTGCTAATAGCACTACATCTGAGAGTTTATGGATTTAGTCCAGCCATATTCCACATTTACTTTCAATACCAGTCTACCCATCTTTCTTGCTAGATGTGTAGTACTAGTTCCTAATTCTGTCTTCTGTTGATTTAATGTCCTCTCTAGTTTTCAGTCAGGTGTTTGATCCTACTTGCTGTTTGCAAGTGATCTGTGTGACACTGCTCCAGCCAGATGTGTCTATTTCTTGTCATGGATCCTGTCTCGTATGGAGTTTCTGATTTCCTGATCTTGACTATGCTGTGGTCTCTCAGCATTCTTGGACCACGTGCTCACAAACTTCATAATTTCCTGAAGTCTTGACAGTTCTCTTTTCTGCCCCCTCAATTTGTTCTTTTTCTGACTTTTCCAATTCAGGACTTGGCACTTGCTACCAGACAGACTTCACTACAGTCAGAGTGGCCCCAACCCAGTAGCTGTGACTGTTGTCCCTTGGTTTTAAGGCACACCAATTCCCTGTAAGAATGCTTCTGAGATATTTCAGAGGAGGACAAGATTTTTTAAAAAATGAAGTACATTCTTTTTTTATTTCTGGGAAGCGTCTCAGTGGGATGGATAACCTATGAAACCACATGAAGTACTTGTTTGAAAGTTTAGAAAGGGGCAATGCAGCTCAGTATCACCAGCTGACATAAGGAGGGAAGTGATCTCAACACTGAGTAAGATGGAATAGTATTTTTCCTGATGTGTTAGAAAAAGTAGCAGGGTGATGTTGTATATTTGAGGCCAGATCACCTAAAAAGAGATTTGTATTAATGCTGAAGGCTGCAGGCTTTCCTTCATGGGAGTCTGGATTGCTGACAGATACACAAAAAACAGGTGGAGGAGGGAAAGGAGGGAAACAGTGAAAGCTCTTTTTTGAACTTGACTGACAACTAGACATGAACAAAGTATTGTCTGAGAGACAGGCTGAGGTTTCAGGAAGGACAGAAGGAGATTGTTTTGGATTAGGGGGAGGTTCTATGAGTCAGTGTTGGAAAGATGTTTGCTGAATTCATGTTTACAACTGAGATTACCCAGAGATAAAAGGCAGGACAGGAGCTGAAGGACCAACAGGTTTGAAAATATCCATTCAAAGGGGTTGCACTAATTTAACTAGACCAGTTTTGAAATTGTTTTGATAACATTAATCTGGAGGAAGAATGGCTTGGGAAGACAGGAAGGCTCAGATATCATCATATGATTGTAGACACGGGGCCAAAAATTGTTTATGATCTTGTTCCTTTGTAGTAATCTGCTGGCACAACAGGCTGTAACTGGCCAGGTACATTGCCCTGTGTGCAGGAGGAAATTCTGTGTTACAAAAAACCTGTGGTGACTATTGTTGTAACCCCTTCTTTTTTTTCAATGTTAGGTGTGTTACCAAGCCCAACAGTCAGAGTTCAGAGGTTCTGCATACCAAAACAGAGCTTTGGGGCAGTCAGAAACCGAATGCAAGCCTGTATGGTGCTGAAGCTGCTCCCCATTTTCATTGCTATAACCAGCTGCAGAGCACAGAGCTCACAGAGTTGGTGTGAAGCTAAGTTACCCATATTGGTCTTATGCATATTCTTGAAGGGGGTAAGTTTGGTGTCAACAAATAACCATGTCCAGAATGAAAAATGAGAAAATATGAATTTATTTTTTTTAATGGAAAGGACAATGATGAATTCTGTTTTCTTAGCCAGTCTCTTTACTCTTTCCCAGTAGCACAGAGGAACTGTAGACTTGTGGAAATTTCTCCCTAGGGAATGCTTCTTGTGTAGAGGTTTCCTCACTTTGGACACCTATTTTGAGCAGCTGGAATGATCCATAGGAGGCTGTGGCAGCAAACTTAGAGCAGCCAACTTACACGAGAGGCATTGCCAAGAAAAATTGAGATTCGAGTGCAGAATTAAAGCCGCCTTTACCAGCCCTCCACCCACCGGGCAGTAACGGGTCGTGCTCACTCTTTGTGAAGGAGAACATTCCTTGTTAATATTTATGTAAAAGTTATATTAATGCTAATTCTCTGCATCTCTGCTATGTCACTGTGGAAAGCAAAAACTAGTGTGCTGTGAGGAGCAGCACTGCCTTAGTGTCTTCCTCAATTGTTACAAAAGGAACAGGAAAGCAAGTTGCTGCAGAGCCAGTGTAGGCATAGACAAGGCATGACTTTGAAGGCATTTTTTCACTTCTTTTAGAAACAAAAGCATTCATCCCTACTATTGCCAACCTGGCCCTGCTCCTCCATTTCCATTTTCAATTACTTGCCCTGCTTCTCAGGTTTCTGCTTACAGAAAGGACAGCAAACTGCAGCCACCTTCACAGTTCAGAGAGTCAAAGGTCTCAGAACAGAATTTCTCAGTAAATCTGGGCTATTCTGCTACATGGTAGCAATAGAAACTGTCATAGCAAAAAGCAGAAATTATTTTTCAGTAATGGGAGCTATTTTTAGCTCAAAATAGTGATTTCAGCACCTAATGCTGTTATTCCCTACTGAATAGATGGATTTATTACCTAGAACCAGGAAATATCCTTCTAAATTAAACGAGGAAGGTAAATGTGAAGAATTGTCCTGTGAAACAATTTTCAGGGTGCCACTATGATTTCCTCTGCAGCTAGTTCAGATTTGACTGATAGTTGTAAGTGTAGTGCTGTCATATGATTTATCTCATGATAAATCATACTTGCTGACAAAAAAAAAAAAGGAAAAAAAAAAGGAAGCGTTGACAATTGAGTAGCTCTTATAAAATTTTGTATGTATGAAACTGTAAAGCAGAAATAGCATAACTTTAATACTTGGACAGTGTATGTCTTATTAAAAACATTAAATTACTTAAGCTTCTTAAGTTGTAGATCCAGTTGCAAATATTTGGCTAATGGAATAATCAATCCATTACATTTGGAAAAGATTAATTAAATGAAAAATTTAGCAATTTCAGTTTTGTCCCAAGTTATACTTGCTGCTAGCTAATATGTGTTCTACAGGCCTGGATATCATGGTGATAGGCCATAAAAACTCCACTGCTGAAATTAACCATCACTTTAATGATGGGTGTGAAATTTGCTCCTCTCCAGCCACCAGGCAGTAGACCCATGAGCTCACACGTCAGTTCCTTTCAGAAATGGGGTGAAGAAGATGCAGGGTCTTACATTCATTTTCTTGATTTCTGTTCTGTCCTTGTTTTGAATGCTGCTTTGCCCCACACTCCTGCCGTTGTCTAAACTGACTTTACTCCCACGGTCAGTCAATGCACTCATTAAAATCTGAGGCAAAGTATTCACTTCAGATCAGTAGTAAAGTGCAATTTATATTTTGTCAAGATTATCTTCCATTCCTCTGTACTTTTTATTGCATAGCACTACAGTCCTTTTCTTTATTGTCTTTAGTTTATGGCAATGAAGAATCTTTTTTGTTGTTTGCTTTTCATATATTTTTGAAAGTCTAATTCAGCCTGACTTTTGGTAATTCTCACTTTGTCCTTCCTTTTCTTCATCCCTCAGATAACATTTCCTTTGTGCTTAAGCCTCTTTGCCATTTTGCAAATGTTTTGGGATTTGCTTGTGGTTATTTATTCAACTCTCTTCAGTAAAACTTTTTCTGCTTTCTTGAGACAAAGTCCACATACTTTAATCCTTTTCAATTCAAATAATTGTATTATCCTCGATATTTGAATTCCTCAGTCACTGACTTCACAAATAAGTTCTCTGGTTTCTCAAAGCTTGTCTTTGTGAAACTGAGAATATTGTTTGCTTTTGGATCTTCTGCCAAATCAATTTTTACCTTACCAAATTGTTGTTCATCTGTCAAAGCCCCCTTCTGTCATTGGTTAATGGCATTGCAATTACTATCATGCTTATATAGGTTTTCATACGCATTTGATTAATGAATGTAATACACTGAATGCAATTATGAATTTAATTCACAAATAAATATTTTAGTTCACAACATAAATGTTTTATCTTTATCTATGAAGTTTGCTTAGGAATACCTTTAGATCAGTTGTAGCTACATTCAATTTTTATTTGTACCTAATTTACTAAAGATATTACATTATTCAAACAAAATCTAAACCAGTTACAGCTGATCTTCAAAGTGGGACTGAAGAAAGAGAATTAGGTAATCCTGTTTTTTTTATTGTTATTAGTTTTTCAGTGTTCTAAAAACTTGTGTCAGCCCTTACTTTTAGGCAATTAAAAAGCATATGGGAACTGTTGCTTGAGATGTCTTGTAGTTGTGTTCCTGAAAATGAAAAGGCTCACTTAAACCTCCCTGAGAAGGTTGTGTTGCTGAAAAAGAGAATTCACACATATGAGCAAAACTCCCACTTTCTCCCCTTCCCCAGTCTCCAAAAGCCCCATGTCATATCAGTCATTTGAGTCCAGTCTAAAGGAAGTCAGTACACAAACTCAGGCCTTGCTCCTGCAAACGTTTACACATTTAACTTTTAAACTAAAGTGGAGTCAACAAAAGTACACAAATCTAAGAAGCAATTAATGTACAGAAGTATTAGCAGGCATGACAGAATGAGAGAGCCAGGCTTCTCTTAGCTCCTCTGGAAGGAAGGAATGGTAATTTACAATATTATCAACTGTTTTCTGTTACCAGGGTACAGAATAATCAGAACTGACCTTCAGAGAAGGGGTTCCAGGGAGGAAAAGGAACTGTGCCCTTTCTCCTCATCTTTGATCTTCTTGTCAAACCAGATTTTTTTTCTGCTTATTTTTGCAATAGGAATTCAGGCTGCCATGTGCTTTGCCTTCTTCCCTCCATCTGCCCATGGTGAGAGACCAGTAGATACATCACAAAGAATAAGATGTATTAGTTTAATTAATTAATTGTGTTGGCACAATTAATATTAATTAATTAATACTAATTAATACTGATACAACCAATACTAATACTGTAGTTTAATATTGAATGAACATATAAGAGATATTTATTAAAAGTTTATGTGTCTCATTTCCTTGATTATTAACAGTTCATATCATAGACCTTTTCATTATCTTCTGATAAGCAGCTCAACTAAGAAAGGTGCAGTAGGCAAAGAGAAGACAAAAAGTCTGTTTAAAAAATCCAACCCCCAAAAGGTGATTATATTTTAAAGAAGAGATAAAGCTCCAACCTTTAAAATACTCAATCTGGGCTGCATAGAAAACTTTGTTTGAAGGAACCAGCCTGGGAAGGATGTGATGTAAACCACATGGAGGAGTTTTGCTTACACAGAGCTCCAAGGATGCATCTCTTTTTTATGATCCCATATACAAGGCCTATGGTTAAAGCTGAAAGGATTCTTCTTGGGGACACAACACTGAAATGCATATTTCTCCCAAGAGGACCTAGGTGTATCTAAAGTTCAGTTTAAAGTTATGTTCCTTTTGTTTTTGCTTATTCTGTCTTTGAGGTAAAGCAAGTTCATTTCTTCTAGACTTGATTGAGGAAAGCCAGGCTGACTCTCCTTTATGCTGGTTGCTTCTGCAGAGATTGATTGTGAGTGATTTATAATCAGCCTTCCACAGGGAAAATTTCATATGTTTATCAGAAAATTAATGAAAACATATTTATATAACTTGTAATTGCTTACATTGTTTCTAATTGCTCATTTATATAAAGAAGGGATTTACATTGGTTATATTATCATCAATTTTAATAAGCCTAAGCATAAAAAATCATCAGTTAGGTCTTAAACTAATGAGATTTATTAAAAAATAATGAGATTTCAGACATTAATAAATTGGGATTTGACCTCTGGGATATTTGTCAATGTGTACATTGAAAATTTCAAAACTCTAAAATGAAGTGAAAAGAAAACTTGAGGCTATCACATGACTAGAAATACAAATCTTAAATTGAGACACTGAGTGATACTGATAGGATAAAAACAAAATGGCTCTTTATATGGCTTTGGGCACACCATTTCATCCAGAGCAATAAAAAACCTTTCTTATATAAAAGAGGAGTAGGTACCAGATTTAATATATAATTAGCTGATTTGCAATTGAAATAATTTATTCTACTCTGTGTGACAGCATCATTTAAGTATCTCTATAGTAGCATTCTCTGTAGACAATGCTAGAGCTAAGCTGCTGTCAGCATTTCAAAAATAAAACCTTTAAACAAAGGTTGTAACTGATTTTTGAAAGTTTCTCTAAGATAAATTCTCTAAGATAAAATGAAGAGAGCATATTTCTGGATGATATAAAAAGTGATCTGGCTGTTTTGGAGACTGGCAAACAAAGCTATTACACAGTGTTGTGCATAACTGGAGCTCATCATAAAGCCCAACAAGGTGCTGTCCAAAAATATCAGTTTTTCATAACTGCAGCCTTTTTTTTTCCTTTTATTTTTTTCCCCTGTGGATCAGTAGTTCCTAATTAAGCTGGAATCTACTTTGTGTCCTTCCCTTTCATAAACATTTCTCCAGTAGTTTAATACTGCCCCTCCCTCTGTGTTTTCAAAATACTAGCTAAGGTCTAAATTGCACAACTGTCTTTGACTGCAGCTATGCCAACTGTGGTGGAAGACGTACACTGAACTTTTATACTTACTGCTAACTGCAGGTGCAGGAGCCTTTTTGTCATTTGGTCAACAGGTTATCTCTCACCAGTGATTTCAGTCTCTGTGTGCAATTATATTATGGCATATATTCTGCCTGGTTATGAAAATACACACCTTAAGCAATACCATCAGTTTAATGATAAAAATTTGGGGCTTTTTTTCTTAGCATTTGGAACTTATAACACACAGTCATGGAATCATAGCATGGTTTGGGATGGAAGGGATCTTAAAGATGATCTAGTTCCAATGCACTGCCAGTGGTGTGGACACCTTCCACTAGAGCTGGTTACTCAGAGCCCCATCCACCCTTTGAATGTTGCATGGGGCATCCACAACTTCTTTGGAAAACCTGCTCCAGTGCCTAACTACCCTCACAATAAAGAATTTATTCCTAATATCTAATCTAAACCCACCCTCTTTCAGTTTGAAGCCATTCCCCCTTGTCCTGTCACTACAGGCCCTTGTAAAAAATGCCTCTCCAGCTCTCTTGCAGACTCCTTTAGGTACTGGAAGGTGCTGTGTCCTTGGAACTTTCTCTTTTCCAGGCTGAACAACCCCAACTCTCCCAGCCTTCCTTCTCCTTCTCCTTCTCCTTCTCCTTCTCCTTCTCCTTCTCCTTCTCCTTCTCCTTCTCCTTCTCCTTCTCCTTCTCCTTCTCCTTCTCCTTCTCCTTCTCCTTCTCCTTCTCCTTCTCCTTCTCCTTCTCCTTCTCCTTCTCCTTCTCCTTCTCCTTCTCCTTCTCCTTCTCCTTCTCTTCTTCATTTTCTTCTCCTCCTCCTTGTGGCCTCCTCTGGACTCCTGAAGGTGCACATCCCTCTCATATTGGGGGGCCCCAGAGCTGGATGCAGTGCTCAAGGTGGGTCTCAGGAGAGCAGAGCAGAAGGGCAGAATTATCTCTCTTTACTGGCCACACTGCTTTGGATGAGCCCAGGACAGAGCTGGCTCTCTGGACTCTGAGTACACATTTGCTGGGTCACACTGAACTTCTCATCCACCATCACACCAAGTCCTCCTCAGGACTGCTCTCACCATTCTCCACCCAGCCTGTATTTGTTTTTGGGATCACCCCAATCCAGGTGCAGGACCTTGCACTCGGCCTTGTTAAATTTAATGAGGTTTGCACAGTCCCACCTCTCGAGCCTGCCAAGGTCCCTCTGGATGACATCCCTTCCCTCCAGTGTGTCCACTGCACCACACAGCCTGGTGTCATTGGCAAACCTGCTGAGGGTGCCCTTGATCCCAATGTCTGTCACCAACAAGGATGTTAAACAAAGTGCTGGTCCCAATACTGAGCCCTGAGGACACAAATTTTCACTGCTCTCCCCTTGGACATGGAGCCATTGACTGCAGCTCTGAGTGTGGCCATCCAGCCAATTCCTTATCCACCCAGTGGTCTGTCTGTCAAATCCATGTCTGTCCAGTTCAGAGACAAGGATATCATGTGTCAAAACACAACCTGATTGTACCTATTAAAAAACTTTTTTTTCTTCTCCCACATACCATCTTTTTGGTCTCCAATTCATGTGTCAACAAGGGCTTCAAGGCTTTTCATCTGAAGAACTCTGCTGATTTAGATTCTCTATAACCAAATTGTGGTCCACGTAAACAACGGTAGGATGTTGTACCAATTTTCTTAACTAATACTTACCTCCCATTGTCGGGGTGCAAGAGGTTGATAACTTCAAATTGTAAACATCATATATGCAAATATATATACTTTAGGACTCTGTGATCTAAAACAAAGCATTGACACTTCAATTTCTACTTTTATAAGAAAAATGGCAAGATTTAGACAGATAATCTAATAATTTATTTCTCCTTCTTTTTCTCTTTCTTTGTATCCATGTCTGTTTTTGTCAGGAAAATAATGTAATTCAGCATGCTAACACTTCATTTGACAGGATCACTGGAGTGATGAATTTTTTCTGTTTCTCAGTTTAATTTTCTAGTGTAGTTGAGATACTAAACTTTCCATATTGGGTTTTACATGGGAAACTATAAAGTATTATTTATATAGAACATCAGTAAGTTCTGCCCAGGTTCTGTCTATTTCCTTTGCCTCAGTTCATTTGATCCAGATTTCTGCTTGTTTCCCTGTTGGTGCACTCTTCTCATCTGTGTTTGAGTGCATTTACTTTGTGGACGGTTTTAAGACATTCATTGCTCTGTGGCAAAAAGATTTGTGGAAAGGCTGATCAGTGTTTTCCTTTGGTCAAATGACTTTCAAGTGCTTTCTTGGCTTTCAGAAAAAACATGTATTTGAGCTCTTTGAAAGATGACAGTTTTGCTAGGAACTGAAGCAATTGCAGATGCCACCAGAAAAATGAATGTCATTTAACTTTTACATATGCAATGCAGATGTTGATAAGCAAGATGAGTCTGCCAGGGCTTCCCTTGGTGGTCAGTGTAGCAGAACAGGTAGGCTTAGGGCATGAATCACCCAACATATTTTAGACAAGGATTCATTAAATTTTCTAGGTACACCAAAGGATCTACTTGTTCTACTGGAAAAGTAAGTGGAAGTGTGGCAGTGAAACTATATGTCCAGTCTGGGAAGAGTGAGCAGAGAAATGAACCATCTGTGCAGGCATAGCAATAGTTTTATTACTTATTTTCAGGAACCTATAAACTCTGTTATAATAAATCATAGTCTATGGAATAATTTATTTTATTAATATGATTTATTTACACTGCTAAGAATTTTGCACATAGACTGGATGAAAAACTGTCTGCATAAAAGTCATGCCTTGCTGCTTCAGGGATTGAAAGACAGATGCATTTTTACTGGAGAGAAAATATTAAAAAGTTTCTTAGAAAAGTTTTTTGACATGGTAAGAAAGACCCCTGCTGAACATTGACCCGAGACCATTTATCTTCCATCTTTACTGCACCAGCACTGGAATTTGCATTATCTAACTTAGGATGTTTGCAATTCTGATGTCTGCATCTGACTCGGAGTCAAAGCGGAGGTGGTAACAGACAAGCCCAGGGTTACAGATGTGGCTCCATGAAAATCTCTGCTGTCAGCCTGCAACAGCTGACACTGCAACACCAGAGTACACTCATGCTCAGCCTGACACAACCCAGCCTCACCAAGTGTGATTGTGCAGGGTGGAGCCACACCAAAAGGTGATGTCACCCTGTGCTAACTTGCACTGCACTCCTCTGTGCAGAATTTTTCCATTCAAGGCATTAGGATCAGTTTCACACATTTCTCTGTTGCACAGTTTTTATTTTCTCTTTCTATTTAACAACAATCCATACTTTGCAACTTTCATCAGCACAAAGTCTGTAAAAGGTGATATACCTTGCATTTCTCATCTGCATATCTTTCATATACATGGATCTTAACCGAGTCCTTCTAAAATGATGACTCATGATAGGAAAAGAATGATTTAATTTTGAGGAGCTGGAAATAATAACACTATGGAAAAATATTTCTGGGCCCAAAAACCACTGCACCAGGAGGTGAAACTGTTTTGCAGGTCTTGTGTGACTAGCCCTAGATGAAGAAATTCAGAGTGAAGAAAGCCACATAAATGAAATTGCATGCTGAAGAGGTGCTGGCCCTGGTCTTCTTCAAAGAGACACCAAAGTGAGAGCCACTCTGATGACAGATAAGCAAATAGCATTCATGCTCTAGAAGTTAGCAAGCCAGACAGTAGGCAATCAATTGGGCTGGAAAATCCACAGTGAACACAGTTGTTGTGCAGGTCTGCAAGATTATCAAGCATCTCCTACTTTCTTGAGATTATGAATCAGGGTGGTGCCTGGGGAGCAGAGGAATCTGAAGCGGGGGATGATGAGGTTGTGGTAGGGAAATAGGTTGGGCGCATCCTGAGTCTGCATCCTCTGAATACAAATGGGCATATTTGTCCATGATGTAAACCTTGGCTGATCAAGGAAGATCTACAACACTCACAGGAAACATTTTTCTCTGACTGTTTTGTATTGAAGGGTGGATGGTAAAACTTGGCCTTTTCTTCCCAAACACAGAAACCAAAAAGAAGAGATCCAACTTATGGTTTAGCAAATGCAAGATGAATTGATTTTCTTAAAATTCAGAAGGCAGACACTCTATTAAGCCTGGTCTGAATGAAATAAGCATGCCATTGTGACTGCTGTGTACTTTTAGTTCAGGTTTTGTGAGGCCTGCTTTAAGCAATAGGAAAAGCATGGTAGTAGATTGGTAAATTGAGTAGGCAAACATCTGGTCAGTTTCTGTGGCATTGTTTGGTTAAGGGAAACACAGGATCCCTTCAGAATTGTGTTCTCAGGAGGGTTATTTGCTGATAGTCAGTTTTCCCATTATTGACCTTGGAAACAATAATCGGTTTCAAATTAACTACATTCATTACTGAATTCTCCTTGGTTTGAGGTCAGAGTCCAGAGGCTAGAGGAGGGTTTGGAAATATCCAGGAGTACAGAACACACTTTCGAAGCAAAGAGAACATGCAGCACCCATGCAGGCTACTTCTGGGGAATGCTCCTTTTGCTGCCACCTATGATCTCAGTGCACACATCTAGGAAGGGATCTGCAGAACAAAAGACCTTCCAAACCAAAATACTGATGTGTATCTACACACTGCTCAGCCAGAACAGTCTCTCTGAATTCCCTCCCCCTCTCTTCCAGCCCTTAGAAAAGGGATATATCACTCCAGGCCCTGCTCTTTTCGAGCTGCCAGGGAGCGCAGTGCCAGAGGACAAGCTTGGGCTTGATCACCTCAGAGGCCTTTTCCAATCAAATTGATGCTGTGTGATTCCATGACAAGTAAAGGACAAGGCAGATGGGGCTGCCTGGAATTAGAAACCAAGTGCATGGCTGGTAAGGGCAGCTAGGGTTGAGGAGGGGACTGCGAGTCAGAACTGAGGACCAGGGTGTGTTACAAGGACGTGTGGTCAAGTTTGTGTTGTACAAGGACGTGTGGCCAAGCTTTAAATGAAAGTGTTTGTAAAGAAAGGTCTATTTTCCACTCAGCATTGTCATTACACAGCAAAGCTATTCCTATGCTAAACGAAACTGCCAGGGTTTGCTGCTAACATTAGTGTACGGGCACTCTGCACACCGGGAATGCACTCTGCAGTTGTCCATGCTCAGGGAGAAAAGCCGAGCTGGTATGACAGAACAACTTCACAGGAAGTTCATTTTGCAATTTAAAGATCCTTGTTGAAAGCAAGCAAATAAAGAAACAATGAGCAAGTATGTATGTGATCAAGAATTCCTCAACACTTTTTGGCTTGGTAGATGAATGGACCCAACCTGCCTTTTCCCAGTGGGGTTTGTGTGCAGGTACTCAGAGTTTTGCTGGTTTCCTGGCTGGCTGTGTAACCAGGCTGGTAAGGAACGTGGCGAGAGCTGCTGTTCTCAGGGCAGACAGGGAATTACAGCTCTGCAGCCATGGACATTTGAGAAATTCCAAGGAGGAATTTGAGCCTGAGGGAAAGCTTGTTTCTTTTGCTCCACGACTCCTCAACTTGTCTAAAGAGCTGATTGATAACAGATGCACCTATCTGCCTTTCTGGATTTATTGAAGCATGTTGTTTTTCTGCAACAGGATTTTCTCCTGTGATCTCCCCAGGATATTTCTCCCTTTACTGTGTATACTCATGGTCAGCATTCTTTGTGGAATAAAGAGGCTCTGGAAGTCTATTATCTCTTGTTTAACCCATTTTCTCCCTTAATCTGCATCCATCTTTCAGCAATTATGGAGAATGCAGTTTTCTAGGAGCTTCCATCAAAGGAGATTTTGTTAGATTTTCTTAGTAACAGGAAGGAGAAGGAATTTGGAAATTCCTGAAACTTTTTTCCCTGCAGGAATTCCCTTTGCAAAGAGCTTGCTGGGGTAAAGGCACTGCTGCAGGGAAGCTAAATTGCTGGGGATTGCCTGTGAGTCCTATGAAAGGGGGAACTGATGTAGTGGATCTTAAAGCAGGAGGACTGGAACAGTGTAGTCAGTGTCAAACTCAGGACAGGAAGCAGTGGTTATGTCCCCAGCATTGTAATGTCCCCAGCAGTGACAAAGGCCCAGGTACACACAGCTGCGGGTTCCCAACCACATGTACCAGGATGACCCAAGGGCATATCCTCATGGGGTGAAAAAAGCTTAGGAACCTAAGAAAATTATGTGGAGGGATTAAAAAGATCCAGAAGGATGAAAGGGCTATTTTTCTATAGGTAGAATATAAATTCTGAGG
This sequence comes from Ammospiza caudacuta, assembly GCF_027887145.1. Taxonomy (NCBI): domain Eukaryota; kingdom Metazoa; phylum Chordata; class Aves; order Passeriformes; family Passerellidae; genus Ammospiza; species Ammospiza caudacuta. The sequence goes on from NC_080595.1 coordinate 71,857,403, forward strand.
AAATCAGATTTGTTCCCTTGTCTGCAAGCTGAAAAAAAAAATCCAGCTACTACTAAAAGCCTTCCTTTCTTATGCTAAGAGACAGAAGAAAAGAAAAGGCTGTTCCTTTCAAGTGAAAAAAAAAGTCAAATTCAAGCATTCCCACAAAGGAAAAATCATACATTTTAAAGTAATATGCTTTAGGACATCCTTGAGCTCCTATCCCCTTTCCTTGATGTTCTTGACTCTTTGTAAAGCTGCTCTAATCCCACCCTGTTTCAAAAAACCCCGTGTCTCTCCACACTGAAGCCTGCTCTGCCTTAACCCTCTGCACTCTGCTTGCTCTTCAGAGCTGGGGGTTTTGATCCATTTCAAATATGAGCTGTTTGGGGGGATTATGTCATTCAGACAACACAAAAGCTGAGTTTTCACATCAGTTTTGTGGTGGAACTATGGATAGAGATGACAAAAGTTAACACTTTGATTGCTATAAAGGATGTATTCGTTATAGGTTCAAGATTGTAAATAAAAAGCCACTCAGAACTACAGCATCACTATGGAGGTTGACAGCAGAGTTTACTCTCTGCAGTGTCCTCTCATAAGCTTGTCATGATGATATACCAATCAAAAGCAAATAGATTAAGGATCAGTAGTCAATCTGTAGGTCATAGAAAAATAAATTATAAACCCTTCTGAGAGGCCTTGTTGTACCAGATAAACTAGATACAAAGAGCTTTGGCTTCTTAGAATTACATCCAACTTTAATAGGAACTGCAGTTATTAATGGGCTGTCACATAATAGTACAGAATGACTTGAGCAGGACTCTACCAAAAGCTCTGGGTGAGCCCAGTTCAGTCAGGTGTTAAATATGATTAACTGCAGTTGCTTTGGGTGGCTTAACATTTTATTTCCAACACCCAGTTTCTTACAGTGCCATAATACACAAGGCAATCTGAAGATAATATGACTATAGATTTTTTTAAATGACCCAAGAGCATTTAATGGAAAACATTAGTATTAAAAAGAAAGCAAGAGTATGTATGATTATTGACAATATTTAAGATAATGTAATAAGCATAATACAAAAGTAGCATTCTTAGTATGAGGGTACAGTGGTTAATTTTGCCAGATGATAATATGGGGACTATGCAAAGGTGGAAAACATTCTGAATATATGCCACACGCAGCTCAGGAGCAACATTGCTTCAAAAAACTATAGAGACAACAAACTCCTTATTCTCTGTATTGTGTGCTAAATTTCTCAGACTCACAACTGGATCTGAGAGAAACCTTAAGTCGACCAGTGAGATGAAAGAGTACCTTCCTGTCAAACCCTACCTTCAAGCCACAAATTTGGCTTCTAAGCACTGGGTTGGTTCAGCTCTTCCAGGGCTGTACCAATTGTCTCATGGTATGTGAGACTTTATGCAAATGACTACAAGGTATTTGTGTCTGTGCAGGACACACCTTGGACCGGTTGCTGAGTGCTCCTGCATTTTCTGCATAAGTGCAGAAGCAGTAGCAGACAGGCATCTCACTGAGGGAGTGTGAAGGCAGGGTCTGCAGGTCCTCTACAGCACAGCCACACATTTAACTGCTTGAACTCAGGGCAGTGAGGAACATGTGTGAAATGCTCTGGACCAGGAGTTGACCTGGTGTGTTTTGACAAAAAAAGGGATGTACCACTCCCTTATTTTTTTTCAACAAGGGTGATGGTGCAAGGTGGCCTCTACCAGACAAGACAGTACAAGGATGATGAGACCTGCCTTCCCGCCCTCAGTACTAAATGGTCCTGATGTTTTGAGCTGCTGAGCAGTTGGGAGTCATGTTTTGTCAAATCTTTTCTGAGACAGGGTGTGCTTCAAGTTTCCTTTGTGTCTTGACTTTCAGTAGGAAGTGCTGGTTTTTTGCTTCAGGGGTAGTTTGTCTTCAGGGTTCTTCTCAGAGGTTTCTGATTCCTGAGCTGGGAAACACACATCTTCACATCTTCCATCAAACTCTCTCTTACACAAGGTTATTCTAAAGGAAAAGGAGGGAAGGGAAGTCATAATCCCATTAACTCCAACCAGATTGCATAATTATTATGGCTGTCAATGTGCTGTCCCAGAATTTGCCCCTACTCTGGGATACCCTTATACCATTCATTACTGGGAGATCAGCTCCTGCCACTTCTTTTTGGTACTTGCCTGTCCAAATGTTTTTATTCCAATCATTGGAATATTGGCTAGAAATAGTAGGTGGATTGAGGTCTTCCTGTGTGATCTTAAGTCTCATCTAAAGTTTTTTAATGCTGCATCTAAGTTATTTAAATCAAGAAATTAAATGTCTTGCTTTCATATGCTGGTACTGCTATTTTTATATTAGCAGGCTATTTCTTTATATATATATCTACACATACACACACACACATACACACACACACACACACACACACACACATATATTTTAATTACAGTGGAGCTTTCAGAATGACTTCAGCTTCAAATGCTCTGACTAAGATAGATATCTGAATTTGCTATTCTCATGCAGAAGTTGTCCCACAGGATCAAATTATGTGATTTGGATTTGTTATAAGATTACAAAGGAGAAACCTCCTGCCAGGATCAGAGTGCTGCAAAATATTTGCATTCCTAAGACATTGTGGATTGCCTAGGTGGAGCTTCTAGCAAGTATTAAGCCACTTCTGAACTCTCTGACTCTGATGCTGCCTTTGGGGAGACTGTCATTCAGTTCTTAACTCTATTAGAAATTTGGGTGGCTGACAGGCACACCACGGGGTTACTTGCCCACCATGGGTACTGGCAAGTGCTCAAATATGCATTATTGCCTGCAGGTTTTGGTTCTCCAGATCCACTGTGCTTGTCCACAGCTTCACAGCTCAGCAGGACAGTAAGTTCTGAGGACTGTGTGACTCAGGCGAAGGGAAGAGCAGACCTTTACAGTGGCATGTAAATATGCAGAAGGCATGGAGCTAAACTGCACCTGAAGGTTACACCCACAAACTGAATGCACCGATAGAAGCATCCAAGCAGGTAAGCAGCCTTGTTACCCATGTTAATGCAATCTCATGATTTGAAAAAGGTAATAATTTTATGTGTTATGTATTGATGCATTCTATTTATATTTGCATATGGCAATGAATTCTGGCTAGGTTTCTTAAGGAAGATACTTTTAAAATAAGGGGTATAATTTTGAAACATATTGTGTAATAAATAAAATGTTGTGATTGAAGGAATTTAATATCAGAAACTATCAATTTATTCTGCTGTTTTTCTTGGTTTCAAGTTGTATCCTTTCAAATTGCCACCAAAGGGCATTTAGGGGACCTGGCTCCAGCTGGGGGCTATAAGCACCCCTCAGTGTGGCACATTCCATGTCACACAGCATGGGAACAACATAATAACTTACAACCCAACCCTCCCAGCTATCCTGCAGCTTCACTTGGCCCTGCTCAGTAGTTTTTGTTTTCCTTTTGTTTTATTTGGCTAATAAAGGCATCCTAAAACTACTTAAAAATTGTACTATTTTACATTGCAGTGCAATTAGATAATATTAAATTAAAATGGCCTTATGAGATGATAGATAAAGATGTTAATTTTGTATGTTTATATATTTGGCCAGGATGCAACACTACTTCATGCTGTAGATGATGATAAAATTGCTTATTGTATTAGAGAGACATTTATAGGAATATCCCATCAGTGAAAAAAAACCCCTTTAGAATGCTATAAATATGCTTGCACAGGGGGGTTACCTGCTTAGCATTATTGATTTTTCCAATCAATAGAGCAAGTATATTACACAAGGCTGTGTGCAGTCAAGGCTTTAGCATGTTTAGATCTGTTTACACTGGTTTAGCTGTCAGCAGGGCTGCAGATGGATGTTTCCTTCCCAACACAGCTGGAACTGATGGAGATCCAGCACCTGGTTGCTTGTCACCATCCTGCAGCAGGTTACTGCACCCACACCTGTTGTGTAGGTGCTCCTTGGCTCATCCCCTTGGATACTTCCCTGGAGGTTGCCTGCCAGCCTTGCTGCCACCAGGGACCTGTTTGGGGTCAGTCTGGCAGAACTGTGGTGGTCAGTGATAAAGGGCTGGGGAGAAATAATGACTGTGAATGGAGCAAGTGTTTGCAAACTTAATTTGTGCTTCTGGTGTAAATGTATAGTCATAAAGCAAACTGATAAAAATAGTTCTAAGTCAATGTGAGAGAAGCCACACACAAAAATTGAACTTGTTTGGTTAATAGTGCATGAAATAAGTCCATATAGCTTCTGTATGTAGGAAAGAGGTCCTGAAGGGATTTTATGTGACTTGCCTGCTGAAAGCTCTGCACTGGTCAGGGCACAGCACTTAGAGCTGCATTTTACACATGACCAGTTTGGGCTGGGAAATCAAATTTCCCATATTCTGAGGCTTTCTTCCATATTTTATCTTTATTTCCAGTATTGTTTCTCATATATGTGTCCAGAACTTCTCTATTAGCCCCTTTCTCTATGAAAGTGTGTGATGTGCTCTGCTGCCTGACCAACAGGAGCTACAGTCACTGTTTATTATTTCCTCATTGGTAATTTACCAAATTTACTCCTCTATTTTCAGTTTACCCAGAATTTGTATGACAACCAGAATGCTTTCAGACATTAAGTTCTTCTGAAACATACTTTTGACACTAGATGGATTTTTCTACTATTTCAAGGACCTGACACATTTGCAATGCAATCCAAATTATTGCCAGTCATAAATAAATTCATTAGGAATGCCACTGAGTTCAGCACATGTCTTTGTCTTTCTTCCATCTAGGTCATGTCAAGGTGAATTTGCATCTGGCTTTTTTTTTTTTTTCTTTTCCCCCCTCACTTTTAGTGTGTTTTGGAAGGGATAAGCATGACATGTGGAATCAATATTCAAATAATATCAAGGAAAAGAGATTATACAGAAAAGAAAGAATGCAATTTTATCAGGTTTTAGAACAGGTATCATGTTACTTGCACTGTGCCAAAACCAGTCCTTTTTGCATCTGAATTCAGATCAGGTACAGCCTAGGATGCTCAAAATGTGAAAAAATAATGCACTTAATAAAAGCAGAAAGTATAGTTATACATATACTGCCAATGATTCTCATCTGTGGATGTTCAAGTAGAAGATCTTTTGCATGCATAAAGTCCTAAAGTAAGTGAAAATCTTTAATTCAGTAGAATTGTATAGTATGGACTTATGAATACTGTTTTTCTTTTTCCTTTTTAATTTATATATAATCCTGTCTAGGATTATATAAAAAGGACACATTATATATATAAGGACACATGTTCTGGCTCCTGAAAGCCAGAACTCCTCCCAGTGTCTACTAATTTCTATATGAATCCAAATAAATCAACCCCACTGTGCTTTTTCTCCTAAATGGCTTTGGAGATTTCTCTTGAATACTGTAAATGGTATGGAAACTCCTGAGATCAATATTTTGCATGTTGCCCATACCTTCCGTCATTAAACCTTATTTATAAACTTCTGGGAACTGTATCTATTACATTGTCAAAGGATACTTCTCTGGGACTGTAAGCCTCAGGAAACAGGGCTTAGGTAACATGTTGTTTGCCTACCCATCTTGTCAGACCCTCTCTAATAACTCTAGAATCTATAAGTTCATTTCAGTTACATTTGGCTCAGAAACAGAAAACTTCAGGCTATGAAGTTCCTCCAAGTTTTAAGAAACATAACAGCTCAGTAAAGGAAAGACTACTTCCTTCAAACTACTACTGTGACTGAAAGGCTACAGCCTGAGCTCAAAGGTTATTTATTGTGTTGGGTTTGCTGGCAGCCAGCACATGCTCAGCTCAAAAGCAGCCCCTTGGTTCTCACCCAGCTGGTAGCTGGGAGGCAGGAGGAAGGAGCTGTGGGCACAGGGGGAAGGGAAGATTGATGATGGGCAGAGAACCTGAGGTGTGGACATGGGGAAAGCGTAAGGAATGGGGCACAGATCCAAAGAAGCCAGGGCTTTCCATTTCTTAAGAGCAGAACTTGATCTCTACTTGGGAGTAACTAGAGTCAAAAGCAACACATCAAAATTAAGCAGACTGAAGTGAGCTTGGCACCAGAATGGATTTTTAGTGTAACCAGCATAACAGCCACCATTTCAACAATTTTTCTTTATCCTAGTTCATCTTCTTTCCCTTAAGCATCCAATTCATTACATACAAAGGTCGGGATTACACTACTGAGAACAGCTTGGTAATCTGATGCCAGTCCACTGTTATTGTTTCTGTTACCATTGATAGCACAAATATTTCTATTTCAAGCATGCTTACTTCTACAACAAGCATGATAAAATTACAGTTCCCAGTGTTTTGTCTTATGCCAGAGAATCCATTGCAAGTGATGGACTCAATGGGTTATATGAAGAAAACTTTGTTTGCACTAGCAGCTATAATTTTGCAATAATAAAGTACTACTAATAAAGGAATGGTTAGTACTCAGAGTGCCCACAGTCACCATTTAGATTTGAGACAGCCCTATTAAGGATGTCTAAAGATGATTGTTCCTGCTTTATAGCCAGAAGAACTGAAACACGTGATGCATTTTTTCCACTTTCCTAAGAAAGTGGTTTAAAACAGACTCTGAGTTAAACATGTCTCTGTTAACTTACTATTGAAGCTCTATTTAGAGTGTACTACATGCACTTCCTAAAAATTGAGTCTCCTTACTCTGAGATGACAAACAAACAAAAAAAAACCCCTTTCCGTGTTTTATTTTTTTGCTTTCCAACAGTCCTGAAAAGCTCATGCATGTGTAGCATCCAAATTCCTGCAGTTCCTCAGAAGTCTCAGGGTTACTGGAGGAGCTTGTTTTACCACAGGTTTACCCATCAATAGAAAAACTTCAGTCACGAGAAAATGTTGGTTTGGATGTCATGGTATCAGGCTGGGTCTGTGCAGAATCAAACACAACAGTTTCAGATGATGGAAGATAAGAGATGAAAGCTCAAGTTCATGTGACACTCCATCACACTAAGGAGAGGTCAAATTTTAGAATAACATTACAGACTGCTGGTAAGGATTCTGCTGGAGAGTAGAGCTGTGCCCAAGGTGGCAGCGTAATTTTGGCTTTACTGGCCTCAGTTTGTTTGCTTTTTCTGACAGCTGGACATACAGAAGGTGCAGGAACTTCCACAGCTGCACTGCCTGCTATCTGTCTGTCATTTGGTGTAGCTCTTGCAGAAGCCACATATGAGCTATAGGTTACCTATGCCTGCATTAAAGGTTAGAAGAAGTAGCACTTTTTTTGATTACTGGTTTGTTAATCCCTTTGAGATCCATACTGTCTTCTTGCTGGCACCAGCAGATGGGAAAGAGAAAATGAACTATAACTTCTTCTACCAAGTCCCTAACAATAAGAATTTGGTTATTTCCACCTACAGCATTGAAGAAGAGAGCCATGGCAAAGCAATTAGTCCAGTAAGATACATCCCATTTCCTTCTTATTCTTTTCTCAGAGCTTTTCTGCAGGTGGTGGGTTGACCCTGGCCAGCCACTAAACACCCACCCAGCTTCTCCCTTACTCCCCCTGAGGTGGGATGGGGGAGACAATTGGGGCAAAAGTAAGAAAAAGGCATGGGTCAAGATAAAGAGCGTTTCATAAGGCAATGAAAGAAAAAAGTACGAAGAAAAATAAGTAAGTGATGGAAAGGCACACACCACCTCCCACGAGCAGACTGATACCCAGCCAGTCTGCAAGCAATGGGAACTTTGCAAAACCTCCCCCCCAGTGCCAGAAGTGGGCATGGTGTTACACAGTGTGCAGGATCTCTCTGGTCAGCTCGTGTCAGCCTACGTGCTGTGGGGGCAGAGTGAGAAACAGAGAAGGCCTTGATGCTGTGAGAGCACTGCTCAGCAGTAGCTTAAACACGGGGGTGTTATCAACACTGCTTTGGCCACAAATCTAAAACACAAGACCACACAGGCTTCTGTGAGGAAAATTAACCCCCTCCCAACCAGACACAATATACTACCAGAGGCTACAGGAAAGCAAGGGCACTTTATCCTTCAAGGAAACATTAATGTGGAAGTTAAATGTACTTCAGCTTGGGTGCATTGATTTAACACTTTTGATTGTTCTAATTTTACTGACTGTAAAATTGGAAAGACGGTAAGACAGAAGCAACTGATGAGAAGTTAGTAGCAAGGGCATTTATGTTCTGTAATAAGAGTGATTGTGAATGCATCATCCCCATGTTCCTAGTCTTGTTTCTGCATCTTCTGAGAGGACACAGTCACCTTCTCCTTGATACTTCACCCAGCCAAAAGCACTGTAGGGGTTCGACAGTAAAATTTTTGAGGTCTGGTAGCAAGGGCTTAAAAAATATTTTTTCTTGGTCAGTCAGAACTTAAGTCTTTTCTAAATATGGCATTAACAATAGGAATTTGACTCAGGATATTTTTTTCCCTGATTTGTATTGGCAATTATGTAGCCTGAAGTATAAAAAGATTTTGGTCAGTTCTTTTTTTAGGGTGGTTGAAATTTGACTGAGTGCAAATTTTTTACTGGTTGATGGACGGAGCTAGTGAAGCTAAGTGATAGTTTTAGTAATACTTTAATAAAAAAGTTCTCCTAAAGATGGGAAAATATTCTACCTTGCATTACAGGTAGAAAACTTGCTCCCCGAAGAAATATAACCATGTAGGACAATGGAACTTCTGGTTTCTACTCTCATTAGACCATCTGGCTTTCTTTTAAAATTCAGAGTTGCTCAACTTCTTCAGCATTGTGAGCCAGCAGCCAATGCTGTCATTTCCTATTTGGCTGTAAATACAGTTCTGGAATCTAGATAATTTAGGATTTTGCCACTGAGGCACAGATGGAGTTAGGAAAGAATAAAATTAGGGTGGAAATAAGAAAACCAGAACTTCAGCAACATATTGAGGCTCTCAGCATAGAAGTTCTTAGGTTTTTCTACATCTAATTCCACCATAGTTACACAAAATCATTCACAGGCAGGAGGGATTTAGCTCTTGGATCACTTATTTCTTTTGTTAGCATAGCTCCTCATATTCTAACAAATTGTGTTCCAGCGAATTCCTGAGCTGGAAGTTTCCTCTGGACCATAGTACGCAATAGTTGTAAATGGCACAATATTAATCAAATATGCCTTTTGTCTCAATTTAATTTTTACCCTTTATCACCTCCCCTTCTCCAAATCATTTATCCTCCCAGCTAATAAATCCAAATGTATTTAGCCTCTCCCCACAGGATCATAAGAATGGCTGTAGTAGACAAGACCAGAGGCCCAACAAGCACATGATTTAAAAAGTATCTGAAAAGGGCAATAATCCCTTATGTATGCCTTCCCATCTTCCAGTAATCTAAGTACTGCAGACTTGCTAAGACAATATTTTGTATTTAAAAGCTGTTAATGTATTTGTATTTTGTCATTTTGATTTTCTGGGTTTTGGTTGTTCAATCCTGAATGTTACTGTAATTCTTACTGGATTATGGACTTTGAGTTCGGGTAACTAGAACTAAAAACAATATACAAGTAGTGCACTGCACTATAAATGTGTTTTACATGGTTTTCTTATCCTTTTCCTAAAGAAGTTCATCTTTCTTGTGTTATTAGTCACTTCTGAGCACTGAACTTTGTTCAGAGAACTATTCACAGTGACTGCAAGGCTTTTCCTGGTTGACAGTAGCTTTTAGAATTTGTCTTGTCTGTATCTTTTCATCCCCTTGTGCATAATGCTGCTTTATGCTCTGGAATACTGCTTTTCAACTACCACTGCTCACACTGTTGTCGAAGCCTCTCACAGTACTTTTCAATCAGCTTTAGATCTGAATTACTAAATACGTTCTTCAAACATAGTCACATCATCATTCGTGCCTTTTTCCAGGTCATTTATGAACTGTGAACAGCTCAGTGTTATGTATGAATCCTTGTGGGATAACCTTTCCGTCATGAAAACTCCGAGTTTACTTTTGTCTTTTGTCTTTTAACTGGTTAGTCCATGAATTGAGGGTCCTTCTTATGCCACATAGAATAACAAAGACATGGGAAAATAGGTCTGGAAAGAAAAACAAGAAATCTCATTTCTCATCAGGTTAATGCCACATTTCCTACAAAATTTCTGACAGAGGTTCATCTGATCTTTTCTTAAAAAAAATCTAATTATTTTAATTTTAATTACACAGTATCTTCAGATAATTGATTGTGTAATTGTCTTTATCACTCAAAGGTTTTGCCATATATACATCTCACTTGGTACAACTGGTGTTTGTTACTCCTGTCCCATGTCTCCTACCCTAAGATGATTTATTGATGCCCTTATGAACATTTGCTGTTGAAAACATTTGTAATAGGGCATCAGAATCTGATCAGCTAGGAGCAACACTAAAGAATAATATATCTTCTCTCTATATAAATGATGCACATTGTATAGACCTGTCATCAAATATTTTTTTATGTAGCTGTAGCTTGCATTTAGGATGGATTCTGCCAAAACTTATTATATCCAAGGAAAAAGTTGAAAACCTAAGAGTACAACTCAATGTGGTTCAGGTTATCCTTTTAGCACAACTCTATTTCTTCTGTGGGAATGAATTTAACAGCAGAAAGCCATCAGAGCAGTTTAACTGTATTCTCCCTTATATGCTTCAAGAGTGAGCAAAGAAACATCTTTCCTTTTCCATTACGTGGTACTGTCTTTTCCAGTGGATTCTAATGCAAAGTTTAGAATTACTTAACTTCCAAAAACTTTAATGACTGGCAAGGAAATACAGTGGATGGAATATATTAGTGCTAGAATGAGAATGCAAACAATGCAGGAATACTGAAACCATGTATACCAGTGAGAAGACAAGGAAACTCAGTTACACTGACTGCACAGTTCCAAAGGATGAAATTTTAGGCTGCTATATTTGGAATTAGAGTTTATGCTTTCTCCATAATTATGGGCAACTTCTACATTTTTGGAATTCAAGGCTTTCTCTAAATCTCTGCTTTGGAAGTATTGGCTTGCCTTCTAAACCAGCTGTCATATTGATTCTCAAATGTGAACACAAAGGCATTAGTTAGTAGTATCCTCTGGCTTTTTTGTTATTTTTTTTTTCCTGTTGAATTGAAGCCAGCTCACAATACTGCATGCTGCTCCCCAAATGAAATACGCTTGTGCATCTTGTTTCACAACTCACAGGGACTAAGTGGATATTCTAAGAAAGATATACCTGTGGTTACACTGCTTGAGCAATAAGGTTGAGGTAAAGAGGCATAATGATGAACAATGCAGAATTATTTCAATTCATTCACTTTAACCACTTTATTTCACATAAAAAACTATTTTACTTTGCTTTCTCCCACTGTTTTTACTTGCTGAATTCTGAATTACTTTGATTTTATCGAGTAAGTGTTCATACTTGCTAGTTTGTAAAGAGAAGGTAGGGAATAGCTTTTGCAAGCGTTCTCTTAACATGGAGGAAAGCACTACAGACTATTCTGGGACCAGGTTCTTGGATTATGCTCAAGAAAAGCAGCACAAGGTTTCTCATTTAGTACTATTTGGATTATAGTACTATAAAAATAAATTAGAAAACCCCCAACAAAACAGAGCTAGCCAAATAATTATATCATGAGTGCAGAAGTCAGCGCTCCCTTCTTTCATTCCTAGCACGCTCTCCAGATTTACTGTAAAATCATGATAGAGCCTCTTAGTTATCTACTTTATTTAAACCAATATAATAAGGTTAATACTTTAACTATAGGGGTTTAGAAGTTAATTGACATAAAAAATTCCAAAATTCAGAGTTTTATTGGGAATCATAACATATGAACTTGAATGGATATGAATCAATTGTGGACTTTCTAATCTGTCCCTATTAGAAATCTTCTGGTATTCTGTCCCACTTTCATTAGGCTCTTCACTCTGACACTAATATGTTTTAAAATCCCAAATACATCTCTACACATTCTGAAACAAGTCTGTTAGTTTTTCTCTGCTTATGAAGAGATGGTAATACAGAGACCTCTGTTCATCCTAAGATTTCTCTGCTTGTATCCCTTGGAATTCTGAGAGCCACTTCACTCTGAAGTGAAGCAACATTGGCTTTAAATGTGACAGACAGAAGTCAACACTGAGTGCATGTGTTTATTAATATCCCACCCAAGATCTACTGGAAAAAATGCTATCTTGATCCCCAAGAATCAAAAATTTCCTATTAGATTAACAAGTAAAAGCTTACAAAGAGAGTGAGTTAAAAGGTGCTGCTATTTCCAAATGTGGCCAAGAAAAATAAAAAAATCCCATCACCTATCTTTTGGTCTCACTAACAAATGAAGAGAGAATTCTAAGAGATTGCCCAAGGAATGAAACATGCTGGAAAGAAAATAGGAGTGTATTTTAAGTGCAAGGCAATCTACAAAGAAGAACAAAGTCCTTAATGTATCGCTTTCTTGACACTGAAGTGTTAAAAACCAAATTTTTCCTTTTTACATTTCCTTTTTAAGAAATTCATGTCTTATCTGTGTTGAAAAATTGTTTAGAGATCTGGTGATACTCAATTCCTCAGCTTTCAGTCTTGCTTGATATATCTTTCACCTCCAGCGAAATTTAACCACAGTGACTTGAGATTTGGAAGAAATGGTGACTCTAATGAGTGACAATGTGGCATCTTCATTCAGGCTGGCAGGCTGCTGAAAAAAGTCCTGCTTGCAATCTGCAACCCCATAATTTTCTGTTTTCTTTGCTGGGGCTACTCAAACTTTCTGCATCAGCACAATTAACAAATGATATGGAACTGCATATTAAAAATGTTACAGTAATTTCTCTTCTGACCAGATCAGTACAATCAGTAAAACGCTTTAAAAGAAAATGTGAATGCTATTAAATATGTGTCACTGGTATCACAACTGTTCCACTAACTTGGAAGAGCAATGAATTGTCGCTGTATTTTTCTGTCTCTTTCTCTCAAACAATTTACTGACACTGCTCTGTAAATGGCTGCTTGCTGCTGCTCCTCCTCTGGGAACCATTTGGAGAGGAGATACCAGGCAGCTGTTTTCCAGCAGGTCTGACAGTCTGTGCCCACACAAACAGTTTTTTCCACCTTTTGAAGTTGAAACGGAATCCTGCTGTATACTCCAATCTCAAGAAGAAACAAATGTGCCCATTTCCATCTTTCAACCATAATAAAACTGCTCAAATGAGACAGCAACCTCATTCTTACCAGACTCCAAGCTGGCTTGTACTTGAAGCTTTTCAATTGGTTCTACACTTTTAGTGGCTTTTGTGTGGCCAACAGAGGGATTCAGAAAGTAGAAGTAGGGCTGAGTCAGGAGAGAAGGAATCAGGGCACAGATCACGTTCTGTGCTTTTCACTACCTGATTTGTACCGGCCCAGCCTTCACTGGCAGGGCTCACGAGGGGAATGAGAAGAGCATGGCTTGATTAGTCCAGCAAAATCAAGGCTGTGTGGGGATGAGACTGCTGTCTATAAATACTTTTGGCAGGGGCACACACAGGAGAGCGGGAAAGGCTACTTCAGGACAGCATTTGCACTGGAAGAAAAGATGGACATGGTACTGGTCACAAAGAAAAGCAGGTTTGGCATTTTTAAAAGGCTTCCAGCTGTTAGAGAGGTTTCTCTCGGACAGCCTCCCAGTAGCAGCAGTGAGGGCCAAAAAATTTACTGGCAAAGCACAATTAATTTAGGGAAGAAAGGATAAAACGGCTGCTTGCAACACTAGGGAGCTGTGTACAGTATAGGCTGGAGGGGAAATTATGCTGCCTTGGCTTACAAGTGCCAGGTTGCCATAATGAGGGTGCTCTTAGCCCTCTCTCACCAGCACTGTGGACTTAAAATAAATTTTAATAAAAGACAGTCTTGTCAATACATTGTAAAGTTGAAAGAGTAAAAACAAACACCTTAGTGGTGGAAAGGGGCAATAATGGCTATTTTTCTTGGTCAAAGAGGGCAATGGGAACTACTTGAAGAGTTTATTATTATCAACAGCAAGGTAATCCGTATTTCTCTTGATGTTAAAACTGCCAGAATAAATCTGGGTAAAATAACCTTCTACAGATAAGTTTTCTTCTTTATGTCTGTTTTCTTCTCAGTGTTGGTTTTGATTACTAGGTGACCAAAGACATGAACACTTTGCAAAATTTAAATAGTTAGCTCTAATTTTAGTAAATGTCTTTAATGTTGCCACTGAAAGATCGATGGTGTTCTTTCTCCTGTTCGGGAAAATTGCCAGCTCATGATCAGGGATCAGGCCTTGCTTAGAAAGATCCACATCTGCAACTGCAAAGCACTTGCAGTTCTCTGGAAAATATTACTTTGGTATAGGAGTGATGAAGTTTTCTGAGAATTTCAGTTGGTAGCTACCTGTCCCAAGGGAAATTCTGAATCATCTATTGCCTTCGGGAAGAAATAATCACCTCAAAATGGTTACACTCCTGCCTTTCCTTGAGAAACAAACTTCTGGCTATGACCTCATGACTTAGCTATGCACTAGTAATCATATATAGCACCGTTCCTTATCGTGCAGTTGACACCTCCCTGTGCTTTGTCAGCAATGACAGCTTCTCATCAGCTCCTCTACCCCTCCCATCCAGCATGTGGAAAAACTTTCCATTGTGGTAAGTAATGCTGGCAGAGCAGGTGATGAACTGAGATAGTTTCTGTGTAAGGAGAGATGCCATTTTTACTCTGCCCTCTTCTCATTTAATTCTGCTTCATTCACTTGCTGCTGGCAGGAGTAATCTGATGTTGAACACACAAGGTGGGGATTGTCCTTTGCTTCTAGAGGGGGATGTAACCTGCAGGCTGTATAAGATAGGTCAAGGTTGGCCTTACACTCCCTAGAGCTCCCTGGAAGGAAGCTGTAGGTGCGGATCAGCTTCTTCTCCCAGACAACAGCTGAGAGGATGAGAGATCATCTCAAACTGCACCACGGAAGGTTTATGTTGGACATTAGGAAAATTTCTTTACAGACAGGGTCATTAGACATTGGAATGGACTGCCTGGAGAGGTGGTGGAGTCACAATTTCTGGAGATGTTTAGGGAAAGAACGGACATGGCACTCAATGCCACGGTCTGTAGCTGACATGGCGCTGTTTGGTCACAGACTGGATTCGACCTCAGAGGCCTTTTCCAGCCCGATTCTGTGATTCTGTGTGACTTCATACAGTTATCTCTGCCTGGCACTTCCATAACACAAGTAACCTTGCAGAGTGACGCTTCTCACAAACAGAATCTTCGAGAGACTGAGACATAGCATTAAAAGGCCTGAACGTTTCTGTGATCTCAAAGTACTCTGATGAAATCCGAACCTCAAAGCAGCGCGGCGTCTGTCTAAAAATCTCTCTGCCAGGGGCTGAAAGGGCACAGCCTTGCTACGGCATCGTATCCTAAAGACGCAGCAATCCACCTGGTTTGTATATGAGCGCACAGTATGAGCCCCTGTGTTTCTGTAAGCGATCGGTTTATTTAGCAGCACACGACTGCACGAATTATCCAACACCTCCCACTTCCAACATGGACCCGCAGCGCCACAGCGCCGGGGCCGGCCTAGCCCCGCCCTGCCCAGCCCCGCCCACCACACGGCGGGGCAGCACTGACCAATCACGGGGCAGCATCCCGCAGGGGGGCGGGGCCGGACCGTGAATGGCGGCTGGCGAGATAAACAAGTCTCTGCACTGTTCGGCGCCCCGCAGCATGGGGTGTGTGTCCACAGTCTATTCCTCTGGTCCTCCCTCCCTCGCTCCCTGCCAGCCAGAGGCGCCGCGTCCGGCCGCGTTCGTTGCTCCCGCCTGTGCGCGAAATGTGAAGAGTCAGCAAGTTCCCAGCGGCCGCTGAAACGCTCCGGTGTCTCCGGAGAGGACAGTGCGCCGACGCCGCCCGGCCGGGGCGACCCGGGGCATGCCGGGAGTTGTAGTTCTGCCGCTACGGCGTCCCGCCTGCGGCGGCGGGGCCGGCTCCCGCAGCCGCACTACGACTCCCGGCACCTCGCGCGCCGCGCCGCGAGGAGCCCCGTTGAAGCGGGTGGCGGCGGCGGAGCGCGCCCCCTCCCCCCCGCCGAAAAGCCCCAAACCAAAACAAAAACAAACCGCCCCCCCGCCCCGTTCCCCTCGCCCGCCGCCCCCGCCGAGCCCCGGACATGGCGGCGCCGGGAGGGGGCTCCGCCAGCTGCGGGTGCTGATCCGGCCGCCGCGTCCCCCTGCCCGCCCGTGCCTCCCCGCCCATGGGCGAGACATGGACTACGAGTTCAAGTCGAAGCTGGCGGCCGAGCGCGAGCGGGTGGAGGACCTGTTCGAGTACGAGGGATGCAAGGTGGGCAGAGGCACCTACGGGCACGTCTACAAGGCCCGCCGCAAGGATGGGTAAGGGCCGCGCCGAGAACCCCCTTCCAACCCCCCCCTCCCCCCGCACCAGCGCCCTCCCCTCCTTCCCTCCCCTCCTTCCTT
Organism: Ammospiza caudacuta; assembly: GCF_027887145.1. NCBI lineage: Eukaryota > Metazoa > Chordata > Aves > Passeriformes > Passerellidae > Ammospiza > Ammospiza caudacuta. The sequence continues at coordinate 71,873,829 of NC_080595.1, forward strand.
CCCCTCCCTCCTCGGAAAGTTTCTGGCAGCGCGGGGGCCGGAGCGCGGAGCCCGCTCGGGGATCCCCGCCCCGCGCCGGGAGCGGGCCCCGGTGTCCCGGCCCCGCGCATCGCTGCCCGGCTGCTCGGAGCGACGGAACCAGTTAGGGTGGAAAAAAACCTCTAAGATCATGGAGTCCACCCTGTGACCGAACATCACCGTGTTCAACTAGACCGTGGCACTAAGTGCCACATCCAGTCTTTCCTTAAACACTTCCAGGGACGGGGACTCCACCACCTCCCTGAGCAGCCCTTTCCAATGTCTAATCGCCCTTTATGCAAGCAGTCCTGCCTAATGTTCAGCCTAAAGCTCGTCCCGCTCTGCCCCGCTCCCCCCCGCCATCCCTGGTGGTGCGGTGTCAGCAGGCTGTGCCCTGGGGTCGCCTTTGCTTTGCACGCCGTGTTCCAGGTCGCTTTCGTCTTTTGTGTGACCGCGTTCGTAATTTGACGTTCTGTTCCGATTACTTGCAGGGGATTGAGAAGGGAGGAGTACCTGGCTCCCGACGGCCCCTCCCCGGCTGCTCCCTCCCGAGCAGCTCCCGGGGTGTGCGGTGGTCCCTGGTGTGTCCCAGCCCCAGGCACCCGCTGATGCCAGTGCCGGGCACGCTTGGCTCGATGGCCTGTCCGGGACGCTCCTTGTAGGCAGAGCTGGTGGCTTCTGTCTGGTACCTATGCACAGGCGTGTCTCCATCAGTGTGAGAGAGCAGGATACAAGTCCCTGTCCCCGAACGCTTGGCTGGTGGCTTGATCCAGAGAGGTCCTTTAGGCGTTAAGCCCATATGTTGGCTAAGCAAGGTTTCTTCTCTTCTCTGAGGAAATTCGGTACCATGGGATAGGTGTTTCATGGATGCCGTTTTCACAGTATTGTAGTTAAGAGAGCAGTGGGGAGCTAGGATTGCAATTGGGGACTGTTTGACTGGCATGCAGTTATTGAAGGGGAGCAGTCCTGAGGCCTGAGCAACAGTCTCGTGCAGGTGTGGGTTCCAAATAGAATCCTTTGCTTTCAGAAGGGCCATTGCGCACTTTTTCACTGTGGTGTGTGCCTGGTGCACAAACACAGGCTGTGTTTGCAGTGTTCTAAACATACTGTAAGGTTGGCTAAAATATGCCTGTGAATTGGAGGTGATTCCTTTCTGTAATAGCCTTCCATTATAGCCAACTGAAACTTTGGAAAAGAAGAGACTGAATGTGGAAAAATGACAACTCTTAAATAAATTTTTGGAAGTGGTTAATGACAGGCTGCTGCTTTAGATTAGTAGAGAAGTTTAGGCTGTAGGAATAAATGGCATTCATGTGTGTCTTGAAAATTTGAACTCTGAATTAGGAGGCTGTAGTGTAAAAGTGATTAATAACTGAAAGGTAGACACTAATTCCAGTGAAGGATTAAATACCAGGAAATGAGCTCTGATTCTGACTAGCTTGCTCTGCAGCCATAGGAACACTAGAGCATAGCTAACTTGAAATATCAAAGCTTTTCCAGGTATCACAGCTGCCACTGAGTTCTTCCAATATTTTTGTGTTAAGTGATCATGGTTGCTTCTTTTTCCTAAGTGTTAATTTATATATATATAAATATATAAAAATATATAAATATATTTATATAAAAATATATAAAATATATAAATATATATTTATATATAAATATATATCAATATATATAAATATATAAATATATATAGTAAAACATACATGGGATAGCAAGAAAGCAGTAATAAGGAAAGGAAGTAGTAATAAAACCACCAAAATGCTAGTTAAATGTTTGTTGCTGTTCTTTGATACAGTAAACCTAAAACTGCTGATTGTAAGAACAGCAAAAAAAGGCAGAGCTTTGGGTTTACTGTTTTACGAAAGAAAGAAAGAAATTTGATGTAAGTAAAAATCAGACATTTTGCATTTCCATCATCTGCAAAGGAAATCCGTCATAGGAATTGCATTGCTGCTACAAAGCATGATAAAGAACAGGTCTTCAAAATCCCTACAATAATATGACAAATGCCAATGGGTAGTAAAGCAAAAGTAAATATGATAACCATATAGCTAATGTGTCAGAGCTGGGAATAATCAAAGGGAGACCTTGAGCCGTTAGACAAGTAACTGGTAAAAGGAAGTGCAAAGGTGCAGTGCTGTCAGATAGATTGACATGTAATATAACATGGCACAAATTCAGCTGTACTATATGCTCAGAGACTTTACTTCATGAAGCTTAGAAAGTGGCCTGTTTTTTTCTTTTTTTCTTGGTCTGCATTTTATGGCATTGGTAAGTTCACTGTTAGTTGCTTTTGTGTAACTTTAGATCCTTGGGTGAAAGGAAGATGTGAACAACTTAGGAAAAAATTAGAAAATAACTAAAACCATTAATATGTGATGATTTCCTTATGTAAACACCTAGCTAAAGTATAGCTGCAGGTTGGAGGATATTTAGCATTAGTTATGAGCTTTAAGGGGTCCCTAATGAAAGAAATTAGTAAAAGAAATCTAGCAGTGGTGCATATTTATTGTGTGCTGATCACTGGGGGCTTTTGAGCCTCATGTAAAGGAATTCTTCTTTAGCTGACTGCAGAGACTGTTTCAGTATTTTGCAAGGCATTCCTGTGTGAAAGAGAAAGTTTCTGGCTTCTTGCTTCGTGTAGTTAATTTACAGTCTCAGGAGGACGAGGGCAATAAGAACCTTGTAGCTCTCCAGAAATTCCACTGAGAACTTGTCACTTCATGTTTCAAAAAGTTGGCATATGAATTTTATGAAATAGTAAAATGTGTTTATATGGAGCTTGGCAACTGTTCGATAAAATGTTTGTAGAAAAAGTGGTTTTGTTGCTTAGATCTCTGTGAATGGCTTGTGCATAAAAGCAGTTTCTTGACAAAGTAACAGCTTAGTTTGGCTTTTTCAGCCTAGAGTAGAATATCATTTCGGCATGTTTCTAGTGAGCTGACTGGTTTCTATGAAAGTTAAAAGAATTTTTTCTTTTTTAAAGAGTCAGATTTTAGCAATGTTGGTGTTACATTTGAATGCACTACAACATTATGTTTTTAGAGATTTTGAGCAGCTGCAGCTTCTATTTAGTTCAGTAGTGTTTGTATGGTCTGAGGTCTGGAGGTACTACTTGTGTTATATATTTAGCTAAATTAGGCACCTGGGTTTACAGAACTTTTTCATTAATACCTCTGTGGTCCAGAAGGTGTAGAAAACAAGTATTTATATAAGTTGTCCAGTCCTTTATTTCATGTACAGTAAAACTGGACCAGTGACTTTGATGGAGGAAATCATGATAAAAGCATCATGATTGCAATTCAGTCATCAATATTAGATTTTTAGCTCTTTATGTAGCTGGAAAATCTGTTACAGGTTTTTTGTTTGTGTACTGCTTCAAAGCATCATGTTGACTTTTTCTAAATGTTTTTTTTGGGACACATTCACATCTGTCTAGTAAAGTAAAGAATGCAATTTTTCCAGTCATGGTTAGGAAAATATAGTTTTGTTTCATGCCTTACCTCTCCTCGTTACATTCCTTACATTCTCTTTGATGGTATTTTAAGCTACCATGTTGTGCTTAGTTGTTTCACTTCTTGTATCCCCTCCTCATATGAAAGGCAAGTTTTAGGATGAGTGAGGTTTGGAAATTCTGTTTGTTGTGTATGCCTGAGTTATTTTCCTTTACTTTTTCGAAATAATCAATCTTTGAATCCAGGCCACTACAGAGTATTTCTTCACCAGGATGTCAGTCCAGCTGCAGGTGGAGGTTTGCATGAGTCAGCAAGCTGAAAAGGCACCACTGCTGGTTAGTCAGGAGCGCAAGGAATAGTGGGATGCTTGAGTCAAGTAGAAAATAGGCCACTCTGTTCTTCACTCTGTAGCAGCAACAGCAGATGCAACACTTGCAAAAGCTGTATCTTCATGTAAATACAGCCTTTCTATTTATTGCTGCTTCTGCTTACCTGTAAACAAACACTCGAGGTGGCTGCTTTTTCTCAAACTGGGGCTATTTTAATTTTCATTTGACTCACTCTCTGCATTTAGGAAACAAAGGTTCTTATAAATATTACCTATATAGCTACTTGGAAAGAAAAAATAAGTTTGTAATTTTAGTTTAATCTGTATGTTTTAGAACACCTTTCAAAAAGCAAGTATGTGCTTTTTAATCTTGTTACTGAAGGAATGCCAGAAATACGAAGTGATCAGCTTTCAAAAGGGTGGCAGTAAGGGCCAGGATTTGTACCCTGGGCAGCTGCCAGGCTCCCTGCCAGCTCAGGAGCTGGTGCTGCCCTGGCGGACCCTCCTGCCATAAAAGGTTTGGCTCTGTACTTACAATGTATCAGCTAAACCAAGGATGTAGATTTATATGCTGCTGAAGTAGTATGCTTTTGTAGCTTGTCAGATTACTTTATTGTTACTGTACCTGTAACTTTTCAAAAGAGAGTTGGTATAAACCAGGTTTCATCTTAGTTGCCAAATACGGAATTCCCTTTTGAGAACTGGACAACAGCGATGCAAGTCCAGAAACATCACTGTGGAACACAGGCATAGGAAGGGGAAGACAAATGAAATATTCTTTCCTTCTTCTTACCCCTATTTTTCAGTACTGTAAGTTTGTAACTGAAGAGGAGTCTGTTTTCCTCCTTGGACTGACACTGGTGTGCAGAATCATTAATGTAAGGCTCTCAACTCACAGCTTCCAAGCCCACATAAGAGTTGAGTGCCCCTTTCCTGGCAGTGTTCAAGGCCAGGTTGGATGGTACTCTGAGCCACCTGGTCTAATGAGAAGTTTCCTTGCACAGGGCAGAAGAGTGGAACTAGGTGATATTTAAAATTCCTTCCAACCCAAACCATTGTATGGTTCTATGAAAAGTAGGATATGGGGAGAGAAAGAAGGATGAAGTATCTAGCCAAGACAAGTATATAACCTTAACATAGGAATGCTGCTTGTGATTGTGGCTATGTCAGCTTTCCCTTGTTTTAGTTTTTTTATTTGATGAATATTTTTTTGTTTGAAGCAGAAGTAAAAAAATACTGCTTGAGAGAGAGAAAACAATAATCTGCTATGAAGCATGGCTCCATGGGAAAAACAGGATTTCTGCTGGAGCAGCTTAGTGTATTTGGTATTTCTGCTAATATTACATTTTCAGAGGTTGCATCTGGTCAAGGTGGTGGCTCAGATCACTGTGGTAGTAGAAAATGGAAAGTGTAGAAGAGGTAAAGGTAATCTGCTTGATCTCTTATGTCAGTATTTGTATAGCAATTAACTTGTGTATTGTTCTCCCCATATTCCTATTTAGTAAAACTTAAATTACTTACGTTATATGGCAGGAGTTTGTCAGGAGAGGAAACTTGCACTCAAGTTAGCTAAATGCTGCAAATGAGCAATGTTGGTGGCAAAATGCCTGGGGACTGAGTACATGTGTACTGCAGTTGCATTTGCTCTTAAAAGAGAGGCAACTCACTGATGTGGCAAGGATTATTTCTCTTGAATGTGAAACTGGAAAATTATTTACCAATGCAAGTTGATACTTGTAAGACATTCGAGAGTCTATAATAATTTATATATTTACATTTTCTTACTTCCTCTATTTGGCATTGCCTTGAACATAAGTTTAGTGTTGTGCTGTAGTTGCTTTTTACTAATATAAACCTGTGACAGGCTAAATCACAGAATTGTTGGCCAAAGTCAGAATGCAATGTATTAGATCTTATATAGTTACTTTTCTCTGCAGGAAAATCTCTTATCAGTATCTGAAAACCTGTGGTTTGCTTTCCACTTCCATATTTTTTCTTTTCCTGATGAAACTTATCTTGAGGAAGGTAGAATGGTTGAAGGTGTTTGTGCCTTGCTAAAATCTCTCAAAAGCAAAGAAAACCTAAATACTGGATTTACCTGCAAGTCCTGAAAATACCACTTAACCACTGAATACTCCCAATATGTGTGAGAAGGAGCAGCAGAACTAAACCAAACCTGTCTAACTAGTTGCCTGCCATGCATTCTAGTAGAAAAGTCCCCATCTAGGAAGAGATAATGAGTACTACTTATCTGTGCCTTAATGAGAGCTGCTGTTGCAACTATACCATGGCTTTGCTTCCTGCTCAAGAGGGTAGTGCAAGTGGTGATGAGTAATTTTTAGTGCTTCCCACAGACTCTTGCATCTGGTTTCTCTCATGGCTATTTTGTCCTTTCTTCTGTTACTCTCCCTGAAACTAGGTACAGAAATGAGCTGTAAAGTGCATCATCACCTTTTGGTGATGTGGTGGTGGTAGGAGCTTGAGGAAGAAAGGGGGTCAGTAAGATGTAGAAGGGGTTGTGTTTGAGAGAAACAGATGAGTTTTTTCCAAGCCTGTAAAGAAAGAAATGTACATAAATTAGCCCATAAGATGTGAAAGAAAAACTTTTTTTTTTTTTTTTTTTTTTTTTAAGAAATGAAGAGGGCAAGAAGGTTCCTGTTTCTGAGTGAGGAGGTTAAGAGTTTTCCAGTAGAGCTGCAGGAAAAGGAAGTGAGAGGTTGAAGGGGAAGAAGAGTTTCGTTTCTGCCCCCCATCTGGTAATAGGGGGCAAAGCAAGACAGACCATGGGCTAGGTCAGAAAATGAAAGCTTCTTTGTGTGAACTACTTGATATAACAATTTTATATGTTGTATTTCTGGGTCATCCAGTCTAACATGTTATATTGTGAGTAAGCATGTAGAGGTGTTTTTCACAAATTTATTTTCAACATGAGTATTTTCACATCATGTATGATTTGAAAAGAAACCAAAAAAAATCAGCAAACCCCTAAAGCCCCAGAAATTGCTGTGGTTCATAATGCTGCAGATGTGTTTGTACAAGTAACCAAAATTTCTGTGGAATGTCCTAACCAAATTGCACTAGAGATTCACCAGTAACATTAAATTTATACCTATGTTTTGAAAATACCTTCTGAAATGCTGTTTGCCTCTTCTGCAGCCCTAAATCAGGTCATGGTTTGCATAGACTTGGGTCAGAAGGTGTCTTTGTCCTCTGATAGTAGCAGCAGAGTTGTGTGTTGAGCAGTGACTCTGTTTGCATGTGCTTGCTGCTGCTCAGTGTTGGGGCCAGGAGGAGCTGAGCTCTACGTGTGTCATCGGGAAGGGGTTGCAAGCAGCAGGGACAGGCAGCTCTTACGTTCTGCTTCCAAAGATGTGTCATTCTTTGAGCTCCTTTGCTGCCATTTGAGAACTGACATACACTGCAGTTTTATTTTATTTATTGTTTTTTTACTGCAACAAAGTGTTAGAACTTAAAAAAGATATATTTGTTGCAATAACAGTGCATTTGCTTGAAGGAATGCTGAAACTGGTCCAGGACAACTGCGTTTAGAGTAAATTGGCTAACTTAGTATGTGACTTCAGGAAATGAAGAACAGTTTCTACCCTTGTAGCAAACACAAGAAGTTTATTGTTTTAACTTGACTTGAGTTTCATGTTTTCTAAATAATATAGGCTTGAAAAGACCTCCCAGCTCTGGGAGCTTGGTTTGCATGGTTTGCTTGACTATAAGTTAGATGACTGACAGATAACAATGCTAGTTGTGAGCATATTAGAAATCATTACACCTCTTGTGAAGTTCATCATCTCAACAGATTCAAGAAGAAAAAAGTGCAGAGATATTTTAAACCAAAATTTGTTGTTGACAAAGTCCAGGGAAAGTCTTTAACTCAACTGAAACTTAACTTCTATATCTGAATTTTTTATTAACATTTTTTAGACTTTTCTGTGGGAGTACAATCCTTTCATTTATTGGTGGGAGTTTGTTTGAGAGCGTTTATGGAATACGAGTGTGTCTAATAAGACCGGAGGGAAGCAATGCTGTGGAGATAGTGTCGACTGACCTTTACAAGATGGTTATCTGTAAGTGTGGGTTGGGTTTTTTGATTGGTGTGTTGTGATTGGGTTTTTTTATCCTTTATTATTTAATTATTTTATTTTACCTTACTGGAAAGCCCAACTTATTTTTTTCTGGTTGTGAGAAAGATTGAAGAAGCTGAGATTACTGAAAGAGTGGATCCCTGAAGGGCATTATTCATGTCCATGTTTGCTTCTGTGTTTTCTGGGCTTAGCAATCTTTAAAACAATATTTACAAATGAGGCCACTGTATAACTGCTTGTTTCTCCTCAGTTGTCATCTGTTTTCTATAAAATTCAGATCCTGAAATATTCTACAGTTTTTTATTTTGTACGTGAAACCACACTGAAGATAGGCTTTCCAGTAGGCAGAGCAATGGCATAGCTTTTGTGGGTGCTGGGATTGTCAGGTTGCTCAGTTAAGTATCAGGGTTCTGGGCTGAATAAAAGCACAGATACAACATGGGGGCAGGCTGGGACAGTGTGACTATAAACATGTGTTCCCATAAAGTGAGCCTCATGTACAGTATGATTATTTTTTTGTTCACTCTGTGCTGATTTAAGTAGAAAATGCTATTGATTTCTTTTTGCAGTCAAGTGAAAATAAGAGTTATAGGCCACTGACTTAGAGGCAGAAGCTAAATCTGCTGGAATGGAATCTGCATCTGGAGGTAAGCTTCACTATTTTGAAGCAGCGTATCTGCTTTCCTCATGCATTAGTTGAAAGCAGAATCAATCCTTTTTGTGTGGCCAGAAGGTTTTCTTCCTTTCTTGTCCCTCCTTTGTTTTGCTATCTTTATTAGAGCACTTGGAAGCATTCACAGAGGTTATGCTGGGATTCAGCTCTGCCTCTGATTGTGACTTTCCCACCTCATTGGTGGTGTTGTGGGGCCTGAGAGCCTGAGGAGATACAAGGACCACTCAGGTGTGACATTTCTTGTTTGGCTCTGAAGCTGGTTGTTTTTGAGAGAGATACTTCTAAATAATGAACTCTGCAAATTCAGGGGTGTTTAGAGAAAATTCTCACCTGTGTTAATAATGAATTACCATGGATTCATGCTAAGATTTAACACCTTACACATTCAAAAATGCTGTGTTTGTTGCTTGCGTTAATTATCGTCAGTGCAGCTGAGAGTGGGTGTCAGCTCATGTCTTTGAATGTGTCCGTTCCTAAAACAGAGCTTCTGTATCAGTTGTTGCTTGTTCTCAAGGGTGTTGTAGACTTCAAAAGTTAGCTTATGTTCATATCTTTTGATTAAAACCAGCTATTGTACTGGATAGCCAGTTGTTCCTTTGCCCAATTCTGTCATGCTTCAAATGAGAAACAGAGGTAGACAAATTGCCAAATTTAGCTTGACCTTCAGAACAACCGAAAGACTTGTTCTGAGTAGAATGTCTTTTATTCTACTTCTAGTGTCACTTCAGTGATGGGTAAAAACCAGCATAAAACTTTATCAAGTGACATTCTTAAACCTCAGATTGTGACAGAAGCCTATTCTGACTATGGAACATGGAGTTCTAAAATTCAGAGGAAGCAGAATGCCCCTCCCTTTCCCCAGGAACAGATATGATAGCTGACTAAAGACTTTGTTTGTTTTTGAGACAGCAAAGTTCTCTTAATGGCTGGAATTACGACCTCTATCTTTGAGAAATCCTCATGTCCTGACACTGAAGTGAGGAAAAAAAGTTGAGATGCTCCATTAAAAAAAAAAAAAATTAAAAAAAAATTACATTTCAGACTGAATTAAATTAGACCTTGGGGTGACTTTATGGAGATTCATTCCAGTCCTACTTTATTGTGAGGGAGTTGCAACTTTTCAGCTGTAATAAATGTGCTCTGTCTCACTCTGCCCATATGGAATTTGAGTCTTGCTTCTTAGGTGCAGCTTTAGTACCTAAAGGCTGATTTACCACCCAAGAATTACACCCACATTGTGTTGGCAAGCTTTTGTGTAGGTGTGGCTTGGAGAATTGATAATTTCATTGTAGATGGTTTGAGTTAGGGAATCTGAAGGAAAAGAACAGAAAATTTATGATAAATCTCTGATAAATCTCGACTTTCATGTGCTCTAGGGGAAGCATTTGATTATGACATGAGTCAGAAAAGAAAAACTGAGTAACTGCAGTTTTTAGGCCATTGCCCTCCCCCCTTTTACATTGAGTCAATAATTCTGCTTATTCTGCTATAGCAAACCTAATGCATTATAGGGATTTAGAAAAAAAATCTGCACCTGGTATTTGAAACATGTTCTTGCTAAAAAAGACCCCAAAGTACAGGCTTCCTACTGTTTGGTGATTTGATAGTAATTTCCCACCTATCAAAGTTGCAGTATTTAGCCAGATTTAGCACTACATAGGAAGAGCTGTGATGCATGTTAAGCTGGACAGTGTAGTTACAGTATGGCTTTAGGACTTAAAAATTTCCAAAACCAGACAGCTCATTTCTCTACATTTATAGTTAGTTGCAAGCATTTTTCTTAAGTGAGTTTATGAAGCAAGTGGCAGATTCTTCTTTTAGGCATAGTCTTAGGACTCTGTTTCTATGATCTTGGTACATAATTTGCTGACAAATAAAAATTTGTTTCCTCTTTATTTCAGAGTTTTTTTTCTCCTTGCTGCTGCTGTTCCTTGTTTTAAGGTAGCAAATCCTCACATGCGGTATCTTTTCAGGCAGGGAGATATTTCCTAAATCTATTCGTTATCTGTAATCAATCCTGTCTGTAAAGAAATAAAATCAGGTGCAGCTCTCTCTTCTGCTTAAATATAGCAAATTCTGGAAGAAGCTACCTGGAGCAGCAGAATAATTTTACAGCTTTCAGGGTTTAATGTGAACACTTTAGTTTTTACCCTTACAAACAGGCTGTCAAGTCTGCTTACCCCAATCTGCTATGAATGTACTTATATGAAATTCACAGTTCTCAGTCACTCCAGATACTTAGGAATCAGTCTAATTTTAGCAATGGCAACAACACTGTAGCTGGTTGAGGTCTCTGAATTTTCATCAGTAAATTTGGAGTGAGGGTGGCAATGACTGCAGTTGTGCTCTCTTTCCTTGCAAATACAAAGTTTTATTATTATAGTGTAAAGGATAAATTTTAATAGATTAGGTTAGTAAGATTTCCAGCGGTCTGGTATTACACAGATCTTAGACTGACTGTGATGTGAATTAATCTGAAATTGTTATTAACAGTTAGAAGGTATCTATGCTACAAAGATTTGCTTTTAAATTTCTGAATTAGAAACTACTGGAAGAAAGAGAAGAGCATATGGTTAAGCTATGTGTAATGGTGCTAGTGGATTACTTTTTCTCCTCGCATTGATACTGAGAGACCTCTACTCCTCACTCCAAGTCTAGTGAAATCATAGCTGGGAAAAGGCATTTTTTTAATGACAGAAAACCTTATCAGTGCTCAGATTCACTTTTTGTCCTTTTAATCAGCTGTCTCCTCATGCATGAAGAACGCATCATTTATGTTTGGTGAAGTTTGTGGGGGATTTATAGGTATTCAGCATCTTTTTTGAGGCTCTGTGGCAGTAGGCAATGTCAAGGGCATTGTGTTTAATGACAAGTAGCTTAGCATCACTTTAAGAACTTTGTTCTTTAACATGCACATTTCCCCCTGAGTTCATAGCCTGGTTTACAGAGGAGTAAAGAAGGGGAAGGATAGCCATATTACTAGTATGATTTAGAGATATGTTTGGGGCTGTTCTACAGATTATAAAGCAAAATCTGTTTCAATTTCTCAGGGGATGCTGTGATAGCACAGAGTGTCTATTAATAATATGATGCAGTTTGTACTTTTAATATGAGCTCTTTTAGTCTGACTGGAACATGGCAGATTTTCCAGCAGGTGAAGCTGCATGTAATGGTTCTTCTGCCTATTTCTCATAGTGTATGTGATGAAAGTCAGGTATTTTCTCAAAAAGCCTAATTGTAGTAATCAGTTGCTCTGTATTTGAATGTCTCTGCCAATTTATAGTAGACTTAAGCTTAGAATGCTAATTTCAACCAAAAAAATCTGTTTTCTTGAAAGGTTTTTCTTTAACCATTTTTCTTTAACCAACCAAGAAAAAAAGCTAATTATTCAAAAAATTCACAGATTGCATTGTGATTCCCGAGTTAGCTGTGTTTTGGCATGCATTTATGCCTGATATTGGCAAGTCAGTGACATTGGCAATTATTGAAAAATGGAGTAGTAAACCATACAGCATTCAGGAATTTGGTATTGCATTTTGAGAAGAGTAACATCTAAAATGACACACAGACTTCTGCCTTTTGGATGTGTTCTTAGGTTGTTCTAAAGGGTTTCATGGGTAGACTTGAGGTCTGGGAGGTAGCAGAAGATAGAGAAAAGTGCTGCTGCCTTGTGTTATTCTGTGTACATACTGAGCTATCTGGTGTCATCTGATGTTTGGAGTGAGACCTAGAGGAGTTCAGTAGGTATCATCAGGCAGTGGCGCCAGTGAAGCTGAGAAGCATTTAAGCACCTTTTTGAAAATGGAGATTGTAAGTACTTGAGACAAAAAAAAAAAAAAAAAACAAACCAAAAACCAAAATGCAGTATTTGCTGTAGCATACTGTCTCCATTCCAAAAAGCTTTTTCCTTTTGTTTACCAGGATCAGCCTTGGACATTCTATTTTCACTCTAGATCTTTTTAATATTGTGTAGTAGAGACTGTCCTGTTTGATACAAGTTTGTTGCATTGTTCCCACTCCTCAAGTTTACTTGTAGATGTTTCAGATAAGGTATGAGCTCAGCTTTAAAAGATTGAATGTTTACTGCCTGATGGGGAGATTGGTTTACCACCCTGCTGTTGTCCACAAGAATTGGTTTTTGTAACCCAGTGGGCAACAAGCCAATAACTACACGCTTGAGAGAGACATTGATTTTTTTTTTTCCCAGAGTTCTGCAAGTCTGGGTGCCCAGTGGAATTCCACAAATCAAGCACAATAACTGTCAAAACCTTTTTGCTATTTATACATGTCAGCAAACAAGGGAATTGGTGTTTATTGGCTACATGATACATAATCCTTGTATTAATTAGTGTTCTATCTTCTGTTGGTTAATGATTCTCTCTCTTCTCATGCTAATCAATCCCACGGTGTTTCTCTTCTCTTGGGCTGAAGGGTTTTTGGGTCAGTGATCTGTGAGTGGTGGTTGGGATCTCCCCCTGCAGAATTCCCTTTTACCCAGTCACAGCTGGCTCAGCACAGTTGCTGGGTAAGGTTTATTTGTTTCTTTCTTATCTTGGGAAGAAGTTCTGCCCAATGTCCTTGTGGCCCATAAATTCTACATTCTTTGTGTCTGCTGTGAATGGTACATCCTTCTCCCCAGCTTTTTTAACCTCCCTCTGGGTGTGAGATCACTGAAACCTGCCAGGCCCTAAAGCTTGGCAAGACAATTCTACCAGTCAGTAATTTGTCTTTCTAACACTTGCACATCACTTAGAGCTTGTGGGCTGCTGTCTGTTTCACAGACTGAATCTCCCATCTTGTTGATTAGGCTTGAAACTATACAAAAATCAAACATTAAAGAGCATCCTGTCTTAAGAAGATTTTACATATTCCATAGTTTGCAACATTGCCACAGAGAGGAAAGCCCAGGCCCAGGTGACGTACATTTCTGCTCTTTCTGTATAAGAAGTCCTTTTCTGTGACTGACACATGTGATGTTCTGTTTGCAACACCAGGAAAGTTCCCATCAAACCTTTGGGGGATGCATGAGCACAGAGGCCAGCTATGCAGTCCACAGACATTACTGAAACTCTTCACAGCAGCAGGATGAGGTACACACCTGCTGGTTTCATCCATTCTTTTCGTGGCCAAAAGCAGCCAGTTGTAGTTCAGGTCGAAGTGAACTTGTATGGGTTGGAGGAGCAGCCTGTAGCTGCCATGAAGTTTTAGCTGCTGCCTGTGAAGGTGAAGAAAAACAAACCTTTTAAAGGGCTTTTCAAATTTCTGCTTACCATCCTTACTGTTTCACATTTTGAGTTTCTTATATAGGTCTCAAAATGAACTAATGGAAGCACATTGAAATACAGTGTATACTGCTGGCTAGAAATAAATTAAGATCAATCTGTAGATTCACAGCCTCTGTCATTTGTGACTGGTTGTCACATGGATGAAAATGAGCTGGCTGAGCTGCTGACTGGATAAGGTTTGATAGGTTTGGAGGATAGTAGTAAAAAAACATTATTTTCCTGGTGTGGTATAGAAAATGCACCCTAGAGACACCATGTGTAAATTTTTTGATCTAGTAATTCTTTTGACTTAGTGACTGCTTCCATATCCATAAAAACACTAAAACACAAGAACTCACTACTTTTTGGAAAGGATTATGTCCCTTTTTCCAGTCAGTCATAGCCTTCTTTTCTGGTACTGTTACCTTTGTAAGGGGCTAGGGCCATGTGCTAAGTACAGAATTAAATCCATGAGAAGCTTGCCTAGGGTAACCAGTGCTGAGCATGATCTGTTTAGTGGCTTGGCTGCCGTGTTCCAGATGAGGTTTTCAGTTGGCTTCTAGTTGCACTTCAGTGTCATGGCTTGCCTTTTCTCAGGGGGAAAAAGGTTTGCAACTCTTTGTGATCTCCTGCTGAGTGATTAAGTTACTGCTGTCTGGCAGCAATTAAACAAAGTGATCAGAATGTAACCAGATACCCCTATGGACATTGTGTTCCAGGCTGTACTGTGAAGGGCACTGAGCTCCATAGTGTTCCCAGGCTTTGTCCTACAAAGTGTCAAATATTTAAATTCCATTAGTGTTGTTACAGGGGTGAATTGTTGTTCTTTTTCTAGCTAAGTCTTGAAATGGTTCGATGGTACACTTTTTTTTCCTTAAGAAAATGTGTACTTAAATTATTATTTATTTATGGTATTGTGCACTTAATTTAAGGCAGCTATTATTAGTATATACAGTAAGGATAATATCTGTATTAACTGATGTGATCAAAGTTCTTGCTTCAGAGTGATTGCAGTCTTTCAAGCCAGTTCCTTGATGTGGATAATTAATTCTGAAGTTGGGATGTGTGTTAAATTATCTGTGAATTCAAGAGATACCCTCATTGAAAGCCTTCAAATTTGAATAATTGGGATAAAATAATTGTTTGAACCATGCACTATTTTCAAATCCTCCTGTTTTTTTATGGTCTTGGGCAAGTTGTTTCTAGTTTTCCATTCACTTGTTTGTAAAGTAGTTTCTCATATGATGGGAGGTCTCTGAAGTTGCAATAGTTAAGAGAGTTTAGCTCCTTTGAAATCTTGTAATTATTCTAAATCTTCTGAGCTACATTTTTAAAAAAGTTAATTTGGTACTTTGTTCTTTCCAAAGCATTTGGAAAATGGAAACTGAAAATGTTACCCAGAAGAAGTAGTAATCGTATTTTTGTTTTCTGTATTAAGTACTACAGTATTGTACCAAGTACAATTTTTTGGGGCAAGAGGACAGAGTGTTCCTTTACATAGTGCCAATTAAAATGTTGACAGTAACCTCAAGGATTGCAGAATGGGATATTGAATGTGAGGGAGAAAAACTTGAAGACCAGGTTTTTATAGTGGAGGAATGTTCTCAATACATGCTGGCATGCAAGTACTGATAACATGGGGACCTTTGTGTTTGAGTGCTGCCTATGGCAGTCTGAAATACCAGTTGGAAAGTTTTCAGGAGGGCAGTATCTCATATTGGCAGTGTCATTTTGGTAAAAATTAATCCCTCTTAGAATAGCATGAATTGTAATACTTCTGAAACCGGAAACAATGCTGATTTTAATCTTTAACCCCTAGTTTTGGGTAAGGGAGCTTGAAGCATAGAGAAGCCTTGTAAGGTGTGTGATGTGGTGCTTATTTTATCAGGCAAATTCTTCTGCATCAATTTTGAAAAGCATTAATAAAAATGTTAACTCACACCTTCCTGAAGTATGATTTCCCTTTGAGTTCTGCTTTGCTCTGTTTTTTGCTCAGATTAGTGAACACATCACCACCATCAGCCTGGGGTGGCTGTTTGATACAACCTGCTCGATTAAACCTTGGTCTGTGCCACTTGCTTCTTGCCCTCAGACAAATTCCCTTACAGTTGCAGGTTAAGGCCTTCAAGTTAGTTGACCTATTCCTGGGACAGTGTTTCTGCAGACCAGATAAAAATGGTTGTGGGCAGAGCCCCTGCTTTCTGCTTGGCTATCCCTGGCATGGATGTCTTTTGCCTCATACCAGAGCTGTGTGGTTTGTGGTTGTTGTTTGGATTTGGTGTTAACCATGGTTGCTTCACTCTAGTAAAAAATGTGCTGATGTAGGATCTGTCAGAAAAGGATTTATAAAAACTTTCCTGCTGTGTAATTCCATACAATTTACTGAAATGTGTTTAGAGTTCAGCAGAGTTTTTCTGAAATGAAATACAAGTACTTTCTTCTGTCTCAAGTGTTTTGTGAGAGCATTGGTCTTTAGAGAGTTGAACAGTGTACTCACGTATCACACACACCATTTGATATTATTTATTGAATTCTTACAAGTGGGGAAATAGCTAATAAAGTACCTATGTGTTCTTTTCTTTGGACACTTCACTGAATAACCAGAATTGTTTGTTTCATCAGATGGCACTGGCTGACTTGCTTTTGAAGTTTTGAATATACTTCTTTCTCTTTCAAATTATTTTGAATGGAAAATATTATTAGCTAAAATACCACTTGGTGGACATCTTTGAAAAGTGCTTTAATTAGCTATTATATTTCCATAATAAGGACAGCTAACTTTGGAAAAGTATTTGTATAGACTTACATTTCTGCCAAAGCAAGTAAATAGTATCTAAAGGAGGCCGTGTTTATAATTCCAAAGCTGTTGGTAAAAAAAAAAAAATCATAAAAAAAAATCATCAGGTCAAGAATACGATCTCTTTGGAGTTCTTTATCCTTGCCACCCACTTATTATAAATAAGCATTTCATTATTCCTATTTTTGCTCATTTTTTACAAAACCTAGTGTTTTAGAACTATCCGAGTTGCAGCTCAATAAGACTGCTTCCTTTCCCCTCATGCTGTAATACCTTAGGTTGTTGGATTGGTTAGGTTTTTTTTTTAAAGCACCTTTCATAATTTCTCATTTGTGTCCTGAAGTCCTGCATGCAGTGTCTGCCGAGTGCTGACAGCCTCGCCGTGGCAGTGGCGCTCAGCAGTGCTGCTGAAGGCAGCGGGTGCCAAGTGTCACGCCTGGTCTCTGCAGTGACCTTCACTCTGTGACCGTCTGACTAACTGCATGCAATGCTGTGCATGTAGAACTAGTTCAAGGACAGCCATATCACTGTGGTCCTGTGCCTGGTTCAGTAGATGTGCCAAAAGAAGGATGTGATGCAGTGCTGTAGTGACTACATTGCTTTGGCATTCCAGCTGATAGTTGTGCGCAGGACTGTTTGTGCTGCATAGTTTAAACATGACCGTAGTTCGAATGCCGTGATCAATTTTGTATGTCTAGAGTTGGTTTTGGTTCTTCAGGCAATATCATTTTGTCTTCACAGTCTCTGTAAACAACCTGAGTTGATACTTCGCAGTGTATGGAAATGCTCTGCATAGATATTAGGACCATGTATAAGAGAGGATGGGCATTTATTATTTACTGTTTAAAATTTGGACTAATTAATGAAATCAGAAACAATTTCTGAGAGATAAGGTGTGATCTTATTACCTGTGGCATTACACGTTTTCATGTGTAGTTGGAAAGCATCTGGAATTTTTCTTGTTAAAATTTTATTTCAAAAAGTGTAGCTCAGTGTTAATTATAGACATGCATCGAGGGTTTAGCTGCTTCTGAAAATTTCTGAGAATAATGCTTGCCTGTGTTACTTACAATATGTGTAGACAGCTATTTTCAAGTTATCTTGTGTTGTCCCCACATTTTGCCACTCAGTCACTTCTTATCCCATGAATTTTGGAGGGAGAAGGTCTGGTGGAAGGTGGGAAACAGGGCACAGGCTTGGAGTTGAAAGCCAGAGAGACCGAATCAAGGGCAAGTTCAGAATCTTTCTGTGTGGCAAACCAAAATGGTTTGGGACTGGAAGAAGGGCTAACTGAGGTCTACCAGAAATGCCACAGGGAATTTGGATAGGGGCTTGTGGGTTGTTGAATTGTGACTGGTGAGTCTGCAAAGGGGCATCAACACTGTGGGCATTGGTGCCTACCAACATCTGTCACTGACAGCTGAATCCTGCAAAAACATATTGTAGGCTGTTTCTGTTATGTCATGAAAGCTTCAAGATTCTACCTCTTGTTCTTTTGGTGGTCCCTCTAAATCACTTCAAGCTGTGATTATTTAAAAGGATAGTACAGTATTTGGGCTGAGCTTTTTTTCATAATCTGGCTTTGTACATCAGAGCACAACATTTCACATGTGTTTTAGAGATCTGTCAGTAGCCAGTGCTTATTATATAAATAGTTTAAAATAGTAGTATTTCAGAAATAAAAGTGGATTGAGAGTAGCTCATAAAATCAAGAAAAAAGCTTGCCATTCCCAGATATTTCTAGGAGAATTTTTCCAGGCATGGGATACGACTGTGGTGCTTTCACAGTAGCAGACAGTATCTTGGAATTTCAGAGAAAGTGTCCTCTAAAATTCTGTGTTTGCACTTATCTACAGATATTATGTCTGTTTTCAGAGAGAAATAGATATTTACCAAGTTTGTTTATAAAGAAGGTTTTGTTTGGGAACGGTAAGGTTTTTGTTAAAAGAAAACTTGCTTTTCATATCAAAATGTAATTTATGCATAAAAGCAGATTGGCTTTTCAGCTTCTTGATCCAGACCAAATTAGTGTTTCATCATTATACTGATATTGATTGGTGTAATGTAAGTCAGAGCTAAATATATTTTTCTTTCTCTTTTTTTTTTTTTGTGTGTACAGAAAAGATGAAAAGGAGTATGCACTGAAGCAAATTGAAGGTACAGGGATATCCATGTCGGCCTGTAGAGAGATTGCAGTAAGTGTACATAAATGAAAGTAATTTTCCTGACATTATTACTCAACAGGTATTTTATTTTCCTAGAATTAAGTAATGTGGAGATTATCCAAATGTTTTCTTTAAAGTATGCAAGCATAGAAGTTTATTCAGATCTGAACCTTTTAAAGAAGCTTTTAAAATAATAATTTTCTTTTAGTTCTTTTCAGGTAATAGTAATGCCTCTTTCTGATATAATTTTGTTTCATCTTCTTTTATGTGTTGAGAGGGAAATAAATACGAACTTCTAAATGAAGATTTACTTTAAAAAGGAATGTTTTTAAAATGACTTGAAAGAAAAAGGTTCTGAAGGATTACAACTACCATCTGAAGTCCACTTACTAATAGTGTATTTTATTTTAGACTAATGGTGACTGGTTGTTCTTTAGTATCTGAGAACTTTTTGTTCTCCTCATTTTTAATTTGTTTTGCCAAGTACAGGGAAATTTCATAACAAAATGAAAAGTAGCTCTAATTATATTTTTTTACATGTGTCTTTTATTACATACCTGTTATTCCTTCAAATTGGGTAAAAATTAAGTGTTTGTAAATAAAGGTAGAATTTGATCTTTAAATGTTTTTTATGTCTGAAAATGTGCATTACTGACAAAATGCTGGATACTGAGTAGAATTTTGTAATGCAAGTATTTCTTGCATTGCAAAAGGAGTGCACTTGCTTGATTAAATATTTACCTTGTCTTACTGCTGTCACTATGCAGTCAGCTGTTGAATGTATCTTAGAATTGTGCCTAAAGCTTTTTATAATCTGATAGTGTTGCAGTGAAATACAGCATTCAGATGTGCAATGCAATGTGTGGCATTAGAAACTCATGGTGTCCATGAACTGAACAAACCATTGGGTTGTGTTTAGTGTAGTGTCCGTGGTGATTCTGTATGAAGAGACTTAACAGATGAAACTGCTGTCCTTTTAAAGTGCTTATCACTATAAGGTCAAGGTCACTCATGGATTTGAGAGGTGGCTGCATTGCTGTCAGTCACTTTACACAGGATTTACCCAGTGACCTTTTTTTTGCTAATATTTCTGCCTTTGGAGGAAATAGGAAATCCTTTTAACATCAGTACTAGGTTATATTATTGGTACTACAAAGTAATTTTGGACAATATTGAGGGGTTTTTTGTTTCTTGGATTCTTGTTCTTTGTTTTAAATTCTACTGCTGTGGAGATGTGTGGTTTAGTCTGAAGGAGACTTTCTTGTGGGCATGATAGCACTGTGATATGGAGCTGGTTCTGTCTACCTGGACAAAACAATGTAAGGAAGGAGAGAGTGCCAAATTACGTTTTAATTCCCATGATACATCACTTAAAAAAAAAATTATTAAAGCTTTATACAAAGGTCAGTACAGCTTACGAATTTTGGTATCTACTGTGTAAGTTACTTGGCTGCTTTCAGTGGTTCTTCTGGTAATTCTTCCATGAGTTAGATTTAATATTTCTTCATCAAACCTTATTGTAAAACTCTGTAACCTGAGCTAATGCAGCACATCAGCATTTGCCTCAGTGAAATTTCAGGGCAAATATTAGAATTGTGAAATAGTTGAAAAAAATTATGAAGTTTTTGTCATATGGCCAAAATCAAGTGCATTTTCCATAAAAAGAAACAGACTTTAAATAATGCATCAATAGCTTATCTTGTATTGAAAGGCTTAGATAGGTGACAAGGAGGGTAATGTTTACTGATTAAATAAAGATTATCAGCCTGGACAGAGGCCATTTTAAAAATGTCATGAGTAGTTCTTTTGGCACTTAACCCTTCCCCTTTGCTCCAGCAGCAAAACAAACCCAAATCACGCTTTGGAAGATGAGAGAATGACAGAGACACCAGTGCAGCTCATTCTGTGTGTGTATGTTCAGAATATTTTAATGGTTCTGTAAACTTTGGACGCTTGACATTGTACTCAAGAAATATATTGCTGAACTGAAAGACATTCAGTTTTACAGTCCAAGACCATTTTGTGTGTCTTATTGCATAGATACCTATAATAGGATCTGCTGGCTAGCTTTCCCTGAAGGAAAAGGCAGATGACTTCTCTTCTGACATTACAAATCAAGTTGGTCTGTCTTTGCTTAGGACTTCAAAACCCATAGTTTCTCTTACTGCTATTCAATTGTAGGAGCTTTTTCTGGAAGAAAGTTTATATCAGTAGAAATATCATATAGGCAGTGGTTCCTGTGGCAAGTGATTGTTGCTTTATTTCAGCTGTAGGGTGATCCCTGCTTAAAGAATCCTTATTTCAGCCAATTCTGCTGTATTGAGTACCAAAATACTAGAAAGGACTCTTTATACCTTAAAGAATTCTGTGAGTGTGTAAAAGCTAAATTAGTTCCCTGTAACTCAAGTGTGGTCTGAAGACAACTGAAATGCTAACTATTTCTGTGTTCTTGTTATGAGGCAGATTATTGCTTGGCTTAAGCAATAGCATTTTCTGAAGAGCAGAGCTGTAAAATGTGAATGGGAGTAATGAAATAGAGTGTTTCTATTTTTAGATGATTATTTAGTTAATGAATGTGACATTTCTTTCAGCTCCAGGCTTGCATTAGCTTATTTTGGAACCTGAGGTGGGTTGAAAGGAAAACTTTAATTCAGCTGCTTTTGTGTTTTACATTTTTCCTTACCTTATCTAAGTAGGTTCTTTAAAACAAGAAGTGAAGACACAAGAAACAGACCAGAGGAGTATTATTTGTTAAGGCTGTGTTTTCCTGTTGAATGTCTTGGCTGTCATCTGTTAAGAACCACAAGCTAAGACTTTTAAAATCTGCAAACAGGTAGTGGTAATGGAATTTGGTGTTTCTGTATCAAAAAGCACGAGGGTAATACAGCTTTATCTCAGACTTCTTGTCCCAGAGGCTGCACTTCCTGTGAGAATATATTCAAGTTAATTCAAGGACTTTGTTTTTCACAGTAAAGAGACTATAAACTTTTAATTGTGAATTTTGGGAAAACTTAATTCAGAAAAAAAGAATACTAATATGCCTTTTCTTAGTCACTCACCAATAATGTAAATTGTAAATATATGGATATGTATCCTGTCCCTGAGCATGGAAGAACTTCAGTGCAATTGTTATTGGCTTATTTAGCTGATATGATGGGGTTGAAGATGGATTCACTAAGTGAATGGAGCATGTCAAAAAGCAGGATCATGACCCTGGAATTTAAGAGAGCAGACTTGAGCCTCTTCAGGTATCTGCTTGGAAGTATTCTGTGAGACACAGCCCTGGAGAGAAGAGGGGTTCAGAAAAACTTGTTGATATTCAAGGATCAGCCCGTCCAAACTTAACAAAGTTCCACCCCAGCAAGGGGGAAAGCAAACAAGGGCAACAGGAGGCCTGTGTGGATGAGAAAGGAGCTCCTTATTGAACCTGGACATGAAATGGAATTATATGTGAATTGGAAGCAAGGATAGGCAGAACAAGAGAAGTATAGAGTTGCTGTTTGATCTTGCAAGAATAGGGCTTAGAAAAGCCAAGGCTGACATGGAGTTGGATCTTGCAAGGGACCAGAAGGGCAGCAAGAAAGGATTCTACAAGTACATGAATGTCAAAAAGAAGACCAAAGAAAATATGAGCCTGCAGCTGTATGGGAATAAATGTCATGAAAAAGGCCAAGGTACTCAATATGTTCTTTGTCTTAGTGTTTAACAGTCAGTCCAGCCCTCAGGAGTCTCATGCTCTTGAGACCGGAGAGGAAGCTGAGGAAGGAAGCCTTACCTTGCTGGAGGAGGTCCAGGTTAGGGACCACTTAAACTGGACATTGCCAAGGCTGTGGTACCTGGTGGGTTGCACCCACAAGTGCTGGGACCTGCTTGGATTTTGTTATGAGACTGCTCTCAGTTATCTTAGAATGATAATGGTGAATTATCTTTATCTCTCATTATGGAATAATTATTATGAATTATCTCTTCTTAGAACAAGTGTCACTCCTGTTTCCAAGGAGGATCAGGGGAGCTTCAAGTTGGTCAGCTCCACTTTAGTCTCTGGGAGGATGATGAAGCAAATCCTCATGGAAACCATTTCCAAACACATACAGGACAAGATGGTGATTGGAAGTAGTCAGCATGGATTTTTGTGGGATCTCAGCACCTCAGGACTGATGTGCAGAGTGGCCGAGACCACCCTTGCGGGGCTCGGGAGTCCTGGAATGTTGCCAGAAGTGTCTGGTGGCTGGACTTTGATCCTACAAGGGAGACGACACCTGTATGAGGATGGGAGGATTTCACTGGGGTAAATGGTGAAGGGATAAGTTAATTAGAGTGTAAGACACAGGGTTTAGGATTTCTGTACAGGGGGGTCTAAAGAAGTAAGATGGAGGAATTGGGGCGTGTCCTGTTCTTCTTCTTCTTCTTCTTGGCCTCCATCTTCTGTGGTGATGTTGGCACTTTGGGATTGGTTATTACTAAAAGTGCACTGGTTAATAAAGGTAAAAGGTATTGGGGAAAAATGATAAATATTGTATATGTAACTTTGAGTATAAAGATAGGTGACCACCCCGGGGGCTCGCAGTGTGCTCATGGCTGGCTGCTGAGCAGACCTCTGTCGTGCCAAGAGAAAATCTTTTAGATAAACAATTAATAAACACCGAGACCGAGAAAAGATCTGGAGCTTCTTCTCGTCCTTTGAAGCGTGGGTTGTCCAAGGCCACCCCGGGCCTTTCCAGGTCACCTAAACAGCTGAGAAACCGACAGATTTTCAAAGGGAAAATAATCCTTAACCAAACTATTTGTGCTGTATAATAAGATGTCTGGCTTGGTGAATGGGGTGAATGCTGTAAATTCTGTTTATCTTGATTTTAGTAAGGTTTTTAATGGTATCTTCCATAATATTCTCACAGAACAGCTAACACAGTCTGCAGACAAAAATGACTTTACAAAAGGTTTCACATGAACCAGAGACTTGAGTCAAGACTTAGATGTTCTTTGTTCAACTTCTGGTCCTTTCTAGCTTTTTTTGCACCCTCACCAGTAAGAATTTCCCTTCTTCCGAGGATAAATTATGAACTCTAGCCTTCTTCTCTGTAAATAGTGACCTTAATTCTGAACTTAATTCAATTTTTCTATATCAGGGTGGTTTTATAGCTCATTCTTTTTTTCCTGTAGGGGAAAAAGAGACCAGGCTGTTGCAGATTATTTAAATGGGAGAAGCAGAGCTGCAAACCAGCATTGCTAGCCTAGTGTTTTTTGAGTGCCCTAAATTGGTGCTGCTTTACCCTGTATGAATGTTGGGTCTGGGTTCTGTAACCATTTTAGTTGCCACATCCTGTGCCTTTGTGTGCTGGTTTTTAGGGGAGGCTACTCCTTCTGGGAGGCCTTGATATGGTGCCAGTATGCTGTGGCACACTAGTGGGAGCATCAGTTGGCCTTTGTTGTTCAAACTTGCATTTATGGGTTCAGGCTAAAATAAATTCAGACTATAATGTTAAATGAATTACTGAAAGCTCAGTTGAACAATTTAGCATGCACAAATCATTCTCAGTTCTTTTACCTGCTTATGCAGTATATGTTCCAAAGTAGTACAACATACAAATATTTTGGTTCCTGAGGGTGGGCAAAGTTTTAGAAGCCTTACAGGTTTAATAATATATCTTTGTAACCTTTTTGTGTTTGTCAGCTCTCTTGAAGGTGACACTTTCTCACTATATTTACATTCTTTTCTGCCTTCCTGCTGTCCATTGCCTTCCTTTATGTGTGGGCAGTTCTTCTGGGGTTGTGTCCCTCTCTTCTTGGGTTTGGCTATGCTGTGATGTTGTGCTGCTGAAGCTGAGCCAAGGAAATCAGCCAGACTTACCATCTCCATGTTGAAGCACTTTGTGCCTTTGCCACATTTCCTCTGCTGCCATTGGCAGCGTGGCACAGGACTCAAGGGGACACGTTGTGCTTTGCTGGTAGAGCTGGTAAAACTTACTTGCTTTTACCTCTGTCAGATGCTGCACATCATTTACAAGCTGCTCTCACCTCCCTGTATGGAAACTGCTTAGTCACATGAACTCAACATGAAGTTACTTAATTTGAGACTGTGGACCAGGCTGGCCTTAAACCTCTTTGACCTGTCTCTGCATCTCTTAGTAACATGGAAAAAGTCAGCTGTACAGGAATAATGGTAACTTTTACGCATTTATAAAACACTTAGAAGATTTGTAATGCCATTGGCTCTCTTCAGGTGAAGTTGCATAAAATTTCATAATAGGTACAAATTCTGTGCTTCAGCTATGTTGGCCTTTTCTTTGTCCATGACTATCACAGTGGCTTACAGTATTTGCTACTGTGTAGACTTATGTAGACTTGGATCCCTGGCTTTGTTGGAGGCAAGGTTGAGTAAAAAAAGGCTTTTAAAAAGTCTGTGTACCTGAGTACATTTGCTATAGGAGATTCCTTTTGAATGTCAGGATTTCTTTTCCCATGCCAAGACAGAATAAATGAGTAGAACATTTGGCAATGTAAAATCTCCCCATAAATTCTGTACTACTTAATTAGAAAAGATTGTTTATGGAAACTTTGAAACTCCACTCCCTCTTTCAATAGCTGGAGGTAGTGAAATAACTGAAAAAACTTTTTTTTTAAGGGATTTTTGTTAGAGAGCTAAGGCATGTGTTGGCTAGAAGTGTCTGCATTGTGAATCAGCTGGAAAAAGGTTTTTTGGTTCAGCTACGTGACAACTTGTGTTTTGCATGCCATAGGAAGAATAAGAGCTCTCTGTATTAAATGATCTAATCTTGTATAATCTGTGTAATTTAAATGCTTTTTGTGTAAGGGAGTACTTAAATTCCTGCTTCAGTTATTCTTCAAAAGGTTTCTGTGGATATTTTTTGTCTTCTTTATTGCTTCTGAAAGAACAATTAACTTAATTAAATAAAAAAGTACACAAATAGTAAATATGTGGAATAAAGCTATTTTTGTTTAATCAATTAAGTTGATGTTTCTATCATACACTGTAGTGTTTATGAAAATAAAGTTTCACAGCTTGTAGTACAATTTTATATCAAGAAATTGGACAAAAGTAGAGCATCATCTGAAGCTAGTCAGCTCCATTGTCTTAACTATAGCTATGTCCTTCAGCAATTTAATAACAAAGAGTATGCAGAGGAGAAAGGAAAAGGAAGAGGCTGCTTTTTGATTTCTAAATGCAAAATGTGCAACTTATTTTCATGCAGAAGTTCCTTTTCTTTTCTTGAAGTTGTGTTTCTGCTCAAAGCAGGAGAGCAATATCAGTACATCTATGGCAAGTACATTAAAAAGAAGAAAAAGAAAGCTTTTACCCCATTCTAACATGGTATGAGCCGAGGAAACATCTTTATGAGCTTGAAACTTGACATCAGTTAGGATGTAATCCACATTCCCAGTGCAGCTGACTAGGGAGAATGACTTCAGTGCTATTTAGGCTCAGTTATTTTCACTTTGTATTTGCTGTTTTGTTCAGATTCTGAATATTCTCAGAATACACAAATGGTGCTTTCAGAGGAAATGAACAAAAACCCAAAACCAGACTGCTTCAGAATAAGCTTTAGGCAGCAATGCACTGAAAGCAAATAGCTGCTTTATCACTCAGATAAAGAAAACCAGAGTTGCCAATAACGCAAAGAAGAGATTTTTAAGTACTTACTTGCCAAACTTAGATGCTCCCTGCAAGACTCTGTGTATGTGTTCACAAGTGAACATATATACTTACACATTTTAAAGCTTCAGCTGGAATGTTTTGTAAATCATGTTCTTTTCTGAATTTGCCATAAACTTTGTTTGCTGTTTCTCATTCTTTCTTTCACATTGCATTCCTTATGCTCCTCCATTTGTGCTTTCCCAGTAAAGTAAAATTAGTTTGTACCTGTTTTCAGTTTATTCTGCATGGAGTTGTAAAATTGTTTGAATTAATATATTGACTTTGCATAACTAGAATGTCTCTAATTTAACATTACATGTGGCTACTTTTATGCCTCAGGCTGAGAGGTGATGGCATGGGTTATCAGATGATGGATTACATTTAACTTGGAACTCCTATTATTGAATCATCCACTTCATTTAGAAGCAAGCTCACATTTTCCTATTCAGCCTTTCATGATCAGTGTAGTAGCAGAAGCTCTTGTTGCACTTGATATCCCATGTAAGTGTCAAATCAAGGTGAGCTTCAGCTCTCCTGACACCATTCCTACATGCCTGGGCAAGGTCTGTAAACTCCTTCCTCCCATGTAGCCTGTCCCTGTTTGCACCTCTCTGTACACTGGCATTTGAGCTCTGACAGTCTGCTAATCCAGACAGCTCTACTTGTATTTCTTAACAGACCTGCCAGCTTGCCTGAGCAATTTTGCTCTTCAGAACTGCTTCCTGTGGCTACCTACCAGTTTCTTCAGTAAGCTGTAGTATGCTGTTCTGAAGCTCCATGTCTGTGCTCTGCCTTCTTCACTCAGGGTCTTAGAATCATAAGATAATGGAATGGCTTGCGTTGGAGGGGGCCTTAAAGATCACCTAGTTCCATCCTTCCTGCCTTGGGCCAGAGATCAGCCACCACTAGCATGGCCCCATCCAACCTGACCATGAACACTGGGAGAGATGAGGCATCCACAGCTTCTCTGGGCATCCTGTTCTAGTTCCTTACCACACTCTTAGTAAAGAATTTCTTCCTAACTTCTAAAAAAATCTTTCCTCTCTTTTTAAATTTAAAATTTTTCTCCCTTGTCCTATCACTGTCTGCCCATGTAAAAAGTCCCTCTCCTTTTTATAAGCCCCCTTGTACAAAGTACTAGAAAGATGCAGATGATCTCCCTGCAGCCTTCTCTTCTCTATGCTGAATAACCTCAGGTGTAGTTAAAGGTTGCAACAGCCAAAGCTATCTTGTCAAATCTCCAACCAGTTCTTCCTTGTTGGAGAACAACTGTGTGCTACCTTTATTGGCCCTTCCAATATGTATATCAAGAAGCTGTTCCTGATAGCTTCCCAAAATTAACTGAGTCAATTCCAGTGGATGTCAAGGAGGTAGATGTCTTCTCATAAGAATGATGGCTTGTGGATCAGAGACTTGTCTGAATTTAGAGGAGACTTCACCCTTTTCCCCATCTTATCAGATGGTTCTGTAATGTACTCCCAACACAATGTACTCCCAACACAACGTCCTCCTTGCTGGTCTCTCTGGTGTCCCAGTTCCATAAACTGCCTGAGACTTGTTGCTTCCTATGGAGTCTGTGAAGCAGAAATGAAATACTATTGGTAGTGCTTAAACTGGATAAATTTAATACAGAACAGAGATGGCTGGATTGCAAATGGATCATCACTAGAAGAAAAAAATTCTAGGAATTTGATCAAATGTTGCTTCTTTTCCCCAATAAATTACCTGGTATTGTCTTCAGCCCTGTGTGTGCCTAAGTGAATAGTGTTTTTAGTCTGCAGTCATATTTTACTCTGCAAGTTTTTGTGTGCAAATTGTAGTCAGCTTTATTATTGAAGGCAAAATGTCACCTTCTACTAAAACTTTATTGACTTAATTGAATTCCATTATGTGAAGAGTTTCAGTGTGGTGTTTGTTTTCTTGTGAACCTCTATGTCTTATTTCTGTGGTAAACTGAACAGTAGCTCTTTTTAAATACAGCTTCTACTGTATGCTACTGAGATTTTTCTTGTCTTTATGATGACTTGAGATGTAAATGTTGGGGGGTTTTAAGATACAGGAAGCCTTTCCTGTCTTGACACTATAGTTAAGAGTACAGCACAAAGTGGATAGCCTGGTGTCTTTAATTCTGTGATGCATCTTACAGTGTTTGCATTTTGATAAATGCAATTTGATAAAGACTATATGAGCATGTCTTGGAGTCTCTGCTCCATTTGGCCATCAAATTGGCAAAATGCTTCTGGCTTGTAGAAAGAGCATCACACTCATGCTTCCTCTGTCACTGCAGTGTCAGGATGCTTCCTGGAGCCTGCCTGTTGCCTGCACATTGTGGATGTAGCAAGTTGTGGGTATGTGAATATGCCACGAGTGTACTTGGCCTTGAGCTTTTTCATGTGCCACCATTTGAGCATACTGAAGTTAATGTAGTCCAGGCAGGCTATACTTCTGGAAAAAATTATTATTTTTTGAATATGTGGAATATTGAAAAAAGCTATCAGTAGAATGATTTTTGATTGGTGGCAGTTATGAAATGGGAGATCTACTGCCAGTTCTTGAAGACATTGAGTCCCTGCCTTTTCTTTCTGTGCTATTGAACTTAGTCCATCCCATGGCCCCTGCAAAGTTTATTTCCCAACTGTCATTGTCTTTCCATATTTTCACTTGCTTATTAGATTACTTCAGTTTCATTTTTACCTCAGTTGCCTTTTGTACTATTTCGCTTGCTTTCCTTTATCTCCAGATGTCTTTAATATTTACAGGCAATATAGTGGTTTTGTGTCTGCTAGTTCTATCTTGGATCCATTCGGGTTTGATTTCTCTAAGCTCCTACCCTAAAAAAGCTTCTTATTACTGTGATTAATGATCTCTCTCTCCCTGACCAAACTCCAAGGTTTGTTCAGTATCCTCATTTGCCTTAATATCTTTGCACTTCAGACTTATAATTGTTTCTTCTTTTTTGACATGTTATATTTGTTGTGTATTAGTGATTTTCTGCTTGCCTAGGTTTTACCTAGTCTGTTTAATTTTTCTCAGCATGGGTGATCCTTGCTGCTTTACATTCTGTCTCTAAATGTTATACTGTGTGCCTAAGAAATACTTTACTGTTGTGAAATTGTCTTTTGTACTGTTTCACATTTTAAATTCTCTGAACTTTGCTCAAAGCCATGCAGTCAAAATAAGGAATTCTACTGTGATTTTATGTTTAATAATTTTCAGCTATCTCCATTGTTCAGATTTTCAGTCTAAGGCCAGATGGATGATTTAATTTTTGCTTCTTCTGGGCATCTCAAATCCAGACCATTTTCAAGCTTTTCTTTTTTATCCTCAGTACTTTTGGAGCTCATGCATTTTTGGTTTTTGTTTTCCCCAATGGAGATGAGCCTGGAAAACAGATCTATGGTGCTTTCTCACTGGGATTATATTTATAAAATTATAGAATGGTTTGGGTTGGGAGGGATCATCCAGTTCCAATCCCCCTGCCATGGGTGGGGACACCTTCCACTAGATCAGGTTGCTTCAAGCCCCATCCAGCCTGGCCTTGAACACTGCCAGGGATGGGGCATCCACAGATTCTCTGGGCAACTTGTGCCAGTGTCTCGCTCCTCGCACAATGGGGAATATCTTCCTAATATCTAATCTAACCTCACCCTTTTTCAGTACAAAGCCATTGACCCTTGTCCTGTCACTACATGCTCTTGTGAAAAGCCCCTCTCCAACCTTAATCATCCTGCAATTTCACTTTCTGTGTTTGTTGGTCTTCCATCACGTGCAGATGGGAAAAAAATAAATCCATCCATCTTGCTAAAGCATGCAAATGAATTTGGTCATCCAGTGCACTTCATTGTTGTTGTTAACATTTTATCAATATTTGTAGAATTGTGGTGAGTTTAAGGCAACAAAGGCGTCTTCAAAGTTTAGTCTGCTACTTCTCTCCTGAATTTGGCTAGAGGACTCTAGTGAGTGTCTGTAAGGGATGAGTCCCTTTAGTGCTCGAGTAGCTCCAGTAACCCAGAGGGGTAGCAGTGAAAGTGACTGTTTCTGCACCACATTCTGGGGGACTGAGCTGACAATTCTAGATTTGATAAGACTTGCTCTCAAACTACTCATAAGCTGCAGCATTTTCAGCTTGACAGCTTGGCAGTCACGGTGGTGGAAACTGGCTGAATACAGAGCCTCAAAGTGACTGTTGCTTGGCCAAAGGACAGTGACACAGCTGTTGCTTTTAGTGCATGTGAAAGTAGGCTTGAGTGTATGCAGTCTAATAAATATGGGCTTAATGTTAAAAAGTCACAGCATTTGGCTGCATTAGTGGCGATGAGGGAGCAGTGGGGAGAGCGAGTGTGCAGAGTGACTTAGGCTGATATTGCCCTTTTACAGTGCATGATGCTCAGAAGGATTCTGTTGTCTAGGTAACAGGCTCTGTACTTCATTTCTTAAGAAAGATGGAACAGATGTTCCTACAAGAAGCAACCAATTATCGCCAGTGAGAGCACTGGCAGTATTTAAACTAATTGCTTTGTTGTTATATACAGTTCAATTCATAGGCTGTGAATAGTGAAGAAAATGTAAAGGAAGGACTCTTTCTTGCATGGATTTTCCTGAATGAAGGTTTTAAAAATCTTTGCAGTTTATAAAATTGCACTCATCCATGTGCCTTTTGAGACTTCCATTTATCATTCCTTTTTTCTCTATATCATCCAGTCTTTTCTATTTGATATTTGTAGCGTCTCTTTCATGATCCACTGAATCCCATTGCTCCATCACATTTGTGTCAGATCACATTAATTTATTTTGTTTATTTAAAATACCTAAAAATCTGAAGGCAGTGGGGTAGAAGGATGCTTGCAGTGGAGTTAGAGATGGAAGGACTTTTCTAAGAGATGTGTTTTCTTAGACTTAATTTTTTTTGTTTTTGGTGGCAAAATCCAAGCACAGCAAGTCAGCTAGGGACTGTGCTATTAAAAGCTGGGGCAAAAGGAAGCCATATAGAATGGTGTATACATGAAACCCCACCATGGGCTCCTTAAATGGGGACACAGATTGTGTGTGCTGAGATAAGCAGGTGGTGACAGTGGCAAGAAAGAGAAGAGCTGAAGGTGACAGTGAGGAGCAAGGAGTGCCCAAGCTCTTTCACTGCAGCGTTTCCCAGCAGTGTGCCTTCTTTGTGTGAAAAGTTGTGCTAAAGAAACTTCTTGTATGGATTCAAGTGTTTGTTTTCTTTATGGATTTGGCTTTGTTAGTCTGGGATGTTATTGTAGTCCTCACAGCATAAGATATGCTCCTGTCTTTTATAGGAGATTTAGGGGGAGGTTTATGTGTAAATCTACTTTTATACCTTTGGGATAAAAATCTGATGTTGGGTATTAAAAAAGGAGAGAGGGCATTTGGACCAGATTCTCAGGGCACTGTTTGTGAGTCCTTAGCAAAGCTGAGCTATAATGTTATGCGTTTTAGACAAAAGATCTGGCCCATTGCCTGAACTTTTCCATGCTTCTTGCCAAATAAAAGGGCAAATATTCTATTTTTTAGGTAGGACATTGCAAAAACATGTTTTTTGTCTTGGCAATAATAGGATAAGGGAAGAATCCTTGTCTTGCTCTCGCTTTTGTTTTTCCTCTGATAAAGGACTTGCTGTTTTGATTTTTATCTAATGGTGGAAAATGTCATAATGGGTGGAAACAAAGTGCATGTTGCTCTTCTTAGATGATTTGGCTGAGTTATCCTATTGTATAGTAGTGACATGTTGATTGGGACAAAATGTCTTACTACATTCAGTTATTTCAATAACCATTGTAAAATATTTGCCATCTTGAGTAGGAAAAAAATATTAATTCTAGGGTTTTTTAATCTTTTTTACCAGACTTCTTGCATGTAACTTGTAATCTTTTACTTGTCCTTCCTCCAACTCTGGCTCTTGGCTTTTCAAATGTTATCTCTAATTTTTATTCCAAACCTTTTCTTTATTGTGCAGTTTATTCTTTCAATAGTATCCTTCACAGTCTGTTGCTTAGACCTCTTTATGATATCTGGTGTGTAAGTATTCACAACTTCTCATTTGTGACTTCATTCCTGCTTGCTTTTCTTCTGTTGATACAGTTTTTGATTCTCCTTGCATTTCCTTATTTTCTCACAGGCTCTGTCGGCAGCAATATTTACTACTTTTGCTGCTTCTTTTGTATTCTAGACTACTTACAATAAAATCTTAGTCACCTTCTCCAGATTTTTCACCTGCTTTTATCACAAGTTCCTCCATTTTTGCAGCTTAATTATATCACATATTGCCAGTGCCAGGTTCTTTTCATCACCCTTGACATAAACTTTGAGCCCTTCTCTTCTTCTGCCACCCCTTTCTGTACAAATTATTTCAACTGGTTTTATTCCTGAAGGTTGTGCTCAAAGAATAAAAGATTTTGACAAGGACTATTTATTTTTCCATTTTCTGTCCTTGGAAATAGAAATTTCTTCCTTATGCTCCTTCTTTTCCCAGCACTGGTTCATTTCCCTTATGCCTCGTTTTTTCTTTTTTCTGACCTTCTGCTCACAGCACAGCCTGCCATCATAAGTAACCTCACTGTAAGAGGACAGTTTTGCCAGAGGGTTGGTGTGCCTCTGGACTTTGTGCTGAGGTTAGGAGGAGCGTTTGCTATGTTGGACACATTTCTGTGCATCTCTCCTCCCTTGACATTTTTGTATTTGCCCTTTGCTTTCCCCTCCACTACTCTGTCTCTATGTTTCTCCCACACAGTTCATTCCTTTTTACACTTCCATATCCCACTCCTCACCTCACTAACATATTTTTTTTCTGTCTTCAGCTTTGCTAGTGTCCCCTGCTTTTTTTCTCTCCTCCCCTCCTTCCCTTCTGGTCTAGCATATTTCTCCAAGGTCTTGCAGTGAGGATAACTCACTGAGGATAACTCACTCTCATTCCAGCTATGCCATTTCTCCTGCTCAGTGTTGCTGAGCAGAGCAGCTGGTAAGATGCACCTGTGTTCCTCTCCTCCTGTGGCTGCCATGCTGATTTCCTTCTCCCTGGGATGGGTCTCCTGACAAGCTTTTCCTTCACCTTCTTCCTATCTCTCTTTCTGGAGTGAGTTTCATGTCCACTGCCCCATAAGAAGTCAGCCTTCTTCTCAGGGATTGAATTAAGCAGGGAAGAAGTGAGGGATGCTTTCTCCTTTGCTTTAGTGCCAGAACTGTCTCTGACCTGCATCATTTAATAGCTCTAAAGGTTTTTCTACAGAGTGTGCTCAAATAGCTTTTTTTTTTTCCCAAGGGAAAAAGAAGCACCAGGTGGCAGTTTGATGATCAAAATTTGCTTAGCCTGATTTTATTTCTTTGGTAACCTGTGCAGAAGTGCAAAAGATCTCATAATACTGTGCAGCTTGTGTAATAAAATTACATTTATGTCTGTCATCTTTGAATTTTAATGTAGTGGAAATGGGAGAGAAACTATCCTACCTATTTACAGACAGCAGTGGCTTCTTGAATGACCATTATTTCAGCGCAAGTTGAGGGTAGGGGGAGAATCTTTGTCACTCATCTTCTGTAAAGAGCTCCAAGATTAGGAGCGGTCAAAAAAGCAAATTCAAAGTCACTAAAATGATTTTCCAGTGTGTTTCTTAAGTCAAGATCTGAGAGCAAATCACACTTGGTCAGCTCCGTAAGTCCCTATGTTCAAATGATGAGTGTCTTTGTGCTATCTCGGTCTCTTTCCACTTTAGAAAGGATACAGTAGCACTAGTAAAGGTAGAGAGAAGGGGAATCGAAACAGTTGGTGATAGAAAACTGTTGGGGGGGGGTGGGGAGAGAATGTGAGAAAATGAACATAGCAGGTAATCTCGCCCCTGAGGAGTTGCAGCTGTGCTAATTACCAGAGATTAGGAGCAGGCCTGCCCTTAACAGGCCACAGCTGTGTCCAGTGAGAATGAATGCCATAAAGGAGGGGGTCGGCTGGGTGAGGAGGGAGTTGGTTGTGCTGTGAGGAAGAAGGAGGAGTTAGTGCTGTGAGGAGATGCCTATGAGAAATCGCCAAGAAGGTATGGAACTTTTGCAATAGGATGACAACAGAAAACTACTTCTGTATGAGCAGAAACAAAGTAGGCTTGGAGGCTGTGGGGTGGAAGGGAGGGAAGCTGAAGGAAGATGTGGGAAGTCTAAATTCACAGACTTGGATGGGAAAGTCAATTATGGGATTGTTATTCAATGTTTATCAGAACATAAGAACTAAGGCAACTGAAGGAAGATAGCAGTCTCTGGTTCTTAAATCCCTGATCTGGTGGGTTGCTGGAAGCTGACTGCTCGTATCGTAAGAGGCTTGTACTGTCTGTGTACTGCTCAACCTGTTCTTTTCCTTGGTGTTTGCCTCAGCTATGTTGGGGTAGGATAGTAAGCAGACTTTAAATGAGTTTGGAGTCTGAATCACATACAGCAGCTCTTACTTCTTTGACTAGGGACACACATGTATTTTGTGTTTTTATTGCAGTGGTGTTCTTATAAAATGGCTAAATGGTTTATGTGAATAATCAGGTGTTCACTAGTGCCCAGACTAGAAAATTAGAAGCAGTAAACATGCAGGAGGCTTGCTGTATTCTTAGTGGGTTATGGCATCATTGTGTAAGAAATTTATTTAACTTCCAAAAGATGAAGTTCTTTTTCTTCAAGCAGTCTGAAGTTGTTTCAGAAGGAGGATGCATGTAAACGAGTGCTGTAGTTTTTGCTGGGATTAGGAAAATGTTTGCTGCTACTAATGCATGCATGCTTAATGAGATACTGGAGGAGTTCTCTTGGAGGTCTTGAGAGACTTCCAATTAGTCCTTTCTTTATGACATCTGGGGCAGTGTCAGCAGTCAGTTCTCAGGAAGAAAGTCTAATGTGAGTGTTTGTAGTAGGTTGTTTTCAGGGCCACATGGCTTTTGCTGCCTTAGGCAAAAAGTCAGCTCACTACCCATTTGCTTGGAGTCAGAGTCTGTTTAGAGAAGGATTATATTCGTTGGAAGATAAATGCATAGTGCCACATGCTTAACTTCTTATGTTGGTAAATATTAACCAGTTACTAATTTCTTCATCTGATAACAACCTAATGTTGTTTCCAAAGCTTTCTTACAAAATTGATCTGGTTTCTTATGGGTTGCTGTAAGAGCATATTTACCATACCTTGTTTATATTTCTGTCCCTCTTACCAAATTCTGTAACTTGCTTTAAGTCACCCTTTTGAGCCTTCCTGACCTGTATTGCTACTTACTGAGGAAAATGTGATTTTGCTGCATTCGTTGTCTCATTAAAGGATTTTTTATATTTAATAGAAGAATGAGGAAATAGCAGGCCATAGATTACAAACTGAATTTTTTATCCAGTTGCAGTCTGATCCTGAGAGTATGAGAAGAATCTTGTGGTAGGCGTTTAATGACTTGGGAGACTGCCAGTGAACATCTTGTTTTAGCTTGCTTCACACATTAGATTTGTCTAATGTGTGGCTGAAGATTGCAGAAGATTTGGGTGAAAAGTAGAAACCTATGAGCAAAAGCAGAACAAATTTAATGGGTGATTGTGTTAATGAACTCTAAGAATGTTCTGGTGTTGTGCTTCCAGAGTGAAATGCTGAATTTATTGTAAATAACTGTCAACAGAGTAATTATAGAAAGAATTCTTGAGTAAAAACTCTGAAAGAGTAATATTTCTAAATTCATCTTATTTGGAAACAATATATAAGAGACCTGATCTATGTGCACAACTTTTACTATTTTAAACAAGCCCAAGTTAATAAAAGGAAGTTAAAACCCCTAAATAATACATTATCTCCTGCTGTCTGCAGGCATGTTTCTCGTTTGGAGTGTGGTATTAGACTCAATTTACACTTGCAACTGCAGGCTTGTGTATTAGCTTGTTTAAGTAGAGGTAACACATCTAAGACATTAAAGCACATCAGCTGAAGTACATCAAAGTTTAATGGATGCTGTCATTCAGAACTGAAGCGGTTTTAACTTGATTCCCATAAGGAGCAGAGATTTAATTTGCTTAATATGTTTTGAATTCATACTTCTGATTTGATTTAATTTTCTATTTAAAGAAGAGCATAAATATAAATCATGTATCTAAAAGCCTGTATCCCAGTCTTGAGTGAGTAGAATGAGGCATATGAAGGATATGAGCATAACCATTAGGGTTGTGTTTAGTTGGTTACTTAGCTGGGTTTTTTCCCCTTTTTTTCTTTTTTATTTTCCCACATTAATTATAAAAAAGTACTATTTTCTTTTAAACCGTAAATGCTAAAGTACATATGAGTTGTCACATAACAGTGTCATGGAGAACTTAATGGGATTTACAAGACTGTGTTATTCCTCCATGAAAAATCTGCTTTCTGTGATTCAGCATCATGGAAATGGTATATAACAGCATTGTAACCCAGCTGGAGGTTGCTTTTTTGTTGGTGGATCAACCTCCTTCTTTGGTCCAGATTAGGGCATAGGCACTTAATTGAGTTTCTTCTGAGTATCTCAGAGCATGGACTTTATGCTGGCTTTAGGCAGACAGGTGTCCTCATTCTGGCCATGATGGACAAGGACCACCTCATGCCATTTTCCAGGAATGGGGGAAGGGCTCCCTTTTGGGTCTGTCTTATCAGATCCCTTGTGATGTGGTGGTGAGCATTTGCATATGAATCATTCACCTCTCTTGCACACACTTTTGTTATTAATATTGTTGCTGTTTCCAGTAAATTGTTCATGTCTCAAGCCTGAACTTTGCCTTTTGTGCCATCAGTTCTTTCCAGCCTTCCAGAGGGGTTGGGGAAGAGCGAGGAATGAGCAACTGACATGGTTTGAAGTGGTTTTGGTGGGAACACTAAATTAGAGAATACCATTCCTAAACCATGACACAAGATAGCTGATACCTGATCTGGCATACAGCCCCTGGATGCAAAATTAAGCTAAGCTAGTTATTTTTTCCCAACAGTTTTTGAATTCCAAAAGTGTGTTTTGTTAGTGCTTTGTCTTATCAGAAGAGCGCCTTATTAAAATGCTATTGGACATGATAAATTATTGTTAGATTGTTGTCTCATTATAACTGTTGATTTATATTCCTGTATACCTCTGTATTGGAGAAATAATTGTCTGCAAGTTGAGAACATGGATGTGAGAGTACTGAGTAGCAGCACACTTGACCTTGAATAATACACTGAGTCCTTTTACAAAACAGGGGTAGATTTAAATTGTAAAGTTGGATTTGTAACTTGCAGCTTGCATACTTGAGAAGCTGCATTTTTTGGCCCTTTCCTGGGAAAGGGCTGGGATTCCTTCCTTCCTTTAGGCTGTAGAGAGTCACCTCTCTGGAACAATTTTTATGTGGAATATTGTCCTGAGGTGTCTCTCCAGTCACTGAGCCCCTTGTGTTCAGCAGGTCAGGGCAGTGGCGAGGACTGAAGCCATGTTTGCCACTTGGTTGTTGTTGAAAGAGGAGATGCTGGCAGTCTCACAACCAATTTATTATGGAGCCAGATCTGTCAAGCATCATCTGAGAAAGCCCCTCACACACTGAATTTTACAGGTGGTTTTGGCAGAAACTTTGGGTCTTGGATATAGATGCTGGATCAGCTCAGCATTGTCACACTTGATGCACACTGATTCTAGCATATGTGGGCAATTTTCATGCCATAGGATAGAGAACTTCAGGATAAGAAGTAGAGGCTCAGAATTGCACTTTTCTCTGAGCCCAACAAACACATTCACTAAGTTGAGAGGCTGGTTATTGTCACTGTTCAGATGCAAGAAGTTGTTAGGTGGAAGTGTAGCTATGATATTTTCTGAAAAATCCCTTTGCTAGGATTTTTCTCCTGAGAAGCCTCAGAGGAAAAGAAAAACAATAATCATCTGTTGCTGTGGAACGCAACAGGTGCATCTTTGGTTGGTCCATGTTGGTTGTTTCTAATTAATGGCCAATCACAGTCAGCTGGCTCGGACTCTCTGAGAGTCACGAGTTTTTGTTATCATTCCACTTCTTTCCTTTCAAGCCTTCTGATGAAGTCCTTTTTTTATTATTTTAGTGTAGTTTTAATATATATATCTCATGAAATAATAAATTGGCCTTCTGAAACATGGAGTCAAGATTCTCGTCTCTTCCCTCATCCTAGCATCCCTGTGAACACCACCACGTGGAAGTTTCAAGGTCTGTGGGTTTTGGGTTTTTTTAGTGGTAATTTCAAATTACAAGTTGTGTTTATACTGTATAAAATGTGGAAAATGGCAAATAATCACAAAAATGAAAAAACTGCTTTAATAATGGAAGCAGTCAATCAAGTCAATTAATCAAAGAATCAGTTAAGTAGAGGAGATAAGTAAACTTTAGGGGGGAAATGGACTGTAAAAATATTATCTTTGCAGGATAGTATTGCAATCCCTGCCCAATATTTTGTATAGATTAGAAGTTTATTACCTTTTGAGAGATGCATCACTATGGTGCCATAGTTAATTGAGGTTGGAAAAACATGCTTTTTGGCTGTTCTTTGCTAAAGAATTGTTTGTCTTGCTTTGGTTCATATACCATTTAACTTTCTGAAATCTTGAGTGGAAAATCTTTGAAAAATGGATTATCAGCATTGATGTCTACTCATCCTATTTGCCTTTCTGCAAGAGTTTTAGAGCACCTCAGTTGCCATCACTGTTTATTCACTATGAGATACAGTGCTAGAGCAAGGTGATAACTAGTTGTCAGGAATTCAGAAGTGTGGAAATGTTAGAATAAAACCTGCAAGAGAAAACTATTTGCAGTTTAAAACTCCAGAGTGAATGTGTGGGTTTAGGAATGATGTGATGCTACTTGTAATGTGTTGTATTCCCTCTCTCCAATTTTCACATTTTAATATAGCTTTAGGTTTAAGAGTCTTTGTTAGTTTGATGGGAAATTCCTTTATCCTTTCAGTAACAGAAAAAAATTCTCGTCAGCCTAAAAGCAAATTCAGGCTGTCTTAAAATCTTCAGAAAGGACCAACATTCACTATTACTTTTTCAGCAAGTTACTTTCAGTTTAGTTGTTGGTGTTATCTGAATGGTTGGATGTTCTTTTATTGTAGGCCAAATAAGGAGAAAAATCTCTGTAGAGAGAGACAGAGCTTTAACTTATCTATGCCTTTCAGTTGAGAGGAAAATGGTTATTGCGAAATCTGAGCCAGACTGACCAAAATTAAATACACAGCTACCTTTAAAAGAAGAGAGTGTAGAATTCAATTGTCCTAAAGGAAATGAAGTTTCCTTTAGGAAGATGTGCAAGTTCAATTATAATTCAGATTTGTTTTGTTGAAAAAATATGAAAATAAATTAGATATATAATATGTGCACTGGAGCAAATTGTGTGTTCTTAATGTCAGCATTTCCTTATATAGGTGTATTAAAAATTGAGAAATTTCTTGCATTGGAAGTAATTTTACAGTTGTCCTTTGTCTCTATTATTAAGAAGTCTGTGCTCTGGTCTATGATATTGGTAAGTAAGTAATTGAAAGAATTTTTATACTTGTATTTCTGCTTGTGTGTTTCAAGATAAATGCCAAAGATAATTTTTTTTTTTTTTGCTGGAGACCTTAAGAATTAAAAATGCAGCTATCCCAGTTTCTATTTCTTTAGCGGAGTTAAAATGTAATACTTTCAAGATGTCTTTTGCCAAGCTTTTGTTTCAGAATAAAAATGTTATTTAGCAATGCCAGATCGTTTTCAGCTCCCGAAATGAAAATATTTATAGAATAAATACTTTCTTAATCCTTCTCATAGGAGGAGGGTGGGGCACATTTTTGCCTTTTTCCTGTCCTGACATTTGGCAGTTGACTGGTTAGATTCTGTTAATTGTCTTTTTTTTTTTTTTTTAAATACTTGATCTTTCTCTTCTGGTAGTCTGAAGCCCTCACAGCTTGGAGACTATGCTTTGAAGAGATGCAAGTGTGAAAAAAGGTTGAAGAATGTGTAAGGCATACTTGGAGGGAGCTTTTAATTTGAAGGACTGCTTGGGATCAAACTGGTCAAAATCAGATACGTGTATAGGATGAATTAGAGGGAAGAGGAGAATCTGCATGGGCTCTACTTAGAGTTTGTTTTGAATTACTTTAGGTTGTTAATTTTACTTTGCAGTGTGCCCTGGAGTAAACTCAGGCAGCACTCCTAGCAGTTTGTGTAAGAATGGCAGTTGTTAATTTTTGGCATTTTGCTCTACCTCCCCTACTTGGTTTTGCATGCCAAAGGCAGTCCAAGGACTTACCAGACCAGAGTAGGAGGAATATGTCCTTTCTAAAGTAGGTAGAGGCTTAAGCTAATGCTTAAACTTTTACCTTTCTTTTTAGATTGTTTGGATGTGGTTTTTTTAGGTTGTTTTTTTGTTTGTTTGGGGGTTTTTTTTGTTTTGGATTTTGGGGTTTTTGGTGTGGTTTTTTTTTTTTTGTTTGTTTGTTTTTGTGTGTGTGTGTATATGTCTATATTTCTCTATGTCTGTTTTTATGTTGCCTGCATCTTCCTGAGACCTCTTATAAAAGGGTCAGCCATGGAGAACTTAGAGCTGGAAACAAACCCTCTATACCTGCTCAGTTTGAAGGTATTAGTATAAAGTCTTTTGGTTCTTCAGTTATGCAGTAACTCTGTAATTGTAATTTTCCAAGGAGAAATGGGAATCTGAACTGGAAAATCCCTAACTGCAGAATCAACTGCACCATTAGAATTTTGAGTAGTTTTCTAATGTGGTGCCCTGTTTGAATTTGAATTCCCTTCTCTTTTCTTGATAACTTCAAGATCTGTAGCACAGTTAGCAAAGGGATTGTTCTTACGTGTTAGATAAAATAAATACCTGCCTATTTATTTTTGTGGGGGTTTTTTTGTTTGTCCTGTTTTGGGTTTTTTTTTTTGTGGGTTTTTTTGGGTTTTGTTTTGGTTTTTTTTTTTAGAGGCCCATATATACCTCCCTGAGGGAAAAGCTGCAGCATGAGCTTGATATGATAATAGGCAGTATAGGGTCTATAGAAAGGATAATATTGACAATGCTGAGGAGAGGATCTAGTATTGATTAATAGCCTCAAAACCAGTTGGAATTTTAAAAGAAATAAAATTATGATTATGTTCCTTCGAAAAGCCCAGCTTCAATTAAAAAAAAAACCCTTCAGTGACCCTAGGGGCTTCAAATAGATTCATCACAGAGGAGGCAGCTTTAAAATTCTGTAATGTGCAAATGCTTTTATGAGCGATCAGCCTCATGCTTTGGCCTTTCCTGTGATTTCTTATGATCCACATTTCTGCCTGTTAGATGTTTTTGTTCTAACCTTGAAAATGGTTCAGTGCAGTACAGTATGCATTTCCATCACAGAAACTACCAGTGCTGTTCCAGATCAGTTGAAGTACATAGATCAAAAGACTGAAGTAAACTATGTGAGAGGTGGGTACACCTCTTAGATGAGATTGCCCCCTGAGTAATTTTTTTAAGGTTATGGGTTTTGTCATCACTGACGCAGAAATACATGTTTTCTGCAAGATTTACTGGTGTCAGTTGTGACAGCACTGGTTTGTCTTTGTGTTTTCTCTAATTTTTCTTAGGTTTCCTTCACAGCAAGATGGAAGTGTCTGTCCTTACCCTGCATTTTTCAAGTGGTAGCTAGAAAGCATTATTCATCCAGTGGCATAAAAGTTTTTCTGGGCAAGATTTCCTTGAGGAATATACTTTTTGACTTGTGTTTAAATGTGCTAAGTGCTCTCAAAATTGATCACTTTGTTTATATTGGTAACACTGCAGCTCTTCTCCCATTCACAGAAGTTGTCTATCTCTTTGGGAGGAAAAAGGGAGAATTTTACCTAGCTCAAAAGATCAAGAGACTTCCTAGTTGCTTGTCTACTTCTTGTAAACGGAACTTACATTTTATGGTGATAGATGATTTTCAGGCACAGTTCAAGCGTTTAAACCAAATTGCTGTAGGGCTTGCTGTCTGTCAATCATCTTTTCCATGTGCTGGAGATGATCAGTAAAACCTCACTAAACCCATTTTTCATGAAGGCTTCTACAAGAGCACACACTGTCTAGGGAATCTTACTGGTGAGTTATATCAAATTCATCAACTAAATTTGTTGTCCAGTGTTGCTAAAGAAGTAAATGAAATATGGTTTTCCCTGCTATTGAGAAGCTATTCCTGAAACTTCCTGTTCATGACATGCTAACTTGCAGGATGATTTTAGCTCTTATTAGCTGTCTTTCTGTTTTTCAGCCATGTTTATTAGTGTAATGATTTCTTTCACCATTGATGCTCATATCTTTGTGTTTTAGTGGGTATCCATCTTATTTCTTTCAATATTTGGTCAGTTAGAGTAGTTGAGAAAGTTACAGTAATTGAGAATTCCCCATAGAGAGATGGATTGTTTTGCTCCTTTGGTCACCCTTTACCTCTTTCTGGGAGAGTTCATCTTTTGTGTGGGTGTGGAGGGAGAGGTGTTTGAGCAGAGAAAACCGTATATAGTATTTAAAAATATCACAGAAGCCTTTTATGTATTGATATAAATACATTCCATTCTCTCCTGTAAGGACCTCTAGGATATCTAATATCAGATTTATCATCTCAATTTTCTTCATTGTTTTATGGCAATCCAGTTCTACAATTTATTACTTGCACCTTATGACTTTTCAGTCTATAGTAGAAATTCTTGGTTTTTAAGTGAATGAATTCAGATTTTGTGCTTTTGATTTAATCTTGTTTCTGTTACTCTTTGTTTACTCAGTCACAGAATAAAGTAGCATAAAAGATGATGCATTATCACAGTCCTTTTCTTCCTTGGAAATGCTGCCTTTATTTATTCAGACAATTTCATTCACACTCATGATATTGATACTGAGATGGGTTTTATTAATAAACACGATACTTGTTCTTTGGTAACTCTTCAAATAGTTAATACATAGAGCTACTTTACCTTGAGATCTGC
Organism: Ammospiza caudacuta; assembly: GCF_027887145.1. Lineage (NCBI taxonomy): Eukaryota > Metazoa > Chordata > Aves > Passeriformes > Passerellidae > Ammospiza > Ammospiza caudacuta. Next base: position 71,917,211 of record NC_080595.1, read on the forward strand.
CCCTTTAGGGTATTTTTTTTTTCTCACCTTGGATGTATTCCAGTTGTCATCTTTCCCATCTGATGAAGTGCTTGAAACTATTATAAAGTTGAAATTTGAACTCAGACCTTCTGCTTGAGTAGAAAATCAATTATCAGAGAAGAAAGGATAGTTCGTTTTTCACACATTTTTCTTTATGTTCATTGTTTGAAAATTGGTTTTTTGGCATGCTTTGGATTCACAAGTCTCTAAATGTCTCCTTTGTGCCCCTTTTTTGGATGTATGTGATCTATTTGCTAATCATCTGATACCACCTCTGAGTTTTGCTTGTAAATGACTTGTGCTAGTTTTTACTTTCTTAAGGGTAAGACATTTCTTTTATCAGTGTGTTCATTCCATGGTCAGTTATCATAACTATTATTGAAAACATAGGTAAAAATAACAGATTTTTTTTCTTTGTTTTATGATATCCCACTTTTACTTGCTTAATCTTGTATACTCTCTTGTGCTCCTTCTTTGGCCAGAGAGCCTTTACTCTTTACTTGGATTTTCTATGCAAAGTCTACCTCAGCATGACTGACATTTTACATTTCCAAGGCTTCAAGCTTCTATACCAGTACTGTTGCCAACTTAACTTTTTTTCAGGCATCAGAGACTTTCACATTATGACCTTCCCCTGCTATAAGAGACATTGACTTGTGAGGGAAGTTCTCATAGAAATTCTCTCATGGAGAACTTATTATTCATCAGACAGTTGAAGAAGTTACTAGCAATTCTGCATATAGCAGATACCATTTGGAAATCCTAGTAGCTGTTCCATGCTATTTGGGCTATCCAAAAGCATAATTTTAAACTTTAAGCTGTGCAATCAGCTAAGAATGGTGATAAACAATGTACAATTCTCTTGTTAATGCTTTCAATAATAATCATCATAATCTGTTTAGATGAAAGCCATTGTACAGGCCAGTCAAAGTTGCACAGATGTTGATAATTCACTATGAAGTCCTTCTCAGTGTCTTTCTGTCTAAACTGCATTGTGTGCTGTTACAAGAAGGGAATGTATCATAACTGATACACAGGTTTTTAGTAGCATTTTACCTCCAGTTGTGTATGATGGAACTTAAATTTTAGAGGAACATTATGTTAAAGTACTATTCAATACAATGCTGTGTTCATTTACTAATAAATTATAGTAGTTGCAGAGCCTTTCTTTGTTCTGGTTGCTATCTTGTAATAGAAGATGTCAAGTACACTGGAGTCTTTCAAGTACTAGGACAATATAGTAATTTCTTCCTTCTAAATTCAAACTTAGCCAGCCAAATCTTCAAACTGATTTACTTCTGCAGAAGACCTAAGAAAGTAATATTGGTATTGTTTCATTGATCTGTTCTGTTTGTCTAAAGTTTATAAAGCAGGAAAACTGCAGACAATGATTTACTGCATCCCTGAAGCTCTCCATGTGGTTCTTGGTAGGGGTGAAATGCACATTTGTCAAAGGTGTTTATGGTGATGCATGGACATAACAATCATATCACATAAAGGTGCATCACTTTAGAAGTTGTTAGGGTAGGTGGTAGATTCAATCATGGTGCAAATAAGTAGCTTCACTGTGTCACCCAAATTTTCACATGGTTGGCTTCCACCTGTCTGCTGTAATGAAAACACAGTTTCTGAAGTTCCTAGTTTCTTTTTGTCTCAGTCTTAGATTGATGCTTGTCTTTGAAACACTTGTCTCAAACTTGCTGTCTTTTGATTTCCACAGCTGTGGATTTGGTTCTGCCCAATATTCCTTTCTGATCACATCTTTCCAGTGCTTTTAGAATGACTTCCCTTATCTCCACTCTTTATGTCCCTAAGAGTTACATCTCTTCAGTCCCTGTGGTCACCCTCTCTCCTGCAGTAGCATATTTCTAGACGAGATGATTTTTAACATAAATCTGACCAACGGCTTGTGTTTGTGGCTCATGCCCATCCCTTGTACCTTATGTTATAATTTTTGGCCTCCTGTAGTTGTAGTGGAGCACCACTGCAAGTCTAGCATAGCTAGAATAGAGCTCTCATTCTTGATGTGGTGTGTTGGACTCCTAGAGCCAACATTTCCTTGGTTTCTCTCGTGCTGCTGAAGCATTGGCTGCTGTGGCATGCAGCCTTGACAGCCAGAATTAACAAAGAGCAAGTCTCACAAGGAGCTGCTGAGGGAACTGGGCTTGTTTGGCATGCAGAAAAGGAGGGTTAGGGAAAGAAAGAAAAATAAGAAAACACTTCCTGCATGGTAAAAAAAATTATTTCATTTGCTGGGAAATTGGAATACATTTAAGCAGCTATTATATTCTTTAGATTTCTTGTCTTGACAGATATCTATATAGTCAAAAGATAATATAATTTTAAATCACTATTTTATTTCTCCTAAAATATTGATTTTAGGGGAAATAAAATAATCTTGAGACTTTTTCTGTAGGGTGAAATGATAGAAGACTCATTTCTCCCAAATGTGCCTTGGAACATACTCCATTTACAATTTCCCATTAGGAATTGATTCTTGGCAATGTATATACTAGTGCTGCAGATGTAAGCAATTTCCAGATAAAATAGGAATGATCAATCATTCTGGTGACTACAGTGTGGAGAGGGCGGAAGTGATTCCATAGAAATTGTTTTTGGAAGTACAGCTTCACAACTCCTCCTGAACCTGGTTTAATCTGGCAGAGGGTGATGACTTCAGCAGCAGTGCCTGCTTTAGTATGCTAATTAGTGATGAGACCTAGTTTTCTTTCAATAAGAAAACTATTAATTTCTTTCAAGCAATAACTATCAATAAGTTAAATAACTATCAATAATTTCTTTCAAGCAATAAATAAATATGGGATTATTTCCAGATTACAGAATAATAGTTTAAACAACCAGTAGTAAACCCATTTTGGCAGACTTTTCTTTGAAAACACCCTGTTTTCTGAGAACAACAACCTATGATCCTTAAGGCAAGTGAGGTAGGGATCCAAAGCAAAAGAAAATTATTGATTATAAAATAACTATGTGGTGATCAAGAACTGTGTTGTCCAGACAAAGAACTGGACCAAGCTTCATTCTGGCATCCTCAAATCCTGATGTTCACCTTTGATAAGAAAACAGTTATACTTGTGTGTAATAACTTCTTTAAAGAAAAGTACTGATGGCAAGCAGGATGAATAGGTGGGATGGGCAGCTCTGTGCTGGGTGTGGGACAGAGAAGGGTAGATAGTGATGGGCAGCTGTGCTGTTAGAACAGCAGCCCATGCCACAGAGGCTGTGTATATCCCGATTTTGATGTTTGGAAGATAATGTGAATCTGTGGTGTCTTTCCTTCTAGGGCCTGTTTTAGGGTTACTTGTTTGCTATTTGACCTGTTTGGTGGTTTTGTTGCTGTGTTTGCTTTTCTTAACAAGCACAGAAGTAACAAGAGCTTCTCTGTTTCTCTGCAGCTTTTACGAGAGTTGAAGCACCCAAATGTGATTGCATTGCAGAAGGTTTTCCTTTCTCACAGTGACAGAAAGGTTTGGCTGCTGTTTGATTATGCTGAGCATGATTTGTGGGTAAGTGCAGATTTCCCTGAGTATTTGAGATTGTGCAATAAGAATTTGTTCAAACTGGTGTGTATGTGATGTGCCTTCATATAGGCAGAGATGCATTAATTTCTTACTCTGTAGTTAAGGGTCTAACTGATAATCCTGTTACTTTTACACTTTAAAGCTTGCCAAAGACTACATAGATTTTTTTTTTTTGAGTCAGATTGGGTTTTGAAGTGAAAAAGATTCTTCTGCAAGCTTTAATTGGAGTTAAAGGAAGCATTCCTAAATTGAGATCTTCTAAAACTGTGTTTGGAAATGTATTTAATACTTTTTTTTCTTGGCATATTGCACGTACACACACAAGAAAAAAAGAATGACTGCTTTGATGAGTCCTCTCACTGAGAGGGACTGCAAGCAACTAACATTGAATCATCTATATTTTAAACAGATAATTTGTGACAGTATGAGTGGAAATAAAATAACAAGTAAGCTAATTGGGCTTACTGATGGACACTCATTACATGGAAGAGGAGTGGAGACTTAGATGTTTGTTTTTAAGTTTCTAGCAAAGTACGATAGGATTTGGTTTAGTCTGTTGTAGAGGTGGACATCAATGACATTGTGACTTGAACTGGAAAATATTCAAGCTCCACATCTTTTGATAAGATGTGAGTTACTTGAACCTGGATTTGTGTTTAAATCTGAAAGATACCAAACATGAAGTGTAACCAATATGTTTATGATTCCTTTGAAATATTGGCAAGGAGAGGAAGTGGTACTATGAATTCCAGTATTACTTTTGAAGGCTTCAGTAATACAGGTGTTGCTATTACAAATGTTAGTGACAAATTGCTCAATTTCTTCATTCTTGGCTCTTGAGCTTGTAAATGACCCAAGATTTTAATTGGACAGATAGTAAACTTAGACCTTTCAAAAAGACACTTCTGTCTCAGAACATGTAAAATCATGGTAATTTGTTCCCCTTCAAAAGTTTGAAAAGTATTTAATTTATTTCTCCTATGGGCTAGCAGGTTTGTATTTTGCAAGTTTTGTTCATCAAAGTTCAGTGGACATTATGAGTTTGTGTATTTCACATAACTGGTGGTAGTGATGATGAAGAGCAGTGCATCAGCTAAATCTCTGTATGACAGACTTGATTTCTGCATTAAATGAGTTTACTCATTTTATGGAACAGTCATAACAAACACATTTTACTGCTGCATTTATTGCCATGTGTTTTAAACATCTTTTTTCCTAACCTTTTCCATTTGATTTTACTTTGGTTGTGTGGTTTTTACACTACATAGTCATTTTTCACATGATTTAACAGCTTTAGAAGAAACATCATTGCAGTTTGATGTTCTTGCCACCCCTCCCATATGGCTGGGTATTGGATATAATCTCAGTGAAGTTAATTATTTTCTATTATTGAAGACTGAAATGTTTGTTACAATGAGGTACTTGATGTGAACTGGTCTCCCACTTCCTAACTCTCTTTTGTTTTTATTTTTTTTCTATGGGACATGCTGCACAAGTCATTTCTCCTTTCCTGTATAATTGCCCATGTTTCCTCGCTTCTTAAGCCTTTGCCAGGAATTTTTTCCTCCCTTACATTAAGTTTGCCATGTTCAAGGCACTCTTGGTTCTGGCTTAACCTTGGTCCTCATTTTCTTTACTGTCAGCACTTCCCAAGCATCCCTCTTAATTCCCCTTTTGTCTGTTTTGCTCACTCCCAACTTTGTGTCTTTTTCCACGCTGCCTCCTACACATGGAACAGCCTCCCAATTAACGTACGTAAAGATCCTTCACTATCCTCCTTCAAAAACCTCCTGAAAATCCACTTATTTTGTAAAGCATTTCAGTAATACCAACCACTTGTCATTCTGTCTGTGTTGTGTTGTGTTTTGCATTTCCTGTGCTTTACAGCTTGTGCCCTTTCAACTCTCTGGGGTAGAAATTTTGGTAGGGGTTTAGCACTTTTTTTTTTAATTGCTTAGCACCATGTGCTTTGCCAGCACTACATAAAGACAAAATAAGCCTATTTATCATGGATATATGAAGATTTAAATTTTGGAATGGAAGGTGTGCTGTCACTAGAGACATGTAGATTTCCAAAGACAAATGTTTTCAAATGTAGGTAGCTTAGATTTACTTGCCAAAATCAGTAAGTATGGAAACTGTTTCTGTTCAAAGCTGTCCAGGTTTTAGTAACACCTATTGGCTTCAGTGAGAAGAATAAATGTTCATCACATTCAATCATTATATTAATTAAAATCCTTATGTTTTTCAGCTTCTGTACTGGAAACATTTGGCAAGAGATGAATCAGTTATATCAGATGCTATGCTATTCTGTTAATTTTCTGGTACTGAAAAAAAAGTCCTGTTCTAAAGGGTTGGTGCCAATTAAACTTATTAAAAAGTTCTTCCATGGTGAGCAAGAACTTTTTTTTTTACTTCTCACTTAATTCCCAAGAATGAAACTGCTCAGATCTGAAATTTTATATTAATAATGGTCTGTAACTTGTGCTGATACCATTACCAAGGAATGTAGACACTTTGCTAATTTGAACTGCTTTAGGCAAGTATTGGTGAACGCTGATTATGCTGTTCTTAACTACAAAGATAGTAATCAGTTTTAATAACTAATCCTATCAAAGATACTTTCTTTTCTTATCTCTCAAGTTACATTATACAAAACAACACAAAACCGTGAGATTACCACGGAGAATATCTAAGAATATAGGATTTCTTTTGACAAATTGATTTATAACTAGTTTCCTTTGATTGCCAGAATTCTTAGTGTAATACACAGTGTTATGATTTTTCTTGGCTATTTGTCTCTGCCAAAGTTCTCAGGCTGTAGGATGTTAACTTTTTATTTTTAATAGTCAGAAATTTGTTTTCAATGCCAGAATTCCTGCTGTCTTATCAGCAAAAGAATAACTTCTTTTTTTATTGAACTTTCATGAATATACTTTATCACCATAGTTTTGTACTTCTAGGCAGTATACTGCTGTCCAGATCTTTCTGCATAAAGCTAGTGCATTTAAAGACATTATTCAAATTTATATCAAATGTTTTAAATGCATGATGATTACTAAAATGGACTTCAGTACAAGTTTGATACAAATGTCCTGGAGATGAAGTTTTTTTGTCAATCTAGTTGCTTTTAGCCACTGTCGAGGTTACAATATTTAGAACTTTTCTTTTGTTCCCTTTAAAAGCAGATTTCTAATAATGAAAGTATTTGCTAAAGCACATGTTTTTAGTACCACAGATAAACACACATTTGATGACTTCAATTTCATAGTCCTATACTTTAAGCAGGATTTTTGATTCTAACCAACATTTTTATTATAGTTTTAAAAAAAACTTTTTGTATTTGCAGGTTATCTATATACCTTTTCCTAGTTATGGTACAGAGTTAATTCCCAGACTCATTTAGTATGTCTGTATAAAGTCAAATTTTTACAATCCCCTTTTCTGGAAATATATGTTGTCATTTAAATGAGAAGCTTCTGGATGGGTTTGATCTCATTCTGAAAAAGGGTGACATTTTTATCGTAGTAAAAATGTGTTAAATGTGTTTTATAGCAACAAAAACCACTTCTGGTTCTTAAGTACATAATAATTAACTATGATTTGGTAATATTGAATGTGATGATACATTCAGTATCCCAGACCAGTTAAACCATGATCTTTGAATTTTTTAGGTTTGGTTGTTTCTCTCTTACTATTATATTCCACTGATCTCTAACAACTAAATGCTACTGAGAAACCAAGTAAATGCTACTGAGAAAAGGAGTAAAATTAATCTTGGAATTCTTGTTGATAATAACAAAAATAGATGAGCAAGACTGGCTTTGTTTTATACGAATTACTTGTTATGCATATGTTCTGCTTTTAAAAAATGTAGGGTAGAGATTATTAGCACAGTCATGAGTACCTAAAAATAATCATCAGATAATGGAAAGGAGAAACTTCTTCCTACGTGTGAATTTCATAGTACTACTTGATGGTCTCAATCTACAAATAAATATACTTAATTTCAGCTAACAACATTTTGAATAATCTTTAATTATAAATGAAATTGGGAGAGTGTTGCATACTGATGTGTACAATAAACCTGTACATTTGTTTAATCACATTAATATTGTCTAACAACTGAGTTTTAACGTATTCCTTAAATATGGTATAATCAGAATTCTTTCTTCAACAGGCCTCAGTTTAGCTCTTGATCATAAATATAATTCAGATGCTAGTTGATGACAAATATCTTTATATACATAAAAATACCTTTCTCAGTGTAATGTGTTTTTTAACATTTTGATTTTCTAAGCCATGTATACACTTCTGGTGTAATTCAGGTGGTTTTGCCAGGTGGTTTTTCATGCAGTCTTCTCTCTTGTATACGTATGTATGAGTATAGGCTGGATGAAGAATATAAGGTTTGTGGAGACACAAGGGAATGGGCTGGCATAGGTCTTTGTCATGATTGATTCTTTCCAAGTGAAATGGATGGGGTTTTTTGACCGTCAAAGTCATGGTTGGATTTCTTGCAGAGGGCAGTGCCATTCCTTGACCGTAGCTCTTTGTCATATTCTCAAAACATACACTTGCTTTTTCTGCCGGACTTGTATGAATTTGAAGGTAGTTTATATGGACTCATTTTCCGCACCACAGAGCGTGAGAAGGGGAGGAAACAACATGTAGGAGCTGGCCTCAAAACAAAGGCAAGGTTCAAAAGCATAAATATGTGAAAAACTACAGTGAACAGAGTGGTGTATTTCACTTTTATGTGTACTGAAAGGGTAGCTGAATTCTGATGATTTTTGTTAACATTGTGTAAAGTTATTTTGCAATAATTTGAAAAAAGTTATTGAAAGATCTTATAGTATCTTTTGAAAGATACTATAAGACCTAGAAAGATGCAGGCAAAACCTAGAAAAACTATTTGGGATCTGTTTGAGGAGATGTGTTATATGGGATGTGTTTGATCGGTGTTTCAAAGCTTAGATATTTAAAGCAAGCTGGCATTAGCAAAAGTTGACGTATTAAAGTTCCTTTCCCTGTTACTAAAAATGTTCACCTCTTGTCACTTGAAATAGGGTCTTTCATTAGGCAGTTTGATTAATGACATTTTAAAGAAGATACTGATGATGGCCGTGCACTGGCAGCATTTAGAGGGAACAAGCATGCTTTTTTCCCCTTCTCTTTTGAAGGACAGTTTATATTAATTGCTGTAATGTTTCCAAAATTGGAAACTAAAGTGGTAGCTCTAGAGGTAGTTCTATCCACTTCTGTTTTGATTTTATTTTATTTCACTTGTGATAAGTACATTGACAAAATTTTGCTACTTTCTAAAAAACTCTGATGTCTGAAATGAGTTGTAAGTGTAGGCATATCAAACTATGATTTATTTTTGGAACAGCAAACAAATTACTTGGGTTTATTTGGTTTGCTTTCTCTTCTTGAAAATCATGGAAACACAGTGCATGGTTAGTTTTTATACCACCTTAAGATTTTGATTTGTTCTTTCATATCCTTTTTGAATGCTTTACATTTAAAGTAAATGTAGTATTTTGAGGTGGTTTTGTGTTAAAAATGAGACTGGAAGCCATATAAAATAAATCCTCTTTGCCTTAATACAGATTTTACATGTATCCAAGCTTCCCTCTCCTCAATATTAAAACATAACTTTACTTTTTATTGGCACATTGACATAATTCTGTTTTGTTCTCAAAGGCTGGATTAGGTATTGGATAGAATGTAGGGGTTTTGCTGAAGTGTGGGAGCACAAGCAGTTTGCTTCAGCCGGGAGAGGCATCTACATTGGCATGATTGCTTTTCAGTTTGAAGGAGATGCATGTAATTTTCAGCAAGCTTTGCCTTAAGCAGTAGAACTTAAGCAGTCAGGTTTTTTAGAGGCTTGTGTCTATTGATTAACTCGTGTGTTGAGGTGGGAGCTCACTGTAACTTCATTTAGTCAGACATGCATGAAATCCCTCTGTTAGCTGGCTTGCTAGTTTTGGGAAAGGTTTCTAGGTCCAGCATGTTTGTTTGCTTGTTTTAACCTCTGTCACACTGAGCAGCAGTTCTTGGAATTGGGAATGGGATGACACAAACACAGAAAGACTTGGAAGCAGACTAAAATTAGGATCTTATTGAATGCTCACTTAACTGTTGGGTAAATCCTAGGGATTTAAATTTGCTCTGTGTTGTTATGCATTATGTTTGCTTTGTTTGTGATGGAGAATTTAGAAAATGCACATAGTTCTTCACCAGCTAGCTTTCAAAGCAATTTCAATGCACTAGGTAACATAGAAGAAGGCAGTCAAACTCCTAGATTGAATATTGTTTATTTCCAAATGTCTAGCTCTGCTTCTCCTCTTCATTTTTTATCATTTATATGGTCTTGCCTTTGCAAGAACTAAAATCATCTTAATGAAATAATGTGATTCATCCAGTTTTCCTTGCAATTTTATTACATTTTTTAAAGTTGAAAATTGGGAATAAGCAGTTAGTAAGTAAAACCAATAGTCGCAGATATTGCAAGCAGCAAATTATACCTTCCTTGCTTTCCTGGGCTTCTGTTGAATGTCTACTCTAATGTTGGTCAGTGAAGTATTAATTTAATTTAGAATAAGGACTTAAAATCACTTCTACAAAGTTGCTGTCTTGTTTAAATTAAAACCAAAATTTGTACAAGCAATAGAAAAATTTTTACATTATATTTAATAGTGAATACCTAATTGGCTCACACCATTTTTGGAATCCAGTCAGTGGCAGCATGCTTTTAAGATTTAGGAATCAGAAATATGGATGCACAGAAAGGGAAAATTGCTGCTTTTGCTGAATAGATTTCAATATTGCTTGGAGTTATGTTTATCTCTTATGACTTATGTTTTTCTTTTGTTTTGAAAGATTTTAAGTATATTAGAAGAGAGCTTGCAGTGTTCTAATGAAGTAATTAAAATGAATTTATGTCTGCATGACATTGTGGATGGGTTTCTGTTCTGTAATGTGCAACTGGTATAGCGTGGACTGACAATAACTTTCCTCATTAATTTTGCCAAATGTTGCTAGGTGTTTTCCAGCTTTTTTGGCCAGGTGATCTGTCAGGATATGTGAGTTATCTTTAAGCAGGTGCACTGAAAAAAGACATGGGGAATACTGAAGCTTTTTGAAGCTCTGCTTATTGTCTTGTTACAAACATGTCTCTGACTTGCCTGGATTTTGGAAGTCTTCATGTTTTGTCCTTAATGGCCAAAGAACTTGAGTATACCTAAAGGTTACAAACTGCAGTGTCAAAGTGCACCTCATGCTTCCTAGAGAGAGAGGCACAACATGCTTCATACCTGTCATGGTTCAGATTTATACTCAACTCACAGCATAGTCTTATTTTTTTGCTATTCAGCAAAAAGATACATTGAATGAGAGAAGTGTAGTTTTGAAGTCTAGTAGTTAATCCAGTTTTCTGGGAAATGGGAAATGCAGGCTGTAATTCCTGTAAATTATTCCATGCCTTTTTTAGGTCTCAGGTTCTGGCTGTTACGTGCTGTACTTGAAGCAGCGTCTGTTTGCTCTTCTATTTCTTAGATGGACACTACCATTAAAATTGCTGTTTAGTGTTTGTTAGGTGCATTGTTCTTTCTTCATGAAATGGCTAGTTGCTTACAAGAAATTGGATGAACTATTTTTTTAGGCGTTTTTTCAGTGTAGGGCTTGGTCACAAACACTGTGGACTCATTCCAATGTCATGGGGCAAATCTAGCTTTTCAGTTCCCTACACTACTTGGTCCTGCAGTATATTTTTAGCTTTTGTTCAGTTCCCTAAACTGTGATGGTTGTGATCTTTTGGATATAAACTTCCATAGAGTAGGCTGGCAACAACAGGTTTTATTTGCTTTTGCAGGAAATTGGATTTCACCTAGTGGTGATATTGCTTGCTTCGAGCAAAACTATCCATTTTTATTCACTTCTGCAATTCAATAACCCTTTCAAGAAAGGAGCTTGTTTCCTTAGCCTTTCTAACTGGGAGCCCTATGGGAGGGGCAGGGACAGAAATCCAATGGTGTCAACCTGGTACTGTCTCACTCCCCACTTACCCGAGCATCTGGGGCAGATGCGTTGTTCCTCGGCAACACATCTGGGCTTGTGTCCTATTCTGTCTCATGAGACTCCTTCATTTTCTCTGTGCCTAAGGACTAATGTTTTGTGTGGGTAGTAGATGATTTTTAGATGGGTGTAGAAATCCCTTCTAGTGATTACATGCACCTTGAAAAAGGGCAGGACTGGATTTATAGGCCTCTGAGTATGACCTTTGCCTGTTGGTTCCTCTCTATTTTTCCTTTTTCATTTCCTGCATTAATAAATATACTAATTTGTGAGTTTATGCTATCATTACTGCTTTATAAATCATATTGTAATTACACATGAAGGTTGCTATCTGCTGAGCATTTTGTAGTACTAGGGAACTCCTAGTTGAAGTTGAGACCGTATCTTCTTGTGACATCACAAGAAAAAAATTTCTAAGGAAATAATCCCTTAAAGCATTTCAATATAGTTTCCAGAGTGATTGCACAACTAAGGATCAGGTACTAAGAGCTTATCTTGTTTATTGATCCTCATGAGTATATTAAAAATTGATAATCCTGTAAATTTCTACTGCTTTTTAGTACAAAGCCATAAATGCTGTACATTTACTAGTGGAAGACTCTGTGGGAACATTGTTGGTTGGGAGTAAGCAGACTGTTTTGATTCATTTGGTGTTTTCTGCCTTTCTTACTTCTCTTTAAACACTACTGTTTACACTTTTGCTAAGTTTTACAGTGGCTAAAATACTGGTGACAGTCAGAGTTAGCATTTACCATTGGTAAACATTAACTCATTACCATTGTCATTGGGAGCAGTAGTGACAAACTGGGTGGGGAGTGGGGATGGTGGAGGAGGGAGCAGTGGTCTAATTAAAACACAGCCTTTGGTTACCTTTTTAACCTGGGAAGGGAGAAGATCTTCAGCTAGACAAATCCTATTTTAAAAATCGGGTAATTAATAGTCCTACTCTAGCATTTTGTATTGTTTTCAGTAAAAATGCAAAGTGCCTTTATCATTTCCACCTTTTAAAAGACACATAATTGAAAACTATTTTGTTACTTGAGGTGCTTCATTGAATTGCCTTCAAAAAGGAGATTCCCCCCCATCTGAATGACCATAGTTGTTTGCTGAATGCCCATATATTAAGATTGGATTTGTGCCCTGCGTAGCCCCATCTTTCCGAGGATTGAAAAGATGGAATGACCTGACTCTAGTTTATTTCTTGTAGCGAAACCAGACCTAACCCATCATCTCCACATTGATCTTAGAATTAATAGTTTATGACTATTTAATGATCTCTCAGCAATCTTTCAATTTTTTTTTTTCATTCCTTCAACTAATACTGGGGTCGTTTACTGCATTCTCTGGTTTCAAGTGGTGTTTGTCCTCTAGTGGGCAGACTGAATTCTGTAATCCAAGAGCCACCAGCTTGTTATCATCAGTGAAGTATGCAACCATAAATTGGGAGCAAGAAGATAACCATTTTTAGATGTTTGAACATGATCTCACTCCAATGTTGTGATTTGGGGTTTTTGGAGTTATACTTTCCCCCTTGAAATATTTATTAAGCTATTTATTTAATCTGTCTACTGGGATCCTGATTTTGGGAGGAATAGTAGTTGCAACTATGCTAGCCTGGGTGTTTTTGAAGAGGAGGAGGGGAAGTCTCTATGAAAGCAAAGAATATGGTCCTTCTTCTGGTAGATGCTCCTGGTTTGAAGGGTTCTGGTCTAGCTGCCAAGGGTAAGAGGATGCCATATAGGGAGAAGGGAGGAAGGATAATGTCTAAGACCCTTTACTGGAGGTAAGTAGCCAGTATTTAGATATTCACATAAAACTTCACGGCTGTTCTTTGAAGCAACTCAGAGAATAAAAACAATTTTAAGAGAATTGTGAGTGCATCACTATTACTTTAATTCCAAAGTTCAACTTTGTATCTCATTCCATTATTTAGTGTTAGTAGTTAAAATATCCCAAAACACCCAATCTTCTCACC